>NC_067137.1:8410658-9110658 GCF_903995435.1 Acomys russatus | reverse complement strand
TGTTATAAATATGGCCTATTTAAATGAGACATAATTTCAAAATAGGATCACAGATGAATGTGGGCTTCCCATGACCCCATGACCCCCCACAAGTTCGTTCCTCAGGCCCAGAAGCTGCACGTGTCCAATTCAGACATGAAGAGAGTGCTTGTGTGGCGATTTTACAATGTTAAGGATGCCTGCCTCCCAGGAAGGTACTAAGGATGCCCTCTACTGCAAATGAAGGAGTAAGGATAGCATGCACTGTGGATGCAGAGCTCCTCACTGGACTTAACAGAGCCTCCAGGATGCAGAAGCAATGGGAAGGGAAGGACCATTTTCCCCACACATACTGTCTACACCACAGGCCACCAGCACCAGGCACCTATTACATCTCTCTGGTGTAAGGCACTGATGCATCTGACTATTTATTTGTCCATCGTGAACTGGGAGAACACTTCCTTCCCTCTCCACGCCCTGTACTTCAGGTGGATGACACATCCATGGAAGCATTTTCTTAAATGTTTGAGGAAGGCCACGGCAAGCTTACAAGAGCACAACAGCTGCCAGACGCCTGTATTTGGTCACAGGATCTCCAAATATCTGAGCCTTCTGTTTCTCAGGACTAACCTTGACCTATGCTCCTGACTCCCCAGAAACAGCTTTTATAGAAGCTGAACCTGCCCTGCCCTAGAAACCATCAGACGAGTCTCTGGGAGTCTGACACCAGAGCAACACCACTGCTTTGTCCTATGGGCAGATTTCTGTTTAGTTTCTCAAAATTAGTTACATGTTGTTGATGGTGTATAAAAGTGGCAGAGAGAAACTCAGGTAAAGGATTTACACCATGTCAGGAAAGCAGGCAGCTTCAGCATGGAACTGAGGAAGGCCATGCAGAGACCTTACAGTACCACTGACATTCTGTTCCTGATCTCAGTGGGGGGCAGGTACATTCAACATTGAGGTACCCCTACAATTCATCATTAAACATTTCCCAAGTCCTCACAACTGGTGAAACCCTGGAACCATTCTGAATCCAGAAAGCACAGCGGTGAACCTTGGCATTGGCTATTTAATGAATTAACGCATAATTCTTGCCCTGTTCCGGCCACAAGAAATCAAGTCTCTGAGAAGGTAGAATTTTACAGGACCGCTGTACAGCACAGTCTGTTGTAGTTAAGGATGGGTCTGTTTGTTGTGGAGCAGAGGCTGGGCAGCACGCTGGCACTGTTTCTGCTGAGGACTGACTACAGGTGTTAAGCAAGCTTTTTCTAGAGCAATAATGGGATTTGGGAGGCCAGCTTGTAACAAAACATTAACATTTGGATCCTGTTGATGGAGTCAAAGGAGTCAGGAGTGTCAGGGTGACAATGACAGTGCTGCTCTGGGTCCCGTCCAGTGCTGACAGCTCTCCACCGGCTCCTCCTTCAGAGTTGGTGTGGTAAACTAGAAAGGGAGCTAGATCAGACTTTCTGATGGCCAAGAGGAGTGACAGTGAGAAACGGAAGCCTCTGGCTCATTCTCTGCACCAACTAGGATATAGCTAGGAGCAAACCCTGCATCTCATCTCTCTGTTCTGGAGAGGTCAGGACATCCAAGGCATCTCATCTCACCCACCATTTGCAAAGAGGACTTGAAGATCTGGCATCATTGAATGACTCCAGCAGGGCTAATATCTGGTCTGATACGGTTTAGGTTCAAAACTCTGATCGTTCATTGAACACGCGGCTGGCAGCCCTCCTTACAACACAGACGTCTAGCACCCAAGTTCAGATCGCTGCCCACGGAGCTCTGAAGCATGAAGCCCTGGCCTGCTGCCACTGTCCCCAGCCCTGTCTCTACTGCCTTCAGTGCTGTATCTGCCCCCGAGCGATGGCTCAATGCTTTGGGGTGCTTTTGATTAGACATTCAAAGGACACTTTTCTCTTTTTCACTTAAACATTGTTCTAACTGTTAATAAAAGGAAAGAAAAGTCTCATCCTAAACATAATTTCATCTTGATTTGACTCAGAACTCACTACCAGTCACTTCCAACTGTGGTTTATTTCTTTGTTTGACGACAGGGCCCCATACAGCCCACAGTGGCTCTAAGTTCACTCTGCAGCTGGGGACGGGCTGCGCTCACAGAACACATCATCCTGCTGCTCATCTCGAGTGGTGCTGGGGACTGAAGCAGGACAAGCAATCGACTGACTGAGCTGTGTCTTGAAACCCCGAAACATACTGTATGTAGCTTCCCTTTTAAGAAAACCTATAGTAGAAAAATCTCTTTATAATAATCACCAAGAGACATTAAACTTAAATGACTTATACTCAAGTACTTTGTCTATATTTGTGATTAAACAATTTAAAAAATGAAAAACATTACACACACACACACACACAAATATTTGTATTTTGTTTTGTTTTTTAAAAAGACAGCATGTTTTAAACTGCTGGTTGTACCCTAATCGGTTTAAGAAGGTCCAGGCAGAACGCAGCCAGGTAAGTATGTGTGTCTGTGTTACTTGCAGCAGGCATGGTCAGGGCTGATGCTCTAAAGCAACAATTTCCTAAGCTTCTTTCCACCTGAACACTACTCTCAAAAGACGAGAGAGGGCTGCTTTCAAGCTTGTTATGAATGCATCTCAGTTGGCAGCACACATAAGCTGGAGGGGGTCGTGAAGACCTGGAATCCCAGCACCTGAGAGGTGGGAGGAGGAGCTCAAGCTCAGGCTCATCCTCAGCTCCACAGCAAGCCAAGGCCAGCAGGGGCTTCATTAGGACGCTTGTGATGGGTGGGGAGACAGACAAGAATCAGGAAGATGGCTCAGCAGGTAAGCAGGTGCCTGTTGCCAAGCCTGTGACCCAGGTCAGATTCTCAGAACTAAGGTGAAAGGAGAAAAGCAACTGCTCTGAACTCCACACGCAGGGTCCCCTACACAACAACAATAATATATTAAAAAAAGAATGTGCATTGGTTAGATTTTTGACAACTTGACACAAGGCACAGTCATCTGAGAAGAGGGAAACCCAACTGAGAAAACACCATCTGATTGGCCTATAGGCAAGCTGTTAGGGTTGTTTGTTTGTTTGTTTGTGATTGGTGACTGATAAGGAAGGGCCCAGTTCACACCTGGGCAGCTGATCCTAGGGAAGTGTAAGAAAGCAAACCAAGCAAGTCCCGGGAAGCAAGGCAGCAGGCAGCACTCTCCCATGATCTCTGCTTCAGTTCCTGACCCCAAGTTCCTGCCTTGAGACCCCTTTTTGATGGACTGAAATAAACTCTTTCCTTTCCAAGGCCCTTTTGGTCACAGTGTTTTGTAACAGTAATAGAAACTAAAACAGAACAAGAAAGGAAATCTGAGCCAAATACCTCATAGCCCAAACAGACAAGAAGCAACTGTCCAGTCAGGCCCTGGACCTACTGTAACTACTAAGAAGGTTTCCTTCAAGTTGCATAACAAAGTGCCTCCACATTAACTGGGCTTACCTAGAGTGACTTAGATAATACATTGATCCGTAGCTTCCTGGATTGCTGAATACCGCGCTTCTGGCTGCCTTTTCTGTTTAGTGTAGGTGTTTCCTACGCTCCACCAGCAGTGGCATGGCTGATCCATCATGAGCTGCTGCTAAGTCAGGTGCTCTGTCCTACTCACTAGACAATTCTATTTGCTTACACACAGCATGACTATCAAAAGCACACAAAACAGTGACTTGACTACTGTACTGAATATTCTGAGAGATTTTAAAATACATTAGTATTTATTTTGACAACAAATTAGAGGCATGACTGTATTAATGCTGACATAAAAGACTTTACCACCTTCATATAAGTTTGAATTTTTAGTAGTTTTGGGGTTAAGTAAAAGGAAAGCAATGACCTAAGTTATAAATGCTTCCCACGCCCATATCCTCATGGACATTTCTACTCTAACCTAAACTTTTGTTTCCTCTACAACAAGCCACTGACAGGAAAGACGATGGCACAGAAATACACCAGCAGCCAAGGGACGTACTCTAGGGGTGAGCGTGGGAGGACTGCAGTCCGCTCAGCCTGCCCCGGGCACTGGGCACGATGTTCCCTTTAGGTTCCCCCCATCACACTGGCTTAGATTTATAACGCAAGTACTCCCACAAGTCTAGAATTGATCAAATATGTCATCAAACTGACTAAAATTA
Source organism: Acomys russatus (assembly GCF_903995435.1). NCBI lineage: Eukaryota > Metazoa > Chordata > Mammalia > Rodentia > Muridae > Acomys > Acomys russatus. Next base: position 9,106,518 of record NC_067137.1, on the reverse strand, counting down.
TTGAAATCAAAAGAACTATTCATGACTTGGAAGTTTAAGTAAAAATGTTAAGTCTTCCATTAAGGACAACATGACTGTCATTTACATTTCACTCACTAACACAGCAGGCATTACTTCTTAAAAGCCTGTTCTATTGCAATTGTATCTACCCAATTATATTCTACGCTCTAAAATAACTTCTAAAATTCTACTGTCGCTGTGTAAGTGTGTTTATAGGTGTAGGAGGGTGCTCACATGCAGAGGTCCAGGACAAATTCTGTGGAGTTGTTGGTTCCAGGGACTGAACTTGGGCCACCAGGTGCCTCAATGTTTTTATCCACTGAACCATCTCACTTTTTGACATTCTATCTTTTTTAAAATGTGTGTGTGTGGTACGTGTATGCACCTCTTGGTACAAGAACACATGAGTGTGCAAGCACATGTGTGTATACATGTGGAGGCCAGAGGCCACTTCAGGAATCTTCTTCTATCACATTTCCACCTTATTTTTTTTTTTAATTTTTTATTATTAATTTATTCTTGTTACATCTCAATGGCTATCTTATCCCTTGTGTCCTCCCATTCTTCCCTCCCTCCCCTTTTCCCCTTGTTCCCCTCCCCTATGACTGTTCCTGAGGGGGATTACCTCCCCCTGTATATGCTCATAGGGTATCAAGTCTCTTCTCGGTAACCTGCTGTCCTTCCTCTGAGTGCCACCAGGTCTCCCCCTCCAGGGGACATCCACCTTATTTTTTAAGAAAGGGTCTCAGTGAACCCAGAGCTCATGACTAGGCTAGACTGGATGGCTAATGAGCCTCAGGGAAGTGTCTCCCCTCCCCGTGAGCACAGTGGCTGACCTCACACCCAGCTCTACACACGATCGCATGCCCGGGGAAGGCAGAAGACAAGTGGGTCCTCTCCTTCTCCCATGTGGGACCTGGAGACTGAACTCACATAACCATGCTCGGCGGCAAGTGCCTCTGCATAATGAGCCATCTTACTGGCCCAATGATCATCTTAAAATGGGAACGTGTGAACATGGACTATGTAAATCAGACGACATTATATTCAAGTACTGCTGTAACGCCTATGGGTGCTATGTCTACAACTTAAGAGTAGATTAGCAAAAAAGAAGCAAATGTGTATCTATGCATACAGCAGGAATGGAAGAGAGCAGGTGGATGCTGCAAACTAGTCACTTGTGAAAATATGAAACAGGTAGGTAATAATTACTCTTCTTTTGGTTTTTCTGTGACTTTTCCTTAGCTTTTATACCAGAGTGAGTTGTTAAAAGAGTGAGCCCAAACCCTAAGTTGCTCTCTGGCCTATCATGATGTAATGTGTCATCACGTGCTTCAGCCAAAAAACCCTCAGCAGATCCCAATCGATACCGACACGTGCTAAAGGAAAACTCTTCTCTGTAAGGTCTGCCTCCCCCCCCCCCCCACTTCACTATCTCAATGCAGTAACAGGTAACGGGAACACCCAAGAGAAAGGTTATTAAGAACAGAGTAATCACACTACGGAATAAACTCATTACAATCGAATGCGCAACAGTGATCTAAATACGCACACACAGGGCTTCTTTCTGTGAACAGAGCTGCATCTGATGTCTCAGGAAAGGTAATGGAAAGGCCGCCCAAACCTAACTCAGCGGAGAGTAAGAGCTTGTCTCAAAAGTAGTTTTCATCATCAATGGATCACAAGGACAAGAGGAATCAGTCCAATGACAGAGAATACTCAGGGTAATAATCTTACCTCCTAAAGCCTAGAATTAGGCTGCCTCTCAAAGAATTAAACGAGAAAGGCAATGCATTCGATTCCACTGCAAAAGAAAACAACTGTCAAAACACCTCAGGCCAGCAGACAAAACGACCCACACTGCACTGCAGATGATCTGGTGACACAGTTTACCTACCTTTTCACTTTCAGCTGGGATACCTTACTTAAAAAATAAATGTCTCATTTAAATTTACTTAATGGGGCAAAACATACATGTGTAACAAAACATCCTTTAAAGCCTTTTGCTTTCATGAAGTAGCAAATTCATAATTATTCCATAATATAAATAGTAATTACATGAATCACCCTGCTATGTAACTAACTGTAAGTGTATGTTACTGGGCACTGTGGCACTGTAAGGAAATTAGCTCATGTTCATCTTGACCAAAAACAAAAGAAAGTTATTTTTCAAGGGTTGTGATGGGACCAGAACCAGTGTCTGCATCCACCCTAGAGCACCGGCCAACCACAACAAAACAGGCCTTTTTTCTGCTACACCGCCGGCTCCCACTGCTCCGGAACTTCACTGAGTTCTCTGGAACTACTCTGTAACTTGCTCTCCTATCCATGCAGTCCACAACCTGGAACTGTCTCAATGCTGACTGGTAAGCCTGATTTTTTTTTTTCCATGTAAAACTTGCCATAAATACTTAAAAAAAACAACAACAAAAAAGGGTATAGTCTAGTTTTAAGTGATAGACAAGGTCACTGTTGGCACTTTCTGCATTTGTTTGTTTGTTTTCCAAGACAGGGTTTCTCTGTGTAGCCTTGGCTGTCCTGGAACTCACTCTGTAGAGTAGGCTGGCCTCTAACTCAGAGATCCCCCTGCCTCTGCCTCCGGAGTGCTGAGATTAAAGGTGTGTGCCACCACAGCCCAGCCTGAATGCTTTAAACTTCTTGTGCTATAAAACCCCTGGACAAGAAGCCTAAGTTTTCCATTAGTTCCACAGTATTTAGATATTTCGATGAAATACCTAAAAATCATTTATGATATATGACTGCCACAAAATTACTCAAGAAATTTGAAAATAGACACAAGCACATGCCTCTCAGTAGCCTTGAGTTTTGCCATGCCTACAAATAAAAGACTGTGTCTTACACGAATCTGATAGAGAGAAAACCTCTCTTGCCTACAGTGTGGTACCCTCCGCACAGCTGAGAGCAGTTTTGGCTCCTCAGAGGCCTTGGACAAGGGAGAGGGAGCCTGACCAGAATAAGCTCGGCTACTCTTTGACCTTAACTCTCTGGCATCTTTCCTTTGAAAATTTAATAGACAGCTTCTTACAAAAATATTCTGGGACTAGAGAGATGGCTCAGCAGTTAAGAGCACAGGCTGCTCTTCCAGAGGACCCACGTGGCAGCTCACAACTGTAACTACAGTTCCCAGAGAATCTGGCACCTTCAGAGACGAACATGCAAATGTTTTTTTAAAACTGACGCTCTTCAAAACAGTATTTCAAAAAACACTGTCAAGTGTTTTTCCTTTAAAAGGTGGCCAGAAACATGCAGGCAAACTGGACGCTGCTGACAAGAAGCATCGTGCTCCCTCAACAACAAACAAGTCTGTGGGAGGGGAAGAGTGCCCAGGTGTGCATCCCACAACCCACACTCGTCTGCTAATGCTCCTGTTTCCATCTTGCCAACATGCAAAATATCTACATTTTTTATATATAGTGGCGGGCACAATCAATACTCAAAGAGAGCGTGTGGCTTTCATAGACTGCTATTACCCCACAGCGGACACCGGGCCTCCTACCAACACTCACGAGTTCAGTTCACGGCCTGGTATGAACGTCAGAACAGGCATGTGCTGATGATCTAATGATCTGTATCTACAAAGCTCCCCCCATACACTCTGCATATACATCAATGAAAGTTTAAGAAGACTGAAGCTGTCCTGTGCCAGGCACCGTGGTACACCTTTAACCCCAGCATTTCGGAGGCAGGAGGCAGGCAAATCTGTGAGTTTAAGACCAACTAAGTCAGCCATGTGTGGCAAAACTACCAAAATAAGCTAAGAAAAACCTGCTGTGTTTTAGTTTTAAATGTTTTCCACAATCTGAATGCCTGACAAATAATGTCACGGACAGGTTAAACAAAGATTTTAAGAAACATTTATTTACTCAAAATGAAATATGCGTAAAAAGGCAAAGTTACAATCAGATTTTGATTCTGGCTGTTTGTTTCTGCTCAATTCTTAAACGTACCATTTCTCTCGCTGTCCTGGAACTGACCTTATGTACAAGCACAGCTGTATTGCAAGTCCAGTTCAGCAAGCATCAGATGTGCTTCCCATTATCTGCACTGGGGAAACAGCCTCCAAACACTTAGCAGGCGTCTCACCAAATCTCCCTAGCCTCTACAAACAGGCTGAACAGCTCAGATTCAGGGCGCGGAAGAAGCACAAGTTAACGCATCTGTTCCACGTCATCTGTGAGCTAATCAATGACAAACATGGCGGTTTCTGGTTTACCACATGCCCAACGACCACTCTAAGCATCATGGTGTCTTCAAGCTCCTTCCAGCCTTAAAATTACCTCTGAAGAAGCCACAAGCTCAAGCCAAACACAGGCTCCTCAGTACGACGTTCACAAAACATGAAACTGTTCTTGTTGCACTGTGTGAACAACTGTGTGAACTACTGTGTACATACTCCCAAAAGCAAGGGAAAGCAACACTAGCACTTCTTATGTGCAATACTTACAAAGTGACAAAATGTTCTGTAAGTTCCCGTTTATGGCTTCACTTCTCACTTCGGCTTGAGCAAATGTATCACTTTTAGGTAGACAATCATTTTCCTGGGGATAAATCATACATCAATACTTCAGCTAAGAGTATTTTGATATGTCATTTCAATTTCCTACATTTCATATATTTTATCACCATGTACCAAGATAATCTATTATCTTTTTATAAAGTTTACAAGCTGACCACTCAAGACCCAACAAGCCTTCCATCTGCAAAGCTTCACCACAGATGACAATGGTTACTTTCAAAAACATACACATTTTTATTTTTATGTTCACTGATCTTTTGCTTACATAATGTCTGTGTTATAACATGGATGCCTGATGCTTGCAGAGCCCAGAGGAGGGTGTCAGATCCAATGGACGGAAGTTACAGGTGACTGTGGGTGCTGGGAACCAAACCTGGCTCCTTCAAGACCAGTCAGTGCTCTTAACCACAGAGCCAGCCCCACTAAAATGGTATTTGACACATGTGGTAAAGAAGAGATCAAATTTATTTAACTTCAAATGATTGGTTTATCACCTGTCCCAACATTAAATAATGTAACTGTATGAACCAAAATTTAGTTGAAATTGTTTTCATATAACACATTACAAACCTCCCTGATAATTTAAGGCAAAGAATAAAAATTATGACATGTCTATAAAATAAAATATCTCACAAGCATTACAACGCCTTGCAGAATTGCGTATTACTAAAGGAAGACGGCAGATGAAAGCGTAAGATGGTAATCGAGTGGCTGTGCACTCCTTTAGCGCCAGCACGTGGGAGGGAAAGACAGATCGGTCTCTATGAGTTTGAAGCCAGCCTGGGCCACAAAGCAAGTTCCGGGATAGCTAAGAACACACAGAAAAATCTGTCTCGAAAAAGATGACAAGTTGTTTTTTTTTTTTCAAAGAGTTCTTAAGCACACTCATGCATGAAAGGGAAAATGTTTTTAAAAAATGATTATCTAAAGAATAAGACTATCTCTATGGATAAGTTATATAGAGTTACCAACTGACTAGTAGTCTTCAATTTATCAATAGATGACATATAATATTGTCATAATCTTAAACTGATAAAAATGACATTTTATTTGTAGCTAAGTATTAAAAACCACGGTAATACCATAAGGCCTATTAGACATTTGACACTGTGGTTGTTTCTAAGCCAATAATACTTAATACTGAAATTTTAACAATGAAAACAAAAGGTAACTGAAATAATATATGTAATCGAAAGTCAGGCAAGTTTATAATTTAGGCCTAACTTTCTACTAAAAGTTGGACAGCTCAGAGGAAACAGTAGTCAGAAACAGCAGTGGAACCTCAGGCTGTATTTCTGCAAAGAATAAAGTATGCAAAAAGTCACTGTTTACAAACAGCCTAACAGTAGTGCACAAACAGCATAGGTCAGCATCCTCTTCTGAGAACTAAAGGAGAGAGCTGCAGTGGAGCTCATCTGGCAGTTACTTCCTGGCAGCATCAAGTCCTAGCACACCTAAACCCACCATGGTAACACATGGCTCCTGTCCCAGCACACGGGGTGGTGTCAGATGGTCACAAGTTAGCCTGAGGCCCCATCTTCCCCAACAGAAGAAAGTGAGAAAGGTAAAGACACTCAAGCTCCAACTTCCAATTTTAAAATGATTACAATTATGAAGTTATTTCAAGGAAAGAAAGGAACATTCTTATAAAAAAAAAAAAAAAAATCAAGACACTGTGTAAAAGCCGGGCGGTGGTGGCGCACGCCTTTAATCCCAGCCCTCGGGAGGCAGAGGCAGGTGGATCACTGTGAGTTCGAGGCCAGCCTGGTCTACAAAGTGAGTTCCAGGACAGCCAGAGCTGGTACACAGAGAAACCCTTTCTCAACAAAACCAAAAAAAAAAAAAAAAAAGACACTGTGTAAGTAGCTGTCCACTCCACGCTGTCAGGCAGTATGCGGACTATGACTCTAGTGCTCGGACCTGCTGCTCCTAACTGTACATACAGCGCTTAGCTTTGAACTTAGAAAATCAATTCTTGGACAATCCAAGTGTTTGCCAGCATTCATGTCTGTGTACCATGCGTGCCTCGCGCCTACGGAAGCCAGAAGAAGTGTCAGCTCTCCTGGTACTGGAGTTACACACATATATGAGCTACCAGCGGGCAGTCAAAGCTGGGTCCTCTTGAAGAGTGGTCAGCACCCCTAACTGCTGAGCCACCTCTCACCAGTTGGCTCTTAAATGACGCTCATCAACACCCTGCCTACCCTGGAAGGTTCAAGAAGCACGACAACACAATGTCTCAAAGTCCAGCAGAGATGATTTTCAGATGCAGAATAACAAATATCCTACTAACAATTTATTTCAGGAGAAATAAACTGCTTTCCAAAACACGAAAATTCCAGTTTCCAAGATGAGACAGGGGAGTGAATCTATTTAATGTCTCTGCTCTCTGGACACAGTCGTATCAACACATAAGGTGCTCTTTAGTTTTTTTATGTGAGTGCTGTTACACTGTTACATACACTAACCAATGTATTTATAAAGCCTTAAAAACTGCATACCCAAGACCACATTGAGTTCACCACTCGATGGTGCTTTTCTTTTTTTCCTTTTTAAAGGATAATGAAACACTGGGGGAAAGGAGCATTTTCTTCAAGCATAGCATTAAAAACACACTTGTACCCACCTGCAAAGCAGCACGGACCGACTTTACACTATCAAAGCACGGGAACACATAATTCACATATGTTTCCTGGTCAGGATCTACTCCCATTTCCTTCATTATTTTGAGGATTTCCATTATTCCTATGAGATACAACACAGCAAGGCTGAGGTGAAGAACTTGGAATTCGGGGAAGTCACAAGGTTTAGTCTCCCTGTTCTCTGAATTAGCAAAAAATTTCCTCAGTACTTTAAAGGTCTGTCTACAGAACAAAATACTAGCAATTAAAATAACCCAAACCCTAGAGAAACAGACATGATTTGTCTGGACCACTCCACAACCTCTATAATCAATCAAATATGCTCACTTTATTTGGAGGCAAAATCCAATGGACACCCCTCCATATAAACAACTTCCCTTCATATTCTTGGTTGTTGGTGAGACAGAGTCTCACTCTGTAGCTCTGGCTATCCTGAACTCACTATATAGACCAGCTGGCCTCGACCCACCTGCCACAGCCTCCAGGGTGCCAGGATTAAAGGACTGCGGCATCATGCCCTGCTCAGCCTTTCATATTCTTTATTTTCATGCTTCCTAATTATATAAAACAAAGTTCGGGTCGGAGCTTTTCCTCTCATTTATGCCTGCTTGATGAAAACGTAATATTCTAAAGAGCGACTTTTCTATTTGTGCCACAGAGAAACGTGGTAGTAAAAGGACTCAAAAGAATCTTCTTGGAGATTTGTGCTGGTGAAATTCCTGCCTCAAATTCAACAGATATACCATCATCCTGTTATTGAAACCTTGGTTCAATTCACCCCACTTGTTTCCTGAGGGCTCTTCTCATTCCTTATGAAACACTCCTGGGCAGCTGCTGTCACTGCAGTCACCACCAGCTCACCCTGGATGTCGACTGCACAAAGGGCAGCTCCCTTTTGCTAGTGAGAATGGCGAGTTCTAGCCTTACATGAAGGGACAGAAACACACAGCCCCTACACTTAGACCTAAGACCGCAGCGCACACACCGCTGTCTTCAGGACCTCCAGCAGAGGGGCTCTAGAGGGAGCAGAGGGCTCTGAACAGCTCAAGGACAAGTGACGCTTTCACGTGCCATCACGCCGCCACTAAAGCACAGGCTTCTGTGTTTTTACAAGTAAGACTTGGGTTGGTTTAAAAATCTTGTTCCAGATTTTAAGACATCCTTAATGTGAAATCTGGTGTCTAATTTCGAAAGGACAACTAAGAATGTCGATAAAAAGAACCTAACAAACAGCTACTGAGCAGATGCCGTGAAGCAATATTTCAAAGCACAGAAGTCATTTTGTTTTTTGTTTTTTGTTTTTTGGTTTTTTGTTTTTTTTTTTTTTTTGGTTTCCGAGACAGGGTTTCTCTGTGTAGCCTTGGCCGTCCTGGACTCACTTTGTAGACCAGGCTGGCCTCGAACTCACAGCGATCCGCCTGCCTCTGCCTCCCGAGTGCTGGGATTAAAGGCATGCGCCACCACGCCCGGCTCAGAAGTCATTTTGAATCCAGACATCCTAACAGCAAGCTGGGGTCAGTCACTGAACCCCTTTGCCTCTCAATTCCCTCAAAAACAAATGTGAGCTTTCAACAAAGCATCCTCAAAGTCTTAATTCTGAGATCTGAAGGGAAGACAGATGCAAGATAAGCACCCCCCTCCACAGGCTCATCTCAGTCCAGCTAGAAACAGCTTCTTTCTCTCACGTTTACTACCTAGGAACAATGCAGTAGCCAACTCGGCTGCAGACATTACAACACAGTGCAATCAGGAAGCCTAGATGGCACACAGGCCTTTCAGAAGGCACCAGAGTGTTTTCCTATCTGTGTAAAGGTGGGTAATACCAGCATCCCCAGAGCCTGAGGTAAAGCTGTCAACTTTCTGTGATAGCAAATAGCAGGTGAAAGGTCACCTTCGGCTTGTTCATAACTGTAGGATATACAAAGAGTTAATCAACTCACATGCTGTTTTCACAAAGACTTTTCTAAAAAGGATTTAGAGACGTTTATAACCAGAAACAATTAGGGAATACTTGTTTTACTATTTCCTCTAAGCCATAAGATGACTATATATTTAAAATAAAATTGCAATGTGAAAGTCTGCTAAAAGCACTTTTTTGTTGTTTGTGCATTCTGTTTGTCACCCAGTGTCACACTAACAACCCTGCATCTCACTCCACAGCACATTACCCTGCGAGATAAAATGAAAAGGGACCATTTTTGTTTCCCCAAGGGGGAGGTACTTCTGTTAAAAGCCTCTTTTTATGAGACTACTTTTTCTGATTACCAGTAATGCAAACCAAAGAATTAGATCCTGTGCTCTAAAATTTAATATTTGTTCCATTTTATTCATATCCTATAGACATCCCATGTGTACAGGGAAAAGTCTACTAAATGCTTAAATGTACTTAAGAAGCTGCAAGAGTGAGCGCTCTGCTCTTCCATCAGCAGGCTGTCAGGTGGCAGAGGAAGTGGACACACCCTGCTCTGTGAGCTCCATTACACAGGACGTGACTATGGCTAGAGACTGCTTACAGCTACACTCACAAGTTTGAATGTTTGTTTAGGAGGTGAACTAAGAAATGAAATTAAGGTGCAAAAATCCACTTCAGTATTATTTAACACGATTCCAATTTCTCAAGATATCTAATTCTCAGAAATAAGTGTGCTCAAAGAATTCGAATAGACGTGTGTTTACTTGCAATGACTCTGCCCAATTATGACTCCAGAAAAAGGCAAACCTCACCTTGGACGTTTTTTGTTTTCTGATGCCCAGCAAGCAGCGGCCAGAAGTAGTGAGTTCGGACAGGGAAGCCTTCTTCCTTCAGAGCCTGCATCACTGCTTTCGCCAAAGCTGGAAAAAACAAACAGAAAAAAAAATCTCGCAATATATCACCAAGCTACCTCAGAAAAGTTCCTGGTGTTGGTCTTAACTAGAAGTGGACAGTACCAGCGTTGTTGGCTAGCAGCGCACAATGGAGAGTGAACTGCAGCGAAGAGCTGTGCACCTTGGCTTCCTTCAGCCTCTTGCAGTAGTCTATAAGCTTCTCAGCGGGCTAAGGAAAGAGACACAAAATCAGCCAAACGGCACAGCCTGGTGCTTGATTTTCTACAAATCTCTTTGGCAATTAAAAAAATCTGAATTTTTCCTTTTTATCTAGAAATCTTCAACACTACGAAAGTTTTATGTTGTTTATAATTTTCTCATATTTTAGAGAATCTCACTTCACGGCTAGCCACACACTCTACAGCGTGCAAACAGGCAGAGTACCGTGTTCATAGTCACGCAGTGCCGCAAGAAGAAACTGCCGAAGACGTTCACGTGCTCCTCCCTGGCCACAGGCAACGCCAACAACACCTGGAACGCAGTGTCTTCTAGCTTCTCCGTGACTAAAAGCAGAATGAGGTTCATTGCATCTGAAAGAGAACAAGACACCTGTCCTTACTACGCCAGCAATCCCTTTAAACTGTCATCAACAGGAAAGGATAAATAGGGCCAGCAGCATGGCTGAGGAGATGCAGGCGCCTGTGCCAAGCTTTATGACCCGAGTTCCATCCCCAGAGAAGACCTGACTCCGGCAAGTTGCCCTCTGTGATTCCACACATGTTGTGTGGTTATGTGCACACCCCAAAAACACAAATAAGTGAATTTTTTTCTACTTTTAAGGGAAAAAATTAAGAACTGCCAATGCCAAAAGGATATGATACATAAGGTATTAGCAAAAGTCAGCTACATAAGAATTCCACATACCTGGAATATATCTTCTTTCATAGGTAATTTTTTCCAAAATTTCTGAGACGTACTGAGGATATCCAGCCTTACTAAAGCTAACAATAATTTCCAACAAATCACGGTCCATAAGATAATGGTCCGACTTGTCCACTTTCTCCAGAATCTAGAGATGGTTGTAGTAATTGGGATGAAAAAGTATTAGTATGAAAGCCAAGTAAAATAACAAGACTCAATATCCTAATCCAACAGTAACTGTCATGTACCCACATCAAAGTACCAAACTAAGAGTTTCTTTTGAGTATTACTCTTTAAAAGGCAAAAGCTTTAGAAGAGATACATGCTCAGCTGTTTGTTTTTGCTTCATATAAACTGTCACACAGGTTCATTTAATGACTTCAACACTGACTTGCAGAGCGTGAACCATACCTGCTTCACACGGCCAATGTCGCCCTTCTCAGCGTATGCGTTCAGCAAGGCCAGATATGTGTCTGGCCCGGGCTCAATGCCGGCCTCTTTCATCACTGTGAGAATATTTTCTGCATTCTCCATATCTCTATAAATTAGTCCAAAGAAGACATAAGATTGCTGAATAGAATTAGTCAACCTAAACCATATTGCCTGAGATTATTAAATCAATCATTTTAAGTAGTTGGAACCACACCCACAAAGGACAAATGTTCATTACCCTGGTTATGCATTTCTGAAACCATAACCGTCTGAAATGTTTCCTGGTAACTTTGCCCCACATGCAATAGTTTACAAAGGTATGAATTAAGGATCCCTCTTTCACTAGGAGTGCAAGGGCGCAGGTTTACCTGAGAACATCAGAGGAGATTCCTCAAGAAAAATAAAAATACTTCTTAGATCAGTGAACTTTATTATTTAATTACCTCAGATCAAGCCCAACTTTCAGCACTAAGTAACTGTAAATAATGTGTAACAAATTTCAGAAGACATTATAAAGATGCCATTGTGCGTCACCTTACACCAGTGTTTGGAAGAGTAAGCAACCGTGGTCTGAGCTCTCTACAATTAGCTCTCTAGGATGTAGCCCTTGCTGACAAACCAAAACCCAGGAGGACAATTACCCAGCTCTGGCATGCCCTGTAACAAGAGCACTGAACACCGCCTCGGTGACTGGAAGGTCCTTCGTTTTCATGAATCCAAGAATCTTGCTGAAATAAAAGAAGTGACATTTATCAAAGAGACTTGCTATGATGTGTGCATGAACTGGGCCCTAAGTTATTGCTGTTTAGCATAATAATATGTCCTTGTTAAAACAAAGACAAAAATGAACCAAACAAACAAACCATCAAAGTGAAAAATAATCTTCTTCTTGTAAAATTTTATTTCTTGGAGTATGAATAATTTGAATATTCTTGTTAAAACTACTAAGTAAGCTAAGCCTACAGCTCAGTGGAGAGGCACGTACTTACCGAGGATGTGTGAGAGGCCCTAGGTTCTGTCCCTAGCATGGCAAGAGGGAAATGACGACTAATTTAGGGGGAATCAATACACTGAGTTAAAAATAAGACTGTGCAATTCCAACCCATTCCTTATTTTCTAAACTTCCATATTAAAATAGCAATACATTTTATTTAAGTAGAGAAATATTACAACTGATTTTACCTGAATCAGCAAGCAAAGAAAATATTTCTACTTTATAAACGAACAGTTTAAATGGCTGATGATAGTTCCCTTAGGAAGTAGGTTTTATAAAGGAAACTCCATTTGCATCTTAACAATTTGTATTTCTAGTCTGACCAGTTGCAACTTTTACTTCTTTCCCTTTATTACAATTTCATTTTACTTAAATCATTACTAAATTTGCTGGGTGTGGTTGCCCATGCCTTTCATCCCAGCACTTGGGAGGCAGAGGCAGATGGATCACTGTGATTTCCAGGCCAGCTTGGTCTACAAAGTGAGTCTAGGACAGCCAAGGCTACACAGAGAAACCATCTCAAAAAATAAAAATAAAAAAAATTACTAAATTTGCTACATTAAAATACTTCTGAAATAATTACCTTTATAAAGAACATAATTTCAAAAATGGTGACACATTTTTAGGGCCTACACAACTTCTAAGTCTACATGCATACACCCACAGTTTCGGATGATGAGCTATGGCCAAGCCTAACAGCTAGACTTGAAGCCCAGAACTGAAGGCCAGAATCCACACAATGGACAAACGAACTCACCCCTGCAAGCTATCCTCTTGATTGCCATGCTCATGCACACACACCCACACCCACACACACACACACAAAATAGATACATGAAAATGAAACTGAACATGGCCAGCATTTACAGGAAGACCTACCTGGCACCTTCGATATCTCCAGAATTACAATAGGCAGCAATCAGCCTCTGGTATGTGACCTGCAATGAAATGGGCTGCTTAACATTTTCATGCATAAACATTTCTTCTAGAAAATAACAAAAGTGGATATGGCTGCTTGCATCCACAACAGCAGTACCTACTCGATTTGGTTGGATGTTTGCTCCTTCCATCTTTGCCAGGAAATCAGTAGGTGAGAATTTGTATTCATTTTGAAGATACACTTTAAGTAAAGCATTGTAATGACTGACATCGTACACAGTACCTATTAATGAAATTTAAACCAAATATTTAGAAAAGCATTTAACAGCCTATCCTTACTACAACTAAACTCTGCAGATACTGATGGGCGCTTCTTTATGAACACAGGACTGTCTTCATGTGCGAGCTCGCCGACAATACTTTTGTATTTAGAAGCAACAGAGGCATTCCTATACAAAGTAATCCCTACAAGCCACCGATGACTACAATTCCTTTATAAAGTCTTAATCTTTACCAGGTCACCCAAAGCCTTTGCCAGGAAAACCTGCTCCTGTTTCCATGTGAACACCATTTCCGGCCTGCTAGCATTATTTACCCACTTTCTAACATCCTTGTCCTCTTCTACATGGTACTGCCTAGGTCACATGTTAGGACGACCACGCAGCTTATTCTACCTTCGAATGACATCATGGCCATTCTATCATTCTAAGAGTGGTGTCCAACTTTTTGGCAGTGCAGTATGACTCTCTCACGTACTCATGTACTGGGCTGTATTCACAGCTAACCTGGGATGCATGTGACCTTTAGGTCACAGACTGGGCACATCTGAATGGAATAACCCATTGTATTTAACTTTCATGAAATGTTTTATCCTTAGTCAATTAATTGTATATGGTCACACTGCCTGTGCTCATTATCTGGGGTCAGTTTATAAGCTTCTAGGCAGCTGCAGTAAATAAACTCTTCCTTGTTTTCACTTTAATATATGCGGACACTTTTTCAGGAACTATGCTAAGTTGTCCACATGTAAATGTTTGGTTATTCTTCACAGCTTTCAGGGAAGTAACACTTTACAGGTGAGGAAGATGGCTCTTTCCAATTCTCTAAAGCCACCCACATGACAAGAGATTTAAACCTCTGTAGCATAAACTGAGGCTAATCTCTTTTTATATTGTCACTGGGTCTTGTATGTACCCTCTAAACGGGTTAGAATCTGGTATGTAGGCCAAGCTTGCATCAAACTCAATAGTGAACCCTCTGCTTCTGTCGCCCAAGCGCTGGGATTTCAGGCATGCACCACCACAGAGTCTAATCTCTTTAGTACTGTGAGGGATTATCTTGATTAGGGTAACTCCAGTGAGAAGGCCTTCACCTGGGGACAAATCACCTTACTCAGGTTCACTGGGCGGGGAAGGCCTACCCACTGTGGGTGGCACCATTCCCTAGGCTGGGATCCAGGCTGTATAAAAGGGAGTTCAACAGCCTCACATGGAAACAATGTGACCAGCTCTCTCTGGATTCTACTGTCTTGATTACTCAGCAAATAATGACCTTTACTCTGAAATTGTGAGCCAAAATAAATCAAATAAAGTTGCTTCCATCAGGGTATTTTATCACAGCAAAAGAAAAATTAACTAATACACCAGGCATAATTGTAACTCTACTTTTTGAGAGGCAGGGACAGATAATTTGCTAGGGCTTGCTGGCCAAGCAGCCAGACATAACGAGTGGGCCAGATCAGAGAGAAAGAGAGGCCCTGTCTCAAGAAAAGAAAAAGTGGATGGTACCTGGTACATTTTAGGGTGACCTCTGACCTCCATACACATGTATACAATTGTGCCCAGACACCTGCACATTCATGTCCAACACTCCCAAGTACTTATCTTAAAATGTTGTGTTAAACTTATATTTAACAATAGAAATGGGAGGCTGGGAATGACCTACTAGAATCTTTCACTATAAACATGATTGGTCATTTGGCTTCTGAACTGTGTTAACATGTTTCCTATTTAATGGGCAGGCTTATGGGAATATGAATTCAACAAGTGTCTCTCAAGGGTTATTGCTGATGAAGAGCAACGGACTCCACACTCATCAAGGATCCATCAAGACGGCAACATCAAGGAAAATCTTTGGAAAAAATTACAACCAGAAGCAATATACTTGAGGTACTATTATGCTGTTGTATATGGGCACTTTGTATTTTAGAATACAGTCAATTTTGCAAATATTTCTCCCATCTTAGCATGTTTTTTAATTATACAGTTAGTGACACAGAATTCTGTTCTGTGTGACACCAAGACCTTTGCACATGCTAGTTCCTAGAAACTACCCTCTCTCCCTGCCCCCTCCTCACCCATTTTTTGTTTGTTTCTTTAAGACACGGTATCTCGCTGTCTTGTCTCAAACTACAGAAATCTACCTCCCCTTCATCTCTCCAGTGCCATAACTAAGACATGGCTAGCCCTAAAAATATACACATATGAGCAGCATTAAATGGACCCAGCAGGTTGTCTTTATATAATCACAAACTTCTTTTTAGTTGCCAAGTGCAGTAGCACACACCTGTAATCCCAGCACTCAGGAGGCAGAGGCAGGTGGATCACTGAGTTCAAGGCCAGCCTGACCTACAAAGCAAGTCAGGTATAGCCAACGCTACACTGAGAAACCCTGTCTCAAAACCCAAAACAAAACAAAACCAAAAATAAAACAAACAAAAAAACCCTAACCAACCAAAAATTTCTTTTTATACTTAAATTATTACCTCTTTTCTGCTGCTTTTATACTTCAAATTCTTTTCCATTGTGAAATCCAATAGATACGTAAGTCTGTTTTAGTTTTAAAGTAAGCAGATTCAGAGCTGTGGGTAAATATCATTATTCATCCTACAGCTTTTCCTACAACTGTACGGCAAAGGCTAGTCCAGACGGCTCATGGGTTTTTGCTGTCCTTAACTAAATCCTAAGGATTTTATAATTAGAAAAGGTGCGGATTTCTCATTTAATATGTGCAGCTAATTACTATACATTGACTTTCCAGGTTCTCAGACCAATAGAGTTAAGAACCTAAAAGCTGCCTGTCTCCCAGCACTGGGGACTAAGGACATGTGCCCCTGTGCTGCAGTTGGGTCAGCATTTTAAAAGACAAACAAGGTGTTTAGGCAGGCGAGTGGCACGCACCTTTAACCCCAGCACTGGGAGGCAGACCCTGTGAGCAGGTTCCACACTGGCCAGGGCAGCACAGTAAAGCCCTGCCTGACACGGTGACAGCAATGACAAGATGCACTGTTTGTCATCCGTCCAGACAAGGGACACTTCAGGAGGTACACGCACATAGAAAACGCACTGCTTACGGATGGTGGCACGCAGTGTGCTGTTCAGCAGCTGAATTCTTATGTCTGTCTCACCAATGTGTGAAGAGCCATGATATTCTATCACAGAATCTCCATCATTTTCTCCTCTGACCCCCGTGACAGCACTAAGGTTGATCCTAGCCCCCTGCTACTGTAATAAGCCAGAGAAGAGTGCATCTGTGCCCACGTCCTAACAGTACTGATATTTTAGGCTGAGTTACAACTGATAACTTATCAAATAAACACACTGCCAACAGAGTACTGAATCAACAAGCCCTATGATAAAATGAAATAGGTATTATAATACTTACGTGAAGAAGACTTTTAGTGAAATGGGGGGGAAACCTACACCTTTACTCATGTCATGTGCTAAAATGATCATACCTAATTTCTGAAGTTTGTCCCATATCTTATGAGCAAATTCTGTCCTTTCTGCAAGAGTCAGCTCAGGCAAGAGCGAACCACAGCTGCGCAGCAGAAGCAAGGCTTGATTACTTCCTGGGCTACCTGCAGAAAAACAGTTTAACAGGTCAGAGGCAACAGGATCAGTGACATGGAGGTAAATGTCAAAGCTGCATCTGAAGTTTATAAATCACTTTAAAAGCTTCAGGCATTTCAAAGAGATCAAGGAAAACGTCCATTAATTATCCATGCGTCTCCTGGCTCACCAAAGACAAGAGAGCAGTACCCAAATGCCACCCAGTCCCAAACACTGCTAAACAGTGCCACTGAGAATGTTAACAGTCGTCTCCTGTAAGAGCTACGGCTGTAAAACGTACATACTCCGTAAGCCTGACGAGTCCAGCAAGCAGTGCACGCTGCAGCTCCAAGGCTAAGGCCTCAGCTGATTATGGAAACGACACAAAGCAGACATGAACTCATCATCAGACTTAAAACTCCACCTCCATGTCCCTTCCAGTGGACGTTAAGATGAAACAAAAACAAGCACGTATTCTATAACTCCATCTACAAGGGCATCCGGAGTAACGGGGCAGAAAACACACCTATGGGTGCCCAGGATGGGAAAGGTGGGAGAGGGTGACGAGGGGTGACAGTGGAAAGTTGTGGTAACAGCTGAACAGCTCTGATCACATCAGGAAGTTAGGGTCTTTGGTGCATGGGGCTGTAAGTGTCACGGAGCCTCCCGTACACCTCCTGACAGAGCAGTCGCCCGCACACGGGCTCTGGAAGTTTAGAGACTCTTTGCCTTTGTACTTGTGAGGAGATGGGCAGGAGCCTGGGAGTGCAGAACCTGAAGCTCCTGTGCGACTGTCCAGGTCAGGGTGAGCTACCTGCTCAGCAGCTGACTGGAACAGAAGGGCAATGGCTTTCAGTCTTCACTGCGGCCACACAGTCTTCACTGCACCACACAAGGGAAGACAAGGAAACCTGGTGCCTTCAACCAGTTACCACTGAAAGCCACTCGAGAAACCAGGGGAAGTAAACTGATGCCTTTATTTGCCGACTATGAAATGAAGAAGTCTTAAACAAAATACTTTCATGTTATTTCAAACTCTGCCGGCATGAGCTGAAGGTTAGCGGGCTCACAGTCAAAGCCGACACATCAAATGATGCTCTACACACCGAGCTGCCAGGCACCCACTAAAACGTCAGCCCCTTCAGAGAAACGGAAATACCTGAGTGGCATGTGCTCTCAAAGACTTTCTGCAGAAGTCCCTTTGTAATGCGGCCCGTTCTTCGGACAGAATTATCCAGCCTCATTAGAGCCCAGTCAAACTGACTGTTACTTCTTCCCGTAGGAGCGGGCTCCTCCGAAAGAGCCCTCGTCTCAGCAACAATGGCATACAGCCTGGCTTGGCTCAGCAGCTCTCTGTAAGAGGAAATACAATTAATAAGTAAGTACACTGCTATATAGACAGGGCACCGTCTGTGTGAGCTATATACCAAGTCCTGATGGTCACTAGGTAATTAAAATTGCCAAGCAACAGCAAAAACACTCAGAGAAGTATAAACTGGCAACAAATAAAGGTTTTGATTATGCCTTTTAAACACACACGAGAGCGCGCGCGCGCGCACACAGACACACACACACACACACACACACACACACACACACACACACGGCATAGCAAAACTCCCGGAGTGAACCTGGGTGTATTGATAACCTCCAACATGAAGCCATTTCAAACTAAGAAGCTAAAATGTTTCCTTAATGAAAGAAAATGAAGCAGGTTGTGTGACAAGCTCTTCCCCTTTGCATAAAGGAGACAAAGGGCCAAGGTGGACTTCAGATTCTAAAACAACCTTCAAGGTTTTTCTGGGCATTAGGTTTATTATGAGCTTAAGATTATAAATCAGTTATTTAACCTAGAAAAGGAAGTTTATTCCAAGTTAAAACTGTGCATCTACTTTACCGGATCCCGAGCCCCGTCATTTCCAACCGTCTGAGTAGACGGAAGCATCTCAGTATCACAGCTCTGCACTTGTCAGCACGCTGTTTTCATACTCCCCTCACTCTCTAAAGTAGTGACCGTCAAGGACACAACTCTACTTCTGGCCTTAAACATTATTATTTTTGAAGGTGTCAGATAAGAAACTAGCCCAGATGAGAAGAAGGACGATGTTTTTTAGTTTTTTCAGGCAGGGTCTCACTTAGTCCAGGCTGGCCTGGAACTCCCTATAGAACCAGCAATGACTCTGAACATCGGTTTCTCCTTTCGACTCTGATGAGATGTCAGGCCTGTGCCACAGGTTATACAGTATAGGGATGGGGCCCATGCTAATCAAGCACCCTGCAAACTGAGCTACTGCCATCCCCAAACAAGCAACTCTCCTCATTTAAGTCAGTATTTTGATGACCCAGTCTACTACACAACTGAACTGTAAGATGTGCTGCCAGAGGTGATTTATGCTATGGAAATAAATGCTGCACTTGATTTACAAATGTCAGACCTAAAACGAGATCCCTAAAAGAATAATACTGACATAAATCTTTGACTCTTAAAGGCTTTCTCAGAATTCGACGATCTCACTTTTAACATATGGTATCGAGGACCTACTCTGACTATATTAATTTTAGCTGCCACTAAGTTACACTAAGCATTATACCTAGAAATATGAATTCAGTAATGCTTTCAGGATGATAGCCCCATTTTCTGGCATGTAGACCTTTTTAGCAGTCAGCGGTGAGTTTACAAATAACACTGTAGGGGCTAAGTGAGTGACTGAGTGATGGAGCACGTGCTTAGCATGCAGCAGGCCCTGGGTTTGACCTCGGCGCCCCCAGAGCCACTGCTTTCCTATGCTACTAACAAGCCGTAAGTTGACTGTGGGTATGTGTAGCGGCATCAAAAGCTCTGTTACACGGTCCTGTAACCCAGAGTCTGTAATGGATACGGTAGAAGAATTGTACCAGCGAGCACAGACAAGTCACAACAACTCGACCGTGTATATACAGAAATAAGTCAGAAACTAGGGGACTAAGAGTATATCCAATAAGATGATAGCCTCTGTCTACATGTGCATGTGTGAGCATGTGTGTGCATGTCTGTGTGCGTGTGTGAGCATGTGTGTGCAAGTGTGTAGACAGCTGCTTGTTAAGTGACCAGAATGACTTAAACGGTATGTTACCATCCACAGACCAAGGAAGAGGCGTATGTCCCATTCATCACAGCTCTCAATGGTTATTTGTTACTGTAATAATCATCAAACACTATGGCCTTGCTAGTGTGAGGTAAAGAAAGCAACAGTACTTTTCAGTTTGGTAGTTCATTTCTTTTTATGAATGTATAATATTTGATATTGAAGGCTATCTTGATTTTTGCCAATTTTGAATAAAGATGATATACATATCTATGTGCAAAAACATAAATGCTGATCTTATTTGGGTAAATACTTCCACTAAATACTTTTCAAGTGTCTATAAAACCACCTTTCAAAATAGCTATCCAATGTTTACTCCTTCAGCAACCAATGAGAGCTGTTTCTCTACCCGGAAGCCTACCAGCATTTGGAGCTGTCAAAGATAAGGATACAAATACAGGGAAAAGCGTACTATTCACAGCTACATTTTAACGCACGCTAAGTAGCAGTAAACTAGGACAGTCCCCAGCCCTTATACATGAAAAAACTGACAAATATTGCCCAAATAATAGAAAAGGCTAAAGATGTGATGACAGAACCAGTATTTGCATCTGTCTGACACAAGCCCATGTGGCACAAGAGGATCAGCGACATCACGCAGCTGCGATGCAGGAGCCACACTGCAGAGTGGTCAAAATGGAAACCTCGACAAGGACCAGCAGATAACGGGGCGTCTCTAACGGCAGGGGAGCGGGTAGTGCGCGGTTTATTAGGACTATGGACCGTCCTGGACAATACAACAGCAGTCCCCTGCAGCTGCACGCTCAACTTGTTCCGTTATTCTATGGACACAGCGATCTTGAATTCATCTCTTAAAACCTCTCCTTTGCCACCTAACAGTGCTACGTGAGCTTCTGCTACCCTGTCCATATGGTGAGCTATAGCCACTGCACTGAAATGTTCACCCAGCTTACACACCCGGCTGCACATTGCTAGGCTCACTGGAGTTTTAGTTTGTCAACAATTCAAAACCGTGGTGCCAACACGACCCTGGCATGTTCACCTTTCCCGTTTCTCCACTGCTGTCCACACTGCCATTATAGTATGTCCCAAACCCAAGACCTCAGCACAGTTACTTCTCTGCTCTCTCACCCTTGCTGGAACCAGAACACAAAAGATTGTCACACAAAAATCACACCCATCTTCTCCAAAATCATCTTTCTTTATGCCATTTAGGATCCTAAAATTTGTTTTGTTTTCATGATTGTCACAGAAAACTTATCAAGTTCACTTGAATTTACAAGGCACTGTGTGTTAGTAGCCTTACTCAGGCAGTGAGTCAGCTGGTGACTCTCACTGCAAACTTTCAGCTGTAGTAACAGAAACAGGAGCAAGAGCTATAGACAGAAGAGTAACAGTGTCTCCTATAGGTAAGTTTCAGACAGATGTCTGAGCTACAAGGCAGAGTGGCACACACGCAATCCTAACACTCAGGAGGCTGGGCAGGGGGGTCCAGGAGTTCCAGGTCATCCTGGACCGTGGTAACAGCACTGGCCATTATCACGAGAGATTTTGGCCAAATTGTTACAACCTCCTCCACTATGGTTTGAATACTGTCCACTCCCAAACTGATGCTGACGTCGACTGCCATTGTAATGGAGGATGAGATGGAGCTTTGAGAAAGGGGTTCTCTTGCCTTCTGCCTTTCGCCATCAGATGACACCCAGAGGGAAAGAACAGGCTGGAGGTGGCTAAGAGGGTAATGGCAGCTTGCCACCAAGGCTGATAACCAAAGTTCGATCCCTGGGACCCATATGGGAAAAAACAACCAATTCCTGCAAGTTGTTCTGTAACCTCCTCTATCTGCAAGCCACAGTGCGAGTACACATGCCTTTATGTGTGTGTCTGTGTCTATGCGGTATCACACAGATTTAACCTTACTGTTGGGAGGCACAGGCAGGCATTCAAAGCCAGTCTCAACTACATTGCAAGTTACAGGCCATTAATGAAGACATTGAGACCCTGTCTCAAAATAAATGAAGGGAGGGAGGGAAAACTAAAGAAAAGAGGGGTTGGAAGACAGCGTCAGTGGCCAAGAGTGTTTGTTGCTTTTACAGAGGACCCAAGTTTGATTCCCAGCACCCACACTGGGCGGCTCACCAATGTCTGGAACTCCAGCCCTGAGAGGGCAGGCCTCTTCTGGACTCCATAGATACTGGTATGCATTAGCATACAGACAGACAGACAGACAGACACACACACATTTTAAAATTAAAAAAAAGGGAAGACCTCATCAATGTCAATTTTTTAAGATAGTATTGTAGGCCTCCAAAGCTGTGAAAAAAAAAAATGGGTTTGGGTGTTGTTTGTTTGTTTTGTGCTCTTTATAAATCACTCAGTCTCAGAAGCTGTCTAATAGCGTAAGTCTCGAAGCCTAAGCCTTAAGGGGCAGGAAGGAAATGGATGGCTCCCAACACCTACATGACAACAGCTCACAGGCAGTGTTAACTCCAGTTCCAGGGCATCTGACACACACTCTGGCCTGCATAGGCACCAGGCACACATGCAGTACACACATATACACGTAGGAAAACTCTCACACAGTATTTCCCTCACAAGAGCCTTACTTGTAAAAAGTGACTGAGGTCACACAGTGAGTCTACAGTGCACTTCTAGGCAAGGTGGTTTTGAAACTGCATTTACACAAAGGTGTTCCCTTTCAGTGGGTTTACTTTTTAAAAGATTAAAAAAAATAATAACTATCATATCTAGTTCTTTTCTTATTGTTTTTTGGCTAAGACAAAATAAAGTTATAAAAATGTTGGTCTAAAGGCTCGAGTGACAGCTCAGTGGTTAACAACACTGGCTGCTCTTCTAGACTTAAGCTCAACTCCCAGCACCCACACGGTAGCGAACCATCTGTAACTTCAGTTCCAGGAGGTCCGATGCCCTCTTCTGGCCTCCAGGGGCACCGCATGCACATGGTGAGCAAATACACATGTGGGCAAAGTACCCATGCACATAAAATACAAACAACTCTTTAAATGTCAGTTTAAACCTAAGAACAATGTAAAGAAGATAGTAAATATATAAATAGGAAATACTCAGAATAGGCCCCACAACAAGTAAAATCTGCAGATAAACAAATGCCCTACGTTTGGGCAACACAAAGAAAGTGTCCTTAACGGACCTGGCAAGTAAGCTTAGCGAACATAATCTAAATACTTGCTAGAGCATTTTCTCCTTTATCAGTAAGAAGAAATCCTAATACCACTTTCAAAGGTCTGTTCAAATGTAAGCTGTGCTGTGACAGCATGAGCCGGGAGGTCATCAGCCTTCCTACAACGTCCTATTCCTCACCGCAGAAGAAATGCCTGCCTGGAGATGGAGGTGCAGCTCAGTGGGACAGCCCTGGCCCAACACGCACGAGACCCTACCTTGTGAAAATGGGGTGAGGGAGGCAAGTAATGTAACTCTTAGCCCTAATAAAACAATACTCAACATGTAATTGATCTCTTGCTATGGAAAGCACACAGGAAACTTGTAGTTTTTAAAAACATTTTGTGCCGGGTGGTGGTGGCGCACACCTTTAATCCCAGCACTCGAGAGGCAGAGGCAGGCGGATCGCTGTGAGTTTGAGGTCACCCTGGTCTACAAAGCGAGTCCAGGACAGCCAAGGCTACCCAGAGAAACCCTGTCTCAAAAAACCAAAAAAAAACCAAAAAAAAACCATTTTGTAAAATGTCTCCTTGACCATGATTCTCCAAAAAGTCTTGTCAAACTCGGCTTTCTCCCAACAGGGTTTCATGCCTTATGATGAGTCTTAGAGCACAGTGACACCAGCAGTCCTTCCACACTTGCTCCCAGCTGCTCTGTCCTGAGACAGCAATCCTTTTCCATCAACGCCCCGTGTCAGGCTTCTCCTGTTTTAGCTATGGTAGGAAGTGCAGGAGAATGTATTAACTAGAGCTGATGATATGAAACGAAGCACGTATTTTTCAGAATCTATACAATTAGAATGGCATGGATTAGATTCTAAAGATCTCGTCCAGATTTCATATGCATTTTGTGCAACATTTTTATGAAGCTGAAAAGACAGCTCAGGCACAGCTGCAGAATACCCAAGGTTGGATCCTAGCAGCCATGTCACAAAGGTCACAACCATGTGTGACTGCAACTCCAGGTCCCCTGACACCTTCTGGCCTTCCTACGCAGGCAGCTGTACCAGCGTGTACATACATGCACACTGTTAAAAAGAAAACCTTTTTAACATGAACGTTCTGTCTGGAAGCCATCCCCTTCAGCATCCAGAGCACATGCGAGAACAGCTCAGAGTCAGGAAGCACAAGCTGAAAGGTCTCCATCCCTAACTCACCAGCAACTGTGAGAATGGACTGTGGGTACCAGGCATGACAGAGGCAGGATAAGGTCTGTGCAGATGGGAAATCTATTCTCCCCATCCTCCACCCTCCCCAATCTCCTGAGCTCTCTCCAGGAGAGGAAGACCTTCACTTCCGCACCACTAGTTGAGGCCCTCAATCTGCAATACTGCTCCCCACTGCCCATGCTGCCCTTTGTCAAGATCCATCACATTCCAAATCCTCCTCTGGGCCATGACCCTGCCATGATCAGACATGTCGCTAACACGACAATCAACTGCCCCTGCAGTATCAGAGTTCACCACCCTGCACAAGACAAAGTTTGGCTTCCAAGCCATGGACTTCTTTACTCTACAGACACACAGAACATGAGCTCCCTCTTGGGTCTGGGAGGTAGCTCGGTGGCTAAAGGTGGCTACCTAAGACTGACTTGAGTTCTGTCCACGGATCCTCATGGTGGAAGGAGAGAACAGGCTCTTCAAAGCTGTCCGTGTGACTTCATGTGCACACTGTGGCATGTGTACCCACACACAGTAAGAGAACATGTGCACACTCCGTCGGACTGAACGACAGATGGTCAGATGGACAGTCTCCTTCCTGAAAAAGAATGTGACGGCCCTTTGTGAAATCACCAACCAAGCAACCAGGTGGTGGTGGCGCACGCCTTTAATCCCTGCACTTGGGAGGCAGAGGCAGGTGGAGCTTTGAGTTTAAGACCAGCCTGGTCTACAGAGCGAGTCCAGGACAGTCAAGGAGGGCTACACAGAGAAACCCTGTCTCGAAAAAAAAACCACACAAACAAAAAGAAATTCCCAATCAAGTATCACCTTCTTCTGCGCATGTAAGGCCAATAAGAGAACTGCCACAGCCTTCTATGACTCACAACCTACACACAGAGCGCAGCGGCTGAGTCTTGCGTTTCACAAGCCAAAAAGTCTTAGACTCTTAACCACAAAGTGTTCTTATCTTCCAATGACAACTCTCATCGAGATGTGTAATTTTCTCCTTTGGGCCACAATCCTCAATCGAGATCAATTTCACCCAGACTTCACTCCGCATCTATCTTTCCTCTGAAAGATAAACATGAGGATTATTCTAAAACAAACAAAGCCCCCTCACCCTCCTCATGGAGGTAATGGCCAGAAGAATCCTCCCTCACTAACGCCTACTAGTCCAACTCAGACACAGCACCGCTGGAGAGCAGAACCGGGGTGGCCGTGCAAAACCGCACTGCAGCAGAGACATCATCCCATAATACCTCTCTCCCAATGTCTACTTGCTCCTTGGCTTATTCAACAAATGTCTGATACCTACTCCACAAACAGAACTAGACATAAAGGGAGGCAAGACAGCAAGATAAAGTCCTTGACTTTAAGGGCAGGTCTGCAGTGTCACATGTAATAGCACACGGAGGTTACGTATGTGCCAGGACTAATGGCATTTTACCCATACAGGATCTCAGAGGACATGAGGAAACCCAAGCGCAAGAAGCAATTGAAAAGGTCTATCAGAGGAAGCGGACTTCCCACCATGAGAAGACTGAGCATCACATTCAAAAGCAGAAAGCCATGTACCTTGTTCCAGTGGGGCCCTCCTGACCCACACTGACAGCACCTCTACCATCTGGGGGTTGTTAAAACACGCGGAGCCCCATGGTGAGGATTCAGCTTGCATGGAAAGACAGGAGGTGAGGCAGCTCCAGCTTCCAAGGCTCCTATGAAAGCAGCTACGTACATCGGAGCCAGTGTGCTCAACTGTGAACATGAAACGACACGATCACGTTAGCAGGAACTCTAGAGAGGGTGATGGGGGCACAAGAGATGGACATCCATTCTAGACGAAGCGGGACTCCCGGGATCTTATCACTTGTCAATCAAAGGGGACGATGAGATCTAAGTGGGGAAAGAAGCAGATACACGTGTGGGCCCTTTCTGAGTAACAGAAACAGCATCGCTCGGAGCTCAGCCTTGGGAGAATAGCTGTGTTGGGGCTGAAGTACCTGTAGCCCAGCCAGAAGGAGCTTGCAGCCGCCTGTGACGGAGAGGCTGAAGTGACAAAGACACTGAAACTGAAAGGGCCATCTACAAGGAGAAGGAAGGCAAAGAGTGAGGAGACGTAAACTGCCAGCAACAAAACCTCCAAGTATGCAGGGTGTGGTGGCACACACCTTTAATCCCAGTACTCCGGAGGCCAGGCAGATTCTTTTGAGACAGCCTGGTCCATAACAGCCAGGACTATTACAAAGAGGGAAACACACACACACACACACACACACACACACACACACACACACACACACACAAAACCCTCCAAGTACATGACCATTTAATTTACAATCATGGAAAGAAACTGGAAGGAAGCAGGTGCAAAAAACTCCTGAGAAGCAAGAAGCTGGCAGTGCCAGGCAAGGGACGTCACGAAAAGCAAGCGAGAGATAGTACCTACCACCAGAGATTCCAAAACAAAACACAGATTGCATAATTATGACGTCTTCTGCAAAAACAAAGTAAAGCCAAATAAATGACTCTCGGAAAGATAGACTAAGTGGTGTAACAATGGCTCTCTCTGAGCGATAGTTAAGGAAGATGTTTCATGTTTTGCTCTGTAATTTAGGTATTCCTCCAGGAGCATGAGTTTTATGGTTTAGAAAAAAAAGGGGGGGGGCTGAAGAGGGGGCTTAGCAGGTGAGAACACTTCCTGCTCTTCTAGAGGACTCAAGCTCACTTCCCAGCACACAGGCCAGTCAGCTTGCACCTGAATGGAGGTGCAGCTCCAGGGGATGCGACACCCTCTTCTGGCCTCCAAGGACACAACACACACAAACATATAAAACAAAAAGGATCTTAAAAAAAAAAAAAAGTTATGGCTCTGGTCATGCGGCACCCACCTTAAATTTCAGCACTTGGGAGACAGAGGCAGGTGAGGTTGAGCCAGCCTGGTATAAGTCCCAAGACGGGCCAGACCTACCTATAGACACTGTCTCAAAAAAAAAAAAAAAAAAAAAAAGACATTGAGGCCTCAACAAGGAATGAGAACATCGCAGAGAGTAAATGAGAGGTGAGCAAAGGAGACAGCAGACCGTGGGAAAGGAGGAGTCCTGAGAAATGTTGTGTTTTTCAGATGGAAAAGGTGCAGGCAGGCTTACAAGCTGTGGGATGGGAGACTGAAGGGAAAGTGTTCAAAGTCCAAAGAAAGAGAACAAATACAACTTTACTGTCTGCTGTGGCCTAAACACAGCTTTTCGAGCAAGACCAAGTACTGCGCTCAAATACCTGACTTTCTATCTAGGAAACACAGAACAGGTAATGACACATGTTCCCCATGCACAGACAAGACCCTGATGTAATAATGTCACTGCTTGCCTTTTTTCTTTTATTTGGCTTGTGTGTGTGTGTGTACGTGTATGTGTGGAGGTCAGCTGCAGGAGCCACCCTCTCCTTCCGTGTGGAGCCTGAGGAACAAACTAAGGTCATCTGGCTTGCAGAGAAAGTGCCATTTTCTTCTTTTTAAAAATGCATATAATTAAATGTGCAAGGGTGTTTTATCTACATTCATGCCTGCGTGCGGGCGTTGGATCCCCTGGAACTGTACTTACAGGCAGTTGTGAGCTGCTAAGTGGGTGCTGGGAACTGAACCCAGGTCCTCTGGAAGAACAGACAGTGCTCTTAACCACTGAGCCATCTCTCCAGCCCCAAAAGT
This sequence comes from Acomys russatus, assembly GCF_903995435.1. NCBI lineage: Eukaryota > Metazoa > Chordata > Mammalia > Rodentia > Muridae > Acomys > Acomys russatus. The sequence continues at coordinate 9,078,335 of NC_067137.1, read as the reverse complement.
ACCTTTTCTTGATGAGCCACCTTGCTGGCCCATAAGGTTACTTTTTGGATCATGTTAAGACAAAGCTTCTGAAGAGACACCTGAATCCTGAATAACAAGAAGATGAGCTTTTACAGTGACACCTGGCACCTCTCCACTACAGACAAGCCTAAGTAAGGGTCAGAGGGGCTAAGTTCTATGCAGCAAGGTCTAAGATTATGAGCCAGGAAATGGGATCCAAATCCGATGGACACCCAGATCAACAGCCTGTCACTAAAACGTGTTCCATTTCCCCCAAACACAAGAGAAAGATGAACGACAGCACTGCAACACTGGCCTCTGGCCTCATGTGAATGACTAGAGGCCAGTCACTAAGAGAAAGTCAAAGGAGCGGGCACTTCTCCAAAACGGAAGTTAGGGGGTGGAGGACGAAGAGCCGGGGCAAAAGCAGGGGCATGAATTCTGAAGGCTCACTTGCCCAGGCCGAACACAAAAAACCCAGGCAAGGCCCCAAAGCACAAAGAAGCATCACTCCAAAGATATGTAACTCAGCTGTTGAGGAATCACAAAGCATTTTCTTCATCCAATTACATACAGTGTCAGGCTGGCCGGTGAAGACAGTGACTTCCATTACAGTAACAAAGCAGTTGCTGCTCCATGCCAAGCCCTGCATCTCAGGAAATATTCTTAACCTCAGTACTGTGTCCACCTGTGTACCCAAAGACACTAAAGCCTGGGCTGTTGGGTGATTAGTCCAATGGCACAGTGCAAACAAACCGAAGCACCCTCAGTCTGTGGCACCCCACTCCAGATCATTAGTTCATAAATTTTTCTTGCTAGACCCCAAAGGTCTTTCGTGGGTCACTCACTTGTCAATTTCTCTCTGGTACCTAAGTTTCCCTCTTCTTTTTTCTGATGATTAGAACAGTCGTCAAATGGACACACTTATCTCCCAGAACCTCAATCCACGAGGGCGTGCTTACACAAATACTTGACACTAACTGGGAATTTGACTTGTTTTTTAATACATGCATAGATCCCAACAGAGTACCTTGCCTGTGCTCACCAGTGCATCCTTCCGAGACAATGTCCAACCCAGGACATCTGCGTAAATACTGAAGGAAAATTCCATTCAACAAAACGCAGGCAAAAACCTGAACTGACCATCATCAAATGTCAAGCCTTGGGTTCACTCGAAACCTCAAACCCCACCCCCGGGTGGAGGGGTGGGGAGGGACGGGATCGAAGGCTCTTAAGACTACATGTGACAGTGTGGAAGAGCACCCAGGTAGGTTACGCCTCAGGGAAAGCACATTACCTGCCCCCACCGCAGCAACCCCTGCGCTCAAAAAGCCCTTGCGCTTCCCGAGCCGTCCTCTGTCCGAGAGCAGGTGGAGATCCCAAGCAGCAAGCCGGAAGCCAGCCATGCCCTCGACCATGACCTTCTCATGGACGCTCAACCCTGTCACCCAAAACCACCAGCAAAGCGTGGGAGGCTCACGCCTGAGCTGCCGGGACCACAGAACTGGAGCGAACGAGCCAGACACCGGCCGGTCCGCCGCAACCCGCCAGAAGGAAGGGGTCCGGTACTCACCCTGCAGCCGGCCGGCCAGCAGTGGCCGCCACGCGGGTGACGGTGGACAGCCGGGCCGGGCCGCTCGCCAGGAGGCGCAGGGACAGTGGGAGGCGCGGAGCTGCCGTGGCCCCGAGCAGCCAACGCGCGGGTCTCAGCAGGGCTGCCATGGCTCGGCGTACCCAAGGCAGGATGCACGCTCCTGCCGGGGACCTGGAGGAACACGTGACGACCCGGGTCGCCCTAGTGGGACGGACCAAGGGCCGAGAGCGCCCAGCGGAGGGGGAGGCTGGAGCCTCGCTAAGGTGTCATTAGGGGAAAGCCGAGCTGCCGGGGGCACCTGGATCCGTCCTTCGTTTTTACAATATCTCATCTTTTTGCTCTGCACGCATCATCCCCATTTCCATATCCAGCGGCCCCCGGCTCTCAGAGAGTTCAGCCACATCACCCCTACACTTTGCAGTTGGTAGAGCCCCTAGAGGTCGACCCCGCCCACGCGCGCGCAAGGGCTTGTGGGAGGGGCCAACAAGAAGAGACCCCGAGGGTTGCCGGGAAGGGCCGACTGTGCAAGATCCCGGAGTGCCTTACAACGTTCCTTCCCTGCGTTTAGGGACCAATATACAGACTTCATCCTAAGTGCCTCACTTCATGAAATAAATGGATTTTTAACAAAGGTCGTATAGTTTTAAAAGCCGAGATTGAACTTTTCTCTTTCTCTCTGCCTTGCTCCTTTCAGTTAACGCACCAATACAGGTATTAAGGTAGTGGTGTGATTATCTGCGGGCTAGTCTGTGGCTAATAAAACAAATTGTTGCCTACACGGGGCTTGCAGACTGAAAGGGTTCCCTGTGCACTGGCCTGAACCCGGGAACAGGCTTCCACTCTGTACTGCCAAGTGAACACTCAAATTCTCCCTCTACAAGTATTACCATCTGACGGTCTCGCCTGCTGGACAAGAAACTTCTGAGCACACAGAATGCGACCTCTTCCGTAGTGGAAGCTCCTCCTCAAAGTTGAGACATAACGCCCCGTGCTCTGAGCATTTATTGAATGGATAATCCTTTAGAGTTAACTTTCCTTACCTTTCTTTTGGAGAGGAGGAAGCTAATGTTCATCCCCAGAAAAAGATGACTTTACTCCAAGTTACACTACTGAGGGCCATGATAGACTAGAGTCCATCCTCTCAGTTGGCACCAGGACTATTTATTGAACACATGTTTTGTGCCAGACACTGCTTGAGATCCTGGAGATATAACAGAGAAATAAAGAACAAAAACAGAGCAAGTCTTAACTTAGACGAGAAATTCTGTACATTTAAAGAGGCAGCTAAGAACTTTGATGTAAAAAAGAAAAAAGGATTAAAGGTAGGTTAGCATCTGTGGTGATTAATCTTGATAGGATTTAGGGCCAGTATGGAAACCAACTTTGGACACATGTGTGAAGGAATTTGTATGTTGGACTAACTGAAGTGGGAAGAGCCGCCCTAAATGTGAGTGGCATCATTGGATGAGCTGGCAGGGCTGAATCAAAGGGAGAAAGCGCTGGGCACCACTAGTCACCTCTGTTTCCTGACCGCATATGCAACGCAACCAAGCTCTTGCTGCCTCTTTCCCACCACGATGGCCAAAATAAACCTGTCTCCTTTAAGTGGCTCTTCTCCGAAAAGTCAGAGAAAGTCATCTGAAGTGAGTCAGGAGTGTCTGAAGGGAAAAGAGAGTCAGCTCTTGCTTCAGTTTCAGACAACAGGAGATTCAAAACCATTCAAAACCCTACAGCGAGATCCACTGAAAAGCACTAGAGGACCAGAGTGAGCAGGGAGTTGGCTTGGACGAGGAAGTCATAGAGGTGTTTGGCAGGCAGTCCTGCAGGGTGTTAACCTTGAATGACCTTTGCACTCACAGGGAGCTGCCTGTTGGGGTGTGGACTTCTGTACAGATGAGATGGAAAGCCGTTGGAAAAGTTGATGCATTGCTGTGATACAAATTCACTTGCATTTTTTAAAGACTTATTTTATTTTATGTGTAGGGGTGTTTTGCCTGAGTTTATGCATATGACCACAAATGGTCCTGATGCCCTCAAAGGTCAGAAGAGGGCTTCGGGTGCCCTGGGACTGGAGTTACAGTAGTTACAAGGTGCTGAGTCCATGTGGGTGCTGGGAATTTGAACCAACCAGTACATTCAACAAAGAATGCAGACAGTCCAAGCATTTGTCACACCCAAGGAAGACGAGAGGTTTGCATACCAATGTGGAACAGAGCTGGTAGAAGTAATTGTGGCAATGGGTTTTCTAAGTATTTACTCCTGAAAACTGTACTCCTTGGTTTGCTGGTTGGTCTTAATTGTCAGCTTGATGGAACTTTGAGTCAGTCACCTTGGCGGCAAATCTTTGGGAAACCTCCAGGGTGAGAAAACCCACCCTACCTGTGTTCGCATTCCATGGACTGGGATCCCAGAGTGGATAAAGAAGACAAAGTGAGCAAAGTGCCAGGATCTCGTCTCTCCCTCTGGCTGCCATGTGACCAGCAACCTCGTGTTTACACAACCATTCCTTCTCCTCCAGGATCCCACACCTTCTTAGAGCAAACAGAGTAAACCCACCCTCCCTCCCTCCCTCCCTTCCTTCCTCCCTCCCTCTCTTCCTTCTTCCCTCCCTCCCTTTCTTCCTCCCTTCCTTCCTTCCTCCCTCCCTTCCTTCCTCCCTCCCTTTCTTCCTCCCTCCCTTCCTTCCTCCCTCCCTTCCTTTCTCCCTCCCTCCCTTCCTTCCTCCCTCCCTCCCTTCCTTCCTCCCTTCTTTCCTTCCTCCCTTCCTTCCTCCCTCCTTTCCTTCCTCCCTTCCTTCCTTCCTCCTTTCCTTCCTCCCTCCCTTCCTTCCTCCCTCCCTCCCTTCCTCCCTCCCTTCCTTCCTTCCTTCCTTCCTTCCTTCCACTGCTCCCGTCAAGTATTATGCCACAGCAGCCAGCAAAGTAACATGGCATCAGTGCCCCAGACACTTGTGACACAGTGTGGCACATGAACAGCTTCCAAGGAGGAGAGGTCTATTTTGGCTCACAGTTTCAGAGGTCTCAGTTGCTGTTTTCCTTGCCTGTCTCACTTGAACAGAGCATCAAGACGACAGGAATTTGGAGAAGAGGAGGTTCTTTGCTTCATGTTGGGCAGGAAGTAGAGGAGAGAGGAAGGGACAGGGGACCAGGTAAAACCTTCAAAGGCACTGACTTAGTGGCTTACTTCCTCCTTCTAAGCCAGTGGCTCTTAATCTTCTTAATGCTTCGACCTTTTTATACAGTTGCTCATGGTGTGGGTGACCCCCCCCACCATAAAATTATTTCATTGCTACTTCATTATTGTAATTTTTCCCTACTGTTATGAATAGTAATGTAAAAATCTGATTAGTAGGATATTTGCTATGTGAAAGAGTTCTTCAGCCCCTAGAGGGGTTGCGACCCACAGGTTGAGAACCACTGCTCTAAGTCCTGTCTCCCAAGGTTCCTAACATTTCCCGAAATAGCAGCACCAGCTGGGGACAAAGTGTTCAGTATATGAGCTTGTGAGGCACATTCCATAAGTAAACCAGAGCATTCCACTCTTGGCCCCAAGGGTCAAGGCCATCTCATAGTGCAAGATGGCTACAATCCAACGCAAGAGTTCTCAAAGCCATGACAGTTAAAATATCTTCAGAGTCGCTGCTGATTCTCAACGTAAACTCTTAGCTGTGAGCCCCTTCTAAAAAGTTAAAGACAAAAACAAGTTACATACTTCAGACATCAGAGGAAACAACTCTGATCCCAAATGAGGTAATGGGGGCACAGAAAAGAGGGGTGGGATCAAAGAGATACCAAAACCCAAGAGGATAAACTTTAAATGCTGTAACGCCACATCCAGCATCAAGCCATGTGATATGGCACAGTGGACGATCCAACCACTTTGGGCAGCGTCAACACTTGACCTTGTCATTTACAAGCTCAGCTAAAGATGGGGGGAAAGGGGAGAGAAGCGGGGGAAGGAAGTTAGGGAGGAGGACAAGGAGACAGGTCGGGAAGTACGATAGAATGTTGCTTACCCATTTTCAGGTCGGACCTTGCTGGTGTCTTCAAAGAATACCTTAGACATAGTCTAGAAGCTAGGGGTGGGGGCGAGTAGGGGTGGGGGGCGCGCACGTGTGTGTGTGTGTGTGTGTGTGTGTGTGTGTGTGTTGCAGTTCAGAGTCTGTTTTGAAGCTCTGATTGATCAGTACTGGCTTAATTACAATAATTTTTGCTCTCTCCATTGACCTAATATTTGAGTAATGTTGGATCTAAACAGACCCCAAAAACCATCTCATGATGAGAAGGGCGGGCATCAGCCTCTGGAGGCCAGAAAACAAGCAAAATAGCAGACATGGTGTTGAGGGAGGAACCAGGTAGAGGGAGCAGCAAGAGCCTAGACTGACAGCTTTCCTGTCTGCCCTGTGCACACCTCTTTAGTCATAGAAAGGGAAGACCCACCCAACTCTCAGAGGTGTTCACCCAGAGACGATCAAGGCAAAGAGAGAATCCTTAGCCCAGTAGTTTCTAATGCTCATAATAGAAACAATGTGCTCAATAATAGAAACAATGTTTCATAGAAGATACAAATACACACAATGCACACAAGCAGGACGTTTTAGGTTAGTGATGTAACTGAGTTCAGGGTTAGCCCACTGTGTTCCAGCCCTGCGCAAACTGGGTGTGGTGGAGCCCATTTATAACCTCAGCGCTTGAGGCGTGCGCCACCACTGCCGAGAAATATATCATTTCTTTTTATTTTACGTTTATTGGTATTATGCCTGCATGTATGTCTGTGTGAGGGCTTCAGAAGTCCTGGAACTGGTGTGAGCTGCCGTGTGGATGGTGGGAACAAAACCCAAGTGCTCTGTAGAAGCAGTCAGTGCTCTTAACCCATGAGCCATCTCTCCAGCCTCAGTCCCAGCATTTGAAATGGAAGACGAAAGAATAAGAAATTCAAAGTCTGCTGGGCGGTGGTGGCGCACGCCTTTAATCCCAGCACTTGAGAGGCAGAGGCAGGCGGATCGCTGTGAGTTCGAGGCCAGCCTGGTCTACAAAGTGAGTCTAGGACAGCCAAGGCTACACAGAGAGACCCTGTCTCAAAAAACCAAAAAAAAAAAAAAAAAAAAAAAAAAGAAGAAGAAGAAGAAAAAGGAAAAAAAGAAATTCAAAGTCATCTTCATCTACATAGCAAGTTGAAGGCTAGCCTGTCTCAAAACAAAAAAGGGGGAAAATATCAAAGAAAAATAGTTTTATTACATGTTATATCTTTGAATAGTGACTCACCTACTATGTCTCATTTTTTCAAATACTGACTGATCTTAGTATGAACAAACTAATTGTAATAGGACATTTTGTTTGAGACAGAGTCTCACTATGTAGCCCTGCATAGCCTGGAACTCTTTGTGTAAACAAGGTTGGAGTTAAAGGCATATGCCACTATGTCTGGCTAGAAGATATTCTTGAGACATTCAAGGCAATTTGACTGTACTGGATAGTTTTATGTGAATGTGACACAAGCTAGAGTCATCTGAAAGGAGGGAGCCTCAACTGAGAAAATGTCCCCATAAAACCCAGCTGTAGGGCATTTTCTTCATTTTCTTTCTTTCCTTAAAGATTTGTTTTATTTATTAGTATACAGTGTTCTGCCTGACAACCACAAGAAGTCACAGATCTCATTATACATATATATATATGTATATATATATATGTTGTGAGCCACTCTGTGGTTCCTGGGAATTGAACTCAGAACTTCTGGAAGAGCAGTCAGTGCTCTTAACCTCTGAGCCATCTTTCTAGGCCAGCATTTTCCTAATTAGTGATTGATGTTGGAAGACCCAGCCCACATGGGTGGTGCCATCCCTGGCCTGGTGGTCCTGGGTTCTATAAGAAAGCAGGCTGAGCAAGCCACAAGGAGCAAGTTAGTAAGCAGCACCTCTCCGTGGCCTCTGCATCAGCTCCTGCCTCCAGGTTCCTGCCCTGCTTGAGTTTCTGTCCTGACTTCCTTCAGTGATGGACCATAATGTGGAAGTGTAAATCAAATAAACCCTTTCTTCTCCAACTTACTGTGTTTCATTACAGCAATAGAAACACAAAGATATTGAATTTGGAGTTCATACTATGTGATACCAAGAGTTATTGGTGATTTTTTACAGATAAGATAATGGCTTTGTGATTACAGGGAGAAAATTTGTTTCTTCTTTCCTTTCTTCCTTCTTTCCTTCCTTTGTTTCTTTCTTTTTGGGGGGGGGGCAGTGGGGATCTGTTGTCACTGGCCTATCTGTGAATTATAATAACATGACATCTGGAGTTGTCTTTATCCAAAAATGGGGAAGAGATATAGCTAAGTTGGTAGAGTGGTTGCCTAGGATACACAAAACGCTGGCTTTAATCCTCAGCACCACACAAACCAGGTGTGGTGGCACATGCTTCAATCCTAGCTCCCAGGAAGGCTGAGGCAGGAGGATCAGAAGTTTAAAGCTATCCTTGGCTATATAGTGAGTAGGAGGGCCACCTAGGCTACATGAGACCCTGTCAAGAGAACAAATATAACATTATGGGGACTTGGGGGGTTGTTTTCTTCTGTATAATTTAATGTGTTGAAAAAAATGTTCCTAGAGCCTGGGCAGCAGCTCAGACGTAGAGCATTTGCCTACTACACAAAGGTTCAGCTACTGGTACTGAGAAAAAGCGGTTGATAGAGAACTTAGTTGTTGACTGTGCTTTTATTTCTCCACTCATGGTTGGAGCATAAGTCAGAGTTTTAGGAACACTACACGCAAGCAAGTCAGTGTACATGCAAATAGGTGCCTGCCTGTACCCAGGTGCCGCACGGCTGAGACGACTTTTCCAACAAAGCTTTCCCAAGCGTCCAAACTTGCTGTTAAATCACTTTATGCAAAATATTCAGGAACTAAGATTTTAGCCTTCATCTTCAAGACTAAAGTTTCAAAAGAGAGAAACACCTTCAAGATTCTGATCTGAGCCTGATGGTGACACACACTTTTAATGCCAGCACTTAGGAGGTAGAGGCAGATGGTTCTCTAAGTTTGAGGCCAGTCTGGTCTACAAAATGAGTTCTAGGACAGCCAGGGCTACACAGAGAAACTCTGTCTTTAAAAAAAAAAGCAAAGAGGGAGGAGGGGGAAGAAGAAGAAGGAAGAGAAGAAGAAGAAGAAGAAGAAGAAGAAGAAGAAGAAGAAGAAGAAGAAGAAGAAGAAGAAGAAGAAGAAGGCGTGGTAGCGCACGCCTTTAATCCCAGCACTCAGGAGGCAGAGGCAGGCGGATTGCTGTGAGTTTGAGGTCAGCCTGGTCTACAAAGCGAGTTCAGGACAGCTAGGCCTACACAGCGAAACCCTGTCTCGAAAAAGAGAAGAAGAAGGAGGAGGAGGAGGAGGAGAAGAAAATGATGATGATGATAATGATCAGAGAAGAGGGTACTTTACACCCTAAATGGGAAATTTGCACAACAGAAGATATTAATCTTATTTGGCTTTGATCAATAAATTTGTTTTTTGTCTTATAGTAGATTGCGAGACTCCCAAAGGATAAGAAAACAACATTGATCATTCATAATTTCATCTTGACCATTTTGGAGTCGCCTTCAGTCTTCACACAAACACATCCAAAACAGTGTGAGTGCAGAAGCAAGTGACTGCCTGGAGTTTAAATGCCTGTTTTGCTTAGAAAGCCTTAGCATATTTTAATCGGCAAATCTCATGTTTAGCCAGGACCGAGTTTTCTCTTCGGGCAACTTAGCTGATGAGTCCAGGGCTTCTCCCATCTGTGACAACATTTTTCATATCCAAGTTTATTCATGTATGTAATTCTCAATTATTCAAAAAATATTCTGCTCAGCCCCTTGTTTGCATATAGCCCGGGGATTCTCAAGAGCCATCATAGCTGCTGCCTTCAGCCACTCTTCTGTCAAACAGATTCATCTGTAAGTGCACAGAGCAGGAAGACAGATGCGGGGTCATTTACTATAAGAAAATAACCCGGGCTGGCAACAAGGAGTTGTTGCTGATATTTTCCCAGTGTCTCCAAGTGTGAAGGCTGGCAAGTCTGTGTGTTTCCCATAGGGCAGATAGTGTCTGGGTAAATCAATATAGAATGACGCTCAAACACAGCGGGCATATCAAGACAGGAGCTGGTGTGACAACACTGCAACAGGGTGCTATAGAGCCGACTCCCGTCAAGACAGGACCTGGTGGTACAAACAAACTTTAGGAAGTCCCTATTGAACAAAATTGGTTTTTTGTTTTTGTTTTTGTTTTTGTTTGGTTGGTTGGTTTTGGTTTTTTGAGACAGGGCTTCTCTGTGTTGTCTTGGCTATCCAGAACTCTCCTTGTAGACAAGGCTGGCCTCGAACTCACAGAGATCCACCTGTCTCTGCCTCCCCAGTGCTGGGATTACAAGTGTGTGCCACCACGCCCAGCTCAGCAAAATTGATAATTACTAAAACATGATGTGTTTCTCAGTCTTCTGGTTGACTGATGTTTTGTTTCATTTTGTTTCAATAGAGCTAGGAAATATATTTAATTTTCTCTGAGCATATGTAATGTGGACTTTCTGTTGTTCTCTCTATGAATTAAAAAAGTGATTTTCTGCTAGGCAGTGGTGGTGCACACCTTTCATTCCCGCACTGGGGACTGGGGAGGCAGAGGCAGGCAGATCTCTGTGAGTTTGAGGCCAGCCTGGTCTACACAAAGAAACTCTGTCTCAAAAAAGCATAATAATAATAATAATAATAATAATAATAATAATAATAATAATAATAATAATAATAATAATTGTGAACACTTTAATGCAAATTTCCTTCTGATAATTTCAGCGAAGTTAAGGGGAAAAAAAAGACCAAAAGACTTTGCTTAGTCTTAGAAAATAATATGTGAGCTCTCTTTTCTTGTTTTTATTCCTCTCTCTCTCTCTCTCCTTCCTTCTCTCCCCATGCTCATATAATAAACCCCTCAATATCTAGAGAGAGGGAGAGAGAAAATAATATGTGAAAGTCTGGGGATGTATCTCAGTGGTTGAGGACTCACCCAATATATGTGAGACCCTGGGTTCAGTCCTCATAACTAGAAAGGAAATTGTTTTTCATTGCAGTAAGTTTCAAGACCCTGATATATGACCTTATCATCTAGGCTTAATTAATATATCATCTTGGTTGAAGTAATGATCCTGTAAATAAAATCTGGTCAATCAAAATTCTACAGAAGCTAATAAGGAAAGTGGTTTAGTCACAGTTCTGTTGCTGTGAAGAGACACCATGACCAAGGCAACTCTTAGAAAAGAAAGCATTTAATGGCCAGGCATGGCGGCGCACGCCTTTAATCCCAGCACTCAGTAGACAGAGGCAGGGGGATCGTCGTGAGTTCAAGGTCAGCCTGGTCTACAAAGGGAGTCCAGGACAGCCAAGGCTACACAGAGAAACCCTGTCTCAAAAAACCAAAACAAACAAACAAACAAACAAACAAAACAAAGAAAGCATTTAACTGGGGATCTGCTTACCGTTTTAGAGAGCCAGTCCACAAGCGTCGTGACAGGAAGCAGACAGGTGTGCATTGGAGCAGCAGCTGAAAGCTTCACATTGGGATCCACAAATAGTAGGCAGTGGGGGTTGGGAGGAGGGGGAGACTCTGGGCTTGGCATTTGCCATGGGGTTTTGAACTTCAAAGCACACCCCAGTGTGATGCCCTCCTCCAACAAGGCCAAACCTCCTAATCCTTCCCAAAAAGTTCCTCTAACTGGGGACCAAACAGTCAAACATACAAACCTAAGGAGGCCGTTCTTATTTAAACCAAAGCAGAGGGTGTTTTAGGCTAGTGCTCTACAGCTGAGCTACAGTCCCCAGGGAGAGTGTTTTAATGCTTAAGGTCATAGTACCTGAAGACAATGAAGACCAGCCTATAGTCAGCCTCTTCTCTACTATGTGGAGAGAGGCCACTTTCAAGGGCAGATACTAGGATCAGTATATAGGAAGATGGAGGGAGCAAGGGAAGGAAAGGGAAGGGGAGGGAGAGAGAGACAGAGACAGAGAGACAAGGAGAGAGAAACAGAGAGACAAGGAGAGAGAGACAGAGAGACAGAGAGAGACAGACAGAGAGAGAGAGTGGGAGAGAGAGATGGAGAGATGGAGGGAGAGAAAGATGGAGACAGAGAGAGAGACAGAGAGAGAGAGAGAGAGAGAGAGAGAGAGAGAGAGAGAGAGAGAGAGAGAGAGAGAGAGAGAGAGAGAGAGAGAGAGAGAGAGAGCATCTAATGACCTAGTTTGATTCTCTGGATAGAGATCTTGCAGAATCTGAATTCAATTCTCTAGTAAAACGAGGCAGCCAATCCCAGCTTGTTCCTGTACTCAGCTTGAATGAGTCTTTGTTATTTTCATCAGAAAGGATCCTGACCAATGGAGACTCAATGTGGAGAAACAGACATCTACAATGGGATTGCTATGATAAGAATATTAGAGAATTTCTTAGAATTAAAAAAAAAAAGCCAGCATATAGAGACCATGTTGCACACATATACTTTACTTATTTCTCTTATTTGCTTATAACACACTGCCTTATACATGCTAAGTGCGCACTCTACCACTGGGCAACATCTCCAGCCCTACTTGTTTGCTTAAGGACCAAGTTTCTTTTCATGCTATCATCTGAAAGCAGAAGGAGAATGTCACCTTGTGACATTTCACACCATTACCATCTGCATCAGAGGCAGCTGTGACTACTCACCAGAGACCCTTGCGTTGGTGCCCATAGTCATTCCTTCATAGAAAGGGTAGCGGGGGTCATTAGATGCTCACGTGAGATCTTGGCCACTCTCTTATGTACCCCCTGCCAGCAATATGTAATTATGACCTGATTGCATGTGGCCCAAGGGTCTCAGGGAGAGCTAGAGGATACATAAGGCAGGAAGGTAACTGAAGGTGGGGACACCACCTATGCAATTATAGGGAAGTTGCCATTCATGTGGGGCAGGACTTGTCTGTGATACAACTGTTCCGAGGTCACCTATACTTCTGATAGTAATGAATACCTCACCCGTGCTTCATAAATAAGCCTAACGAACTCACTGGCCTGCCGAGTCCACTTAGGTGGGCTCATATGTGGTCTGTTGTTGGTGCCCTTTCTGGGGTGAATAGGTGCTTGTTTTTGTCTCCCCAGAAAAAGTTCATACAACACACCTTTACCAAGCAGCGGTCTCTCCAGTTGCCCCTGTCAATCTCTCAGATCGCTGGTGGTTTGATAATACAGACCATTGGTGGGTATCCCAGATGCAACCTCAGCCTTACTCTAAATTTGCATGAAGTAGAAATCACAAGGTTTATAGCTGGAATCCAAGAGCAATCCAAGAATAGAGAGAGGTTTAAAGATTATTTTTTTCCCCTGGCCAGGCGTGGGTGGCGCACGCCTTTAATCCCAGCACTCAGGAGGCAAAGGCAGGTGGATCGTTGTAAGTTCAAGGCCAGCCTAGTCTACAAAGTGAGTCCAGGACAGCCAAGATAATGTAGAGAAACCCTGTCTTGAAGAAAAAAAAAAAAAGATTATTTTTCCCTGGCGGGGTGTAGTGGCACATGCCTTTAATCTCAGAACTGGGGAAGCAGAGGCAGGTGGATTATTGTGAGTTCGAGGTCCAGCCTGGTCCACAAAGTGAGTCCAGGACAGCCAAGGCTACACAGAGAAACCCTGTCTTGAAAACAAAACACCAAAAAAAAAAAAAAAAAAAAAAAAGATAATTTTCTTCCAAGCCTTTCTCTTTCCATACTTCTCTGATAAAAGTAATAAATCTCACCCCCTCAACTCCCCAACCCACTTCAACTCCCCAACCCACCCCCACCCCCGTCAAATACCATGCTCCAGGACCCAGCCATGACTGGTCCGTACTGCCTCCATCTCTCACTGATTCATAGGTTGCCTTACCAGGGAAATACTGAGTTTCAGCTTGGAGGGCAGGAGGTCTGTTGGAATGTGTGCTAAGAACTCTGGGAGGGAGAAGGAAGTCAGTTGATAATTCATTGGCAGCTGAAGTGAGCTTCGGGCGGGCGAGGACTCTTCCAAACTACTGTAGCCTCAGCTGAGCCATTGGAGCCTTTAGATCCTCTCACTGGGTTCTTATTGTCTTGGTGACCTCTCAGGGACAAAACACGGCCACCAGCCAGGTGAAACTTAAGGCAGTTCCCAGCTAGTAACGTCAGCTGAGATCTATCAGCTTCTTATGCTTTCAGCATAGGAATCTCCCTAAAGAAATCTCATGGGAATCTCCCTAAAGAGGGATTCTGTATAACAAACAGCTCCCTCCACCACACCGGTCTATTGAGTCACTTCCTCCAAGGGACACACACACACACACACACACACACACACACACACACACACACACACACACTTTTTTTTTGAGACAGGGTTTCTCTGTGTAGCCTTGACTGTATTGGATTCACTTTGTACACTAAGCTGGCCTCAAATTCACAGAGACCTGCCTGCCTCTGCCTCCCAAGTGCTGGGATTATAGGCATGTGCTGGCTGGGACACACTGTTTACTACCTTCTATGAATCCTACAAATGATGCAGTTGACTAGAGTCTGAAGGACAAAACTGAAAATTGCGCTACCAGGAAAGTTCTGACCCTTGCAAACATGGAGTCTGCAAAGCTGGCAATTCTTGAGCCCTCTGAAGACATGAGAAGGAATCTTTCCTCCAGTGGCTTCAGGTGCGGGCATGAAGAAGAGACCATTTGATCAGGTAAAACCACTGTAGCCAGATTGCAGATCAAGAGCCACTCCCGCTGGGCAACGGGGTGCACACCTTTAATCCCAGCACTGAGGAGGCAGAGGCAGGTGGATCTCTGTGATTTGAGGCGGACCTGGTCTACAGAGTGTGTCCAGGACAGCCAAGGCTACACAGAGAAACTCTGTCTTGAAAAACAAAGATGAGAGAAAGTGAAAAAATGAGAGAGAGAGAGAGGGAAGGAGGGAGGGAGGGAGGGAGGGAGGGAGGGAACCTGGTGACTCGGAAATGCTCAGGACTGTGCTCCTGTTGGCCAGTTTCCACCTTCTCCATTCCTACATCCTTCTAAATGTGATTTAAATTGTGATCCTTTGATTTCCTTTCCACTTCTATGCCTTCTATGTCTGGTGGGAGCAATCTATAATTTAGACATAGCTATTAGGTCCTGATGAGGCTCATCCAGTCTTGAATGGGAAGACTGCACAGCACCTGCAATTATAGGACACAGAAGGATGCAGAAGTGATGCGTCTATCTTTAGGTTGCCTCCCACTCACTGGAGGGTAAGCGGTATTTTTCTAATTGAATGTGTTTCAGTTGAATTGTGTTAAAAAAAAACGCTTTTAGAACTAATTATGGAAGAAAGATATGCAATTATTATTGTATATGGGAAGTCAAGGGATTTTGTCTTTTGTAATTGATGTTGAGCAATTATTTTCCTGTAGACATACTGTGTGTGTGGTGCATGTATTAGTAGGTGTCCACCTGTACATACATGTATGATGTGTGCTAGAGGTCAACAGTGAGTGTCTCCCTCAGTGACTATTTTCTTTTTGAGGCAAGGTCTCTCTCTCTCTGATGCTGAAGCTCACTGGTTCTGCTGGACTGGCTGATAAGTAGGCCCACAGATCTGCCTGGCTCTGCCTCTGCAACTGTGGGATCACAGGTAAGTGTTGCCCTGATCAGCTTCTTATGGGAGTGTTGGGTCTCATGCTTTCAAAACAAGCATTTTACTGAATGGCCCATCTTCCCAGCTTGTAGATACACTTTTTTTGTTTTGTTGTTTATTTGTTTTTGAGGCAGGGCTTTTCTGCATAGCCTTGGCTGTCCTGGAACTTGCTTTGTAGACCAGACTGGCCTCAAACTCAGCGATCTGCCTGTCTCTATCTCCCAGGTTCGGGGATTAAAGGCGTGTGCCACCATGCCCAGTTTAGAAACTCTGACTTCTGTTGTCACAGGCCTAGCCTATGAGAATCCTATCCTTTTGGCTAGGAATCCACACCGAGCCAACTAGGTTCTATCTGCACCTAATGGGAAGGAAAGATGGCCAGTCTCTAAGTTCCAAGGCATGAAAGTACAAACATCCAACTCTCCCCAGATCCTTCCTTTCCAAAACCTGCTATAGTAAGAGAATGAGGCAGCCACCCAATCAGAGCCAAGGAAAGAGAAGGTGCTGACATCATCCCAGTTACAGGCTCTCGTCAATTTTTTAAGTTTAAGAGATGGTTTTGCAGTTTGTAGTTGAACAGGGCCTGACTTAATACATGTTGAGATCGGGCCAGCACCACCATCGTCTCCTTTAGATGTGTCCTTTAACGTCACGCCTCTAAGTGTGAATCTAAGCATTCATTCCGCATTGTTTGTAACTGTCCCCATTAGTCCTCTGCGTTCTCTGTGCTATTTTAAAGTCATTTTGTTGGTTGAAACTTCATTGTGTTTTTAAAATGATGCACTGAGGGCTGATGGTAAAGCCTGCTGAGGTGAGCTCCATCCCTAAAACCCACACACCACGTAAAGGTAGAAAGAGGAAACCAAGTCCACTAAGTTGTCCTCTGACCTCCACATGTGCACTGTGGTACACACACACACACACACACACACACACACACACACACACACACACAAATATTAGTAGTAGAAGAAGAAATGCACTGAAAATGGTGAGCCAGGCAGTGGCAGCACACACCTTTAGTCCCAATACTCAGGAGGCAGAGGCAGGCGGATCTCTGTGAGTCTGAGGCTAGCCTGGTCTTCAGAGCTAGTTCCTGGACAGCCAACAGAGGCTCTGTCTTGAAGACCTTCCCTCCAAAAAAGAAATCTTAAAAAATAAAATGGTGAAATTTTAAAAGATAACCAAGCTTTCCTCCAGTGTGAGACAGCCACTGTTGGACTACCCAGACCATAACATTTAAGCCAAACTCATGAATTCCACATATTTTCTTTAGAGATCCCCAGCTAGTACAGGGAGCTCTGGAGAGACAGAGATAGGTAGATACCTGGTACTCACTGGTCTAGCCTAAGCTACTTGGCAAGCTCCAGGCTGGTAAAAGAACCTTGTGAGCAGCAGCCTGTGAGGGACAATACCCAGCTCTATCCTCTGGACTCTGTGTGTGCACACAGGTGTGCACACACACGCACTCGCACACACACCCACATCTAAATTTGCACCCACATGTGCACCCACATGAACATGTGTATACACACACAGATGCATACACAAAATAATTAAGCTGAAAGTAATACTCTAAAATGATTTGACATTAAAATCGTGCAAAAACTTATGACACAGTACAGCCAAAGTAACATGACCTGCCCACTAAATAGCTTAGACATCAGATATTCGAAGACAAAACTTTCAGTTAATTTCTATGCTCCACACTACTTACGCCTCTCCAGATAAAGCCACGTGCTCTACAGGAATGAATCTTCAACTTCTGCAGATCCCGTGACATATACTTTAGATAAATCCCCCAGGAAAGAATGCTGCACACTATTCTGAAATTCTCCTGAGCACATTTTAGATATTATTTAGTTTTCTCAAGAGCACTGCAGACCTGCGCCGCACCAAGACAACCCAGGTAGCCCTCTGTGGTGTCTCAGGTGCTCGGACCCAGCCAAGAGGCTGCTCTGTCCCTGGTCCAAGCCTTGTGTGCAGTTATTTGGGGAGCTTGGCTCTCAGGTCAGCTTGGTGAGGTAACAGCTGGGGTGACAGATGCAATCGTATTATTGGTTGGGTTAACAGACAGAGTGACCAGAACATATCGGGCCAACCACAGGCCTGACCCTAAGGATGAAGATGAGGACCACAGAGTGGATTATACAGTAATGATGTCTTTGATCGGACCACATGAAGAGTTTCTAGGTTATTTTGGCCCAAACACAAAGAATGCTGGTTCAATTGTTACACATGCGGAGTCTCACAGGAAAAAGAGGCATTCAGAGTGATGGCACAAATACAGAATTCCCTTGCCACAGAGGAAGGATCACCCACAGAAGCCAGTGTATATAACGCAACCTATGGGAATGGCCGCCATGCCCTGGGAATGTGTTTTAGGTGGTATGTCATCCTTGAGTTCAGCCAAGATTCTCTGACGTTGATAACCCAGCCTGTCTTGGAGCCACCAAAAGTCTAAAGGGCCAGATTAAGCATGGCCAGTGGAGAGAACGGTCGGGACAGGACCCCTGGTACATCCGCTTGGGAACGGGTACTCAGACAGGTGTTGCTGCCTCTTGGACCTTGTTCACATGAATTGTGACCTAGATTCCACAGAGAAGCATCATTTCCATAATGTTCATGCTTTCTCCCACTCTAGAGCATGATGGCTGATAGGCAGGGCAGGTTCTGTGCCATTCAAAGTTAATCTTGATACTGGGGTGCGGGGTGGAATTAGTCTCCCTTGTAATCTCATTGTAGGGCTTACATTTTGTTTCCTACCAACAGAGGTTGACTTGACTACTGAGGAGGAGAGGGGTTCTGTTGTCTAGCTGTAACTGTTGGGTTCCTGCATGTGTGTGTGTGTGTATGTGTGTGTGTGTGTGTGTGTGTGTGTGTGTGTGTGTGTGTGTGTGCATGTACGTCTAAATAGCTAAGTGATTTGTCAGGTTTTCAACACATAAAGTGGAAATGAGGGACACTGATCGTGACTGTTATATAGTATATGTCCTCATGTTTTAAATTGTACTGCATGTGAAATAAAGATGTCATCAGTTTCACAAAGGAAAAAAGAGTGCTATACAGCAGATTCTAATATTAACCCCATTTCATAAGAAATGGAGACACAGAAAGGAAACATCACTAAAGATCATCCTTCTGGGCTGGAGAGATGGCTCAGTGGTTAAGAGCCCTGTCTGCCCTTCCAAAGGTCCTGAGTTCAATTTCCAGCAACCCATGGTGGCTCACAAGCACCTATACTGTGATCTGGTGCCCTCTTCTGGTGTGCAAGCTCACATGCAGGTAGAACATTGTATAAATCATAAATAAATAAATCTTTGGAAAAAAAAATCACCCTTCTAATAAATGGTCAAGCCAGGTTTGAAATCCAGGTAGGCTGGTTGCGAGCCAATGCATTTACCTACTTTTGTATATTATTTTAAAGAATGACCGTCATACGAAGACACACTAAAAAGAAAAAAATGGTGACCATTGCACTCAGGTTAATAGACAATTGAGTTCATTGGACCTGTTGTTATGTCCTCCTGGGAACCAGTATTGGTTTCTCTCATTTCCAAACTCCTGAAGCACAGTGGATAGCCTGTACACCTAAGCATTTTATCATGCCTTTTTTTTTTTTTTTTTTTAAGACAGGACTTCTCTGTGTAGCTTTTGCTTTCGTGGACTTGCTTTGTAGACCAGCCTGTCCTCGAACTCACGTCGATTTGCCTGCCTCTGCCTCCCGAGTGCTGGGATTAAAGGCGTGCGCCACCACGCCTGCCTCATCGTGCCCTTTTACTCTGCTTTTCACAGCTTCTCAGCTGTGCGAGCCAGGCCTCACAGAGCACAGTCTCACCTTGGTTATGAGACGTGGAACCCTGTCATGTTCTTTGTCAATTGGATTTGGGTGGGCTACCTAAATGCCAGAATCCTTCTAGGGGTTTAGATCCACTCCACCTAGAAGTGACGCAGTTCGCACTCCATTGGGTCAGTTCCTATGTGCTTCACCAGCTCCTCCTTCCTTCAGGAATCTTCTTGTTGACCTCCACGACTTGAAAGTCCACATTTATTTGTGCTCATCAGTTTGGGGTGGGGAAGGTGCAGGCTGTCCCTGAGGAGGAGCGCACTCCTGCAGAGATTTTTTTTTTTTTTTTTTTTTTTCCTTTCACCAAAGCTTTTGTTTATTTCCGAGGAATAAACATGCTGGGACCAAATTACTTTATCCAGATGCCAGAGTGAAATGCCGTTCTAATTGTCTTTCAGAGGTAAATCATAAAATGTGTTTCAAAACCCATGTTGAGCTTCTGAGCATTCAGGGAAAAAGAGACATGTACCTGGTACCCACTAAAATAAGCCAGGTGCCTGGAGACGCTGAAGGCTTGATTGCACTGAATTATGCATCAGTCATTACTAACTTAACCTCTGGGAGGTGTTCCCGTGACTGCTGTGCTCAGCCTTCCTGGCCACGCTGCCCACAGCAGAGCTGGCAACGATTTCCCTCTCAGCACAAGGGGACTGACTGCCCAGCCTTGCTGCCAAATCCACAGGGCTGTGCTTGCCGTCAGAGTCTGGAAATATCTAAGGTCTCAGGAAGCTGGAAATGTGTTTTTTCCTTGTCTTAACTGGCAGAATGAGCCTCTGGCATTTCCAAGTACTAGTCATTAGTGTCCGCCCCAGTGATGCTAATCTGTCTGTGTTTCAGTCTCAGGACATTTTCCAGTTGCTTCTGCCATAACAATCTCTGCCATGTCAGTGCTTCCGATGTCCCCTGTGAATCCGTGATGCTCCGCAGTGCCGGCAGGATGTCACAAAAACGGATTACTGACCCGTCTTCTTCCTCTTTCATCTTTCAATGTCAGCCAAAGCCCTGAAGCTTCGTTTTAAAGTGGGGCTTTTGTTTGGCGTGTTCACATCTGAGCTAAGTCAAACTGTTATTTCTTTTTTAAAAAATCACTAGAAGAGAGACTCAGGTCCTGATTTTAGGGCTTTCACAACGCAGTCTGGGGGACTTAAATGGCTAGTGATCATATTAAGGGGAAATAAATACTAGAAGAAAGAGATACGAGGTTGATGGAAAGCAAACAAAGCCAAGTTGAGTGTGTGGTGGCAAGGATGGTCCTGGTGACACTTGAAATGAGTGTGAGAAGGGCCAGCGATCACGGTAGGGTGCTTAAAGGGCACAAGGCTCTGGTTCTATCCGAAACGTTACAAAAATAGATAAATAAAAATAAAAAGAAGTGGGTGATAAAGGGCTGTGGAGTTGCCTTAGTCAGTGAGTGCTGGGCGGGTACACGGGCATGGGGACCTAAGTTTGCTCCCTAGAACCCACATGTATAAAGCCAGGTGTGGAGAGAAAAGGTCAGGTGTGGTAGTGTGCATGTGATCCTGGCAGAGGGGAGGTAAAGACAAGAAGAGCCTGGGGTTTGCTGGCCAGCCCCTCCAGCTAGTTTGCAAGTTCTGGGGCGGTGAGACTGTTAGTCTGGCCAAGGCATGCACACAGTAGTGCACGCACGCGCACACACACATACACACATGCACACATGCATGCTCACACATGGTGGATTCAGTATGAGACTTGTCATGACTTCTTACTCTTGTTCCTGCTGTCTGAGCTGTGGTTTGGTAGCCATGGGAAGGGGAGGGGTATTTTTTTTTTTTCCATGAGTTCTTTCTCGGCTCCCTCAATCCTTTCCATTTGTTAACATGACACGAAGCCAAGCTGGTGGGGGATTGTTTAAAAAGCCTGGGCCTTTTATTTAATTGTCAGGAAATCCAAAGCTCACGGGTGCTGGTAACGTGCCAAATTGATTATTCAGAAACAAGTGCCTGAGATTGGACCAAGTATTGTCTCATTAGCATGCAATGTCCATGCTGGAGCCTGGTTAGAGAAACCACCAAGACTACAGAAGAGTCCATTGGAAAGGAATCGGAAGGAAAACAGTCCAACTGTTCCTATGCTGTGCCGCGAGAGCTTACACTGTCAGTGCATCTCCTCCCCAGCACAGGGCCCTCTGCAGTAACGTGCAGGAGAAATGCAAGCCGATGGTTCCACACACACCCTTCCTTGTGCCTGGGCTCAGCCTTCCTTCCTCTTACAAGCCCTTGTGTCTGGGACGACCCTGCGTTTACATTCAGATCCACCTGTCTTCTTGCCTGTTCTGTGGCCGAAGCCCCCTCTTCCTCCTCCTGCGTATTAAGCTGCCTCTCTCTGCAAAAACAAAAAACGAAAACAAAACATGCATTGTTGCGTACTTTCTACCTCAGAAACCAAATCTCAGAAGGGTCTCGGACTCTACTTTTCTCTCCAGAAAACTTCCCAACCAGCTCTGTGTGAAATGCTTGAAAACGAGTTTTTAAAGCTGCCATTCACTCTCAACCGCGTTATAATCAGGTTTTCCTTCCTGTCTTTCTGTTTAGTGGTAGACTCCATGCAGCCAACCTAGGAGCGCCCTTCCTGAGTTTATTTTGTTGGGTTTTCTGTTCACTTTCTTTCTTTCTTTCTTTCTTTCTTTCTTTCTTTCTTTCTTTCTTTCTTTCTTTCTTCCTTCCTTCTTTCTTTCTTTCTTTTCTTTCTTTCTTCCTTCCTTCCTTCCTTTCCTTTCTTTTTTTAATTTATTAAATATAGTGTTTCACCTGCATATAACTCCTGCAGGCCAGAAGAGGGCACCGGATCTCATAGATGGTTGTGAGCCATCATGTGGTTTCTGGGAATTGAACTCAGGGCCTTTGAAAGAGCAGCCACTGCTCTTAACCTCTGAGTCATCTCTCTAGCCCCCTTTCTTTCTTTCTTTCTTTTGTTTTTTGTTTTGTTTTGTTTTTTTTCCACACTGGGTTTCCCTGTGTAGACCTGGCTGTCCTGGACTTGCTTTGTAGACCAGGCTGGCCTTGAACTCACAGAGTCTGTCTGCCTCTGCCTCCCCAAGTTCTAGTATTACAGGTGAGTGCCACAGTGCCCGCTATTCCTGTGACTTTTATGAGGGTGACAATGAAGATGCAACCTCGCTTCTCTGCTGAGGTCCAATATCTTTCACTCTCCCAACTCCTCTAAGCCAAAGCCAAAATGTTACCTACTGTCATCCTCTCTCCAACACAAAATGTATCCAATACAGCAGTCTGTCAACTCCACCATGACAACATTGCACAACAAAACCACTTCTTATCATGGCGCCATCACCTTCTCACCCCTGCCAGCTCTCCCCTGGACAAGACGAAAGCCTCCTGATTGTTCAACTGTAGTCTGTCTGACACACACACACATAGCAGCCAAAATCATATCTTTTTTCCTTTTCTAGGTGTGGGTGGGGTGAGATAGCATTGAGACAAGGTGTCATGTAACCAAACTGGTTTTGAACTTGCTTTGTAGTGAGGATGACCTTGAACTCTTGACCCTCTTGCCTCCACCTCTCAGGTGTTAAGATTACAGGTATATACCACCATGTCCAGTTTATAATTAATATTTTAAAATATACACCTAATTAATGTATTCTACTGGTCCAAGTGTGTTATGGCTTTGCCATCACACTTAAAAGAAAAAAAATTCCTTGGTTACCACGTGTCTTAGTTGCTGTTCTATTCCTATAAAGAGACCATAACCAGAGCAACTCCTATAAAAGAAAGCCTTTAATTGGGGCTGGCTTACAGTTTCAGAGGTTTAGTCCATTTTCATCACGGCAGGAAACATGGCGACACACAGGCAGACATGGTGCTGGAGAAGGAGCTGAGAGTTCTGCATCTGGATCCACAGGCAGCAAAAAGAGATAGCCGTTGGGCCTGTCATGGGCTTCTGTAACCTCAAACAAAGCCCATCCTTCAGTGACATATTTCCTCCAATAAGGCCAGGCCTACCCCCAACAGGGTCCCAATCCTTTCCAATAGCGCCACTTCCTGTTGACCAAGCATCCAAATTTAACCTATGAACCTATGGAGGCCAGTCTCATTCAAACCACCACATCATGGCTGTGTGAGCATGATGTGGGCCCTGGTCATTTCTCCCTCTCAGCAACCTGCTAGCTATGGATGCCTTCTTCTATTCAGGATAGCCTTGCCTTGGCTTCTCTGGTTGGTCTTTCAGATGGCACAGTTCCATTCAGTATAACGTCTCACTCTGTGTGAGCCAGTACATTGGGCACCTAACATAGATAATGTGTGTGTGTGTGTGTGTATGTGTGTGTGTGTGTGTGTGTGTGTGTTCCTGCACACATATCCAGAGGTTGGTGTCCTGCGTTTTCCTCAATTCTTCTCTACCTTCTTTTGTGAGATAAGGTCTCTCACTGAACGTGAAGTTTACAGATTGACTGGACTGGCTGGCCCACAAGCCCCAGAAATCCTCAGCTCAGACTATAAGTGTGTATCTACCTGGCCTTTTCCATGGGTTTCGGGGACTGGAAGTCAGGTCCTCATGCATGTGCGGAAGGCATTTTACCAACCAAGCCCAACGTAGCTAGTTACCAACCTAAACAGCCACAGCCTCCATGTGGATATCTACCTTCTCTTCACAAATAAGGAAACTGAGGCCCAGCAAGGTTTAGGTGTTTTGTTCAAGGTAGCTGAGCTGGCCTGGGGCACTGCCAGGATTAATATCCAGGTGTTTATGGTTTTAAATCTAATTTCCTTTCTTTCCATCATATCACCTCTTATATTTATTTTATTATTTCATTCTTTTGAAAAAAAAAAGTCTTACCACCTGGCCCCTGGTTGCCCAGAACCCACTATGCAGAAAAACTGGCCTAAATCTCATAGAAATCCGCCTGCCTCTGCCTCTAAAGTGCTGGGGTTAAAGACGTGTGCCACCACGAATAGATAGATCCTATTAGCTTTTTTTTTTTTTTTTTTTTTTTTTTTAATGCAATGGTTTCTGTGAGGTTTTATCCTTTTAGAAGGTGGGGGGTGCTGGGCTGATGTCTGATGCTGAGGAACTTCACCCTGTATGAAACTTCCTGATCCAGAGAGAGGCGAGGAGGGTACTCAGCATCACATTACCTGAGTGACAGGGCCTGTGGATCTGGGAACAGCAGCCCCTGGCAAACAGCTGTGCTGAAGTCTCTTTTGTCTCCAAATGCTAATAGTTCTGGATTCAAAATCTTTTCTCTTTTTGACTGGACCCAGATATAATAAAACAAGAAACTTACAGCATATAATTTGGCATTTTACTGGTATGGTAAGCTCACAAAAATTTTGTTCTCCCTGACAAGGCTCAGCTAATTCTATCAAAATAAACCTCTGGAGGAAAAAAAAAAAAAAAAAGCTCTCTTTGAAAGAATATGAGAAGCCCTTTCAAGAACAAAAATAACAGTTAAAACCAATATTCTGTGTATCTTCTTTTTCTTCTTTTTCAGAAGAAATCCTGCCCTTTCTGATAATAGGAAATAAAGTATGTCATGGAAAATGTGTCAGCATGCTGTGAAGAGTGGAAGTTTTCTTTCACTGCACTTTGAATTTTAAAGGGGTTGGGGTGCAGACTGTGTAGCAATCACGTTTCCACATCCACGCGTCACTTGCCAGTGCCCAGGGCTGTGGTGCTGTGCACTATTAGCTGGTAGTCAGACCTTGGCTGAGGAGCACACGAGCATTTGTCCTCGTTTGTGATAGCATCTGAGGTAGGGCTGTGAGGGAGGTGACTCTTCCTGAAAGTGGGCCCCAAGCAAATGAGATGGTGTCCTTACAAGAACCCAGAGAGCAGCTTGTCCTCTTCTCTACCATACGAGAGTACTGTAAGAAGACAGTGGTCTGCCGCCCAGGTGAGGAGCTTCACTAAACCCCAGCTCAGCTAGCACCCAGGCTCAGGCTTCTAGCCTCTGTGAGGGAATTGTTTTCTCACTAGGCATAATGGCACATTTTGTATGTTTGTTTTGTTTTTGTTTTGTTTTTTGTTTTTGTTTGTTTTTGAGTCAGGGTTTCTCTGTGTAGCTTTGGCTGTCCTGGAACTTACTTTGTAGACCAGGCTGGCCTCAAAACTCCCAGAGATCTGCCTGCCTCTGCCTCCTGAGCACTGAGATTAAAGACATGCACCAATACTAACCAGCAATGGCACATTTTTTTTTAAATCCTGACACTTATGAGAATGAGATAGAAGGTTGTGAATTTCAGGCCATGCCAGGGCACTTAACTTATGTAATGTCCTATACCAAAAGAAAAGGAACTAGAATAAAAAAGAGAAAGAAAGGGGAAAGGAAAGGAAAGAAACACTAAATTTTGTTGTTTATAAGCTATATAAACTCTGCCATTTTGTTAAAGATCCCAAACTGATCAAGGTGGATTAGACAGTGTCTTTCCAAGGGAGGAGTCTGCTATTAACTGAGAATTTTTAGTTTTTATAAATCTTTTCTATATAGGAATATACACATCAGAATTTCTTATACACTTAGATCAAAGTAATACATTAGTCTTAAAAACAAAATGAAAGCCAGGTGTGGTGGCACACATCTTTAATCCCAGCACTCAGGAGGCAGAGGCAGAGGCAGGTGGATCGCTGTGAGTTTGAGGCCAGCCTGGTCTACAAAGTGAGTCTAGGGTAGCCAAGGCTACACCGAGAAACCCTCTCTCGAAAAACCAAAACAACAACAACAACAACAAAACCAACAAAAACAAAACAAAATGTGCACTACTTTGACCATCTTAACATAAGCACTGGACTGGCCTTCAGTTCCCAGAGTTCAAGGAAACAACCAAGTCTGCCTAGCAGTGTTGTGTCAATACCACGGACAGCGCCATCAGCCCGCCAGTCACACTGAACCAGCTCAAGGGAATGTTTCAAAGCATTTCAAGACTCTTGGATTCCTAAGGGGAAGGAAGCCCCACATTTATTCTCTCTGGAGACTTGGTGTACACATGCACACACACACACACACACACACACACACCCCTTAAAGCTTTAAGAACGTTCATGCTAATTCTGCTTACAGAAATTGAGGACGCTAGAGAGAAAGAAGTGATGATTTCAAAGTGCACTTCTGAACTCAGCCTTCCCTGAGAAGGTACCAAGACATGAAGCCAAGGTTACTGCGATGTTGGACAGAGGCGATACGTCAAAGAGACCAAATCCCAGATCCTCATCTGATTCTCCCAACTCTTTGGCTTCAGCCTTGGCTGGGGCTGCAGGAGCAGGAGCAGCAGTGGTGGCTGCAGCCACAAATGCAGATGGATCAGCCAAAAAAGCCTTGACCTTCTCAGCAAGAGGGAAGATGTAGTCAGTCTCCACAGACAAAGCCAGGACCCTCTTGTACCCACTGATGATAGAGTGTGGCACTGAGGCAGCAGTTGGGTAACCAATCTACAGACAGACGCTGGCAACATGTCGGATACCCTCTAGGAGGTGAGGGTGCAGAGTCTGCTCGGTGATGTCAAGCACTTCAGGGCTATAAATGCTGCCATTGTCAAACACCTGCTGGATGATCAGCCCAAAGGAGAAGGGCGAGATGCTCAGGATGTTCAGCCATGTGGCCTCAATGGCTCCTACTTTGTCTGCAGTTCTTATCACCTGCACATCACTCAGAATTTCAGTGGTGCCTCTGGAGATTCTAGTGGTGATGCCCAAAGCCTGGAAGAGCGAGGTCTTCTCAGGCCCCAGACCCGTGTTCTGGGCTAGCACAGGGACCTCACATGGGGCAATGGCTCCAGCACGGCCAGCAGCATGTCCCTAATCTCAGTGAGGTCCTTCTTGGTGAACACAAAGCCCACACTGCCCCAGATGTGAGGCAGCAGCTTCTCCAGAGCAGGATTGTTTTCTAGGTGGCCCCTGGTGGCCTTGCCCATCATGGTGTTCTTTCCAGGTGGCCCCTGGTGGCCTTGTGCATCATGGTGTTCTTGCCCATCAGCACCACTGCCTTCCCTCATAAGGACATGCGCATCTGCTGCGTCTACTTGGAGCCCACATTGTCTGCTCCCACAATCAAGCAGTTTGGGTAATTATCCAAAAGTTGGATGATCTTAAGAAGTGGCTGCACTTCCAGTTTGCCCTGTTTTCCCTGGGCATCACAGCAGTGCATCAGGGATTGCTACACAGGGTTTAAAGACAATGCCATTCTAATGAGGACGCCTGTTGAGAGGGTGTTGGACATCTTAAGGCCAACTACCTCTCACTGACTTGAGACCCAAAGCTTGCTTCTTGCTGAAGTGTAAGATATGAAAGGACAAACAAACAAACAAACAAACAAACATGCAGAGGCTTGGTTGCCTAATCCAAAAAGTGTATTTTTGAAGTTGAGTTGACCTTGCATTTGTCTCTTTGCTTATTTATTATTTTTCATCTGTAAATGTCTTTAAAAGGCTTAGCTTGCCTTTAATCCCAGCACTCAGGAGGCAGAGACCGGTGGATCACTGTGAGTTTGAGGCCAGCCTGGTCTACAAAGTGAGTCCAGGACAGCCAAGGCTACACAGAGAGACCCTGTCTAAAAAAACAAAACAAAACAAAACAAAAAGGTTAGCTTAGGGCTGGTGAGATGGCTCAGCACCTGAGTTCAATCCTGGGACTCAAGTGGTAGGAGGAGAAACAATTACCAGCAAGTTGTCCTCTGACTTCCACATGCATGCTGTCACACATACATACACACACACACACACACACACACACACACACACACACACACCACGCATATTATAACTTTAAATTTTTTACTGAATTTTATATGAATGTGTGTCTTCCCTGCATGTATGTCTGTGCACCACTTGTATGCCTGGCCCCTGATGGAAACCAGAAAATGGTGTCAGATGCCCTGGAACTAGAGTTACAGATGGGCGTGAGCCACTGTGTGGATGTTGGGAATTGAACCTGGGTCCTCTGCAAGAGCAGCCCGTGCTCTTAACCATTAAGATAGCTTTCCAGCCCCTGCTGCAACATTTTTAAACAAGGTAGAATAAAATTCTTAACTTAACTTTTAGCCTAAGTAATATTTCAGGGCAAGAGCCAGGGTGGAGTATTTGCGGAAGGAGTCCAATCAAAGAGTGCAGGGAAGCCTATACATGGGTCTAAATGTGTAGCCCGTCTCCTTAGAGCGGTGGTGGTGGGTTATGGTGACGTCATCAGCTGTGCTGTCACAGGGGACAGTAAGACAGCTCTAGGAGGACCAGTTTCTGACGGAGTTCTTGGTGCTCAGGTAGGCTTTGCTCTTTGTCTGTGTCTCTAAGGAGGCGTTCTTTAGATGCCTCCCTTGCTGTCCTCTCGGGCTGGCTCCTCGCTCAGTGGAAGTTCTCCTTTTCCATAGAGTGGTTCGTCCCCGTCAGGCATCAGGGGCTTTCATGCCGTGCCTTCCATGCCCCTCTGCTCGGAAAGCTTTTAGTATGTCACACATTTGTTTCTTCCTGAAGATTTTACCCACTTTTTCTTTCCTTTTAGTGTATACAGTACCCATTAGATCTCATTATAGATGGTTATGAGCCACCATGTGGTTGCTGGGAACCGAACTCAGGACCTCTGGCCAGTGCGCTTAACCTCTGAGCCATCTCTCCAGCCCCTTTAGCCATATTTTTTTTCAGCATTTCTCAGCATTTATTCTTTTTTTTTTCTTTTAAATCTATTTTATTAATTTATTCATATTACATCTCAATGGTTATCCCATCCCTTGTATCCTCCCATTCCTCCCTCCCTCCCATTTTCCCCTTACTCCCCTCCCCTAAGACTGTGACTGAGGGGGACTTCCTCCCCCTCTATATGCCTTTAGCCATCTTTTGAGGCCTTTGTTTTTCACTGGCTTTTCCTAATTCACCAATCGAAGAAGAGATTTTGGGGCACCTCCCACACATAGCCTAGCTTTGAATTTGGGTTATCTTGTTTGCACTAGATTGCAAACCCCTCCAGAGAAGTGCTGTCACTTAGATTGTTTGTAAGGAAAAACCCTCAGGAATTCATCTCCACCTGCATACCAGTCCTTCTACACAGACCATGAAGGCGGAGAACTTCCCGGAAGTGGAGGAGAAACAGACAGGACTGGCGTAGACGGCCACTGGTAACTCTCTTCTCTCCTGCATTTTGTAATCCCTTTGTAGTGACGAGAAGGCTGTGCAGACTCGCTCATTTAATCATCACTGCGGTTTTTGAGGCTCTTAAACATTAACTTTACCCTGATGCCTTTCTGCAGTGCCACTTGACAACAGGGTGCAGGCGTTTTACATAACTACTGTATACTGGAGGTGTCTTCAATAGAAGGCAGTGATCAAAATCCGGGTCCTAATTATATCCCGTCAGTGTTTCCATTATAAGCTCCCACCAGAAGGGTTTGTTTCTCATTTGTTTAATTTGTATCAGGCTTCAGCCTGACATGTAAGTTCTCAGTCCTGCTACGTGTAGGGAACCTTTGTCTGCCTCGTACATACATTCTAGTCAGTGCGGCGACTCCCTGCGAAAGGCTGTGTTACTCCTGCTGCGCAAGTCAACCAGCCTGTGCTGGACACTCGACCTTCGCACCACGCCGTGGTCCATCCCTGGGTGATTCTGATGGTCTATGCTGTGGTATTATTCTTCGGGATCCCTGTGACCCATCCCACGTACTGGGCATCATCTGAGAACACAAATGCCTCAAGAGATTGGATGAATAAAGAGAATGGAAAATTAAAGTTTGTTTTCAGTTCTCGCAAGTGTCTGACAGGAATTCTGCATTAAAAAAAAAAAATCTATTTAGAAATTTTCTGCTCTGGGAATTCTACCAAGAGACTACTGGTGGAGCTCGGATCAATTACTTATTTCTTCAGGTGTCAAGGGAAATGATTTAATATTTCATGGGTCAGCAAATACTTATTGGACAAGCAAGCTAGACACAGGCTCCCTCCTTACAGTAAGAGATAATTACTGACAGTAGAAAAAAAAATAAGTGCTATTCAAAGAGAAATATAGGAGCACAGGCCAAGAAAGTGTTAAAGGTGATTTCCAAGAGGAAGTTTGATCTGCACTAAGACTTGGGGATGAATAGGAGTGACTTGGCAAGGAAATGGGAAATAACAATGCAGAGAGAGTCCCTGAAGCTGAGAACATGGCGTGGGTGTACCGAAGATGGGACTTAGCCCAGGGCCAAGGCTTTCAAAGCATTTCTTCTTCCTCTTCTTCTTCTCCTCCTCCTCCTCCTCCTTCTCCTCCTCCTTCTCTTTTCAGCAAAATCATTAAGACACAATCACAAGGTGAAATAAAAATGTGGTGGCCAGAAAAACCCACAGTGAATTTTATCATACTTAACATCATAAATAATAATGCCCATAAAATGAAAACAAATAAGAGTTTGGAGGGTAGCTCCATGGTGGAGCACCCTCCACCATGTTTAGCATGTTTAGCATGTGTTTAGCATGTGTAGGGTTCTGGATCCAAAACCCATCATCACCCAAAGGCATCAATAAGAATATGCATTACAGCCAGGCATGGTGGCACATGCCTGCCAGCCTTGGGAGGCAGAGGCAGGTGGATCACTGTGAGTTGGAGGCTAGCCTAGTCTACAAAGCAAGTCCAGGACAGCCAAGGCTACACAGAGAGAACCTGTCTCGAAACTCTCTCACCCCAAAAAATGTATTACAACAAGAAGAAAAAAGCAGTAAGATGGCATTATAAACCCATAAATGTATTTTAAAGGTTTATATTTATGTATTTATTTACCTGTGTATGTAGGGAGGGTTACACATCTCCTGGTGCACGTGTGGAGGCCAGAGGACAACCACGTGCAATCACACACAGGGTGTCAGGCTTGGGGGCAGATGCCTTTGCCCACTGGACCATCTCACCAGCCCCAATAAATGCATCTTTAAAAGGATGATAAGATGTTTCCTCTTTGACCTGTTGCTGAATGCACAGTGACATCACAGCCACTGTGGAGATGCCATTCCTACATGCTTTTCACAGACTGGACAAAGCCAGTGGTCTTTTCAAACTTCCACCCAACAAACAAGTTAGCCTTTTCCAGATCCGCCTTTACTTATAGCTGATAAAAGTGGTTTTTTTTTTTTTTTTATTCATCTCAATTTTGAAAGTCTTTTTTTTTTCTTAAGAAACAATGGATATGAAAATAGAAGAAAGTCTTTTTTTTTTTTTTTTGGTTTTCGAGACAGGGTCTCTCTGTGTTGCCTTGGCTGTCCTGGACTCACTTTGTAGACCAGGCTGGCCTTGAACTCACATCAATTCCCAAGTGCTGGGATTAAGGCGTGTGCCACCACGCCTGGCAAAAAGAAGTCTTTAAATCAAAGATAAAGGGCTGGAGAGGTAGTTCAGCAGTTAAGAGCTCTTCCTGCTCTCCCAGAGAACTGGAATTCCAATCTCAGTACCATGTGAGGCAGCTCACAATGGCCCTTACCTCCAGCTCCGGAACCATTGCTCTCTTCCGGCCACCATGGGCACTGCACACATGTGGCACACACACACACAAATACACGTACACACAAATAAATAAATAGGTGTAATGATAAAAGTGTGTCCCCTAGACTTTACAGTCACATGCTGTCGTTGTAAGTCCACTCACAATCGATGTAGGTGCCTTGTGCTTTGTTGATCGCTCCTTCCATCAGAGTAAGCAGGAGAAAACACACGTAGCCTCAAAACCATCAAAAAGCATGGAAGGAGCTGGAGACCATGGGGAAGGGGTCCAAATGGTCACAAGCTTCCCTCCTCTTTAGATAAATGCATACAGTTGTGTCCACATGCATATATATGATTGAATGTACGTACATGCTATGTAACTGAATACGTGCACACACTACATCACTGAATACATACTATATAACTGAGTCCTGATACATACCATGTAATTGAACACACATACACACTGTGAGACTGAATCTGTACACAGCTGTGTAATGGAATATCCCAAATATCCCAAACTAGTTTTTACAAAGAATCTATTTATTAAGAGATTAGTGGTGAAAATTGAGCTGATATTAAACTTGTTACACTCAACTAAATATCTCACTCCTCGATATCTTCTGTTTTTATGCTTCGCATCTTAGAGAGCACTTTCCTACAGTAGAAGAGTATCAAAATTTTTCTGCCTTTTCCTCTCTGGACTCACTGACTTTCTTTTTTCTTTTTTTCAAAACAGGGTTCCTCTGTGTAACCTTGCCTGTCCTAGACTCACTTTGTAGACCAGGCTGGCCTCAAACTCACATCAATCCGCCTGCCTCTGCCTCCGAGTGCTGGGATTAAAGGTGTGTGCCACCACACCCGGCTAGAGATGCCCTTTTAAGGCAAAAGAAAGGACCAGAGTTTCCTGAACGATCCTCTTGACAAGAAGCCCACAGGGCACACACTGAAGTGTGATGCCTAAGACCCTCCAGATACTGTCAGAGCGAGCAGAGGGAGAAGCCCAGGAAGTGACATGTTTAACAAGCACTTTGTCATTCTTATGGTCTGGAAGAGGGGCCCTCATTGCAGTGGCAGACAGATGTCCATAGTCGGAACTACATTGCCAGAGGCTAGACCCTCTGTTGCTCACGGGGGCCTGTGAACCTGAGTTTACCCATAATTCCTGCAGCCATGGAGCCCAACCCAGATTTAGGCATCAGCTCTGTCTCTCCCTGACTCTCTGTACCGTTTTTCTATCACTATCTCACATAGCTTTGACTTGTCTGTCAATGGGGCTAGGAACTTTGTTTTTTACTCACTGTTGTAGCAGCACCCTTATAGTACAGAACGTGCAGAGCAATCAGCATCGAATCAATGAATGTTTCTGTGGTTGGAAGATCTGCTCTAAGACCTGGGCTGGCCTGGTAGATACTTCTGCTTGAACGCCTGATGGCATAGCCACGGTAGCACTCATCGCTTCTTTCACCTCAACCCAACCCCTCCCTCCCTCCAATATTTCAACCTTTTCCCTAAGGGCACTAGTTCTCTTCTTATGGCCTGCCTTTAAGCTATCTAGTCATTTCCCTGGGCTCTACTTCCTAATTCCATCATGAGGATACTAGGGTGTCAACACAGGACTTTTAGGTAAGCACATTTAGTGGTTAGGAACTGTGGGTTACAAAGGATGCTCAGGAGAGGGGTGTGGGGAGCTGGAGGTATTAACCTCTGTTATCCAGGGTTTGGTGTCGCTGCAAATTGATACACCGCTCCCTGGCAAATTCTTCTCATTTTTTAAAAAAAAATATATATATTTATTTATTTTTTATTATTATGTATACAGTGCTCTGCCTGCATGTACACCGGTAGGCCAGAAGAGGACACTAGATCTCAGTATAGATGGTTTTGAGCCACCATGTGGTTGCTGGGAATTGAACTCAGGACCTCTGGAAGAGCAGTCAATGCTCTTAACCTCTGAGCCATCTTTCCAGCACTTCATCTCCTCTTTTAAGAGACTCTCTATGGCTGGGCGTGGTGGTGCATGCCTTTGATCTCAGCACTCAGGAGGCAGAAGCAGGCAAATGTCTGTGAGTTTGAGACCATCTTGGTCTACATAGAGAGATACAGGACAGTTGGGGCTCTGAAGTAAGATCTAGTCTCAAAAAAAAAAGTATATATCTCTCATGGCCCTCTGCAGGTAGGAACACACTTGCTGTTAGAGCAGTGTAGGGCTGGTGGGGGGTGGGTGGGAGCAAAGCTGAGATGGAAATCTTTTCTCTTCTGCTGCTATAGGACCTCTGGTTACCAGAGACTTCTTTAGAAGTGACCCTTCTTTTGAGCCAGGTTGGGGCCACCAGAAGTAGGTTCTGAGCTTACATATGGCAGTCAGTGCATCTCCTGGTCACCGTGCTCATGGCTCCTCCACATGGAAGGGGGAAGAAATTCAGGTTAGGCAGAGGGAGAAGTGGAGCTGTCACAGCCTCCCAGTTAAGGCCTCTCTGACACCAAGTGACTGTGGAGAGTCGTCCCTACACAGTTGCCCCAAATTGGGCCAGCCTTACACTCGCACATCACTCTAGCTACTGAAGAGGACATGTGACCTTAGGAGGGAGAGTTTCCTTGCTTCAGGACAATTCCACTAGTGACTAAGGGCTGGGAGAATTCCCTGGTCATTACTGACATCACATCGTCAATACATCACAATATTCATCATCACAGCTCTCAGAAGTTGTAGAGGGCCAGATGAGCTGGGACCAGAGGGGTAGCTCAGTGGTTAAGGGCACATGCTGCTCTTGTAGATAACCAGAGTTCAGGTCCGTTCCCAGCGCCCACATCAGGCAGCTCACAGTTGCCTGTCACACAGCTCCAGAGCATCCAACTTCCTCTTTTGGCCTCCACTGGCACCTGTACCCATATATGCACATGAGTAAAACTAAAATAAATCTAAAATAAATAAATAAATAGCCCTCAGCCAAAATGACTGTCTTTCCTTTCTATCCACTTCTGTGGCCCAATCACCAATCTGTTTGTGCCTCTTGTTTTTAATTGAAAACATGGAAAACCTCTCTCTCTCAATGGTTGGTCAGCATGCAAAAGGAAAAAGGACCGCCTAACTGGAGAGGGGGGGTGAAAATGAGAGGAAATGAATTCACGGTCAACTCAGTGTTGTAGCTGATTGGGAAAGGCATCAGAATCCCATGATGGATCCATTATTGATCAGGGCTGGTGAGCGGGTACCACAGTCCTGAGACAGATGGAAAGGTCACTCCTAATTCCTCTTCTGGACACTGTATGAGCCTCTTAGACATATTGGGAAATTTGTTGTGGAAAAAGGATAAAAGTTGCCCTCACCCCTTGGCCATCCATGTCCTCCCAGCGGGCTCCCAGAGTCCCACTGTTCTAACCACAGGCCCTCCAGTGCACCAGAGATGAAAAAGAAAGAAAACATCACCGTAAAACGAGGGTAATATCTCCAGTTTCTGCTCGCCCTAGAGGCTTATTTTGAAAAGTCACAGTGATTTAACTTGTTAGCAGTTTAATTCACTTTAAAAAAGATTAACCAGACTAATTATTCATCAGATTTCACCATCTTTGTCAGCCTCAATAAGGATCTTTTGTTACAGTGATTAATGTGATTTAATTGTAGCTTCTCTCAGGGCAATAATTCGATCGCACAGTATTTGCCGAATCCATGGAAATCTTGGAAATGCTTTGACAGCTGAGCTATTCTTGGGAAACGTAAGTAAAGGAATATATGTACCTAACAAAAGTGTTTTATAGCATATCATTAATATGGATTTTTTTCTCTCTCTGACAGAACTTGCTCTCCCTCAGTCCATGGAGCTGCTTGCTGTGTAGTCAATTTCCCATCCCGAAACATCAAGACGAAGGGATCAATTAACACAGGCGGCTGGACTTTCTCCCATCAGGGTCCCCACATATCTGCTAGTGACAGTAATAGCCGCAGCAAATACACATAGATCACACAGAAAGTTAATCTATTAGCCAGTGTCCATACATAATCACCCAATTAAGGGACTGGGCCCTGTGCTGTCTATTCAATGGTCTACATAATACCACATCTTTGTTCATTAATCTCTGGCTATGCACGCTGAACATCTTTACACCAAAAGATGTCTGTAGCAACTTGACCAGAGACAAGAGATACATATATACCACTGCTAATTTCCATTTAAATTGTGACTGATTATTATTATTATTTTTTTTAAAGAGTTTCTCTATGTAGTCCAGGCTGTCCTGGACTTGCTTTGTAGGCCAAGCCGGCCTGGAACTCACAGTGATCCACCTGCCTCTGCCTCCTGAGTGCTGGGATTAAAAGCATGTGCCGCCACGCCTGGCTTTGATATTATTTTTAACTTACAGTGGTTCTGAAAATGTTGGAGTCAGACATATGTGGAGTTGATTCTTGGCTTTCCTATTAATTAGCTAACAGATATTGGAGTACATTAATCGCATGTCCCCTCTGTGAGCTTTATTTCCCCATTTTGGAATCAGGTATAAAAAGACAAAACTCAAAAAAAAAAAAAAAAAAGACACAACTCGTTGTCAGGATTTAAATAAGCCATTGCTTGTAGGGCAGTGTGTTTGGTCTACAGTAAAGATAGATTCACTTTAGAGGAAACTATAGGCCTTCACGTTTATGGAAGCCATGGCCTGGAGAGATGGCACAAGTGTGAGGATCAGAGTTCAGACTCCCAACACCCACATGAAAACTGGGCCAATGGTCAGTCTCACTTCAACTCTTAAATGATGGAGACAGGATGTCCCCAAGGCCAGCAAGCTAGGTAGGTAATGTCACAGGCAGGAACACAGTGGTTACTCCACTATACTCTCTGGGTAGTTACATGAACGTTGGAGGTGTCAAGAAGCCGATGGCCGCTCAGTCCACAGAGCTAGATGCTCTGCGGTCCCCCTGAAGGCATGGAGGATTCCTGGAGAGCTGCTGGTCCTCAGTCCCTGGAGTTGGACTCCCATGCCAGTAAAGGATGGAGGCTGAGGTCCCGCTAGTCCAACAATGGCTGCCTACCAATGGAAAGCCCAGTAAGGAAGCCAGCTCTGTTCTTCCATGTCCCTTATCGGCTGCCAGGAGAAGCTATGGCCCGGATTAAAGGTGGGTCTTCTCACATCAAAAGTAGGTCATTCCACTTGAGATTCTCTCTCTCTCTCTCTCTCTCTCTCTCTCTCTATCTCTCTCTCTCTCTCTCTCTCTCTCTCTATCTCTCCCTCCCTCTCCCTCTCCCCCCCCCCCTCCTTTAAGACAGAGTTTCTCTGTGTATCCCTGGCTCTCCTGGAACTAGCTCCATGGACCAGGGTAGCCTTGAACTCACTGAGATCCACCTGCCTCTGCTGCCTCCTGGGTGCTGGGATTAAAGGTGTGCATTACTGGAGCTTGTTGTGAAATACTTTAATTAAAAAAAAAAAAAAAACTCCCAGAGGTGTGGCCAGATGCTTATTTATTTGGTTAATCCTAGATGAAGTCAAGTTGCCAAGCAAGAATAACCATCACATTTACTTAATTGGTGAGTCCCAGGGTCAGGGAGAGACACTAGCTCAGCAAAGAGGTGAGCTATGGAGGAAGACTCCCCATGTCAGCCTGTGGCCTCCACATGCACACCCACATGCACACTCCACACCCACACACACATATGCACACCACATACATACACACTTGTAAAAAAAAAAAAAAAAAAAAGAATGTCAGGGCTGGGAGGTGGCTCGATAAAGTATTCGTCCTGTGAGGACTTGAGTCTGGAGCCACAGAACCCACATGAAAGGCTGGGCATGGGAGAGAGCATAGGTAATTCCAGCCAAGGTGAGACGGGAGGTGGAAACAGGCAGCTCCTTGGGAGCTGGGTGGACTTCTAGCCTTCCCCACAAGCTGAGTTCCAGCCCCGTGAGAAGCCATGTCTCAGCTGACCTCCACACAAACTTTGCACCCACATTTATATGGGCATGTGCGCACACACGTACACCCAAAGAAGTCATGGAGCGAGGAATGGCAGCTCTCGTCTATAATCCCAGAACTTGGGAAACAGAATCAGGCTAACCTGGGCAACATAGCCAGCCTTGTCTAAATAACAAACAAAGCAGGAAGTCGTATGCACCTCAGCCTTGGGATCGTCTTCCTAACTCCAGGACTGGTAGAGAAGCTGCGCTGTGTCTGTTGCTTTCAAAGAACAGAACCAGGCTAGGCGTCGTGGTGCACGCCTGTGATCCCAACGTTGTGGGAATAGATATAGCTAGATCACTGTGAGTTTGAGGCCAGCCTGGTCTATAGGACAGCTATAGGCCAGAGAAACCCTGTCCCGAAAAATAAATAAATAAATAATTCTAAAAGTACAAAACCGGGCACACAGAGATATGGAAAGTTGGAAACACAGAAGCACCTCCATTATTTGTTGACAAACATTAGCCTCTTGGTTGGGACATAATAACCAGTGGTGTCAACTACAAGCTAAGCGTATTTAATTTGCAGGACAAAGCTAAGAGTTTAATGACCTCATCGTCCCCCATTACTCCTGTTTACAGCTCAAGACACAGAAGCCAACAGATACTAAGTGATTTGTTTTAATGGACGCAAACCGAGGTGTGCCTGACTCCAGGATCTGTGTTTTAACAACATGATATTCAGACAAAATGCTGTTTTAGAAAAAGGACTGTTAAAAAAAAGAAAGAAAGAAAAGAAAAAGGACTGTTACTGGAGATGATAGATTAGGCCTGCAATTCTAGGACCTGGGAGACAGAAGCAGGAGGATTGCTACAAGTCTGAGGTCAGCTTGGTCTAGGCCAGGAGCTCTAAGCTCTCAGGGTTACACAGCAAAACTTAATAGCAATAATAAAATGAAAGAAAACTGAAGTTTTTAGTGAGACCTGCAAGTTCTTTTTTTTTTTTTTTTTTAAGATTTATTTATTATGTATACAGTGTCCTGCGCGCATGTACACCTGCAGGCCAGAAGAGGGCATCAGATCACATTACAGATAGTTGTAAGCCACCATGTGGTTGGTAGGAATTGAACTCAGGACCTTTGGAAGAAGAGCCAGTACTCTTAACCTCTGAGCCATCTCTCCAACCTGACCTGGGAGTTCTATATGTTTTGTTGTTGTTGTGGTTTTGTGTTTTGTTTTGGTTTTGTCTTTGCTTTTGAGACAGGGCTTCTCTGTGTAGCCCTGACTGTACTAGACTTGCTTTGTAGACCAGGCTGGCCTCAAACTCACAGCAATCTACCTGACTCTGCATCCTGAGTGCTGGGATTACAGGTGTGTGCCTCCACACCCAGCTTGAGTTCTATATGTTAACCAGTAACAAGTGTAACAGCCATGCTTGGAATTACTGCCAGAGCTCAGGCACACAGCTGGGAAAAAAGTTACCCATCTTAATAAACTCTTCCCTGGGTATTCACAGTATACAATTTGCATAGAGAGGCTCAGAAAACCCCATTGTGCCTGCAAATTGCTGTTATAAAGCCCAATTCCTCAACTTATCTTTGAATAGAAACTTCTTTATAGCTATGATCATCAAGAAGCCATTTGAGGGGTGGGGTGGAGAGATGGCCCAGTGGTTAAGAGCACTGTCTGTTTTTCTGAAGGACCTGGGTTCAATCCGCAGCACCCACCCACATGGCAGCTCACAGCTGTCTGCAACTCCAGTTCTGAGGGATTTGACACCTACATACCAATGCACATCAAATAAAACTAAAAAAAAAAATTTTTTTAAAAGAAGCCATTTAGAGTCATTAAATACCTACCAAAGCCAAATTTATTTAGTGCTTAGGCCACGCCAGGGATTGGAGTTCATACGGATTAACCCAAGCTGTAATAATCTTACGAGGCAGGCGCTCTTACAGTAGTCTCTTGGGGTAGCTGCTTCTGCAGGTCATAAGCTACTGTTTCAAGTGCAGCTGGGACCTGAGTGGAGGTTGTCACCCTAGGGCTGGATCCGCTCATCTTCCACGGGAGATCTCCTCCAACACGTCACGCTCAATGAGGTGCCATATTTTTTTTTTTCCTAATTTAAACCTGGGACAAATATGCTACATCAAATCGCCATTTAATTACACTCCCCATTAAGGGCAAATAACCAGACTTAACCCAGACAATCAAATTTATCTGATCTCAAAAGCGGGCACTTAATCCTTGCCTACTTTCATTTTTCCAGTCACAGACATCTACCTCTATTTTGTATCACAGAGTGCTACGGGTTCAGTCTGTGCCCCTCCCCTGATTCCTGTGTGGGAACTTTAGTTCTTCGGCATATGGCATGGGACGGAGGAGGTCTCAGTGTGAAAGTGGAGCCCTCTGGGCTGGAGAGATGGCTCAGAGGTTAAGAGCATTGTCTGGTCTTCCAAAGGTCCTGAGTTCAATTCCCAGCAACCACATGGTGCCTCACAACCATCTATAGTGAGATCTGGTGTCCTGTTCTGATGTGTAGGCGTATAGAACATGCAGACAAAAATATTGTATGTATAATAAATAAATCTTTAAAAAAGAAAGAAAGAAAGAGGAGCCCTCATAGATGTGTTAATGGTTTGAGGTCCTTTCCGAAAGCTGAGGCGATTCTGGTGCTATTCTCTTTGACTTTCCAGCCTCTAAGATGATTGAGTTCAAATACATCTTTTCTCTTTCTGTTACCCAGTCTCGGGTGTGCTATTACAGCAACAAAAGCAGACACAAAGGTACATTCTCTTGTCAGCTCTTTCCTCGGGAAGCAATCCTCTAAGCCATATGGATCAGAATCAGACGAATAAGAATTTTCCCTCAAAAAGCTTCACGTCTGGGCTGGAGAGACGGCTCAGAGGGTTAGAGTACAGAGTGCTCTTCCAGAGGACCTGAGTTCAGTTACCAGCCCCTACATCAGGTGGCTCACCTCACACCTGCCTACCTCTGCGGGACCCAACACCTTCCTCTGGCTTCGGCAGTCTCCCACACAGGGTCCTGGCATGCCAGAAGGAAGGAAGGTTGGACGAATAAAGGTAAGAAGTTATTTTCTCTAGCAAGGCGAAGGGGCAGGCATTTTTCTTCTCATTCTTTTTTTCTTTCCTTACTTTTTGCGTTTTAAGTGCGGAAGTGGTTGGTGGGGTGACAAAGTTTGGAATGAATTCACGGAACTAAAGATGTTGCGGCCTAGAAAAGACACTGGAAGAGAAAAGCGATGGCCTTAAAGCTGTGGAAAGCCTCCCACGAGCTTTCAGAGACTGCTGGTGATGGCTTTTCTTTGATCTTCTCTCCTACAGAGTGGCACTTTTTTTTTTTTAAAGCATACTTTTCCAAGTTGTTACATTAACAAATTTGCACTGGTTTCTTGATCCTTGTCATTTAAAGACCACCTTGTTGGTGGATGGGGAACTTTTCCTTCATGCCAGGCCTGCTGCTCTGTCTAATGTCACAAATGTCTGCTCGCATTAGCTCCTGGAGACTGGAGAAGGTTCCGCATGGGGCCTTTCCGGCAAGTTGATTTGACAGAATGAGTCCCCATGCTAGCTCGTGGCACTTATCCGTTAGTCAGCCTTCCTTGGGGACCAGAATTTAGAGTGCACCATATTCGGTTTCCAAATCAACTGCTGTCCCCTCAGGAAGCCCTGCGTTGCATTATTAAAAGAGATGCCTTCGACCACAGCACCATACTTAAACATTCATCTGCATTTAAGATAAAGGGGGAAATGGTGGACAGTCTGGAGAGGACATCAGAGCTGTGCCCCCAACTTGTCACTCTGTTAACCCTTTCTCCCCAGGTTTCTTGTCTTTCTCCATGCTCACTGAAGAGCTCTGGAACTTTCTCAAGGAAGCAGGAACCCTTGCTCATTTTTAAATGATCCCGATTCACAAAGGGATACTACTTCTGCCTGCCTCTGTTGCCTAGGCAACATCCTCTTACCTTGTAAGGTCTAAGGCCTGAGGTCCCCATGCCTCTTCTCTGTAAATTCCCATTGCAGTTAATTCTGGGTGTTTAGCTGAAAGAAATAACAGTGGGTTTGATTGCATATGTGTGTGTGTGCATATATATATGAATTAGTTCTTTCATTAATTAACAGACCTGGAAATCAAGGGTTAGTAAGAATAACACCAGAACTCCAGAACTTTCTAACTGTTAAAAGTAAAACTTGTCCCCTTGTATCTTTATCTTTGCAAACAAGGAATTGGCAAGCTTGCTGGAGAGGAGATTCTTTTAAAAGCTGCATGTTGATATAAATATGAAGATGGATAAACCATGCTTCCAATTTCCAAACACGTGTACTTCAATGAATATTAAATGGCAAGCCCCTATCGCCATTAGGACTGACTGACTCACAAGAGTTTTTATCAACAGGGGCCTGGCACTGCTTCTGGAGCGTGAAAGGCCCCTGTAATTGAGTTTAGAGTGGGGAATCCACTAAACAGGCCACGGCCCCAGAGACACCCCTGAAACCCACCTGTCAGTTGGTGTTAGATCACTGCGCAGACAAGGCATGGCTGGCTGCTTCTGCTGAAATACTGCCATGACCAGGAAAAAAAAAAAAAAAAGGAGAGAAAGAAAAAGAAAAGAAAAAGGGAGAAAGAGAGAGAAATTATCCCCCAGGGATTGAGACAGGCTAGGGGCAAATCATAGGGGGTGGGGGAGGGGGTCGGGAGACCTCTACAAACAGCTGCCCGGTGTCAGCTGGAATCAGAGTCTAAGGCTCAGCCTGGGAGGAGAGCTGGCTGGGCCTCCATCAGTATGGTGTCATTTCCTCATCTCAGCGTCTGTGTACTGCAGAGCTCTCCATCAGGCCTGAGACACAGGCCTGAATGGGGACAGTTTCTAAGATCTTCAGGAGATAGTTGGGTGTGCCTTAGTTGGCTAGAGCAGCCAGGGCATGAAGAGAACACACCCTTTGTCCCGTTGAAATTATTAAGATAAGACACAGTCCTTGCCTGAGGCAACTTGACACAGGATTGGGGGAAACACTCTGTTTGACAATACCTTGTCAAGCGCTGCCTTAAAGTAAGTTAGAATAGCCGGGCGTGGTGGCGCACGCCTTTAATCCCAGCACTCGGGAGGCAGAGCCAGGTGGATCGCTGTGAGTTCATAGGCCAGCCTGGTCTGCAAAGCGAGTCCAGGATGGCCAAGGCTACACAGAGAGGACCTGTCTCGAAAAACCAAAAAAAAAAAAAAAAAAAAAAAAAGTTGGAAAGACTGTTGGAAGGAAATCGATGGATGTAGGGATTTTCAGAGTGGGTAGGATTTGCCAGGCAAAGGAGCAAGGGAAGGTAGGCGCCACGGAGATGGTGGGACCAAGGAGATCTGTGCTCTGTGGAGGAGGCACACTGTCCAAAGTCTGGACTAGGTGATGAATAGGCCTTAGAGCCTGGGGCTGGGGGTGTGGGGGTGGGTGGAAGGGATAGTACCAAATGGTAAGAGACTTTAGCAACTCAAATGCTTAATGTTTATTTGTAAAGGCATGGGGAGCGATGAGAGCGTTTTGAGCAGGGTAGACTGTGGTCAGATTTGCCCTTCAGAAAGACTTGTGTGGGGTTTGGGGCATGACTCAGGTGGTAGAGTACTTGCCTAGCATGAAGGAAGCCCTGAGTTTGATTCCCAGCCCCCACCCCCATAAACTGTGTATGGTGGCACATGCTTATAATTCCAATATGGGAAGGAGGATTGGAAGTTCAAAGTCATCCCTGGCTACATAGGGAATACAAGGCCAGCTTGCCTTGGCTGTCTAAAAGAGCTCAGAGGGGAAAGGTACATGCTGCCAAGCCTGAGCACCTGAGTGAGCTCCATCCCTGAGACCCATGTAGTGTGGTAGGAGGGCACTGAGGATCACGGACCAGAAAGTCACTGGCGGCTTCTTCCTTTTAACATTTTCTTTTTTGACTCAACCTTAAACTTCACCCACAAGTTAGCAGAAACAATCCAGAAACACTAGGATAATGTTTTAAAGTTCTGTTTTCTCTCTGAAGCGTTTCTATCTTCACTGTCACGCAGCGGTCTTCCGTGCTACCGGTGCTTTTCTGGTTGGATTCTGTAGTGCTGGTGGATGGAACGCAAAACCTTAACCACGTCGAGCAAGCGCTCCACCGCTGAGCCACACCCTGTCCCTAAACAGATCTTTCTTTGGATGTGTATTTCATCATTAGCTGGGAGGTGAATGCGCCCTCGTGCCCTGTGGGCATTTGGACATTGGTATATTTTCTAGAGGCTGTTCTACAGTTTGTGGCAAAGCCTACTTTATTTTTTTTAAAGGTTTATTTATTTTATGTCCATGAGTATACTGTCTTCATGCACACTA
The DNA here is from genome assembly GCF_903995435.1 of Acomys russatus. Lineage (NCBI taxonomy): Eukaryota > Metazoa > Chordata > Mammalia > Rodentia > Muridae > Acomys > Acomys russatus. The sequence goes on along the minus strand of NC_067137.1, from coordinate 9,034,597 downwards.
GAAGAAGGTACCAGATCGTATGACAGATGGTTGTGAGTTACCATGTGGCTGCTCTTAACCTCTGAGCCATCTCTCCAGCCCTCAAAAGCCTACTTTATGCACATGTGAGCGTCTGTGTGTGTGTGTGTGTGTGTGTCTGTCTGTCTGTCTGTTTGTCTTCAGGGTTTCATGTAGCCAACCTGGCTTCCAACACTCAATGTAGTGAGCAATGACCCTGAGCTTCTTCCCTGCTGCCTCCGCCATGCTGACTTTATAGGCATGCCTGGTTTGGGCAGCACTGCAGACTGAACCCAGGCCTTCATGCATGCACCTCCAACCCTTACATGTGTGATTTTTTTTATGTACCTCCACAGGTCTACAAGGACATAGGTGTATCTGTTCCTCAGAGTTCTGTTGTCTGTGCTATACATGCAACGTACATGTCTTGGCATGTATATCATGGGCAACGCTAATCATTTTGCTTAGTCAATATGCAATGCAGTTCCTAGAATTGCCAAGCAGCGGCCTTTTTGGTGTCTCTCACACTGAAATCTCTGTGTTCATCTGGGAAACTGTAGAGTATTTCTAAAGCAATTTAAAGTGTGTGTGTGTGTGTGTGTGGGTGTGTGTGTGTTTATGTGAGTGTATATGTGCTTGTGCCGAAGGAAGCTAGGAGCGGGCATTTGATCCCCTAGAGCTCAAATAAAAGACAGTTGCTAACTCAGATAAAGACGAAGGCAACGGTATGCTAGGAAAGCACTGTTTCGGGCTCAAGGAAAAAGGAGGCCCAGGTGAGGCCTCACACTCAGGAACTGAGGTCTGACCTCCACTTTGGGGGTGACCCTTTTTTTGTTCACCCCACTCCATCCTCAAGGTAGCCTTGGTGGCTCTATCTCTCGTGGTTTTCTTTCTAGAGGCATAGTCCACTTATAGGCTTGTTCGAGGGACCAAATTTCTGCATCTTTGCCTGCTTTGTTTTGTCCTGTCCTGTGTGCCCCCCTGCTAGCTGCACACCTATCTTGCCCTGGGAGATGCATTGGCCTGCTGTCCCCCTGCTCAGGGTCCCTCCTACTGTGAGCCCCCTCCCAACTCTGGAATTGGTTTTTGGTGTTGTTTTGTTGTTTTTATTTTGTTTTTTTTTTTCTGTTGTTTTTTTGGTTGTTGTTGTTTTTGTTTTGTTTGTTTGTTTTTGTTTTTTGAGACAGAGTTTTTCTGTATAACAGCCCTGGCTGTCTTGGACTCACTTTTGTAGACCAGGCTGACCTTGAACTCACAGAGTTCCACCTGCCTTTACCTCCTGAGTGCTCGGATTAAGGCCTGCGTCACCACTGCCTGGCTTCAACTCTGGCATTGGTTGTGAGGCTTCATGAGAGACCCAGGAGCCAACACCCACTTGATGAATTTACCACTTGGTTCTGAAGACCACAACTTGGGAGGATACTGTGCTGTGTGGAGAACTGTTCATGAACTGGCTTGCTTATCGAACAAGCCATTCTTTCTCACAGAAGACAGGCATGCATAGGGACAGTATCAGAAATGCTCATTGCCCAGGGGAGGATGAGTTTAAAGTCTGGGTAAGAATGCACTTCAGTCAGGTTCCATGGAACCCTTTATTAAAAATAAAATAACTCCCTGGTGGTCTAGTTAGGATTTGGCACTCTCACCGCTGCGGCCATCACTCGGGAGGCAGAGGCAGGCGGATCGCTGTGAGAGGCCAACCTGGTCTACAAAGTGAGTCCAGGACAGCCAAGGCTACACAGAGAAACCCTGTCTCGAAAAACCAAAAAATAAAATAAAATAACTCCGTGGTGGTCTAGTTAAGATTCAGTGCTGTCACCGCTGCGGTGGCCCTGGTTCATTTCCAGGTCAGGGAAAATAAAGAAATAGTTTAAAAATAAACAGGAATGTAGGTGCACACACAAATGTGGGTGTAGGTGTGGGCGTAGGTGCTTATAGCTTGTTTATTTATTTACTACTCTCAAAGTAATCATCCACCCTTAAATTGTGGGGGGGAAATGTGTAGCTATTTCTTGGTTTTATTTCTTTATATTTCCATCAATAACCATTCAGTCTGGAATGACTTTTAGCTGGTTCTTGAAAGCAAGCCCATCCTGAAGTCAGGGAAGAGGGCCTTGCGTCAAAACAGCTTGCTGGTGCCAGACTGGGGCACTAGATGGCAGTCTTGCATTCTAGATGAGAGTTCTCCACTTCCTAGCCCGGAATCCAAGGGGGACAGGTTGCCTTGCCTCAGAGTCAATATCCTTCCAAGACCCAACAGATTCCCAAAGGTGCAACTGACCCCCTACTCCCTACACACACACACACACACACACACCACCACCACCACCACCACCACCACCACCACCACATACCACACACCATCACCCGTGGCGGGTCCCTGGAGGGGTCTGGCTTGGGAACCTTTGCCTGTCCCTTGCAGCTACGGTAAGATCTAGATTTGGGCCCCACCGCAGCCCAGACCTTCGGACTCTTCCATCTGTCCCAAGTGCCAGTTCTTGAAACACTCGTAGCTTCCCAGGGATTGGCTCACATTGCAAGATCTTTAAAGCCATGTCTGGCATATTCTCACAATATAATAAATGTGCTGTGCCCATGGGATGGTTTGCCCTTTCCTCAGCACATCCAGCATCCCAGAATATTCTTTAGCAGGTGGGTGGTGATAGGTTTTGCGCGCTCACCTCTGGTCCTGGCTCTTCCCAGGCAGATAGGAGGGCGGGGGAAAAGAAAGGCTTCCAGAAAAGAGACATGTTCACAGCTGGTTGTGGTGTGAACTGCCCTTCCATGTCTTTTCCAGAAAAACAAGGTCAAATGTGATGGCTAATAGGCTGACTCAGGCCCCAGGAGACAGAACTCTGGAGTGCTGCAAAAGCTAGCCTCCCTAAGAGGTTAGCAGGACCTTGGTGGCCTAAAGGTCATTCTGTCAACATAAATCCAGCCTCTCTGAGAGAAGGCAACAGAAGAGGTTGCTTTTTTAGATTAGATTGGAGTCACAGCACCTGCGCAAAAGCTGTGCGACCTGGGCATTACTGGCAGAGGGTGGAAGGAGGGAAGGGGGAAGAAGTGACAAGACAGAGCGGGTGAAAACTCTGAAGCAAAAAACACACCTCAGGGAGAAAACTCTGAAGCAAAAAACACACCTCGGGGAATACATAAATCCTGTGAGAATGGCCTGTTGAGGGGACGCTGGAACAAAACGATATCTCTGCTTCCTGTGCCACATTCAGTAGCAGGAAGTCGTCTTTTGAAAGCAGACTGAAAGTAATGCGTTTTCTCTAGGGTGGACTTCCTAGAGCACGGTGCAGGTAGAGGGCCCGGGATGAGTGGAGGAATTAAGTCAAATTTGGCTTTCCCAGATGTGAGGTCACAGGACATTTCCCTGACCCACTTTGTCCCTCCCCTTCCTCACAGTACCAGGGACCTCTCTCATCTCCCATAAATGCCATTAGGAAGGAGAGATTTTCTCCAACAGGAGCAGAAACAGAAGAAGCCACTATCTATTTAAAAAGAAAACATGTCTCTCACCATGGCACAGACATCCAAACAGGAAGTAGAAAAGACAATGCTGCTTAGAACCTTCCTTTGTCTGGCCTTTTTATGCTGTCTCTAATCTCCAAGGTAGCCTGGCTCAGATGAGGGAACTAAGAATAGTCCTATCTTTCACGATGTCTCCTACTCAGAACTCAGAGCATTTCTGTTTCTTCCTATCCCCAAACCTTGCCCCACTGTCTCGCCCAGTTCTGCACTTGTGCACAAGTGGAGGAGGTTCGAGCCCTGGGCCACCAAACGTTATCTATGGAGCCAGGAAGTTGCCCTTTAGTGTTGGATAATACCTGTGCCCTAAGAAAGAAGAACTAATCATGAACAGCCCAGAGAGCATAATTTCTGTCCCCCTATTTTCCCGAAGAGGGTGTTGCGAGCCAGTGGAGACATTGCGTACTGCAAGTTTATAAAGATATGATCAAATTCTCTAGTAGGGCTTATTAAATATATCAAAGCCATGAAGGCCTGTTTTGAAACACTTTCCATAGTTGGGGGTGTAGCTCAGGTGACAAAATACTTATCTAACAAGCTTGAAGCCCAGAGTTTAATTCCCAGGACTGCTTAGAACTGGTGTAATGGCACTCACCAAGACTCAGGAGGTCGATGCAGGAGGATCAATTCAAAGTCATCCTTGCCTGTATGCTGGGTTCAAATCCACCCCGGGAGATACCTAAGACCATGTCTCCAAACAAAACTTCCCAGCCAGGAGTGGCCATGGTCACCTGTAATCCAGCATTCAGAAGGCAGAGGCAGGAGGATTATAGCAAGCTTCAAGGCCAGCCTACCAGGTTTGCACAGCAATTCCCAGAGCACTTAGGGCTGCTGGGGAAAGGAGAGGAAAAATAGGTAAGATGTGAGTCATAAGAGAAAAACCTGTGGAAGGTTCCTTTTGAGGACTGAATGCTAGCCGCGGTGGAGGCAGTGCTCCGGGCAGAGGGTGCAGAGGGAGGTGGGGCCGAGAGCAGGGGCCTCCTGAGTGCAGTGTGCTAGCGAGCCGCTTAAGCGGTGAGCTTGGTGGTTGAGTCTCAGGCGTCAGTGTGCAGGATGTGGGTACTCTAGATATGTGCAGTACTGATGCTTCCTGTGCCGGGATGTGGGGGCCGTTCTGCAGGGCTCATAGGAGGAAGGTCTGTCGCTGCAGTGTGGTTTCCTTTGTGCTTCTAAGTTTCAGGCAAAGCAGTACTGTCGCACGTGAGATGCCTTTGAACAGGATGCATGATGCGTGTGTGTTGCTGGGGGTTGAATGTAGGGGCCTCATGCCTGCAAAGCAAACACCACGGGAAACACCCTAGCCCCCACTGAACAGGAAAATAGTGCTGGTGCTGGCACACTTTGTGATCTCAGCCATTTTTAGTGGGATGAAGTAAGAGGGAGGAGTCAAAAGGCCACAGTTAGTGAAAAACCACCGAATATTTGCCCACCGGCGTTCTCTTTACTTGCTACATGTTACACTGGAGGAAGGCTGCTGTCTGTACTGTAGCTGTATGCTGCGCACTTCCAGAAGCTTCTCTTACAACCCGTGTAACTCCAGCTAGCACCTCAACAGGAAGGCGAGGACCCTGAGAGCAGCCAGTGAGTTCCTCCCGATAACTGGTGTGAAAAGGCTCTGACTCCAACAGCTGACGGAAGAGGAACACTCTGCCCATGGCCCGGTACTTCTGCAGCAGACAGGCTTTCAGGACAATCACCTCAGCTCTCAAATCCTCACACTTGCTTTTCTTAGCCTATAGCATTTCATTTTGGTTAACATTATTCAGAGCCAACTTAACCAGTATGCTGCGCCGACGGAAACCACTGAGGGCTTGCACCCCAAAGTCTAAGCTATCGGCCTCATTTTAGTCTAGCGAGATTTACGATGGACAAAAACCCGAGTGTGATTAAACCCCAATGGGGGTTGGGGAGAGTGGAGATGCCACAGACCCTCACAATAGCTCACTCCACACAATAGGCTAATGAAATCATGTCCCTGCTACACAGTGTGTTTGCTGAAAACTGAAAGCACACTTAACATCTCTGCAGTTGATGTGCCAGGCATTTTCCCCCTATGGAGAACATTAAATTTTAAAAGAATGTATTTGTTCCATCTCTGTAACTTGCTAGGAAATGAGTGTGCCAGTGTTCCATAGAAAAGAATATGCAGTTCTCCTAAGAGACATTCTCGTCCTTTCCTGGTTAGTAAGGTGTTTAAAAAGAAGAGTTAAATAGCATGGCTTTGGTACAGGGGTTGGGGGGGAGGGGAAGAAGGGTTGGGGTGATTGGGGCCACTGACTGGGCTTAGCATAAAGAATAGCTGGCTTGGTTTTTTTGTTTTTTTGTTTGTTTGTTTTTTTTTTTTCAAAAACTTGCACAGGAGCAGGGCATTGGTGGCGTACGCCTTTAATCCCAGCACTCGGGAGGCAGAGGCAGGCATATTGCTGTGAGTTCGAGGCCAGCCTGGTCTACAAAGCAAGTCCAGGACAGCCAAGGCTAACACAGAGAGACTCTGTCTCGAAAAACCAAAAAACCAAAAACAAACAAAAAAACATGCACAGGAGAGGCCTCTAAACCAGTCAATCTGTGGGTCATGACCCCTTTGGAGGGTTTAACGACCCTTTCATAGCAGGTGCCCAAGACCATCCTGCATATCAGGCATTTACAGTATTATTCATAACAATGGAAAATTACAGTTATGAAGTAGCAACAAAATTTTATGGTTGGGGATCACGACAACATGAGGAACCATATTAAAGGGTCGCGGCATTAGGAAGGCTGAGAACGGCTGCTCTAGAACATGCGAGCTCAGTGGTGGACTTGATTTTCACAACTTCTTGTTGTTGGGTGAGAGGAACGGGCTGAGTTAGTCAGTGTGGGTAAATATGTTCTGAACACATTAGAGGGCCAACCCAGCATGTAGAAAGCTCTGAGTTCAGTCCCCAGTACCCCAACTGGGCATCAAAGTACAGGCCTATGGCCCCGGTACTGGAGAAGTGGAAAGAGGAAGTTCAAGGTCATCCTCAGTACATCTAAGGCCGGCCTGCGCTGCAAACCACGTCTCAAAACAAAACAGCAGCCCAAAACCCTTCCGTGGCTCGTCCTGAAGCTGGTCCAGTTCAGGCTTTGCGTTTGCTGCGTCATGAAAATCTTGAGTTCCTGGTTCTCACCTTTCGAGATCTATCCATTCTAGAGAACCAGCAGTCCTGCTGTCCTTCCCAGCATTCTCCCCTGTGCACTGCCACTCACTCTTCCAGGTCTCTTGCGTCCTGTTCTTTGCCCTTCTATGTGGCCTTCTTATTCAGGTGCCTAACAAGCACATTCGTACACTCCGAAGTAGACCTAATATCTATCACGCAAATTTGATTTCTTTGCTTATGAGTGAATGCTCAAGCCAAAAGTCTTGTCATGTTTGTTTGTTTGAGACAGGGTTTCTTTGTGTAGCCTTGGCTGTTCTGGGCTCACTCTGCAGACCAGCCTGGCCTTGAGCTCAATAACAAACTCTTTTAAAAGATTATCATTATCGTCGGGTGTGGTGGCGCACACCTTCAATCCCAGCATTCGGGAGGCAGAGGCAGGTAGATCAATGTGAGTTCAAGGCCAACCTGGTCTACAGAGAGTCCAGGACAGCCAGAGCTGTTACACAGAGAAACCCTGTCTTGAAAACAAAACAAACAAAAAGATTATTATTATCATTACCGTTTATGTCTATATGTGTGCGCCTGCTTGTCTGTATGTGCACCGTGTGTGCGCAGTGCCTGTGGAAGCCAGGAGAGGGCCTCGAGGCCCCTAGAATTGGAGGCACAGGCAGCCGTGAGCTGGTTTAGGTGTTGGGATGCAAATCCGGGGCATCTGCAGGAGCACCAAGTGTTCTTAAGTGCCATGCCATCTCTCCAGGCCCTACAGTCTATTCTTGACCAAATCCTTTCAACTCTACTTTCAAAACTGAGCATCAGGGGCCAGAAAGATGCAGATAAAACATGCCTGCTGTACAAGCCTGGCAAGCAGACTCTGATCCCAGAGCTCACACAGGTGGAAGGAAAGAACTGAGCCCATGAAGTTGTCCCCTGACTTCTACCTGTGCACCATGGCACATATTCCACCACCACCACCACCACTAACAACAACAACAATAATAATAACAATAGCTAATCATTGTCATCGTCGTCGTCGTCGTCGTCATCATCATCTGCTATTAGAACCTCTGCTGCTGCTGCTGCTTCTTCTTCTTCTTCTTCTTCTTCTTCTTCTTCTTCTTCTTCTTCTTCTTCTTCTTCTTCTTCTTCTTCTTCTTCTTCTTCTTCTTCTTCTTCTTCTTCTTCTTCTTCTTCTTCTTCTTCTTCTTCTTCTTCTTCTTCATCTGCTATCAGAACCTATTCTTTCCTCAGCACACTCACAGACGTCCCTGGTTGAAATCATCCACGTCTTCTCCTGTGGGATTACAACAGCCCCAGCCTCTTCTGCTTCTACCTCTGCTCCCTATCTTGAAGGCTGTTTTGTAACTTGATGATGGGTAAAGTGTAGAGGTCACAGCTTGAGTCAGGCCATAGGATTCAAACTAAAGAGCCTGATTTTATATTAATCCCAGCACTTGGGAGGCGGAAGCAGGCAGATCATTGTGAGTTCGAGGCCAGCCTGGTCTACAAAGCGAGCCTAGGATAGCTAGGGTGACACAGAGAAACTATCTCGCCTGTCTCAAAAAAACCAAAAAAGAAAATATATATATATATATATATACATATCAATATATAAAACAAGAGATGATGCTTTATTTTTCACATTTTATAACACAAATGTAAAAACCCCACTGTTTTTGTGCCATTTCACCACTCCAAACCTATTCTCACTCATAGGCAAGGGGAGAAAATCTTCTTTGTTGCTCTGTAAGAAAACAGAGTTGGGGGCTGGAGAGATGGCTCAGTGGTTAAGAGCACTGCCTGCTCTTCCAAAGGACCTGGGTTCAATTCCCAGCACCCACATGGCAGCTCACAACTGTCTGTAACTCCAAGATCTGACACCCCTACACCAATGCACATAAATTAAAATTAAATATTTTTTAAAAAAGAAAGAAAACAGAGTCATAACCACATGTTCTGGTGAACAAGACAAATAACATAACATTTGATAGGAGGCCTCTCCTCTGTGCCCATCTGACTGGCACTGCTAATGAAATTCAGAGGGATACATCCTTGCAGGTCTGGGCATCAGTGACATGTGGTCTTCCATGGGTGGCCTCATGCCAGGAGCAGGTAGGTCCACAGGCTCAGGAGGAAGGTCCATTTGTGGCATCACAGGAGGGGTGCTGACATCATACCAAGCTGAGGGAGGCCTGGGGTACTACCGGGGAGAGGTGGGATTGCTGTACCCTCAGGAGGAAGGGCAGAGACTGGAGCTCTAGTGCCCTTGTGTTGTTCATCAGGTTCTGATCTGCTCTTCCATCCATTTCTGAAGGTCTTTTGGGTTCCCTCTGTGTTTCCTATCCCTGCCACGTGTCTTCCTCACAGATGGGAGAGTTGCAGGTGAGATACCTGTGATAATAATTTCAATAAAACTTGGTCAAGTGCCTCTGGCTATCGGCTACTCCGATCCACGGTGTAAGGAAATGGCTAGTCTCTGCCTCTACAGTCCTGTGGCCTGCCTCCTTCTGAGAAGGGCACACTCTCCTCTAGGTACAGTAGCAGGAGAGAACAGGGGAAAGCTGTGGAATCAGGACTGCGGTGGCCTTGAGTAACAGGTAGGCTTTTGTCTTAGTTAGGGTTTCTCTTGTGACAAAACACCATGACGAAAGGAAGTCAGGACAGGTACTCAAGCAGGGCAGGAACCTGACGGCAGGAGCTGAGGCAGAGACCACACACCAGTGCTGCTTATTGGCTTAAGCCTCATGGCTCACTCAGCCTGCTTCCTTTCTCTCGTTTTTGTTTGTTTGTTTATTTGGTTGGTTGGTTTTTGTTGTTGTTTTTTGGTTTTTGAAGACAGGATTTCTCTCTGTAGCCTTGGCTGTCCTACACTCACTTTGTAGACCAAGCTGACCTCGAACTCACAGTGACCCTCCTGCCTCTGCCTCCCGAGTGCTGGGATTAAAGGCGTGAGCCACCACACCCAGCTCAGCCTGCCTTTTTATAGAACCCAGGCCCACCCGCCCAGAGGTGGCCCTCCCCACAATGCCCTGGGCCTTCCCACTCCCATTGACCATTCATTGAGAACATGCCTTACAGGCAGATCTCACGGAGGCATTTTCCTCAATTGCAGCTCCTTTCTCTGATGACTTCAGCTTGTGTCAAGTTGACACACAAAACCAGCTAATACAGATTTGATGGGCAAAAGAGAGCATTGCATCATGGGAAATGCCATAGGCAAAGTCTCCAGGACAGTAAGTCCATGATGGTTTGGATCTATTAGGGGTGAGGAGAGGGGACCTTCATAGTAGAGGCTACTTGGAAAGATAGGTGAGGGTCAGATGGCGGAGGCTCTTGTGTGCCATGCTCAGAACTTTGGCCTTTATCTGGCATTTTCCAGGAAGCTTGGACGTCCAGGGAGTGGGAGTAAGTCTGCAATTCACTTAGCATAGTTATCTCAGCTGCCTGCCAAGTAGTCTATTTAGTCCAATTCACAGGCAGAGCTTTGTTGAGCATTGAGAAGTCACTTGCTCCACGTGACTCCAATCACCACGGCAGGCATACCTCAAAGAGAGAACACACAGCCGCCTCTGAAAAGCCTGCCCCACACTCTGGCAGCTCAGTTCATGAATATGCTCTTCCAACGCCTGACGCCGCTGCTTAGCAAAGATATTATGGGACAAGTCCCTGATTTGACCCTTTGTATCTCTATCCATCCCACTGTGCTAAAAGCAATTATGTGCATCTTGTGTGTGGCTGTTGGAATAGGGAGTCACTTAGCGACTGGTCCTTTTCACACCCCAACTGTCCTCCGGCTCATTCCTTTTCCTCTCTCACAAGGCTGGCACAGCAGGCCTCCACTGCTGCTTGGCAGAGTCTGAAATGGCATTAAGGGGGAGGAAAGCCTGGACGTAAACAGGTGGAAACAGTTGCTGTCATGACTAGCATTCCCCTTGGGCGGGCACAGCTATGGAGGAAAGAATGGGTCTCTGAGGGCACAGGAAGGAGAAGAGGATGAACTCCCACAAAAACTTCCCGAAGAATGAAGCCATCCTGGTGGCATTGGGGTGGGTGGCATTGGTCTCTGCTGGGGGGGGGGGGGGGGGGTAGATGTCCCGACAGATTTAGGCATGTTTGTGAGCGTGTGGCTTAATATGTGTGGAGGTACGGACACAGGGTAGGTGAGAAGGTCTGTGTGTGACTGCCTGTTAGCAACGCTTGCCAGTGTGAGTTCCCCGTGTGCTTCTTGTGTATGGATACCTCACAGACCATGTTAGTGTGTGTCTGCATGTATCAGGGTGTGTCTATGCAACAGGGGAGCACACACACAGGGCTGAGTGTAGGTCGTTTCTGGGTGTGGTACATTCCTCTGTCTGCGCATGTGTGAAGAATCAGTGTGTGGAAAAGAACTCCCCCATCTTTTTCTTTTTCTTTTCTTTCTTTCTTTCTTTCTTTCTTTCTTTCTTTTTTTTCTTTTGTTTTTTTGAGACAGGGTTTCTCTGTGTAGCCCTGGCTGTCCTGGACTCTCTTTGTAGACCAGGCTGGCCTTGAACTCACAGAGATCCGCCTGCCTCTACCTCCCGCCACCACGCCCGACATCCCCCATCCTTTTTGAGGGAGCTGCTGGGCATGGCTCCTGAGACCCTGGCCAGAGGGAGGAGCCCTGACCTAGACAAACAGTCCGAAATTCTGATTCTTCTTCTAGGACAGACATCCTTTGCTCAGTCACCGCTCCTCCCAAACTCCAGACGCCAGAGCTAGGAAGATGTCTGTCCAGGGACGGTAGAGGGAGAAACTGGAAGAGAGGTGTTAGGGTTCTGCTTCAGTATGCCTACCTGTGATGTCATTGCCTACCTGCCCTGGGGGCGTGGCCCTGCCCAGGGCCATATAAAAGGACAGGCTTACCTCTCCCCTCTTTCTTCCTCTTCCTGTCTGTCTGTCTGTCTGTCTGTGTGTCTGTGTGTCTGTGTGTCTGTCTGTCTGTCTGTCTGTCTCTCTCTCTCTCTCTCTCGGGCTCCCCTCCCCCTTTCCTACTCTCCATGCTCACTTAATAAACTCCTCTATAACATAATATCTTCTGCCTGGAACCTTATTATCTTATTGACTTATATCTTATCATAATTATAAAAATTGGGGCCTTTTTTTTCAAGTTTTCGGGGTTTTTTTGTTGTTGTTGTTTTGACTTCATTTGGTTTTTGTTTTATTTATTTTGAGCCAGAGTCTCACAATGTAGTCTTGGCTGACCTGGAACTCGCTATGTAGACCAGGCTGGCCTTGAACTCAGATCCTTCTTCCCAAGTGCTGGATTAAAGGCACATACCACCCCACCCAGCTGTTAAGGTTTCTTTCATAGCTCAGCAGTGGTGGCACACGGCCTTTAATGCCAGCACTCGGGAGGCAGAGGCAGGCAGATCTCTGTGAGTTCGAGGCCAGCCTGGTCTACAAAGTGAGTCCAAGACAGCCAGGGCTACACAGAGAAACCCTGTCTCGAAAAAGGAAAAGAAAAAGATTTTATTTGTTTGTTTATCTGTTTATTTATTGGGCTTTTCGAAGCAGGGTTTCTCTGTGTAGCTCTGGCTATCCTGGACTTGCTTAGTAGACCAGGCTGGCCTCGATCTCATGGAGATCTGCCTGCCTCTGCCTCCCAAGTGCTGTGGTTAAAGACATTTGCCATCTCACCTCCGATTTTTTTTATTTTTAATATTCTCTCTCTCTCTCTCTCTCTCTCTCTCTCTGTGTGTGTGTGTGTGTGTGCATGTGCGTGTGTGTGTGTGTGTGTGTGTGTGTGTGTGTGTGTGTGTGCAGATCCCCCTAGGGGCCAGCAGAAGGTGTTGGAGCTGCTGGAGCTGTTGTCACGGGCTGTGAACTGCCATATGAGTGGTAGGAACTGGATTTCAGTCCTCTGGAAGAACAGCAAGTGCTCTTAACCACTGATCCACCTTTCCAGCACCTTCCTGAGCCTTTGGATATAAATTATTTACCCCAGGAGAGTGAGCTGGACTCTCGGGCAGGAGGCAAATGTGGACAGTGAAATAACAGTGAGAACAAGCAAATTGACTGGATTCTAGGCCAGACCCGCTCCTGGAAACAGAGGCCGTGAAACTTGACTTTTCTATGTTAACTCTCTTCCTTTTTCTCTGACACAATACCTGGGAAAATCAGCTGAAAGGAGGAATAATTTATGTCGGCTCACGACCTCAGAGGACACATGAGGTCACACACATCGTTTGGGACCTGTGGGGGCAGAGAGAGCACCAAGAGAGGGATGGAGTAAAGCTGCTTGCTTCTTGAGAGCCAGGCTTGCATTTTAACACCCCGCCTCCAGCCCCATTAATCTGTGAATCCAGACATGGACTAACTCCTTTATGAGGCTACCTTCCAAAGGCTTCTGGTCACTGCTATATTGTCAATTAAACCTGTAATATACGTGTGTGTGTGTGTGTGTGTGTGTGTGTGTGTGTGTGTGTGTGTGTGTGTGTGTATGTGTGTGTGTGTATGTGTGTGTGTGTGTATGTGTGTGTGTGTGTTAGGATTCTGCTTTAGTCTGCCTACTTGTGACATCATTGCTTACCTGCCACGGGGCGTGGCCCTGCCCAGGGCCATATAAAAGGACAAACCATCCATGTGGGGCCCTCTCTACTCCCTCTCCCCACTCTCTCTCTACTTTCTCTCTTCTTCTTACTCTTCCTGTCTCTGTCTCTCTCTGGGGTACCCCTACTCCCTTTCCTTCTCCCCCCCCCCCATGCCCATTTAATAAACTCCTCTACAACATAACATCTGTTGCCTGGCATCTTATCATCTTATTTTCTTTTTATTAATCCTAACAGGGGTGAGCATTCAAATCCAAGCCATGAGTGACTAGATCGGCTCATCCCACCCTGATGAGCAGCCCTGATTGTAGATGCAGGAGCAGAACAGAAGAAATCGGCATGTCAGCATCACAGCTTAGTGTGCTACCCAAATAGAGTTGCAAGCGGTAATGTGCTCAGAAGCTTCTTGTCCCTCCAGCTACCAATCAGCCACCTGTGACCTGGTGCAGTCTCTGAACCCACTGCAGATCACCTTTGGGCCTCTCAGATGATTCTTGAAGCAGCAAGGGTGGGAGGAAACCTCAAGGTCAAGCCATTTGCTTTTAAAATCATCCAAAGAGCTTGTTCAGTCAGACCTTCCCTGATTGCACCTTGATTGTTCATTGTACGCAAATTAAAAGAGAAAATAAAATTGTCCATGAGGATACAGCCTAGAAATACCCAACCTGAGCACACCGCTGTGTAACTTTCCACAGTTGGTTCTGTATGTATCTGCATATGTGTCTATAAGTTAGTTCTCATTACTTTTTAATCTCAGATTTCTTTTTATGTCACTTTATATGATACAAGATATCCCATTGGATGGGCACATTGTAATTTATTTAACTATTTTCTTTTTTTTTTTTAGTTTTTACTTTTATTTTTTATGTGTATGCATGTGTGCTTGAGTGAACAACTCTGCACCATGTGTGTGCCTAATGCTTGAGGAAACAGAAGAGAGAGTTAACTGGAGTTACAGACAGTTGTGAGCTCCCATGTGCATACTGAACCTCCAACTCGGGTCCTCGGGTCCTCTGGAAAAGCAGCCAGTGCTCTTAACTGTGATGCATCTCGCAGGTCCCTTAGGAAAATTGTTTAAAATTTATTTGTGTGTATGTGTGTGGGAGAGTGCATGTATGTGCACCACATGTATTTGAGAGCCCATGAAGGTCAGAAGAGGCCATCAGAGGCCCTGGAACTGGTGTTACAAGCCATATGGGTGCTGGAACCGAACTCAGGTCTCCGCAAGAGCAGTAAGTACTCTTGACCACTAGGCCCTCTCCCCAGACCCGATATTTAACTAACACTTATTTGTTAGTGCATAAGGCTTTTGCTTGTTTGTTTTGCAGGGTTGTGTGGAGATGTACATGTGTTTGCACTCGCATGTATGCTCCTGTAGGCATGTTTGGGAGGTTAGAGGCCAACTTTGCTACTGTTTTTTTTTTTTTTTTTTTTTTTTTTTTCAGGAAACTTGCACCTTTTGAGACAGGGTTTCTCATTGTCCTGAGCCCGGGAGCTCCAGGGGTTTGCACCTGCCTCTCTGCTTCCTGCCTCACTCCTGCAGGGGCTCCAGGCATGGGCAGACCCACACTCAGATTCTCATGCTTGTAAACCAAGCACTTTACTGCTTGAGCTAGCTCGCAAGTCTCTTTTGAGGGTTGCTTTTTAAATTTTGTTTTGTTTGGGGGGTGGTCCTGATTTCTTTCTTTTTCTTTCTTTCCTTTTTTTTACTCAGTGGTAATTCAGGAGGAGCAATACCTCTATTGGAGATTCTATGAGGCTGTTTGACTGACTAGAAGTTCAGGGTCGTGGAGAGTTAGAATGTTGCAGATCTGAAGTCAAACTTTCTTCCCTTAATGGCTGTTTGACACGACATCCTTTTGACTATCAGGTAAGAACTTTAATACGCATCTAGCACTCTCAAAGCTGGACGTCAGCAAACAGCATCTGACACCTGTAACAAGCTTTTCCCGACTTAGTTAGAGCCACCCCGCCTTGGACCAAGCAATATTTGCCAGATGCCTTCGTTTATTACGTTTAGGGGAGGATGTTTTTCACTAATAAAATCTCATGCAACCATTTTGGTGGTGGAACTTGTCTTTTTGGGCACCTGGGTTACAGTCACTCATATTTGACTCCAAATAAACCATCATGTATTCCCTTTAAGGTAAGGGATATGTCCTGTGGGAGAGGGATGGATTTTGGTTTTGTTTTTTTTAAACAAAGGATTCTCAATCCTTTCAAAGTTTCTTAGGCAGTGGTAAAGGAGATAGAGAAGCTGGGAACTTGGCTGGGTGCCTCAAGTTGAGAATCACTGAGGTTTGGGTGGTGGTGGTAGTGGTGCCCGCCTTTAATCCCAGTATTCAGAAGCTACAGGCAGGCAGATCTGAGTTCTAGGCCAGCCTGGTCTATAAATCAAGTTCCAGGATAGCCAGGGCTACACAGAGAATCACTGAGGAGTCTGGTAGGTGAGCCATATGGCTGGTAAGTAGCCCATAGTGCTACCTGGAAACTAGAGTTTCCAGAAGCTGCAGGTAAGGATGCAGCCTGGAAAGTGCGTGTGGTCTGAGTGCAGGTCCTGACTGTTATCATTAAGAGTAAATAGAGAGACGCAACAGATCTGATATGGAGAGATTTATTGTAGAAGCGGGGGTGGGGGTGGTGGAAGAGGGGAGAGGCACCCTAGGGGGACAGAGGGAGAGAGATAGGCAAAGTGCAAGAGAGAGAGGGTAAAAGAGAGAGATGAGGTGAGCTGGTCCTTATATCTGGTGCCCAGCTGAAGTGCATCTGGCACACACCTGGAGGCCACGAGTGATGACGTCAGAGGTTGCCAAGCAACCTAGAGATAGGTTAGCGGGGGCTGCCAGATGCTGACACTGACAGAGTGCAAACATGGTGATGTCTATCCCCAGAGCTGTCTTCTGTCTGCTCTGTCCCTGTTTGCTGATGTGTTCACATTTGTTGTGTAGCTACTAAGTGCTGACTGGTACCCAGGGCTGGGATGCAAAAGTCAAACTGAGCTGAGGAGATGGCATACAACTGTGAGGACTGGAATTCGGTTTCTCCAACTGAGCCATCTGTAGGCCCAGCACTAAGTGGGCAGAGACAGAGGGTTCCGGGGGCAAGCTGGAGAGTTAGACTGGGTAAAACTGGTGAGCTCCAGGTACAGACAGGAATCCTGCCTCAGTAGGTGAAGTGGTCAGCAACCAAGGAGAACACTCATATCCGCCTCAAGTCTATGCACATACATGGCCATAACCCGCACACGTGTGCCTCCCTCACAGGCAGATGTGTAGGCATTCATGAATACCAAGCATAAATACTACATATACATAAGCAAAAAATAAGTTGAATATCAAATATGGGCCAGGTGTGGTGGCACACACTTTTAATTCCAGCACTCAGGATGCAGAGACAGGTGGGTCTCTATAGGTTCCAGGCCAGCCTTGCCTATATACTGAGTTCCAGGACAGCCAGATTGAGAGAGAGAGAGAGAGAGAGAGAGAGAGAGAGAGACCTTGTCTCAAAAAAAATAAAAGCCAGGCTGTGGTGGTTTCACACCTTTAATTTCAGCACTCAAGAGGCAGAGGCAGGCAGTTCTCTGAGTTCATAGGGTGAATTCTAAGACAAACAGGGCTACACAGAGAAACCCTGTCTCTTGTTTTGTTTTTCAAGACAGGATTTTGCCCAGTGGTGGTGGTGCATGCCTTTAATCCCAGCAGTTGGGAGGCAGAGGCAGGCGGATCTCTGTGGGTTCAAGGCTAGCCTGGTCTACAAAGCAAATCCAAGATAGCCAGAGCTGATACGTAGAGAAACCCTGTCTCAAAACAAAGAAACATCAAGACAGGGTTTCTCTGTGTATCCTGGACTGTACTGTACTTTCTGTAGACCTTGGACTCTCTGTAGACCTCGAACTCAGAGAGATCCACCTGGCTCTGCCTCCTGAATGCTGGGATTAAAGACGTGTGCCACCACCTGGTGAGAAACACTGTCTTAAGAGAAAGGAAGGAAGAAAAGAAGGAGAAAAGAAAGACAAAAGAAAAAAAAATCCAGCATGGAACCAGTATGCACAATCAACCAGGGAACGCAGGGAATAAATAGATCATAGACTGCCACATGTCAGGAGCCACAGTCCAGGAAGGAAAGAAAGTATGGGAACTCGCCTGGCACAGGCAGCAAAGCCAGACTGCGATGAGCCCAGGAGGCTTCCTGGAGGAAACGCCACCTGAACCAAAATCTGAAGGGGCAGAAATCAGGCAGGCAAGGGAAGGCGCAATATTTTAAAAGACCAGCAGGCAGATGAGAGCAGAGAAAGAACAGGGCTGACACCGTGCCTTGAAGGGTCACAGTGCTACCAAGAGCAGACAACTGGGGCGGCGGGAAGGGACTAGGCAACTGATCGAGAGCCATACCACAGATACAGGCTGTATTCCTGAACCCCAAAGATTTGTTCCCTTCTTCCTGCTTCCTAGTTCTGATATTTTTAAATAGGGTTTAACATTTGCAGGGAGAGTGAGGAGGGTCTTTTAGTTGAAGACATAAAGATTTTTGTCTATAACCATGAGGCTAAATGAGATAAGCACAAAATCATTAAGAGGTGAGAGGGTACTTTATTATTTATTTATTGCTGAACGAAGACATCACAGTAAGACACAGCCCTCGGGTTGTCATGTGATGCCACCTCGTGCATCCCGGAGGCACAGAGGAAATCGCTGTAGTGATCCAGCTGGAGGGACAATGAATAGGGGGTGCATCTGTGCATAGACGAGGCCGGGTGGGGTCCCCTAAAAGGAACAAGGGAAAAGAAGGTCTCATCCAGATTCATAAAAGCATGCTGACCTGGAGGGGACGAGAAATCAATATTGTTTTCTAGTGGAAAGTTTGATTGTGGATCAAAGTGCACAAGGATTGGCTGGCGTTTCTCATCAGAAAGCAGTTCCTCCATGCCTAGGCTTAGCTTGAATTTGGTTTTGCCTCCTGGGGCAGAGATTATAAAAGAAAATTTGAAGGCAGAAACATGCTCTGTTGCCTAGGGGGTTTGCATCAGATCTGGCTTTAACTTAGAGCCCGGCTGTCGTTACAGGAAATGGAAAATACAAGGCCACCAGGGCTCAAGCCCTGCTTGGCTTTCTCCCCCACCCGGCAGCACTCCTGGGGCTGCCTACTCTGGCTCCAGTTATTTCTCCTTTGAGAGAAGCGTCTTTTATTAACATATTTGTTTACATTTGTTTGCCTTAAATTGCTGAGTGCCTTCTAACAGGCTGGTGTCTTACCTACCGAGTTCTCACACTCTGCTGGGGGAAGGCAGACACATTCAACATTTACGATGTGATAATTGTCTTTTATAGAGAAGTGAGCATGGAGCAACAGGAAGAAGAGAGAGGCCGCAGCAACGAATCCTCAGAAGCGCAGTGCCAACACCCGTTGCCTCTCTGTTCTGCTGCCAATAAGTGGACAAAGCCAGGGCCTAACACAGGAAAAAGGAGGTGAAGAGTCAACACAGAGAGAATACCCTCTCCTGAGGGATGTGGGCATCACCAGGCTCAGCGGCAAATTCTAGATTGCAAGTTTCAGTTGACTTATCCACAGATCTTGGCTGCACACTCATCTGTTCTCATGCTGGGATGCTAAGAAAATATGGAGACTGCTGTCAATCGGGGGGGGGGGGTGGGGGTGAGTCTCACCAAACCGACAGGAACCAGTGTGATGGTAGGGCTTGGTTATCGACTTGATCGGTCGAGCATACTTCTGATTTATTTGCACCAGTGTTAGTGGAGATGAATAGCACGTGGGTAAGAAAATAAGGGGAAGGTACACCCCAAATGTGGGTGGAGGCCTGAGTGGGATAAAGGTCAGAAAAAAGAGGAAGTCCATTTGTGTGTGAACAGGGCACGCCCCCTGCCCCCCCCCCCCTCGCACCCCAGCCCCACCCCCCAGCCCCGATTCCCGGTGGCCACCAGTGTCCAGGTTCTTTAGTCTTTGGCTATGAACTCCTGCCAGCAACTCCCCAGCCTTGGTCCTGGACAACCACTTCCAAAAGCTGCTGGTTTCTCTGGTCGCCTAAGACAGGCACATGAGACTATCCAGCCCTTGATTGCGACCTACCAAGTTTCTTTTAGAACGACACACATACATACACACACACACACACACACACACACACACACACACACACATATTCTGTTGGGTCTGTTCCTTTAAAGCAGGCTCTCCCAAGCTTTTTCTACTTGCAGCCTCTTTGTGCATACAAATCTTTTATGTGCTCTCAGCTATATAAATATATAAAATATATATATATCAACCATTCTTAATAATTTTTGAAGAAATTTATTTTAAAGGGATTCTTTGATATACGCATAGCTTCACCATTTATTAAAGACAAAGGCAGATTGCCTTATGAGATGGGTATTCTTATTTGTTGTTATATAAACAAATCTTGGCTGAATATTTGATACTGCAGGACATAGGGTATCAGCATTTTTCAGAGTTGATCGATATTTAGATTTTATCGTTGCAAATGCTGAGAATGTGTAAGTATGTCGTATAAAATAGCATAAGTGTGTTTAAAGTCATTGAAACCTTGTGCTAATCCCAACCAAAATTCATGTAACAGTTTCTTATGAAACTCAGATCAACCACTCATAGAGTAATTTTATTTTATTTTATTTTTTGTTTTTTTTTGGGTTTTTTTGTTTTGTTTTTGTTTTTTGCTTTTTGCGACAGGGTGTCTCTGTGTTAGCCTTGGCTGTCCTGGACTCACTTTGTAGACCAGGCTGGCCTCGAACTCACAGCGATCCGCCTGCCTCTGCCTCCCGAGTCCTGGGATTAAAGGCATGCGTCACTACGCCCAGCCTATTTATTTAATTTTTATGTATACTACTTAGATTTATTTTATGTACCTGAGTGGTTTGCCAGCATGAATGTGTGTGTACCATCTCCATGCCTGATGCCCAAGGAGTTCAAAAGAGGGAACCCCCTGGAACTAGAGTGTTGGCATGGTTATGAGCCACCATGTGGGTGCTGGGAACTGACCCCAGGACGCTACAAGGACAAGCGCTCTCAATTGCTGAACCATCTTTCCATCCCTCACACAGTAATTCTTAAAATCAAACGTTCTGGCTGGATGGTGGTAGCACTCGCCTTTAGTGCCATCCCTTGGGAGGCAGAGGCAGGCAGATCTCTGTAAGTTTGAGGCCAGACTCATCTATGTAGTGAGTTTTAGGAAAGTCATAGCTACATAGTGAGATCCTGCCTAAAGGGGGGAAAAAAACCCATATTCTAACACATTGCAATTCAAAAATAAACTAATTTAATATTTACATGCTGGAGAATGACAGGAGAAAAATATTAAGTCTGTGTTTTCTATAAGTAAACCACATGCTTTTTAATTTCTATTTTCAATAAAATTTAAATAAAATAGAAATAAAATCTATTGACTTTTCTATAATTAAACCATAGCAGCAGAAAACTATATGTGGTAGAGACACTGCTGTTCATAACACAACAATAATCTTGACTCTGCACATACTTGTTTCAGATGGTATGGGGGTGGGTGGGGACATTGGCTCAGAAGCCACAGTTAAAATAATTGTCTCTGGAGCAGTGGTTCTCGACCTGTGGGTCACGACCCTCATTTTCACAGGGTTGTATAGCAGATTGTCCTGCACCTTAGATATTTACATTCTGAGTCGTGATAGTAGCAAAATTACAGTTATGCAGTAGCAAGGAGCTAATTCATGGTTGGGGTCCCCACACACGAGGAACTGTATTTAAGGGCCACAGCCTTAGGAGGGTTGAGAACCACTGGCCTGGAGGAGACTCTGATAATCCAGAGAGCACAGGGTGAAAGGGCTCTGTCCTTGCTTTCTTCTAGGAGTTGAGTGCTTCAGGTGGCTAATAGGGACAAAGGCTGTCCTAGCGTGATTGCACAGAGTGCTGTCCCTTGTTTAGGCTTCCAGGGTAGCTTAAAGGGGTGGTGGTGGTATTCACAATAGACACTGCAGGAGTCTCCATCAGCACACAAGGTCTCTGATCCCTTCTTCCATTTCTGACCATTAACCGGGACCAACTGCCCTCCATTTCTTCTTCTCAAGGATCATTGTTCTAAGACCAGGCAGTGGTGGCGCATGCCTTTAATCCCAGCACTCGGGAGGCAGAGGTGGGCAGATCACTGTGAGTCCAGGACAGCCAGGGCTACACAGAGAGACCCTGTCTCAAAAAACAAAACCAACCAACCAACCAACCAAACAAACAAACAAAAGAATCATTGTTCTAGTTTATGTGATCGCCAGTGTCTTGAATGTGTCTTACACATATACACATGTACATGCGAGCACACACACTGAGGAGAGAGAGGGAGGAAGGGAGAGAGAGAGAGAGAGAGAGAGAGAGAGAGAGAGAGAGAGAGAGAGAGAGAGAGAGAGAGAACGAGTTTCTTGTGCTTTATATTGATCAGCAATAAGATCTAACATGCTCCAGGAAAGGTGTGCCAGCATTTCTAAAGCTGGATGGGGTAGCGGTGGCATACCGTCTTAATCCCAGCACTCCAGGGGCTGACAATGAGACATGAAGACGACAAGTGTCAAGGTAGCCTGGGCTATAGAGAAAGCAGCTCTGTTTCAAAAATTCAAATAAAGTAAAATAAAACACAAATTTTATAAATACTTGTGAATGCCTCATAAAAAACCAAAGAAAGCCAGGCACGGTGGCACACATCTTTAATCCCAGCATTTGGGAGGCAGAGGCAGGCAGATTGCTGTGAGTTTGAGGCCAGCCTGGTCTACAAAGCCAGTCCAAGACAGCCAAGATAATATAGAGAAACTCTGTCTCAAAAAACTAAACACAAAAAAACAAAATAAAACAAAAAGCCGTTTTTGAATCTGGTACCATCCTCCTTCAATTTCTTATTTTTTATTATTATTTGTTTTAATTTTATTTTTTAGTTTTTCAAGACAAGGTTTCTCTTGCTATCCTGGAACTCTCTTTGCAGACCAGGCTGGCCTTGAATTCACAGCGATCTGCCTGCCTCTGCCTCCTGAGTGTGGGGATTAGAGGTGTGTACTACCATGCTTGGCTCCTTATTTTTTTTATTTATTATTCTATTATTGTTGTTATTGTTGCTGCTGCTGCTGTAATTGTTATTATTATTAGTTTTTGGTTTTTAAAAATACTTTTATTTATTTGTTTATTTATTTATTTATAGTGTTCTACCTGCATGTACACCTTCAGGCCAGAAGAGGGCACCAGATGTGAGCCACCATGTGGTTGCTGGGAATTGAACTCAGGACCTCTGAAAGAGCAGTCAGTGCTCTTAACCTCTGAGCCTGTTCTCCAGGCTGAATTTTTGGTTTTTTAAGACAGGGTTTCTCTGTGTATCCTTAGCTATCTTGGACTCCCTTTGTAGACTGGGCTGGCCTCAAACCCATAGAGATCCACTTGCCTCTGCCTCCCCAAGTGCTGGAATTACAGTTGTGTGCCACCACGTCCAGCTTCTATTCCTTTCCCTCCCCTTTCTTCCTTTCTTTCTTTTGAGATTCATTTATTATGTATACAGTGTTCTGCCTGCACGTACACCTGCACTCCAGAAGAGGGCATCAGATCTCATTATAGATGGTTGTAAACCACCATGTGGTTGCTGGGAATTGAACTCAGGACCTTTGGAAGAGCAGTCAGTGCTCTTAACCTCTGAGCCATCTCTCCAGCCCCTTCAATTTCTTTTTTAAAAACGAAAACTAGAAAGCTGGGAGTGAAGCTCACTGATAGGGTGTGTGCTTAGCACTGATGAAGAACTGAGCGCCCCCAAAAGGACAAACGTGATAAATACTGCTGTGACTGCTCACAGACTTTCTGAATCCAGAGTCTACAGTGTTAACAGAAGAATCTGATCATCACTGTCCTCTCTGATGAGCAGCTAAACAAATTCTCCTGAGCAAAGAGCTCTGGGTAGAGGCTCTGGAGAAAGAGAATAATCCTAGCTCCTGTTTTATCTACCACTTGTCTTGGTGGCGTTGACATTGTATCTGCTCTTGAGTGTGTCTTACTCTCTATTCTATTTATGTCACAACTGCCAGCAACCCAGCCAAGCTAGGAGTAACGTGATGTCATAGGAATAGTGTGTGGCAGGGCGTGGTGGCACAAGCCTTTAATCCCATCACTCGGAGGCAGAGGCAGGCAGATCACTGTCACCGGGCTAAAAATCAAGTTCAGGACAGCCAAGGTTACACAGAGAAACTCTGTCTCGAAATGAAACAAAAACAAAAAATTCAAACAAACAAAAAATAAAAACAAAAAACTCCTCTGAATTTTCTACATATATTCCTGATACCAAAGTACCTTTCATGAGCTTTGTGGTTTTTGTTTGTTTGTTTGTTTGTTTAGAACGCAATTGGGAACAACCTTGAGGTCATGCTGAAGAAAGTTTTGTTTTAAATTCCAAATGTTTCCTTTAAATATTCCATGCAAGAGTCCAGGCACAAGTGGTACAGATACCGTACCACACCCTTCCAGTGGAACTCACAGGAAGAAGAACTGTTTGCAGGCTCAGGAGGACAAAGGAACACTGAAGTAACCCAGGTAACAGAGCTATGAGGAGGCAGGTTGCTTCCAAAGCTGTGGCAGCTCTGCGAGCACCCCGAGATTGGGACTAGAAATCTGAAGGAGTCAGAAAGGCTGACTTCGCACTGTAAAAGCACCATCTCCTATAGAGGACACCTCTTCTGACAAACAAGAAGCACTGTCTTCCTCCTTCTATCTTCTAGCTAGCCCCGCCCCTGGCCCGTGCTCCCCACTGCAAAATCTAATAGGAAGCCTGCTGACAAGAAAGAAACTAGTTTGCGGAGCCCCAGATGGAGCCTCGCAGGATGGCAGAAGAAAGAAGTTGGAGTCTTTGGGGAGACCGCCACGCACTCACCAATGCCCCAGGGACTGACAGGGTTTTGCCTTCAGCTTTATGGATGCCGTCCTCACCAAAAAGAAGAGCAAGATCTAACGCCTGCTGCTGAGGGAAGCTGAACACCCTGCACCAGAAGGATGTCGTGTTCCTTCGGCCTCTGTTCCTTGGCTAGAGCTGGCATCAGTTAACTGGAGACACCTAGGCCAACTTTCCATTTTGAGTGATGGGGGGAGATTAGAGGCACGTGTGTGCGCTAAGCCTGTGCTGGAGCACAGTGTGCCGGGGCTGTGGAGAATGGCTCAGTCAGTAAACTGTACCAGTATGTGTTATATATAAAAATTAAAGATTAAAGGCGGATGTTAGGATATAAGGTACCAGGCAGATATGTTATACAGAGTTTATTAAATGAGCATGGGGGCAGGGGTACCCCAAAGAGAGAGAGGAGAGAGAGGAGAGGTAGAGAAGAGAGGGAAGGAGAGAGGAGAGAGACACAGAGACAGAGAGAGACAGAGACAGAGACAGAGAGAGCACCATGTGGAGGGTGTGTCTTTTATATGGCCCAGGACAGGGCCACGCCCCCGTGGAAGGTAAGCAGTGACGTCACAGGTAGGCAGACTAAAGCAGAATCCTAACAATGAGGACTTAAGTTGGGGTCCTCAGCACCCACACAAAAGCTGGTGCAGTGGTGTGTATCTGTAATCTCCATACTGTGGAGGCAGAGACAGGCAGATCTCTCGCACCTGCTGGCCAAGCTCTCTAGCCTGACCTGTAGTCCGCGGGTTCAGTGAGAACCCGTCTCAGTACCCACGGATCAGCCCTGGCTCCTTAGCCTCACCAGCTTCCTTCGCTATAGTGTGGAAGAATCCGGAAGCTGTTTTACACCATCTTTAAAGAAAGACCGGAAGCAGGAGTGCGGAGGGGAAGGTCAAGTTATATCTTCGTAATAAAGGGCACCCCTGAGTCTGGCCTGCTTTTCTTCCTAGCTTCCCCCCCAACTCCGGCCCCCTCCCCCCGTTTCTCTATGTAGCCTTGGCTGTCCTGGGCTCACTTTGTAGACCAGGCTGGCCTCCAACTCACAGAGATCCCTCTGCCTCTGCCTCCCCAAGGGCTGGGAATACAGGCGTGTGCCACTGCCCTCTGGTTCCCTAGTTCTTTTGAATGAAGACAAGGCCACTGGACCCTTGAAACCCCTCTGTTGATCGGTTATTAGATACACCCCAACAAGTTCAGACCAAGTAGCTCACTTTGACCAAAAGCTGTATCTAACAAGAAGGAAGCCATGAGCCACCCACACCCGGCATTCCTAGGGGATCTAAGAGGTGCACTTCAGTGTCTATTGTGAGGGACACCAGGGAAGGGGTACAGGATCGCGCGTAGGAATGCAAGCTGGAAGTCAGCCAGGAGTTGCGACCTGACCTCAGAAGGTCTTCAGAGCCGGTGCAAACCGAGGTCCAAGCAGGTTGTTAGGAGGAGGTGGAGGGGCTTCTCGGGGAAATGGGCCACATGACCCCAACCCAGGGATCATAACTCGTTTTATAGCAGCTGTAGCCGGGCAACGGAGGTGAAGGGGACAGTGAGGCATCTCCAGATAAGCTGGAAAAGACATCGCAGTGGGAAGATGGGGTAAACAGCGGGGTCCCCACTCTTACCATACCCACCTTCCGTTTCTCGAGAGGGAAGAAACAGATCTGGCAGGGTGTGTTTGGTAGGCTGGAAAATTTGCATTTGAAGATGAATTTCTCAGCTGAATCTGGGTTACCAACCTGACACCCCCACACCCTGCCAATTTTTCAAAGCCAGATGGGCCCTAATTATGTTTAATTAGGAGGTTCAAATTGTCGCTCTATCCTGGCCACCTGAGAAACGGGGCCTTGAGAGAATGACAAAGCTAGCTGTGCCCTTTTTCTTAGAAATGGATGTAGAGAGTGATGTTCTGTGCAGAACAGAGCTCAGAAGTGAGATTCCAAGCCTGGCAGAGGACGCAGGACAAGACAGGTCATTTCTATACTGGAGACACTGGGACCCTGTCTTGGTGTTGGACTTGGTCATTGAGCCGGGAGTCTGCCTCTGACATTATAGTAATTGGCCCACTTGTAAAATCAGAGCTAGACACATCAATGGATGCTTAGGTGTAGTAGAGGTCTAGCCTGGGCTATGAAGTGAATTCCAGACAATTTGAGCTGATCTCTAGGCCTCCTTCTCAAACAAACAAAACAAATGATACAAACTAGCACTGCCTTCTTGTTCTAACAACACATTTCCCTGGACTTAAAGAAAATGCGAATTTTCATGAATTCCTTTCTTTCTTAGATAGGGCCTCCTGAGACCCGAGAGTGAGCCTCACAATTAGACCAGACTGCAACTCCAGGGATCCTCCTGGCTCCTCTCCTCAGTGTTGAGATTACAAGTGCTTGTCATCCAGATTATTATTATTATTATTAATTATTATATTTTATTATTTTATTTTTATTTCACGTGTGTTGGTGTTCTGCCTGCGTGTATATCTGTGTAAGGATGTCAGATCCCGAGCTGTCATGTGGGTGTTGGGAATTGAACCTGGGTCCTATGGAAGAGCAGCCAGCGCTCCTAACAGCTGACCACCTCTCCAGCCTGTCACCCCAGCTTTTTTGTTTGTTTCGCTTTGTTTTTTTGAGACAGGCTTTCTCTGTGTGACCTTGGCTGTCCTGGACTCACTGTGTAGACCAGGCTAGCTTCCAACTCAAAGATCTGCCTACTTCTGCCTCTTGAGTGCTGGTCTATCACCCCCACATCACCCCAGCTTTTTACACTGATACTGGGGGTCAAACTCAGGTCCTCAGGCTTGTGTGGCAAGTACTATAAAGTCTGGGCTATCTCCTCAGACCCCACAGTGGGATTTTAGACTTGGTATAAGGAGAATGTGAAACAGCTCACTGACGGGCCAGCAGGATCCAAACACTTGCTGTACCCACTTGATGACCTGAGTCAAGCTCCAGACCTTTATATCTTTTTTTTTTTTTTTTTTAAAGGCCAGAATAGGTGGCACATCTCTCTAATCCTGGCATTCCTATGGTAAGATGGAGCGTGGAGACAGGAGAATTAT
The DNA here is from genome assembly GCF_903995435.1 of Acomys russatus. NCBI lineage: Eukaryota > Metazoa > Chordata > Mammalia > Rodentia > Muridae > Acomys > Acomys russatus. Next base: position 9,007,429 of record NC_067137.1, on the reverse strand, counting down.
CCAGAAGCTCAGAGGCCAGCTAGCCTGGAGCATGCAGCACAGAAGCAAACAAGGGAGCGCCTGCCTCAAGAGCATCCTAAATTACTTCGTGAGTTCAAAGCCAGCCTCAGCTACACAAGCGCTTTCTTTAAATTAAAAAAAAAAAAAAAAAAAAAAAAAAAAAAAAAAAAGCCAACAACAGCAAAGCTTAGCGGTCATTTTCGTGTTGTAAATTTTCTGAGATGAATGCGCATTCTTATTCAGGGAAGGTTAAAGCGAAAGTTGAAGCTATTTAGTTACCAAGGAAAAGCATTCTATTTTCAGCTAAGCTCAGGAGCTCGATGTTGATTCTTTGCAGCTGTATAAAGCATTTGCCGTTTTGTAGCTGTATATAGCATTTGCTGTGTTGTGTCATGGGCCTGATTGGATCTAACAACACACAGGCCACCTGTGTTGTGGCATCTAACCACTGACTTTTTGCTTGTTTGTTTAAACTTTTTAAAATTAATTCTTTGGGGCTGGAGAGATGGCTCAGTGGTTAAGAGCACCGGCTGGTCTTCCAGAGGTCCTTAGTTCAATTCCCAGCAACCATAAGGTGGCTCACAACTATCTATGAGAGCTGGTACCCTCTGGCCTGCAGGTGTACATAAGGCAGAACACTGTATACATAATAAATAAATAAATCTTTAAAAAATATTTTAAAAAAATAAAATTAATTCTTTGAAAATTTCATACAATACATTTTGATCATCTGCACCCCCAGCACTCTCTAAGCTCCTTCTAGATTCACCCCACCTTCCTGCGCCCTCAGCTTCTTCCTGTCCTCTTTAAGCGACAGACACCTAGTTCAACTTGTGCTGCCCAAGCACTCTTGGGCATGGAGCCACCCACCCGAACTTAGTCGACCTACCAGGGGCCTTTAAAGAAAATGGACTCTCTCTCCCCAGGAGCCCCTGGCTCTCCATCGCCCCTTGGTTAGGGGTGGAGCTCGGGAGCTCCTGCTTCCTGCTTCCTGCTTCCGGTTAGAATGTTAGTCGGTTTGAGAAGACACAGGCCTTGCGAGTGTGTGTGTAGGGTCCTGCCCTGGCCGGAAGACGCGGTTTTGCTCAGTCTCCCCTCCCCCGACCAACCTCTAGCTTTTACACTCATCGTGCACCCTCTTCTGCCACAGTCCCTGATGCTGGGAGGTGGGTGAGGATGCCATAGATAGGCCGTTGAGGGCTGAGCATTCCACTAACACTTTTCTCTCTGCACTCTGACCGGTTTGTGTATTAACCCTGAAGGAACATCTCTGATGACGTTTGAGAGTTGCGCTAAGCTTTAGCTAGAGCGCTACATAGTGACAAGGCAGTTTGATAACGTGTCCATTGCAAACAACAGTAGTAGGTTTACCTCTGAGGCCTGTGGGCTTCCCAACCATGGGTTCTTGGGCAGATCTACAGCACCAAGTATATGGTTCCTCATGTGGAGTGGGCTTTAAATCCAATCGGGAGCCAGTCAGAACCTCTCACCCAATAATATCTGTTCTACCATTGTACCCATGAACATAGCATGGGTTTATAGCTGGATATTACCCAGGTCCCCTTGTCCCCCACCCCTGCCAGCAGCCTACATTGCACCATCCAATGCTATGAGAGCTATCACCAGCGAGGGAGCTTCGTGGTCAGTACCAACTCCGTTTCTCTGTGTTCTTTTGTGTGGTCTTTTCAACACTAGGGTCTTACCCTAAGGTTCTGCTAGGCAACAGCCTGTCTGAATGGAAAAGAAAAAAGAAAGAAAAGAACATGACTGCTCTGAGGCATGGTGAAAGAGAAAGTTTATTGTAGAGAAAAGGGAGAGCAGAGGCAGAGGCAGAGGCAGAGGTGGAGGCAGAGGCAGGGGCATCTGGGAGAGTCCAGACTGAACATGGCCAGACTGGGCTGGGACCAAAATGGACAGGTAACCAAAATAGCCGAGTTATATAGGGGCCAGCAGAGCTGGGGGAAGGGAGGGCCAGCCCCTGGGCTGGAGAAGTTATGGGTAGGGGACAGAGTATGACAGCTATACCCTCTAGCAGGTAGGGGCTGAGGGATATTGAGAGAGTCAATATCCACTTGGATATGTTAATGGGCACCTCAGCCAGTTTGTTCCAGATTTGAGACCTAACACTGTCTTGTTTTGGGGTCTTCAAGACAACTCCGACAACACAAGGGTGGTACCCCACACCTGGTAATGGGCTTTTTATTTGGAAACCTATGGCTTCTGGGGAGGCATAGTCTTCTGTGAGGGGTCATTGCAATTAAGTATATTATGCAAATTAGTATATTATGCTAATATACATCTTCATATAAATACATATTTATCCATATTAATATATTCAATAAACATATATTCATATTCAAACAGCCTTACTGTTAGTTATTCCATGCTTGCAAACCCTAGGTTGGAGGGAGTGGGCTTGAGGGCCATTACAAGTGGCCATTTATTAAGTAATCCAATTCTCACTGTCTGCCCCTGGTCCTTTCCCTGCCATGAACGGGATGGCGAAATTGCATCATGCTTCTTCCTGGCACAAACAGCACAGCAAGTGTTCCCTATATTTAGCCAACATGAAGTCACTGCAACCCTATGCCTGTTCCATGCAATCGCTGCTTTGTTCTGTGGCTTCTGTGCCTGATGCCCTGCCTGCTCTACATGGTGTACATCCTTAAAGGAATTTAATGGGGCTGAAAGTCTTTTGTTACTAGGAAAGCTATGCTTGGTGAGTAACGATTAAAATCCCAAACCAAGAGTCCCCCAGAGAGGACGCTGAAATGAATCTTTGACATCTGACAGCCAGGGAGACCTTGATGATTCTCTTCTTGGCTAAAGGGGGAGATTCCCAGAGAGGGCGGGCTAGGGCAGGAGGCTCTGCCTGTATTCTCCACTCAACCACCGAGGGCATGGCACCTGTGGTTCCCAACTGTGGTCTCCACTCTGCTCTTCCAGCAGTGACACATAGGCCCAGAAACACAGTGCAGCCAGGCAGGCAGGCAGTCCAGCTGGACAAGGGACAGGGAGAAGCACTGCTCACACTGCTTTAGAAAGTCAACAGCTGTCTGTCGACTGAGTCTTGTAGTCAAATTTGTTTAGCTTAAAGGTGACATTTGTGTCTGTGTGTGTGTGTGTGTGTGTGTGTGTGTCTGTCTGTCTGTTTGTATTCACAATAAAATTTTGAAGTCCTTCAAAAAAACTTTTAAGTTTGGTATTTGAGGCAGTATAACCTGAGGTGCTGTCTGGCGACAGTCTTAGCGTTTGGGTTGATGGAAGCCAGTGGGTCTCCTAAGGGAAAAGATCCCCAAGGTATTAGTCATAGCATGTCGTCCACACAGGTGGGAAGGCATGGCAGTCGCAGGCTAAAGCTAACCTGGCACTCCATTGCCTCTGCATGCACAGCATTCCAACCCCTCCCCACCACTGTAGTCAACAATTTTCCACAGTCATGCCTTCTTTCCAGGAAGCCCCATTGATGTCAGTTTGGGCTAGTTGTTTCAGAAAGAAAAGGGAAAAATATTTTTTAAACTGCTGTTTTATAACAAAGACTACGTAAAAACGAACAAATAATTCAGAAAAGCATAAAGCCTGATTTCACTCATTTTATAAATACAGAATCTATACGTTTTAAATGTCCATTTACTCATTCATTCAGTAAATATTTATTGAGTGCTCAGTATAAATATTAGTATACACTTCATTTGTTATCACTCTTTTATCAAATAATTATTTGTTCGTTTTTATGTTTTACTTTAATTTGCCAGGTTTTCATTGCATATGCTTACAAGGTACAAGGTGAATTTAAATTTACAAATACGGTGTGGGATAATTAAGCCAACTATTTAACATATTCATTCATTCAATTTTTGTGCTGAGAACACTTGGACGTTCTCTAGAAACTATAAGTCCATCACAGTTTTTGTAATTTTATCAAAATATGTTTTCAGTATCACTTTACTTTAGTTGCAATTTAGATTTTCCTTAGGCAACATTAAAAAGAAACTGATGCTAAGTATTGTGGTAGAAGCCTATAATCCCAGCACTGGGGAGGCAGAGGCAGGCAGATCTTTGTGAAATGGAGGCTAGCCTGGTCTACAGAACAAGGTCTAGGCTAGCCAGGGCTACATAATGAGACCCTCTCTGGAAGAAGAAGAAGAAGAAGACGGAAGAGGAGGAGAATTCGGAGAAAAGAGGAGAGGGAGAAGGAAGGAGAAAAAAGGAAAGCCATTGATAAGCTCAATTTAAATGCAATCTAAGGCAGTCTTGGCTTTTTTTTTTTTTTTTTTTTTTTTTTTTTTTTTTTTTTTTTTTTTGGTTTTTCAAGACAGGGTGTCTCTGTGTAACCCTGGCTGTCCTGGATTCACTTTGTAGACCAGGTTGGCCTCGAACTCACAGAGATCCACCTGCTTCTGCCTTCCCGAGTGCTGCGATTAAAGGCGTGCACCACTGTGCCCACCAAGCATGATGGTCTTGGCTCTAGTGGCTCTTCTTTATATCCCTGTAGGCTATCACCTAGAATGATATAGTCTATGACCTATGGGCAGTTGCCGCCACACATTTGATTTCTCTCATAAAAGAAACATATAGACTGGTGAGATGGCTCAGTAGGTAACAGGGCTGGCTACCAACCCTGATACCTGAATTCTATCCCTGGGACCCACATGGTAGAAAGAGAGGACCAACTCCTGAAGGCTGTCCTCTGACCTCCACATGTGTGTGCGTACCCCAACCCCAGCCTACTTCATATACACAAAACAAACAAACAAACAAGTACCCTAGTCCCCATTTTTGTTTTCTCTGTGTAGCCCTGGCCATCCTGGGATGATCACGGCCCAGCGAAAAATGCATTTTGTACATAAAAGAAGTTTGAAAAGGAAATCTGGGTGAACTAATTTCAAGAGAAGCACTGATTTATCTCAGATTAAGTTATTTCAAACTTCGGCACTTGTTATTATTAATAACAAGTTAATTTCCACATCCCCCAAACTCTAATGAGAATGGCTGTGTTGGCTGGTTCCCAGTCATCAACACCTCAGTGTGAAGGGAGAGCTGAGAGGAGATTCTGAGAGATGAGGGAGGTGGGGAGAAGGCCAGCACAGTGGGCATTTGGAGCAGGCATGGGCATCCTGGGGACACTATGTCCCTAAAGGTTGAGTTCTGCACAGGGACATCTCTCTCAGCGACAAGAGGAAATCCCACGGAATCCAGCTCCACTTGCTTCGAAAGCCACCGGACGCCAAGTTCTTTAAGATGGGGACCCAGATTTTACTGTCACTAGATGCTAGGATCCCCATTACTAATTCCCAGGAGGGTAAAAGGAAGTTGGTTCTTTCCAAATTCATACATGGCGGTCTTTGCCATCATCGCTAAAATGGTTGGAGTGAGATTGGGAGCAAGTGTGTGCTATAGTCTTAAAAAGTGAAGCTCCCAAGCACTTGGGAGGCAGAGGCATGCAGATCTAGGTGAGTTCGAGCAGTCTGGTCTATAGATCGAGTTCCAAGTCAGATGGGGAGTACACAGAGAAACCCTGGCTCGTAATTATTAATAGTTTTCATTGCTATGTGTTAGGTTTAACAGGAGCCGATACATCTAGAAATAAACTCAAGCTGAACTATGGGAGGATTTCTTGAACCTAGATAAAAGCCATCATTCCTTAGTAATTTGTGAAACTGCCAAAAGAAGCCATTTTCTTTACTTAGAGCGAAAGGAACAGATGGCTACTACGTACTTGATATGGTTGCATGTCAAAGCCCACGTGGGCCTCCAGGTTCCCTCTGTCCTTATTCACCAGTACTGTACATTTCAAAGTCTCTGCCCTAGCATCTTGGCCCTTCTCATACGCCCAGGCTTCTCTCCTCCCTGATACCCATTTGTTCTCTTTCTAAAGGCAAGATGTTAGCCCCGACCCCCAACCCCACCCCACCCCAACCCCAGTGTGCATGCACCCACCCTGTTATTCTTTCTTCCTTTTCTTGCAGATAGCCCTGGCCATGTCCAGACTGCTCTCTTTTTGCTTGGACTCTTCCATATGCTTCCAGATGCGTTCTCTGTCTCTCTCTCTGTCTCTCTCTGTCTCTCTCTCTCTCTCTCTCTCTCTCTCTCTCTCTCTCTCTCCCTCTTCCCTCCTCTCTCCCTCTCCTCCTCTCCCTCTCCTCTCTCTCTCTCTCTCTCTCTCTGTCTCTCTCTCTCATTTCTTTGCATATGCTATATATGGTAATTTAAGTGTTTTTCATAAAGATGATGTATTTTGGATCTGTATGACTGTTCATTACGTGCTATACCCATTAGACAAATGAATGTGAATCTCTGCCTCTCTCTATGTATAAATTTTCTTCTCTTCTGGACACACTGAGGGCGGAAGCTAGGTGAGCACTCTGCCACACAGTGACATCCCCAGCTGCGCACGCTATGAGATCACCAGCCCAAAGCCTAATTTTACACGGGAGAAAACAGGTGCAGAGATGTTCCGGGATGGGCCTCAGGTCACCCACGCACATCAGATGTGAACAAGGCAAGATGAGATTGCAGCCCTCCCTGTTCCTCCCTGAGTTGCCTTGGGATGACTGGGAAACAGAAGAGGCCACACCCATCTGCTCAGATCTCCCAGGGTCTGTGGTGTGACAACTCCCCCCTAGGCAGCTTGGCAAAAAGTCATTACCTGCAGGGCAAAGTTTGTTTCAGGTGGATGTAAAGACCTGGCCTGCAGTCAGGTCTGGATACTGCCACACTGAGTAGAAATCCAGATATGTAGACTTCTAATGGCCTAGCAATCACTAAGGTCCGGGACTCGCCAAATGTTCCCTACCCACAACTGATGACATCAGAACAGTTATTTTGGGCATCCCTGTATCTGTTTCAGTATCAAAGCAAAACCTGGTGCTCTGGGGCCCTCATCTCACACACGCGGGGATCTTGTTCTGAGGACTGAACCTGCAGTGAGTAGGTTTTAGAAAGTGGTTTCATTTTAAAATATTATTAAGTGGCCAACGAGATGGCTCAGGTGGTAAGGGGCTCGCTCACCCAAAAGCCTGATGACCTGAATCTGATCCCTGGTGTTTCACGTGGTAGGAGACAACAGAGTCTTGTAACTTGTCCTCTGTCCTCCACATGCATGCTGTGCTGGGCCTGCCGTCCACAAATAAAATAAATAAAAATCTAAAACACAGAACGAAACAACATTAACGCCAGCAGAACATGGCAATGCGTGTCTGTAACCGCAACACTTGGGAGGTGAGGGCAGGAAGGTCAGGAGTTCAAAGTCATCCTCAGCTACGTGTTGGGTTTGAACCCTGTCTCAAAACAAATAATTCCAGACAAGCAAAAAAACAGTAATATTAAATAGTGAGTGGTATAAGTATTAACTGAATTTACTGATTAAAAAAGAAAAGTATGAATGAATCTTTTTTTCACTATAAAGATGACCTCAGTTTAAGAAATACTGACTGATGAGTCCACTTGGTGTGTGTTTCCTGAGTAGGCCTGGAAGATGTTAATCTTGCCTGCCTTCCATACACACATTCCCTTAAGAAGCTATGACAAGGAGCTTAGGAAGCAACAGTTAATCTTTGTTTGTTTGTTTGTTTGTTTGTCGAGACAAGGTTTCTCTGTGTAGCCTTGGCTGTCCTAGACTTGCCTTGTGGATCAGGCTGGCCTTGAACTCACAGCGATCCGCCTGCCTCTGCCTCTGGAGTGCTGGGTTTAAAGGCATGAGCCACAACGGCCAGTTTAACATCTACTCTCATTTGTATGAGGCACTCTGGGCCTCCACTCACCGGCCACTCTACCTTTTTCTCCTTTCTTCCCCTTTTCCTATTTAGTTTTGTCTGAACCCTTTCTGTCAGCTGTGCTTCTAAGGGTCCTTTGTTTGCCCTCTTGCTGCCTCCAAGGCCTATGCTCCCATCACCTTTCACCTGAAATACATCTCCCAACACATCTTCTAACTTCCAATCCGAGTCAGCTCCTTCAATCCACCCTCACACTGCTGCCAAAAACATCCAGTCTGACCCTGCTGTGCCCCAGTGCACGGGCTAAAGTCCAAGTCACTCAAACAAGATTCTAAAGGCATTTGGCACTTGGCCTATGCTAAAGTTTCCAAACTTGATCTCTGACAGAGTCGGGATGCAGGCGTCTATTTCTTCTTCTTCTTCTTCTTCTTCTTCTTCTTCTTCTTCTTCTTCTTCTTCTTCTTCTTCTTCTTCTTCTTCTTCTTCTTCTTCTTCTTCTTCTTTCCAAGCCTAGTGTCTTCTTTACCCATCCTACTGCCTCGGCATAGTAGTTTTCAGGCCAACATATGGTGCCTGGAGAACCCACGCCTACAGGACACACCCCAGGATGTAACTGACCTGGTGGAGATGACCATATTTTAAAGAGATACTTGTGTCCCTCAGTTTGGTTACCAGATGGTTGAAATAATAGACTCTGAGAAACTGGAATGCCCCCCAGGAGTCCCATGCGGGGAGAAGAAAAAAGCCTGAAGCTTGGAGTAGTCAGAGAAGACATCTCCACACAAAGAGATTTACAACTTTTTTAGAAAAGAAAATCATGGGTCAATAGTGGGCGGGGCCCCACCTTGACAGAACTAGTTGAACATGTGTAACTTGACTGTCTACTTCAATCTTAACCTCACTTCAGGACCCTAAAGATGGACTTGAAGGAGGTCACTGGGTCCCTTCCTCTCACTTCCCAACACAGCCACATAGAATAGATTTTTTTTTTTTGGTCTTTTCTCCATTAATTTGGCTCTTTTAGTTGGCTTATGGAGGCTTGGTAACGAAACTTGGTTCGTTAGAGCACAGGCTGTGACCCCCAAGGACACAGAATGTCATCAGTTAGACAACACGTGGCTCAGGGTCTTGTATCATTGAACGCATGATGCAAGAGTTCATAGCTCCAGCCAGGAACAGTGAATATAGAAAAAGTGACAGTGTATATTAGGCACCAGTACCACATAGCCATGGCCTATTCGGTTTTTGCTTTGGTTCTCTTGCAGGAGGCAGGTGGCTTGGATCTGGATCCGCAGCAGCTGAGCTGTGACCTCCAGTTTAACCTTCTGTAAGGGGTGATGCTCTCCCTTGCCAGGGAGATCCTGGCCCTGGGTATGCTTGGTTCAAAGGCAAGTGTCAGAAACCGGTTGAGAGTGAAATGCTCACCAGCACTCCCTCACATCCATTCAATCTTACACACCAAGCACCAGATTAATTTCAGATATTCAGAGGTATGCCAGTGAGCAAGACAGGTTTCCTGTACTTTTAAAATATGTACGTGATCGGTCTCATGCAGTTCAGGCTGTCCGCAAACTCACTATGTGGCTTAGGGTGACTTTACAATTGCGATCCTGCAGTCTCCAAGTCTCATGTGCTGAGATTCTGGGTGTTTACCACCACACCCAGCTTTTGAGGCGAACCCAGAGCTTCAGTGTATGACCTCAGCTCTGTCCACAGCCCTATTTGGAGGTTGTTGTTGTTGGTTTTTTGTTTTTTGTTTTTGTTTTTTATTTGCACTTATGTGTCGGTCTATATGCTTGCATTAGTTTGTGTGCACTATGTACATGCAGGAACTGGAATTACAGACACTTTGATTTGCCTGACGCAGGCACTGAGCAATAAACACTCTTAATGTCTAGGCCACCCCCCTCCCCAGCCCCTATTTGGAGTTTTTGATTGGCATCTCTCCTCCCACCTGAATTCTCCATTAGAGCCTGCCTCAGGAGGTGGAGGTGGCTTTGGTCACCGTTGTGTGCTCTACACCTGGCACAGGCAAGGCTTGGCATGTGGGATATCTGTCTAGTAGCCAAATGGGTCAGCAGAGGATTCTAAATTTATTCTGGATTTATCTGAGGAAGAGGAGTGGTCCTTTGGGAAAAGGACTAAGAAGATCTCTTAGAGAAGATAAGTGATTTGGAGGACCAGGAAATATCTATCCTGAAGGGTTTCAAGGAGGGAAGGGGACATTTTTGGAATAAGGGACAGCTTTATTTTAAAGTTCTTGTGCTTTGTAAGTTGACTTTCCCATGACCTGCACTTAACCATCAGAGTCTCCAATCTTCATTCTGACCTTCTGACTTCTGGTGATGAAGGTGGAGGAAATGGAAAACAAAACAGAACTTCGAAACAACAACAACAACAACAACAAAACTGGCAAACAACGCTGGTAGTGGTAGCCAATGCCTTTAATCTCAGCACTTGGGAGGCAGAGGCAGGTGGATCTCTGTGAGTTCTAGGCCAACCTGATCCTCTGCAAGTTCTAAGACAGCTGAGGCTACATAGAGAAACCTGTAGGCATAAGGCTATTGTGTAATTTAAATGCTGATTTCTGTGCCCCCCCCCCCATATCTGGTTGCAGTTCCTTCCCCCTCCCCTTTGGTTTTTGGAGACAGGGTTTCTCTCTGCTATCTTGGCTGTCCTGGACTCACTTTGTAGACCAGGCTGATCTTGAACTCACAAGGATCCACCTGCCTCTGCTTCCTGAGTGCTGGGATTAAAGGAATGTGTCACCACGCCCAGTTTGGTTGCAGTTCTTGTTCTGAGACTCTCCTGGCTCAATGCTGTGTAAAACCTGCTCCCCAATTGTCCCCTGATATGCCAATAAAGCAGCTTACAGCCAATCATTGAGCAGAGGAGAGAATAGGGCTGGACTTCCTGCCAGCCAGGGAAGGAGGAGTTAGAGGAGGAAGTAGGGGATTGAGCAACTGGAGAGGTCCAGGAGGCATCTGGAGAAGGAGCTGGAGCAGGAAAGCTACAAAAAGTGTCGCCGGGCGTGGTGGCTCATGCCTTTAATCCCAGCACTCCGGAGGCAGAGGCAGGTGGATCGACCTGAGTTCGAGGCCAGCCTGGTCTACAAAGGGAGTCCAGGATAGCCAAAGCTACACAGAGAAACCCTGTCTCAAAAAACCAAAACCAAAACCAAAACCAAACAAACAAACAAAAAGCAAGTGTCTCTGGGATGTGAGCTGGGCTGGAAGGAAGCCAGATTAGCTTAGAGGGTTAATAATAGAATAATATCTGCTCAGTTACTGTGTTGTGAAGCTTATTATTAAACAAATATAAAAGAGTCTCAATTATTTGTGTGATAGCCAGGTTAAGAAAGAAACTGAGAAATGCACTTTATAAAAATATCTTTAATAGCAACCCTGTCTCAACAAAACAAAAACAAACAAACAAACACACAAAACTGGCAAACATCACAAACCCTGTCTTGAAAAAACCAAACCAAACAAACAAACATTAAAACTGGCAAACATCAATAAATATCGTAAATTATCCTTTTTTTTTTTTTTAAATTGCTTTTTTGACATAGAGGTTTTCTATTAACCCAGGCTAACCTCCACCTCAGAATGCTCCTGCTCAGCCTCTTGAATTCTGGGATGACAGGTGGACACCATCACACCCAGTTAGAGATACTACCAACAGTCTGTCCTTTCTTTTCTTTTCTTTTCTTCTCTTCTCTTTTCTTTTCTTTTGTTCTTTCTTTTCTTTTTTGTTTTTCGAGACAGAATTTCTCTGTGTACCCTGACTGTCCTGGACTCACTCTGTAGACCAGGCTGGCCTCAAGCTCACAGTGATCCTGCTGCCTCTGCCTCCCGCATGCTGGGATTACAGGCACACACCACCACTGCCCAGCTGTCCCTGCCTTCCTATGAACATAACTTTGGCACAAGAAGCCACAAATCCCACATTGCTTCCCTTATTGCTCCTTGTAGTGCCTGAGTCATCTCTCAGCTCTGAAAGAAGGGCTGTGAGAGAGGGACACATGTCCCTTCTGAGTTGTTCCATCCGCTAATCACTCCACTTCTATGAGCTCCTGACAGAGCAATCACAAGATGGTGGTTCCTCTGTGACTTTTGGCCCAGATGGTCCATGATTGACCTATATGGGATTTTGGTTTGGATATGAATTACCTACCATTGTAATAAGCCACTGAGATTAGGGGGCGTAATTTAGATGCTGACAAATACATATTTGCGTATCCCATGAAAGAAATGATGTCACTGCATAGTCATGGGAGCCGTTTAAGCCTGGGAGGGAAACATTTTACACCTTGGGGAGTACAGTTGCTTCTGTGGGGTGCTGGGGAAGGAACCCAGGGACTTGAGCATGTCACACATACAGTCAGCCACCAACTTATACTACCTGCCCTGTCTTACTCTGGAAAAAGAACTCACCAAGTTGCTCAGGCTAGCCTAAGTGGCCCAGATATACTACCATGCCTGGCATACAGTTTTTTTTTTTTTTTTTTTTTTTAAACTGGAAGGGGAAAATAAATAAATAAATAAATAGATAAATAAATAAATAAAGCTGAGTGTGGTGCCTAGGGCCCATGATTCCAGTCCTCAGGAGAGGAGGCTGGAGTAGGTAGGTGTTCAAGGCCAGCTTGGGCTACATAATGAGTTCCAGGTTAGCCTGGGCAACAGTAAAACTCTCAAAGACAGAAGGAAGGCTGGAAAGAAGGGAGAGCCGGAGGGAGGGGAAGAGGGAGGAAAGAATAAAGCCCCTTCTAATATTACATTTACTGCTTTAACAACACATGACGTTACCTGCAATTCCTTACTCCCTCCCTGCAGAATTATGCATGGGCACACTTGGCCCCAGGCCTTTGTAGGGCCTGCTCTCACTTGCCCCTCCTCCACCGCCGGGACCCCTGCCCCCCCTAGTCACACACCTCTCTCCCCGACTTCCCTCAACCCCTGCTGTCTGCTTGGGACTGGCTGTGGTCAGTAGAGTGTTAGGTGATACGAGGCTAGGAGCGTCTTCTAGTTTTGCTGGAATTGACTTGGGCCTTGAACACTGCACCCTCAGATGATGGGACAAACTTTCTTTCTGGCTCTTTTGCAGGAATGGAACCACTTGGAATCGACCTGTACAGGACCTTGAGCCTGGAGTTCTGCCTAATTGGGCAGGTCAAGGCTGACTTTCATGTCCACTAGCAAGAAAAGCATAGATATTTGTTGTCCTCCGCCGCTGAGATTTTTGAGGTGGTTTGTAACAACACTTCGAGCAAATGAACTGATCTGGAAATCAAGCGGGTCTCGCTTCCGTTTTCTGTTAAGTTAAAAGCCGCTCTTTGTCTTCCTTTTGTGGATGGCTTTCTAGGGGGAACAGTAATGTGCCTCTGACCTTGTCCCACCCCCAGCACATTTCTGGGGCATCTCCCAGCATGCAAGTTGTGTAATGCAGAAAAGCCGGGCAGCCTCTTTCTCACATTAGCCTGACAGGAAAGTAAATTAGGACCGAGATACTCCCTCCCCCGCCAAAGTCCCAGGGAAGGTTAAAGCTGCTCAGAAAATGAGTAGCCTTTGTCAGGAGCGACACAGACCTCTGATACTCCCTGTAGCGTCTGACTGTTTTAAATATTTATTTATTTATTTATTTATTTTATCAAGGTTGTTTAGCTATGAAGACCCCGTCCCCCCAGTTTAGCCCAAACGTTTTCTAGCTGAGTTCATGCGAGATTGCCCACACTTTCCTCCAGGTGGCAGTAGAGAGCCGCTGCCTGCCCAGCACGCTGACGTCACCTTGTTTACCCAGTTCCGGGTCATTTTTAGATCTAAGATCACAGGATGTTAATCGGGCCAATGATTTCCTATTCGTTTGGCCAAAGGCCCTTTTCATGGGCATCGGGACAAGTATGATGTCCTTTTACACAAAGCAATTTTGCTGCGGGGAGTACTTATTTTCACACACTTGGAAATGTCATCTTTAGGAGATGGGGAAAGTGTGCTGCAGCCATTTGGGGTCTTTTTCGGTTTTTTGGAGCCTGAATGTGAGTGGCCTTAACTGAAGAGACAAGGAAAACTAGGTTTTCCTTCTCAGAGGCTCAGGCGTCTTTTTGCTTCCTTTTTCCCTTTACTTGTATGGTATTCAGCAAGGAAGCGTTTGCATTTGGGGACTTAGAGGCAAAAGAAAAGGAGCTAATTTAGTCTGTATGTCCTGATTCCGCAGGAGACACCCTGGATGTTAGTGGTTGGGAGGCCCTTACCAGGAGCCTCAAGGCACTCATATCCTATAGTGGGGCATCTGACCCTCACAACAGTACTTGCTCTTCTCCTGTGTAACCCCTGAGCTAGCCAGCTTGGGGAGAGGCAAGGGAACCACAGTAGCTAAATGATCACGCTCACTGCCTCTTATCCCAGCTGTAACAAAATTGAAAATATCAAAAGCATAAAAGGAGTTTGTGGGTGTGTGGGATACGAAAGGGGTCGAGAGTTTGTAACTTTTTCTTTCTTTCTTTCTTTTTTTTTTTTTTTTTTTTTTGGTTTTTTGAGACAGGATTTCTCTGTGTAACCTTGGCAGTCCTGGACTCACTTTGTAGACTAGGCTAGTCTCAAACTCACAGAGCTCCGACAGCCTCTCTGACTCCCGAGTGCTGGAATTAAAGGCATGTGCCACCACACCCAGCTGTTTGTGACTTTTTCTTTTTACGTATGCACTTATATTATTACAGATATATATATATATATAAAACTAAATACAGCAAGAAGAACCACACAACAATCAGGAATTATATTAATGTTGGCTATTTGTATTTGGCAACCTTGAAAAAACATCTTTCCTATCTTGTTGAGTCTAAAATTCTGAATGTAAATCAATATCTATCATATCTCATCTCTATCGACTTAAAACATCTTAACCTCTAAACAACTAAGCTTAATTGTAAAACTAAGCTATCTGGTCTTCAGCCCCATCAGAGACTTGAGAAGGAATAAAATTAATTACCTGAGTAAACAGGAAGTACAGGTTAGCAGCTTCCAAAGTGGAAAAAGGAAAAAAAAAAAAAAAAAGAAAGAAAGAAAAAAAGAAAAAGAAAAATGACAGAGACAGTTTGCTGCCTGAACAGTCACCAAACACTCTCTATAATGTTGGACCATCATCTTCAGCCTTCTGGCCCAGTATATCTGACAGACATATTTGTTAGGCAGGAACTATTGACTTTTAAAGAAGCAAGGTAAACAAAATTCCTCATTTGCCTGGCACAGGCACAGTGGTGCAGGTCTGTGACCCCACCTATGTTGGAGGCTAAAGCCGGTCACAGAATCAAAGCTTATCTGGGCAGCAAAAACTGGCTTGGTTCAAAACTGGCTTAGTCAATTTAGCAAGACCCTGTCTCAAAATCAAAAGTTTAAAAAAATGAGGTGAAGCCAGGTGGTGGTGGCATATGCCTTTAATCCCAGCACGTAGAAGGCAGAGGCAAGTGGGTCTTTGTGCGTTCGAGGCCAGCATGGTCTACAGAGTGAGTTCCAGGACAGCCAAGGCTACATAGAGAAACCCTGTCTCAAAGATGGTGGGGGGGATTGGAATATAGTTCAGAGCATGGGGTTCTAGGCTCAATCCCCTGTGTGGAAATAATAATAAAAGCCAAACTTGGTGGTACACACCTGAAATTCCAGCATCATAAATTGGAGGCAGGACAGAGTTCAAGGGTTCAAGGTCAATCTCTATTACATAGTGTTAGACAGGTTACCCTGGGCTATGTGAGACCCTGTTTCAAAATAATAATAACAATTATTATTTTAAAAGGAAATTAAAATTCCCCAGCTATGCAATCCTTTGCAAGAGAGCAGAAGCTGCTTAATAAGAAAAGAGAAAACTCTGTGATACTAAAAATAAATGAGCCTTCAATTTTTTTAAGTGTCCGTCCCTTCTCTTTGTTTTGTCATTTGACAAGCTGCTGCTGTGGCCACACAAAACCCACCAGAGTTCAAAGTCCCTCCCTGAAGGAGTCTGCAATCCACTGGAGTGACCACACTATCCTGAAGAGACGGCTGGCTTTCACGCAGGCAGGAAGAGAAGGTTAGCTACAATGCCCATTTATTGAACTCCGAATCTGACTCAACTCCTTGGCTAACAGTACAGCTTATAAAAACATGAGACAACATGATTCCTGACACCATGGCATTTTGAGCCTATCAGGATTAATAGATGTGTGGTAATTTGTGCTTCTTCTCACCCCCCCCCCCCCAAGACAGGGTTTCTCTGTGTAGCCTTGACTATCCTGGACTCGCTTTGTTGACCAGGCTGGCCTCGAACTCACAAAGATCGGCCTGCCTCTGCCTCCTGAGTACTGGGATTTAAGGCAAGTACTGGGATTAAAGGCATGTGCCACCAAGCCCAGCTTGTGCTTCATTTTTTAATGTATAGAATGAAAAAGGGGGCAAGAGAGACAGTACAACAGAAAGGCCGACTGTGTGGTAAGTGGCTTGGAAGAGCATTCTTCCACTTTGCTTCAGTATCTGCCTTTGAGTGCATCTGCATTCTAGGTGCAGAGGCAGGAGAATCTCTGAGAGTTCAAGTCTGGTCTATAGAGAAGAGTTCTATTTGAAAAACAGAGAGAGGCCGGGTGTGGTGGCACACACCTTTAATCCCAGCACTCGGGAGGCAGAGGCAGGCTGATCTCTATGAGTTCGAGGCCAGCCTGGTCTACAAAGCAAGTTCAGGATAGTCAAGGCTGAACAGAGAAACTCTGTCTTGAAAAACAAAAACCAAAACCAAAGAGAGAGAGAGAGAGACAGAGAGAGACAGAGACAGAGAGAGAGACAGAGGGGGGGAAGGGAGGGAGGGAGGAAGAGAACACACTTTTGGGACCTTTGGGACTGGGCCCTGGGTCGGCTAACAGAAGTGGAAGGCGACATCTGAATGTCATCAGTTAACTTCACCTTTTCTAATGCTCGGCAATGACTTGGGGTCCTCGTAAGCACCGGGAAGGGCAAATGGCGAGAAAGCCAATGGTGAGAACATTTTTAAATGGCTACCTGACATTTAAAAATACTTTCAAAAAGCTGTTTTGTTGGCACTCCATGGTACAGTGTATACTTAGCCAGTGGAAGGCCCTAAGTTTGAAAGGAAAGCTTTTTTTTTTTTTTTAATTGTTTGATAGATGAATACAAACAGCAACATGAACCACATGTACAGCGTCCTAAAACATAAGGTGATTGCTCTGGTGACGTGGCTCACAGTCTTGAGCAATGTCCACAACTCAGCAAGAACTTTTGATGGTTAACAGGCTCCAGTGATAAGTTGGGAATCATTTAACCTTTAGCCACCAGTCAAGCAATATTTGTTGAGCCTATATGGTCAAGTACAATGTGTAGGGCTCTACCCGCAAGCAGTTACCTGGAAGAGAGGAAAGGAAGGCAAGGAAGGATTGGCATTTACTGAGTACCATATGTTCTGTGTTTTTTTTTTTTTTTTTTTTTTTTTTTACTGTAAGATAAAACACCAGTAGGCTGGCTGGGTGTGGTGGTCCATGCCTTTGATCCCAGCACTAGGGAGGCAGAGGCAGGTGAATCCCTCCTGTTCGAGGCCAGCCTGGTCTACAAAAGAGAGTCCAAGACAGCCAAGGCTGCATAGTGAAACCCTGTCTCAGAAAACAACAACAACAAGGACAACAAAAACCCAGTAGGCTGGAGAGTTGGCTCAGCAACTAAGAACACTAGTTGCTCTTACAAGCGACCCAGGTTCAGTTCCCTGCACCCACATGGTGGTTTGTAACCCTCTCTCTAACCCCAGTGCCAGGGGATCTGATTCCCTCTTCAGACCTCCAAGGGCACCATGCACACACATGGCACACCTGCATATGTGTAAACAAACACTCATTCAAAATAAACAGAAACAACCGGGTGTGGTGGCGCACTCCTCCTGTAATCCCAGTACTCAGGAAGCAGAGGCAGGTGGATTTCTGTGAGTTCTAGGCCAGCCTGGTCTACAAAGCGAGTCCAGGTCAGCCAAGGCTACACAGAGAAACCGTGTCTCAAAAAGAAACAAACTAACTAAATAAAAAGTAAAACAGCGCTGGGCATGGTGGCGCACATCTTTAATCCCAGCACTCAGGAGACAGAGGCAGGTGGATTGCTGGGAATTTGAGGGCAGTCTGGTCTACAAAGCGAGCCTAGGACAGCCAAGGCTACACAGAGAAACCCTGTCTTGAAAAACCAAAAAACCAAAACAAAAACCAAAACAAAAACCAAAACAAAATAAAAACCAAAACAAAGAAAACAAAAACCCATCACTGTCACTCTAAAGTTGCTGTTATTGTGCCCACTTTTATTTATTTGTTAGTTTATTTTTTACCCAGAGCCTGTGCATGCTAGGCAAGCTCTCTACAACTGGGACACCGATTCCATTATTATTCCCACTTCACACACAAATTGACAGAGAAGCTAATTAATTTTCCCAGGGTAGCATAGGACATAGGAGATAGTTGCTTGAGCTCGGGCAGCTGGGTATGGTGGCACACAACAGTTGTAATTCCAGCACTTAGAAGGCAGAGACAGCAGATCTAAGAGTTCAAGGTCATCTTTAGCTGTGTTGTCAACTCAACGCCAGCCAGGCCACCCAGGCCACAAGAAACTCTAGCTAACACACAAGCAAAAGTAACACATAAGGGAAATTACAAAGTGAATAGTTTGTTGGCTGCTTCTGTTTATTCTTCTAGGTCCATTCTCCCTTCTCCACTCATAATGAGGCCCCAGAGTCCAGTGACCCTGGCCTCTGCTTGGGTGTACTCCCGGGGAATCCTGGTAAAGGGAAAAGGTCAGAAGCAGAACTGAGGTGTCACAGCCTCAGGCTGTCTCTGGCTTGTGGTCACAGCTGTTGTGAGGTGGACCCTAAACATGCAGGTCACACTCTGTAGGTTCTGGTTGACCACACCTCCCCGTCACCCCTGCTGTCCTATGGATGGTCATGTAGCTGTGGGTTCCCCACATCCTGCCCACACCTTTGTAAATGGCTCTTTGTTCAACTCTCTTCAAATTACCCCACTTGAGTGTCCCATCTGCTTCCTGTGCTGTCCTGGCTTAGTATAAATAGGAGAGTAGGGTGCAGAGGCATTCCTTGTGGGTACAGAGCTAGTCACAAGTGGATCAGGATGACCTCTCCTTTGAAGGACCTCAGGACACTTACTCTGTGAGTGCCACCGCAGAGTGAGGTCATCCCTTCAACCTGGAGTGTCCTGGAGCAAGACAAGCCACTAGGGCAACAGTTCTCAGCTTGGGTCTCCAACCCTTTTGGGGTCAACTGGTCCTTTCACGGGGGTCACCTAAGACCATCGGAAAACACAGATATTTGGGTAATGATCCATAACAGTAGCAAAATTACACTTATGAAGTAACAACAAAAAATGATTTTATGGTTGGCAGGGGGCGGGGGTGGCTGTGGGGGGGGGGGCGTCAGAACATCATGAGGAACTGTAGTAAAGGGCCGCTGCGTTAGGAAGGTTGAGGACCGCTGCTTTAGTGAGTCTATTGCCTAACAAATCTTTGCCTCCTCCAGGAGGTTGCACGGAAATAACAG
The DNA here is from genome assembly GCF_903995435.1 of Acomys russatus. Classification (NCBI taxonomy): domain Eukaryota; kingdom Metazoa; phylum Chordata; class Mammalia; order Rodentia; family Muridae; genus Acomys; species Acomys russatus. The sequence goes on along the minus strand of NC_067137.1, from coordinate 8,988,155 downwards.
AACGTGCAGAGTTCAAAGAGGTGAGCCCTACAAGCAAATTGCTTGCACCGAAACCCCAGTCCTTCCTTTTACCCAGCATGCAGAAGGGACACTCGCACGCACCGTGTGAACCTGGACAGTTACTTAGCTTCTGGCAGGCCCTTCGAACGTTTTCATGCCTGAGGCTTCTCACGCCTAAGGAGGGATGGATAATGAAGTTTCTAGCTTGTGTTACGGCCCTATTGTTAAGGGCTATCTGACACAAACATGCGAGCCGCTGAAGATGAAGAGGCAGATGAAGCATGCACAGCCAGGGGGGCTTAGCAAAGCCAGATGGTGCGTGCTGGAGCAGATCACCACAGCTTGCTGGCCCAGAAGAGAAAGGCTCAAAGCATGGGAGGAAAGGCTCCTTCTGAGACCTATTGGCTTCGTCTTGAATTACATAGCTAGACGGCACATGGTGTCTTTGCTTTTATTGCTGTGAAGAGACATCATGACCAAGGTAATTCTTTTTTATTTTATTTTATTTTATTTTATGTGCATTAGTGTTCTGCCTGCATGCATGTCTGTGTGAGGGTGTCAGATCTTAGAGTTATAGACAGTTGTGAGCTGCCGTGTGGGTGCTGGGAATTGAACCCCGGTCCTTCGAAAGAGCAGTCAGTGCTCTTAACCACTGAGCCATCTCTCCAAGCCCCCAAGGCAACTCTTATAAAGAAAAACATTTCACTTAAACAGTTTCAGAGGCTTAGAGTCCATTGTCACCAGGGTGGAAATCACGGTGGTACCCTGGCCGACTTCGTGCTAGAGAAGCTGGGCACTCTACATCCTGATCCACAGGCAGCAACCCCTGCTGTTAAGGCCGAAGTCCAACATTACCAGAAAGCCCTGAGCTTGGTGTAAAATGGAGGACTCCCATTGTTGGCGAGACTTCCTCTTCTCTGCCTGGGGGATCCCGGACCCCACATCTCCTACCTGAAGAATGTCATGTAGTCCTCAGGGAAATTACAGGTCCAACTCTCTTTCTCTCCACAAGAATACATTCAGCAAGCACCTGTGATTCCTGGAATGCCTCCCCATGCAAATAAGGCACTTCAGTCAATGATCTTTGCCCACTGTGGAAATCCCTACTCCCTCCTCAAAGTTCTACATAACCCTCCATCACCCCGAATAAAATTGACCTATCTCCCTGAAGCTGATGCTGGGAGGTCATTTCCACTCATGTTCACTGGCCACCGAAAGCCCAGTTTGTCGCTTCTGCTCCCTTGTTCCTGAGGACCGGTGGCCAATGACCCCAGGGCTGAGGGAGAGCCGCACTGAGCAAAGCTTGAGCATAGGAGAGGTCAAAGCCCACCCCAACACTGACATACTTCCTGTAACAAGGCCACACTTCCTGTAACAAGGCCACACCTCCTCCAATAAGGCCACACCTCCTAATAGTGCCACTCCCTGTGGCCAAGCATTTAAACACATGAGTCTACGGAGGCCAAACCTATTCAAACCAGCACACATGGAATAGGTGCCTGTCAGAGGAACAGAACAAATAAAGCTATGTTGGAGCTCACACTATAGACTGGGATGTAACTTAATGGTAGAACCCTTGCCTAGGCATGCAGTGGCTCTATGCGTGGCTTGCAGCACCAAATAAGTAAGTAAACACACAGAAAACAAACAAACAAAAACAAAATGGTCTCCTACTCCCCTCCCAACTCCCAAAGGGCTTCCCCATGCAGGTGTCATGTCTCCCTCTTGCATCACTCCCCTACATCTCTATGGGAATATTTCATCAGCATCAAAGATGCTGGAGTATTTTTAATTCTCCTTTCATTGTCCAACCCTCTTCCACTTCTCTGGTTCCCTTCACAGCTGAAGTTCATTTCAGAATCATCCGTAGACGTGGGTTCCTTCTGTTATCACTTCAACATGATTTATTATTGGATCAGTCCTGGCCACTCCCTGAATCTGGGCTCACCATCTCTGGCATGCTCCATAGATAGCTTTACCTAATGGTCTCCATCCTATCTGTACCAACTTCTCAGCCACCTTCGGCAATGGAGGACACTCCTCACGTCCACATGTCATTCTCCTTTGGCTTCTGTAGATCTCCTGGACCAAGAATCTTCTAGCCTGTCACGAATCGCCATTCTTGGACCGTCTATCACTATTGTGGGTTTTTCTGTCGGGGAGATCATCTCACCCATTCTTGGCAGTGGCTCCGAAAATGTGAAGACACTTCAGTTGCTGGGTGACCAGCCATTTGTGAGGAGGCTGGTGGAAGTGGGAGACGAGACGGGGCATATGTGAGGGGGGAAACACTGGAGCTGGTCCCCAGTGATCTCTAGGCTCCTACATGAATGACCTTATGCTCTCACAGTAACCAGATGGTAACATTCACCACCAAGCTTTTATGGTCAACAATCCTTAATATTTTATGAGGGAGGAAGTAGTATTAGGAACAGTGTGGGGTTTATTAATTTCCCTAGCCAGGGTCACACAAGGAGAGGCAATACCCCGATGAGCACCTTCCCCACAGGCGTACTGAGGGGTCTGTGCCAGTGCCTTCACCTGGTTCAATACTCCTTTGAGCAGCTCAAGATCATAACGGGCCAGAGCTTTGTCACAAGGGGCCATCACCTCTACCCTTCTCCATTTTGACTGGGCACCATGCTTCATCTTTGGCAGAGAAATGGCAGGTGCAGAGCCGCAGTGAGGAAGAGGCAAGCAAACACAGGAAGCAAAGCTGCTTTTGATCTTGCGGGCAGACTTGGCCACGCAGGTGAGAGTCAGGATTTCCCGCGGTGAAGCTCCTGTGAGGGCACCTTGTGTTAGGCTTCAGACTTCACGGATTCTACGTGCCACGGCACTATTCTTAGGAGCCTCCAAAATAAAACCCATTTGACGGTGTTTCCCATCCTTTCTTTCTGCTCCCCGAAGCAGCACCCAGGACCTCTGCTGACAGCTGTTTGGAGGGGGATGTGCCTTTACTACCCATCCGGGCAGTTTCAGAAAGTGGGGATTCTGTTCCTTTCCCACCACTGCCCCCCCAATCCCAAGCCATCAACCGACCACAGGTGCAACTTGAGTTATAATGGGGGTAGGTCCTGAAGAGATCACTAGAGGTTGAAAATACCATACATTGGAAATGCACTAATTTTATGTAACCAAATTCGTGTCCTTCCTCAGCTGTGCAGCATGCTGTGGAATAAGCGACAGTTGCCACCCACTCACGACCTTGTCGCTGTATGGGAGCTCACTATTACTGCTCAGTGTCAAGAAAGAGAAACCACACTACACATCATTAGCCTACAGAAAGATGAAAACTGAGTTTTATCTGTGTTATGCTACATAACTAGGGGAATTATGCAAATGTATTTGCACTCTCAGAGCCTTGATTTCCCCAACTGTAAAATACAAGCAATGAGCATCATTTTATTAAATTTTTTTGTTTTTGTTTTTTGTTTTTGTTTTTTGTTTTTCGAGACAGGGTTTCTCTGTGTGGCCTTGGCTGTCCTGGACTCACTTTGTAGACCAGACTGGCCTCGAACTCACAGCGATCTGCCTGCCTCTGCCTCCCAATTGCTGGAATTAAAGGTGTGCGCCACCACGCCTGGCTTATTAAATGTTTTAAAGTCAGTGTTTTGAGGGATCTGGTGCACATGATGGATGCTTAGTCCTTATTAGGGAGGATTTCCACATAAATCCCTTCTCTACAAAAAGAATTGCTATTTGCTTCTGACCCTTAGCACGCTTTCAGCCATGAGAAACAGAAAATCCAACCGGCTGTGGTGGCACACACCTCCAGTTTTAGCATTTGGGAGTCTGAGTCAGGAGATTCATCAATTCAAGGCCAATCTGGGCTATAAAATGAGATATTCTCAAAAGCAATACCAAATAAAACATCAACAGTAGCAACAAAGCAAGGCTGAAATGACCCTACAAAAACAAATGGGTAATAAATGGACAGAGCGAGAAAGAAAATCCTACCGAGACTGCCATAACTATAAGAAAGCATCCAGAATCTCTGCTGATAGCCTCACATTCTTAGTAAGAAATCTAGAGAAATCTTGAGGTAGCACAGCCACTGTGCTGCCTGATGCATTCTTGTCAATGTCACAGGAGTTACCTGTCCATTCGCCTCCCTGTTCCCTCTTCAATCTGTCGATTTTTATCTGCAGATAGTCATGATTTCATGCCTGGCATGGCTCTAATGTCATGTGGAAACAGCAACATCCAACTGCAGAAGGGCTGTTTCCATCTTTGTTTCTTACCCCCTTGTATTTACATTTCTTTCTTTCTTTGTTTTTTGTCTTTGCTTCCCCCCCCCCCCCCCCCCACTCCTGCCTTCTTCAGGGCAGGGTATCTCTTGAAGTCCTGGCTGCGCTGGACTCCCTTTGTAGACCAGGCTGGCCTTGAACTCACAGTGATCTGCCTGCCTCTGCCTCCTGAGGGCCAGGATTAAAGGCATGCGCCACCATGCCTGGCTAGATTTCTTTCCTTTATTCCACGTGTATGAGTGTTTTGTCTGCATGTATGTATGTGAACTGTATGTGTGTCTGGTCCCTATAGAGGTCAGAAGAGGGCATCAGATGGCCTGAAACTGGAGTTACAGATGGGATGACTAGCTATGTAATATTAGAAGAGCAGCCAGAGCTCTTAACCACAGAGCCATCTCTCCAGCCCCATGTTTGCCTTTTTAAGCAAGAGACACTTTTGAGAATCTCCCAGTAGACTCCTTCTTACCCCATTGATCAGAATTACCCTCATGTGCCCATGTTTGAGAAAGAGAAATATAATCACTTTACATTGTTGTTTTGATTGGGTGTGCGTGCTGAGGCGAGGAGGATATCTTGCGCCCTGCTCCTTGCCGGCGTCCAAAAACCTCTTCTGTGCTCAGGCCATAGAGTTTCATGTCAAACTTTACATATATAGAGTCAAAATGCCTGGGGTCTTGACTCCTAGGAAGAATCACCCAGGAAATGTCCTCTGCAGCGAGGGACTGAGATCATCACCGAGGTGCCTGGCCCAGGCTCGCCACCATGGATGGTCAGGAAGAACAGTTGCAGAAACAGGACTTGGCAAGAGGCGAGAAACGCCCCACGTTGCCCTGGCATTCAGCTCCCAATTACGATTCCAGAATTATTAGCTTTGATTCTGTGAGAAAGGAACACATCAAAGCCAGAATCCTATGAATTAAAATGTTGACTAATCGAGCTAATTATAGTTCAGTCATCTGAATTTTCACACAATGAACTGAGTTCTCATGAAAGCCTTTCCTTAAGCAGGCAGCTTTGATGATGTAGCAGCTATTTATGTCCTAGAATCAACCCCCCCCCACTTGGCTGGGGACTCCTCACTGGGGGTGCCTTTTGCCCACCCAAACCCCTGATGGATTCAACCCCACTTTCTTGAACACTAAGGCAAGCTCCATGGAGACAGAGATTATGAAGATTCTGGGAGCTAGACATCCTTCCTCGGGGGCTATCTAGCCAGCATGTCAGGATGTCACAGTGGCATTCTCATTTTTCAAGTTTATTCCAGATTTTTCAAATACTTGGGTAATTTACATAGCCTAATTATGCTTCGGGGAGTGTCTTCTCCCTTAGTGCGTCTTGGTTATCCAAGTGGTGTAATAACTTTAATCACAGTTCAGCTGTCCCTTGCTGAAGAGCTAGTAATGTAGACTAAGTGTTTGATGAGCTAGGGTGCTGAACTTGAGGTATAAAGCAGCTTCATCAAGAGAGAATTCACTCATTCCAAACACCAGTCAGGCACCAAGAAAAATGATGTATTCAAGCATCCGCTCTCTCCCTGCACTGCCAGGGACATTTGTGATGTCTGAAGACATTTTAGGGGTGGAGGGACCTGTTGTGAGCTGCTGAACATCTTGTGGCACACAGTCCACCTAGCAAAGTTGGGCGTGGTGGCACATACCTGGCACATCTGCTCTCAGGAAGCCGAGGCAGGGGGATTGCTTTGAGTTCAAGGCTAGCCTGAGCTACTTAGTAAGACTCCGCCTCACAGAACAAAACAATCAGCACCAACAAAATGCCCACAACGAAGAATTGTCTGGCCCAAATGTTGCTAATGTCAAGGCTGAGACTCCCTGTTGTATGAATCACTTTCCTATTGCTGTGATAAACTGCAATGACCAAGGCAGCTTCTAGAATGAAGGGTTATGGTGACAGAGGAATAAGAGCCCATCACTGTCACAATGGAAAGCTGGCAGCATGCACGCATAGTGGCAGGAGCAGTTGAGAGCCCATATCTCAAGCCACAAGCAGGAGAGACTACAATCTGGGGATGGCAGAAGGCTTCGAGGCCTCAAAGCCAGCCCCCAGTGATATACTTCCTCCAGCAAGGCCACACCTCTGAATCCTCCCCAGACAATGTTACCAACTCTAGGCCAATAATTCAACTGCCTGAGAATATGAAGGAACATCTTATTCAAATTACTACACGTATGTAATGGGGGAGGGTTTTCATTTATATTCATATGTATATTCATTTATGTTCTCATTATGTATCCAAAGTGACAGTATCTTTACTTAAAAGTGTTACCTTTTAAGTACCCATATTTGTGCAGACTGCTTTACACTTGGCATTTCCAAAAGAATGCTAGCAATAAGAAGTGAATTGAGCTAGGCGTGGTGGCGCACACCTTTAATCCCAGCGCTTGGGAGGCAGAGGCAGGCAGATCGCTGTGAGTTCGAGGCTAGCCTGGTCTACAAAGTGAGTCCAGGACAGGCAAGTCTACACAGAGAAACCCTATCTCAAAAACAAAAACAAAACAAAACAAAAAGAAGTGAATTGAAAGCCGGGTGTGGTGGGTCACATCTACAATCCCAGCACTTGGGAGGCAGAGGCAGGTGGATCTTTGTGTGTTTGAGGCCAGCCTGATCTACAAAGTGAGTGCAGGACAGCCAAGGCTGCACAGAGAAACCCTGTCTCGAAAAACCAAAACCAGAAAAACAAACAAACAAACAAAAAACAAAACAACAACAACAAGCAAAAAACAAAAAACTAAAAGGGAAGTGAATTGAAGCCAAGCAGTGAAGGCACACATTTTTAATCTCAGCACTCAGGAGTCAGATGCAGGTGGATCTCTGAGTTTGAGGCTAGCCTGGTCTACAGAGTGAGTTCCAGGACAGCCAGGGCTACATGGAGAAACCCTGTCTAGAAAACCAAACAAGCTAGCAAACAGAAGAGGACTGACATAAGATGAATCCTAGTCTCACGTCTTATGGGGGATGATTAATTCTTCCTCCTCAATTCTCTTGCGTTTGGGTCCTTGGAACTTGATTATGGTGACAGCTGATTACAAATGTACATGCTAACTAGTGAAGCAGTCTCCCTGGGGACTATTTAAAAGGATGTTAGAAAGGCTGGGGAGATGGCCCAGTTAGTAAGGTGGTTGGCATGCAAGCATTAGGACCATAGTTTGGGTCTTTAGGACTCATACAAAAGCCAGATACAGTGGTATGTCTGTAATTCTAGCACTGGTGGGGACAGACAGGTGGACCACGGAACTCATTTGCCTGCCCATCTAGGCAGATCAGCGCTGTCCAATGAGAGACCATGTCTGTAACAAGAAAACAAAAGTGAATATGTAAATAAATAATAAAGGGAAAGAAGTGAGGGGGATGACCACTGGCTTCCACACACTTGCGCACACAGGTGTGTGCATGCCCAAACATACACACACCCACATGAGCATACACATACACTCTGTAACAGTTTTTCTGTCCATTTGACACAAGCTAGGGTCATCTGAGAAGAGGGGACCTCAACTGAGAAAATGCCTCCATCAGATTGGCCTGTAGGCAAGTCTGTGGGACACTTTTTCTCCATTAATGATTGATACGGGAGGCTTTAGCCTGACGAGGCACAGAGGACCTTGTGCTCACAGATAAGCACCAGGAGAGCTGCAGTTATTAAACACACCGGGCTGTTCCTTCACAGGGAGGGCTGTATACCTGTTATCTGCCCAGAAGGCTGAGAGCAGCCATGGTTAACAGTCTGATGACCTTTGCTCTAACTGTGTGGCTGAGACCACACCAGACCCTCCCCCCATGCCACCCCCCTTATCCGTAGCTTGCTTTTCTCAGTCAATCTATAGAACCCCTCTTTATGGAAGGTGTCACGTGTCCTTTACAAAGAGTTTCGATGTAGTCACGTCTGACCTTTATCAAGGAGATTTATGTGTGTTTTTATTGTGCACACGGGACTGAGTTTATTATCACCAGGAAAGTTTTCCCCAAATTGTGCTGTGCGTAAATATGCCCAAAATAAACTGCTTGGGGTCAGACTCCTGAAGTTTGGAGCAACACTTGCTAGCTACTTAGTCAGTCGTGTTGAACTGAGCTGCCTTCCTGCTGCTGGTGTTCTTGTCGCTCTGCTGGCCTCGGTGGTTGCGGGGATTCCAGAGTTAGCCCACTATGGACACAGTTGATGCCATCCACAGTGGGCACATGGTCCTGGTATTATAAAAAAGCAAGCTTAGCTGGGTGTGATAGCACACACCTGTAATTCCAGTATTCAGGAGGAAGGCAGAGGCAGGAGAATCTCTGTGAGTTCAAGGCCAGCCTCGTCTACAAAAAAGAGTACAGGACAGCCAAGGCTACACAGGGAAACTGTATCTCAGAAAAAAACATAACAACAACAACAACAACAAGCAGACCTAGCAGCCTATGGAAAGCAAGCCGGGAAGCAGCATTCCTCCATCGTCTCTGCCTCAGTTCCTACCTCTGGGTAGGAACCTTTTTGAGTTCCTGCCTTGACTTCCCGCAGTGATGGACTGTGACTTGGGACTTTGTAAGCTAAATAAACCCTTTTCTCTCCAAACTGCTTTTGCTTATGGTGTTTATCACAACAATAGAAAACAAACCAAAACACACCATAAACACACACACACACACACACACACACACTCACACACAGGCACGCACTCACACACACACATGCAGTACACAGACACACATGCATACACACATCACACACACCACATGCATGCACACACACACATACACCACACACACATGCACACACACACCACACTCACACACACACACGTGCACACACACACACACACACACACACACACACACACTCACACACAGGCACGCACTCACACACACACATGCAGTACACAGACACACATGCATACACACATCACACACACCACATGCATGCACACACACACATACACCACACACACATGCACACACACACCACACTCACACACATACCACACACACACACACACACACACACACACGCACGCACACACAGAGGTGGATTTGCAGAACATAATTGACTAGACATGTTTTTGAGATAAAAACCTCTTATAGCTGAAGCGCACTTGAACTGATTCCTCTTTCTCTGCCTCCCAAGGGCTAGGACTACAAGCATGTGCCAGTATACCTGGTCTGGCTAGAATAATTTATTTACTTATTTATTTTTGCTCCTGGGTATTGGACCTAGGGTCTCGTACGCGCTTGGAAGTGATTTGCCACTGAGCTACTTTCTCAGTTTTTTTGTTGTTTTGCAGTGTAATATATAACAATAAGAAATTCTAAAATCATGCAACACTCAAGTACAAATGAAGAGCTCTATTAAACTTAGCAGTTGCCAATGCGTGTTTAAGTCCACTGTCAATCCCTAGGTCTCCTGTGTCTTGTTTCTCCTTTCTCATGTTTCTTGACGTATTTGGGGTTTGAAGTTAATTTAGCATTTTCAACACTCTCGTAACTGTAAAGACCTTCTGTCCCATTTTTTCCTTTAGAAGAAAGATCACTTTTCAAGTTTTTTAAATGAATAGATGCACACAATTAAAAAACCATAATAGTATTAAAAGACTAATAAATCCGGGGACAGGAGTGGGAACCCAAACTTGAGTTCTGGCTCTCAGAAGCCAAGGCAGGAGGACTGAAACTGAAGTCAGTCTAGGTTATATAACCAGACCTTGGCTTTAGGAGAGAAGGGGCTGGGTGAGCGAGAACGAGAGCAGGACCGGAAATTCAACAGTCTGATTTCTTTATTTCTTCTTTACATGCTGTCATAAGTTAAACATTACGCATACAAATTATTTCCTACATTACCAGTCTTTTTAAGTCTTCAAAGCCAGCTGGGTGTGGTGGTGCACGCCTGTCATCCCAGCAATCAGGGAGGCAGAGGCAGGCGGATCTCTGTGAGTTCGAAGCCAGCCTGGTCTACAAAGTGAGTCCAGAACAGCCAAGGCTACACAGAGAAACCCTGTCATATATATATGTACATATATATATTCAGAGCCCATGTAAAGGTAAAAGAAGGGAGTCGGCTCCACAAAGTTGCCCTCTGACCTCCCTCCATCCACATTTGTGCAGTTGGCGCATGTGCTCACTGCCCTGTACCCTACATAACACATAAACACAACAGTAAGTAAATAGTTTAAAGATAGATGTACTATTTTCCTATAACAGTAAAGGAGAATTCCACATTCTTCATCTACCCCTTTCATTTTCCTCTACCTTTCTTTCAAAACAATTTGTTTTTGCTAAATCAGTACCTAATGTTTACCCACGTAAACTACGTAGCCTACTGTGATTAGACTTGTCGCTTCTTGTGTACCATGAGGTTAATAATTGTCTTGTTTTTCATTAGTGACTACTTTAAATTTCTTCCTTTGCAGTCACCTTTGGCCAAAAAATACTGTACTTGTGACCTAATTTCTCTTTGCAAAGGCCAAATTTAGCTGACATTCTGAGATTTTTTTTTAGCCCCTGGATGCCACATCTACCTTTCGACTCACTGATAAAATGCCGCAGCCTAGAGGCACAGGCCATTTCCCATGATCAACTGCGTCTCCCCCAAATGGGTCATTTATTCAGTCAGAGGTTGCTTTTCACTTGAACACTGAACAGCAGTCAGCTTTATTAGCATGCACATGTAAATCCTGGCCACTTAACAAGGTTCAGGCAGGAGGATTGCGTGACCCTGAGAGATCAGGGTGAGACTGGGCAACACACACACACACACACACACACACACACACACACACACACACGCAGGCACACTAAATCGATCAAATTTATGAATAAAAATATATGCACAGTCAGCAGAGCGCTGCCTCGCAAGGGCTCCTCTCCAGAAGCCTGCTAGCTCCTAAGGTGCTGATCGCAGCACCCTGACTGAGCCGATTTAAGCTCTGGACTTTGGGGGGCTGGGGGGGAGGGTGTGCCTAATCACAGCAGCTTCCGGGTGGCGATTTGTGTTAGCCTGTTAAGCCTCTGTCTATCTCCCTTTCCCACTTTGGAGCGGAGGAGAGTGGAATTTCTTGTCATTCCAAACCTGAGGCATTAAGGATAGACGTTAAGCAGTCTACTTTGTAAAATCACCAAGCATCAAGATCCTCCCCCAAATCTACTATTTCAGCAAACCAGAGGCACCCACAGATAACCGCAACTCCCTCGGTTCGGGTTCGGTTTCTTCAGGTTTAGCTGTGGCTTTCTGGGCGACTCTGCTCACATCTCAACCTGGAACACGGGGCCTTTGTGAGACTGACACAGTCCACAGTCCGACCTCACAGAATTTAGTTTTACATTCAGAAATACACGAATCACTGGGATAGGAGAAATAGGAAGAGTACAGACCTCTCCATCTTCCAGGGATGCATGTCTCGTGTTTACTTTAAAAGGGCTCCAGATCTCTGAGCAAACAGTGCTTACTTGGGGCACGGGGGAGTGGCCCGGGGAAAGTTGGGATTAAAAATTAATTGTGCTCAGTTTTCAAATTAGATCATTGTAGGCAGATGGCTATGAATCTTAATATTATTTCATATTTAAAATTTTGAGGAGATTTAAACTCTATTATTTACCAACGGGGCAAATTATGAACTCACATTTCAGCTTGAATTCTAACTCATCACAAGTGGAATTACAGGCAAGGAAAACTCCACCAACCCTCATCAGCTGTAAAGAACCACACCAGAAGCCAAGCAAACAGTAGGGATCCCTGAGCTGTTTTTTAAGGCTTCTAATTTCAGGTATTCCAGCACTGTCTCCTTTGGGAGTGAATTGGGGTGCTCCACATTTTCACTCAGCCTCTTTGTCCTTTGTGGTCCTCGGAGCTGGACTGAGAGAGCGGCCTCCCACCTTCTACCCAACAGGCCCATCAGTATCAGGCGTCTACACAGAGGCCATCCTGTCCTGTAAGTAAGAAGTCAACCATGCTAGACCCACCATAGCTGTAGGGAGACACAGGAGAAAGAAAGGGAACTGGGAGGCTGTGTGTGTGTATGGGGGGGTACCCACAATTAGGATTCCAGGCTGGAAGGAACTCACCCAATCCCAGAGGCTGTCCCTACAGGTGTGTTCAATTCATTCACAACCCAGCACTCAGGGAAAAGAAGCCTGGGACAAGCAGTGAGACCAGGCCTATTGTGTGGGCAATGCCATATAACGGGGAGGGGGATGTGTGTGTTCCAAGCAGCAGCACTGGTGTATGAAGCTGAGGCAACAGAGTTGCTGTTCTGGAAGACCCGAGAATTCATGGAGTGCATCTGTAAATCAATGGGGGCACAGACTTTTTTTTTTTAAAGGGGGGGAGGGGGAAACGGTAAGAGCAAGTGTCCTGGTTATTCTTCTATTACTGTGAAGAGATACCATAGCCAAAGCAAGTCTTATAAAAGAAAGCTTAGGGGATTGCTTATAGTTTCAGAATTTTAGTCCGTTATCATTATGGTGGGGAGCATGGTGGCGTGCATAGTCCTGAAGCAGTAGGCCAGAGCTTTGCATCCTGATCTGCAGGCAGAGAGGGAGGGGGGGCTTGGCATGGGCTTTTGAAAGCTCAAAGCCCACCTCCAGTGACATTTCCTTTAAAAAAGACCACACCTCCTAATCCTTCCAATCTTTTCAAATAGTGCTATTTCCCTGGTGACTAAATATTCATCTATGAGCCTATGGGGGCCATTTTTATTCAAACCACCACAAAAAGACAAAACATCAGGATCCAGGATAAGATGAGGGGTAGAGAGCCCTCAAGTAAAGGGGAAAGTGGGTCTGCTTCTCGTGGTTACAACAGACACAGGTCTAATGCTCTCAGATTTACTGTCCTCTTGCCTCAGCTTCCCAAGTGCTGGGATATAAGCATGCATCACCATGCCTGGCCGCACTTACTGTGCTGTTGAAGTCAGTGACCACCTTGACTTCCATTTCTAGAATAGCCTTTTTGACTTCCAATTTTAGGTCTCCAATGCAGGACTTTATTTTTTATTTTTTATTTTTTGAGACAAGGTCTCTCTGCGTTAGCCTTGGCTGTCCTAGACTCACTTTGTAGACCAGGCTGGCCTTGAACTCACAATGATCCGCCTGCCTCTGCCTCCAAGTGCTGGGATTACAGGCGGGCGCCACCACATCTGGCTTCAATGCAGGACTTTTTCCTGGACTCCAGACTTTTATACCCAGCTGCTGCTACACAAAGAAACTTACTGTTTTGACCCACCTACACCTCTCTATATATTCTTTTTTCTTTCTTTTTCTTTCTTTCTTTCTTTTTTTTTTTTTTTTCTGAGACAGGGTTTCTCTATGTAGCCTTGGCTGTCCTGGACTCACTTTGTAGACCAGGCTTGCCTCAAACTCACAGTGACCCACCTGCCTCTGCCTCCTGAGTGCTGGGATTAAAGGTGTGTGCCACCACGCCCATCTCTATATTCTTTATCTCTAAGTGGGAGATGGAGTCACCTTGAGTTTTCCTTCTTCTCACTGGTCACATTTAGCCTTCTTCCGTCAGCAGCTTCCTCAGCAGCTATTGCTCCAGATTCTCCCCCAGGTCCCCCTTGCAGATTCTTTCCTCGTGTTCTATGTCCAATCACCATTAGCCTTCACCAGAACTCACGTCACAGCTGGTTCACTCTTCTTCCTTCCATTAGTCCTACTCTTCCTTTGTCAGTCCTTCCTCCTCAGTAAGTCTTTGATTTGATCTCTCTTTGTTTCCATTTTAACCACCCCCCCAGTAAGATTAAAAAAAAAAAAAAAGCAGATCACATACTTCCAACATACATCAACACAGAATATATATTAATTAACATTCTAAAAGGGAGTATAGTGGGGGAAGTTCTGGACCAAAACAAGGCCAAAACCAGGCAGGGCAAACTCCAGACTCTGCATCTCCATGTCTGATGTCAGAGCTCTCTTCAGGTGTCCCACTCTTTCCAGCTTTGTTGACTGCAGCACGTATCTCTCTGTCGGGCTGGCTCTACACACTGTGTCAGCAGCAGCCCTTGACACGCGTCCACAACTCTGGCGTCTCCAACATCTCGTGGTCTCCATTGCAATCCAGGCTTTGCCTTCACAGCTGCACACATTGGCCTTTCCTGGCTTCTGTGAAGAGATTCCCGGCCATGCCCTAGCTTCTTCGACTTTTCTTACCCACAGAGGAAGACTCCACCACCCTGTACCCTTGATTCCAAAGCCAGAGCCATGTGGCTGAAGCTGTCATTTTTGCTAGGCCTGGAAACTGGCTTCTACCTTGAATTACATTTGTGCATTGAATTATGTTTCCATTGCTGTTTAGGCCTAGGAAGTCTCTCAGGCCTTTCCCTTTCATAGACTGCAAACTTAGCTGGTCAGCTCTTGCCCTGAAGTGACTGCTCCCTTTATTCCATTTTTGAATCAAGCCTTTCCTAAAGCGTCTCATCTACTTGGGCACAGAGCTTGGCTCCAATATTATACCTCCTGGTGCTCTTTCTCTTCTCAAATTGTACCCATTGTATTTTCCTTCACCCTGCTTGCTCTTTTACGTTGTTGTTCGGCACAAGAGTGACCGCTAATAACCACGCAACACAGTCAATGCTAGGCCGTCTTGAAATTGTCTCTGTCAATGACATTAACCCCAAACCCTTTGATTTAATCCCAGGCAAATTCTCTAGTCAAGGGCAAAACCCAGCCACGCTCTTTGCCAAAATACCACAAGAATGGTCTCTAGACCACTCACTAATATTCTCGCCCCCACTGAAACCTCTTGAACAGGGCCTCCCTAGGGCAAATCTTCCTCAGCATTATTGTCTTCCATGATCCTACGAGGATAGCCGGTTAAGCCCCACCTAAAGTGTTCAACTGCTTTTCTGGTCCAAAGTCCTCCATATTTCTCCAAAAATATGTCACAGCTGGTACCCCAGATCCTAATAGCAACTTCTGTCTTGCTAAGGAGCAGCCCTGCAATGAGATGATGGGCTTTCGAATCACCAAGCCTGTCTGAAAGCCAAAACCTGAGGTGACATGTTTGTGCAAGATTCTCATCTCCAGGCCCCTGCCTCATCAGCTACAAAGTAGCTCCCACTTCCTTGTAGCTGTTGTGAGCTGTAATCTGAACCCTCCTGTGCTGAACCTGACCAGTTTGCCATGCATCATAGTGTCCGGAGGAAGAAAGAACAGGAAGAAAGGTGCAAATAGGCTTATGGGCTTGTGGTCAATCACAGGAGGGGGCCATGTGGGTCACCATGGCCTTGGCAGAGAGATGACAGAGCTAGGTGGGGCCAAGGTCAGATTGTGGGTCTAGAGATGAAATGTTCACTCTGAGAGGAGCCAGGCAAGGAAGACTGAGCACGAGTGCCAGTGCTCTCAGGGAGGCTGTGCATTTCGCTATGGCAAGCCTTTCCTGAAACTTGGTACTCTGCAGACTTGCCAAGTGCCCTAAGCTAGGACTGGGCACTAAGAATCACATTTTCACCCTCACTCTGGAGCCTTGATGATAATAGATGTGGGAGAGCCTAGCTCATTGTGGGTGCTGCCACGCCTGGGCTGGTGCTCCTGGGTGCTAGAAGAAAGCAGGCGGAGCCAGCCGTGGAGAGCAAGCCAGCCAGTGGTGCCCCTCCACAGCCGTGGCGTTGCCTCCTGCCTCCTGGTTCCTGCCCAAACGCCCTTCCATGATGGGCGTGATTGGGACACGTAAAGTGAAATAAACCCTTTCTCCCCCAAGTTACTTTTAATCACATCGTTTTTTGTCAGAGCAATGAAATCCCTAAGGCAATGACTAAATTGAAAACATCTAGTAATAACTGTAATACAGAAAAAGAAGATCTGGAAATACAGCTCAGTGGTAGAGCACCTGCCCGGCAGGTGTCGAAGCCAGGAATCCATTCCCAGAAAAACAACAGCAACAAATCGGCTGACATTTATTTGAAAACTACTTGGTCCTCTGCTCTGTGGATTTCCTATTTAAAAAAAAAAAAAAAAAAAAAAAAATCCACTAGCATATATAACGGAGCAAAGGGACTTCATGGTGACCTTTCCATAAATGCTTATAAATGTACTTTGATCATATTTGCCACCCCCATTACTCCCTGTTTTACCATAGACTTTGTGGATTTCTACAATCTGCATATTTGTTCTTTAAACAGTTCACCTCACAGTGGACAGGCGCTCCAAGGAGTGAGTTTATGACAAGGCTTTCAGGGACTGCTGATTTCTTTCTGTGTCCCCGCTTCTCCCTTGGCCCTGAAATGTCTGACCATGCAAACATGTCCAAATTTACCAATAGTTTGGGCCTGGGAGTTGGTAGAGTGCTTGCCCAGCATCCTGGGTTCAACTCTCAATACCATATAAAAGAGCACAATGGCGCATGCCTATGATCTCATTATTGGGGAGGTATACGCCAGAGGGTTAGAAGTTTAAGGACACCTCTGGCCCACAGTGACTTCCAGGCCAGCCCGGGCCACACGAACCCCTGGTTTTTTTGTTGTTGGTTTTTGTTTGTTTGTTTTCTTTTTTGGTTTTCTCAGATAGGGTTTCTCTGTGTAGCCATGGCCTTACTGGAACTTGCTCTGTAGTAACAGGCTGGCCTTGAATTCACAGATATTTGCCTGCCTCTGACCATGTGGCACTGCCACCCTGCAAGACTCTTTTATTTTTGGTTTTTTGAGACAGGGTTTCTCTATATTATCTTGGCTGTCCTGGACTTGCTTTGCAAACCAGGCTGGCCTTGAACTCACAGTGATCCACCTGCCTCTGCCTCCCAAGTGCTGGGATTAAAAGCGTGCGCCACCACACCCGGAAAGACTCTATTTCTAAAAACAAAACAAAACAAAGAAAGAATTATTGATACAATGCAAGCAGCATCTTTATATCAACTTTTGCCTAGAAAGGGATTTTTTTAAAAAGGTGACTTGAATATGTAAAAAGTATGTATTTGCCAGGCATGGTGGCCCACATCTTTAATCCCAGCACTGGGAGGCATGGACAGGGGCATTTCCATGAGTTCAAGGCCAGCCTGGTCTACAGAGTGAGTTCCAGGAAAGACTGGGCAACAAAGAGAAACTTTGTTTCAAACCCCCAGAGGCCTGGCAGGTTAAATGACAAACAAACAAAAGGCAAGATAGAAGTCTTCACGGTCCTGGCCATTGTGTGTCCTCTATACACGCACGTCTCCTGCCACCTTCCTCCAAAACCAGTTCTTACTAAAATGATAGCGTTAGAGCTGTAGAGACGGCTCAGCAGTTAAGAGCCCTTGTTGCTTTTCCAGAGGACCTGGGTTCAATTCTCAGCTCTCTCAGGGCAACTCACAGCTGTCTGTAACTGCAGTCCCAGGGGATCGAACACCTTCTTCTAGCCTCTGTGATCACACACACGCAAGCACACGCACGGGCAAAACACCCGTACACATAAAAATAAACCTGAGAAAGAAACAAGAAAGAAAGCTCTGTGTTAATAGAATATTTTCCTTCCCTCCAACTGGGAAACTTTATAAAGTGGTTCATGGTCCTCCTTAAAATTACCTAATTGTAAAAGGACTAAAGACTAAAGGGACTTCCGTTCCCTCTGGACAAAGAAGTGACAACTATTTTAATTCAATCATCTCTTCCTTGGAAATTAACAGTTCATGTCTCTACTGATTTAACACTCTGTCCCTGTGATTGGTGGGGTTTTCACACAAATAATGAGGACAGGCTGTCCCGAGATTATTTAACCCTGCTGGTCTTCTGGTTCAGTAGATTTCTCTAAACAGTAACAGCCCATTACATGGAAAACTCCAACAGAGGGAGAGAGGAGAGAGAGAGAGACCAACATCTCCATCTCCCTCTGTAGTTTAAACACATGCAGGCTGGGGAAGGCCGTAGTCTATGTGAGGCCCTGTTCTGTGCCCATCATCACATAAGCAATGGCTGACTGTAATTCCCTAAAACCAAGGCGGGTTTAGCCTGTGCTGTTGACTGTGCTTCTGAAACCTTAGAAATTCTTATTTTTTAAAAAAACACAATGTATTAGGACAGTAAGCTGAGAGCCTGGGCGAGGATCTGTGAGGAGAAAGACTGCTGCAGGTCTTGGTTTTCTTTCC
The DNA here is from genome assembly GCF_903995435.1 of Acomys russatus. Classification (NCBI taxonomy): domain Eukaryota; kingdom Metazoa; phylum Chordata; class Mammalia; order Rodentia; family Muridae; genus Acomys; species Acomys russatus. Next base: position 8,969,873 of record NC_067137.1, on the reverse strand, counting down.
TGAGTCCTTGGCTCTGCGTTAAGAGTAGGCTAGAGCTGTGCTTGCTCAAGGCGGTATCATCTTGCTGTGGTAGAAATTATGACAGTGGCCTAAATTAGGCACCATGACTTCAGTGTTGGAACAAGGATGAGGGAGGGAGGGAGAGATGGAGGGAGGAAAAGAGGGAGGGTGGAGTGGCTGTTTAAAGTCCAGTAAGTGGAGAGTGGATCGATCGGTGTGGTGTCTGGGGAGTCTTCCTATCACCTGGGGGGGTGGTGGGGAAGCCTTCATGTCCTTTTATCCCCTGACATCTTAAGGACAAGAAGTCTTCCAAATTATGGAAGACACAAAAGAAAAGAAACCGCTCACCGAGCTGCGGGGAGGGGGAGGGAGGCCTGGAACTGGCAATGCAGGTGACAGTCGTATGGGTGCTGAGGAAACAGTGGCACCCCCGACCCTGTCCGCGATGAACAGAATTTCAGTGTCATCTGATTGCAAAGGCGACTGAAGTCGGTCTCTGGGATCCACCTTGGCACTCCTGTACCGTCCAGAAGGCAGCCCTGTACCATCAGCAGGATCCAGCCTGCCAGCTCCCCACCTGGGCCTCGCCTTCCGTGTTGTTTGTTTCCTTTCTTCACTTAAATTCTTCATAACTGGCATAGTGGAAAGAACATTGTTTGCCCCCCCCCCCGTTGCTATAGTTTTGAGGAATCACTTCTTTCTTTTATCTTTTTGAGGGGTGGGGTAAGTAGGGTTTGAGGCACTGCCTCAGGTAGCCCAGGCTGGTCTCAAACTCTGTAGCAGAGGTTAGCCTTAAACTTCTTGGTCCTCCTGACTCTACCTCCCAAGAGCTAGGATTACAGGCTTGGATGCCACACCAGGCCCATATCACTGGAGACTCAAGTGTTCCTTATAGTTCACAGCAATGACACTAGTGAGGATGACACGAAGCAAAAAGTGTGAACACACTATGACTCCTTTTACACAGAACACAGCACAGGGAGATGTTCCGTTGAGTGCAGTATGGACCAGACGGGTTTCACCCTCCCAATGGCCAGTAAGGCAGACATTTGCCACATCCCCGTGTGTAGAGGGGCAAACAGACAGAAAGCACGCGTAACTTCCTGGATACTCACAGACAGCTCACGGGGTCGGTACAGATTGAGTTGGGTTCCCTCTCACTTGGTAGGTGCTGATACCTCAGCCACACGGCCGCTGGGAACGTACTGCCTCTCTGAAAATGAGTGTCAAGAGAACAGAGCTTTACTAGGCTCACACTAAATCACAGTACCCTATTAAACACAGTAGACTGTACCAAGGATCATAATTTACAGATAAAAAAAAAAAAAAAAAAAAAAAAAAGCAACAACAACTCAGGACAACGAATCTGCACAGAACTGCAGTCTTCTATAGGTGAAAGGGAGCTTTGATAGGACTTTGATCCTCAGAGGCCCCACCCACCCCAGGCTCTGTTTCCATCTGTTTTTTAGTTTCCCTTCCTGGTAGCATTGTGCAGACTGGCTGGGAACGGGGCTCTTTGCTACTGGGCTCCTTCATGGTTACTGAGCCCTGCTCTTGACAGTTCACTGTAGATTCCAGTCGGGGCTCCCGACCTTGGCTCTCTTTAGTCCCATCTCTTGGCGCAGTGTGTCCAGTGTAATAAAGGAGAAATATTAAATACCAATAATCAAAAAGGAATCAAAGAAAGAAATGACTTAGGAAAGCACACAGGCTCGCTGGACACCCAAAGGCAATGGAAGTTTCACGCAGTAGAAAATGATGATGGCACAAAAGTAAGAAGAAAAGTTTGGTTTTTTTCATTTTCATTTTTGTTTTGTTTTGTTTTGTTTTGCTCGTTTTTTTTCCCCTTGAGGAAAGTCCTCAGTATGTAGCCCAGGCTAGCCTTGAACTCAGTCAGGATCCTCCTACCTCTGTCTTCTGAGTGCTGAGATCGCAGGTTTTGACAGGATTTGGAAATGATAGGAAAAATGCCCTGTGCTTGATTAGGCAAGGGGCCCGCAGGGGGGAGAAGACCGTGTTCTGGAGGGGTTCATGAACTGTCATGAAAGAAACCGAGGGACCGAAGGTTGAGGCAGTGACAGCCATAAGACTAGAATCTTGGGTACTTAGGAAGGGGCCATCATCTCACCCAGCCTTTTCCGGGTGAGGTGGGGAAGGCAGGGAGGTTAGAAAACCGTCCATGGAAGCTGGTAATACCCAAGGGGATTGTTAGACACAGGGGACCGGCCCCGGAGAGTAGCCCTGTTTTGTGTCTTTCTCCCTTTTCTTGTGATGAGACATAGATAGGTAATGCAGCAAGGCTCCCGACACTAAGCCAGGAACTGATTAAAACCCACACCCCACTGCCTTGGGGCTACTGGCAGCAGGAGGCTCTGCGGTAGGTGACTAGACTTAGGGTCTTAGGGTTATTTCCTCCCGCAGAGACGAAACTAGCCGTCCCTCAGGATCAGAGCTTGGAGGCTTTGGGTAGCTGATGATTCGCCTCCCTTGGGGATGGTAGCTGAATAAGCCTTGGCTGTGGAAACCACACCACGCATGTGCTGGGTGCTTGAGAGACTACAAATGCTGAAACAAATGGCCTTTGAAAGCACTGTGCCTTAAGCCCAACGGAAGCTTGCCGCTCTCGAAGTGTTTGAACATCCCAGGAGCCTCAATTCTTTCCCTCAAGGAGACCCATGGTCACATGAGGCTCTCTGGCCCTTGGGCGTTAATTTCTCTGTCTCCAGTACAGCAAGGACTAATGACAATGTGGACATTTTAAAAAAGGGCTATACTTAGGACTAGCTCATAGCCGTTCCCCTCATATGACCTCACACAGCTCCAAGGGCTGCTAAGAAACACAGTTGTGTGCTGACCAATGGCTGCTGGTCATATGCTATGGACAGTGTTTTCATCCCAAAAACTGGGAAAAAGAAGGTAAGATGACCAGTCAAAGACGTTTTAACTTAGAAAGTTAGGTGCTACAATGCCTCTCTAGCCAACTGGGAGTGGTGGCATATGACTGCAATCCCAGGACTTGAGAGGTTGAGTCAGAATTTAAGAGAGTTAAGTGCTGGGCTCCTAGCACACATACAAGCAAACAAATGTAAGGAAAACCTCAAAAACTTGTTTTAACAATACCTCAGTAGATAGAACTTGTTAAAAAGCTTCAGCCAGGGCGCTGGAAAGATGGCTCAGTGGTTAAGAGCACTGGTTATTCTTCCAAAGGACCTGGGTTCAATTCCCAGCGTACCCACATGGTAGCTCAGAGCTGTCTGTAACTACAAGATCTGACACCTGCACATCTGACACCTGCACACAGATATATGTGCAGGCAAACACCAATGCACATAAGATAAAAATAAATTATTAAAAAAAAGAAGCCAGGTGTGGTGGTGCACACCTTTAATCCCAGCACTTGGGAGGCAGAGACAGGTGGATTGTTGTGAGTTTGAGGCCAGCCTGGTCTACAAAGCGAGTCCAGTACAGCCAAGGCTACATGGCTGTACTGTCTCAAAAACAAACAAACAAACAAAAACAAAAAACAAAACAAAACAAAAGCTTTGGCCAGAAATTCAGCTATAAATGGGCCAGGACTTAACTCATCATTAATAAAACCTATTTTTGATTCTCCTGAGCCAGAGTTCCACTATCCTCCTGCCTCAGGCTCCTGAGTGCTGGGATTACAGGCTTGTGCCACCATACCTGGCTACTTTTATTTATTTATTTTTTTAATTAAGAATTTTGGAGCCGGGCATGGTGGCGCATGCTTGTAATCCCAGTACTCGGGAGGCAGAGGCAGGCAGATCGCTGTGAGTTTGAGGCCAGCCTGGTCTACAAAGTGAGTCCAGGACAGCCAAGGCTAACTCAGAGAGACCTTGTCTCGAAAAACCAAAAACCAAAAACCAAAAACCAAAACAAAAAACCAAAAAAAACAAAAAAACCCAAGAATTTTGGTTGAGTAGTGGTGGTACACTCCTTTAATTCCAGCACTCTGGAGACAGATGAAGCCAGATCTCTGAGTTCAAGGCCAGCTTGATCTATCTATAGACTGAGTTCCAAGACAGCCAGGGCTACACACAGAAACCTTACCTCAAAAAACCAGAAGAAAGAAAAAAGGATTTTTGCAAACAGTATACATAATATTAGTAGTAGTAAATCATGTGAGAGTTTCAAACTTTCTCAAACAAACAGAATAATTTAATAACATAAATGAATAGTGTTCATTGCTGTATATTTTGGGAGTGTTTGGTTTAAAAAGATCTTTTTTTTTTTTTTTTTTTTAAAAAAAGACACATGCACAGTCATAGGGAAGGGGAATAAGGGGAAAAGGGGAGGGAGGGAAGAATGGGAGGACACAAGGGATGGGATAACCATTGAGATGTAACAAGAATAAATTAATAATAATAATAAAAAAAGACACATGCACACTGTGGAGGTTTGAATGAGAATGGTTCATGTATTTTGAATGTTTAGTCACCAGAGAGTGGATTGAAAGGATTAGGAGGTGTGGACTTGTTGGAGGAAGTGTGTCATTGGAAGCACACTGGCTTTGAGGTTTCAAAAACCCACACCAGGCCCAGGGTCTCTCTCTGCCTGCTCCCTGCCTGTGAATCAGAGTGGAGCTTTCAGCTGCTTCTCCAGCTCCGTGCCTGACACATATGCTGCCCACTGTAATGACCATGGACTCGCCCTCTGAAACTGTAAGCAAGCCACCAATTACACGCTTTCCTTTATAAGAGCTGCCTTGGTCATGCTGTCTCTTCACAGCAACAGAGCAGTGACTAAGAGACACACAAATGCAGTTAAGACTGAAAGAGAAGCAATTATTGTCCAGTAGTACCACTGATTGCCAAATGGGTTGTGTAAGAAAAAAAACTCGGGCTGGTCAGAACGTACGGGGGTGGGGGTGGAGGGGGGGCGTGGAAGCAGGTTTGAGCAAAGGTGCTGAGGCAGAGGTAAAACGTTGACAGGCATGATGCATGGGGAAGCACTACATCTTTGCAAGTTCTAGAAGCAGAAGGGAGCAAAGCAGCCGAGAGACAAAGTGGAGACCTTCAAGGGCAGGTAAGTGTCTATCGGTCTCATTGCAGCACTGAGTCTTGATGGAAGGGAAGCGAGGACCAACTAAATTTGAGAGACAGCAGAAGCAGCAGGTAGCAGCTAGAAACGGTCAGTAACCGTAGACAGTGATGGAGTGCATGCTTAACGAGCAAGAGGTCTGCAGCAGGCCATGAAAGCTAGCTGAGCTCTCCTGAAAACCGGTTGTAAGATTTTATTCCAGGGCTGGGCGTGGTGGCGCACGCCTGTAATCCCAGCGCTCGGGAGGCAAAGGCAGGGGGATTATTGTGAGTTCAAGGACAGCTAGAGCTGTTACACAGAGGAAACTCTGCCTCCGAAAAATAAAATAAAATAAAATAAAATAAAATAAAATAAAAGATGACCTTGACAAACTAGGTATGAGTAGGCCTAATTTGTTCCTGTCCCAAAAGTCTGGCGAAGGCTAGAAACAGCATTTATAGCATTTGTGAATACGTGACTAAATAAACAAGACATGATTTCCAGATTTTAGCAAGAAAATGTAACTTGATACAAGTGGAAATTGTTTGTTTGTTTGTTTGATTTGAGACAGGGTTTCTGTGGAACGCTGGCTGTCCAGGAACTCACTCTGTAGACCAGGCTGGCCTCAAATTCACAGAGATTGGCCTGCCTCTGCTTCCCGGGTGCTGGGATTAAAGCCGTGCACCACCACCACTTGGGTACAAATGGAAACAGCTTTAAAGGCATTGCAGACTTGGGGAAATTTGCTTTTCTCTAGTAGAGAGGTGGAATTGGTGGTAAATAGCATGAGAGTTTCCTACAGATGCCTATAACAAGGAGAGTCCATTCCCATAGATAAAAATTCTTTCTTCTTCCCCTTCTCATTTCTTACTAAGGATGTCCTGAGCCCTCATGGGAACGTGCAATAGGAAGGAAGACCGACGGGGCTGGAGTTCCGTAGTCCTGGGTTCAAATGTCACCTCTGCCAACCACTGACTGTACTCCATTGAACATGTTTTTTTTTTTCAGTTTCTCTGAGTCGTCTTCCACATTGTGTGAGAGTCAGAAAAGACTTCCTACATATGGATAGATGGGATAGTAAGATGGAGTCGCAGAGGGGAAATGGCATGCAAAACTGAGTCTAAAAGTAGCAGTCCTATTTCCGAGTCCTGCCACTGAGTTTCCACCAGATATCACGTGATAGTGAGAATGAGAGTTGAAGAGTAAAAACCTTAAGCGGGCTTGGGGGTGGGTCTTTTCAGTCTAGAGGTAGCATTTTGAAAGAGTTTGTAAGGTACTGAATATTACAAAGCAATTAATAAGCTAGCTTTGTTGCTTAATTTTCTTTCAAAAACAAAAACAAAAACAGAAACAAAAACTAGCAGAGGGACCAGCAAGATGGCTAAGCTAGGAAAGGCATTTGCCCCAAGCCTGAAGACCTGAGTATGAATCAGAGAAACTACTCCTACCAGTTATCTTTCCAGTCTCCACATGAGTGCCATGACAGGCATATGCATGCATGTGTACACACACACACACACACACACACACACACACACACACACACACACAAAGAGGGGATGGAGGGTTGGAAACATTTGCCGGGCTGGTGTTGTAGCTCAGTTGGCAGAATACTTGCATAGCTTGCACAAGCCCTCTGTTGATACCGAGAACCTCACCGACCCTAGTGTGGTGACATGTACACACACTGGAAGGTGGAGGCAGAAGGATAAGACGTGCAGTCATCCTCAGCTGTGTAGTAAGTTCAAGGCCAACCTGCCGTTTGCTTTTTAACAGACTTAATTCACTTTATTTTTCTTGTATAAAAACCCTCATGTGGTAGCCACAGCTGGAGCCTGGGTTCTCTGAACAGAGACTCTGGTGTGGGTTTTCACAAGATGATCAGTGAATTCCTGATAAGGAGACTTGATGAAGACAGTTTCTTTCCTGAGGTTGGGGTTTAGGTGTAGGTCTTGGAGATGGCCTTGGCAAAGTTGCCCAGGGTGGCAGTACAGGCCCTGGCTGATGTGTAGCAGTCATCCATACCGGCCATCATCAGTAGCTTCTTGGCCATAGGAGCAGAGATGATGGCAGTGCCTCTGGGGGCAGGGATGAGATGCGCCAAAACACAGCCACAGCGGCCTGTCACCTTGCACAGAACAGTATGTGGCTTGCCAATCTTGTTCCCCCAGTGGCCTCTCTGCATAGGGATGATGGAAAGCTTGGCCAAGATGATGTCCCCTTGGGTAGCAGTGGCTACCTCCTTGGAGCACTTAACACCAAGACCAATATGACCATTGTAGTCCCCAATAACAATAAAAGCCTTGAACCTGGTTTGCTGGCCAGCCCGTGTCTGCTTCTGCACTGGCATGATCTTGAGAACCTCATCCTTTAGGGATGCGCCCAGGAAAAAGTCAGTAATCTCGGATTCCTTAATGAGGAGGGATAACAGACAAATCTCCAAGGACTTGATCTTTATGTCCTTAACCAGGTGGCCCAGCTTGGTGACAAGGATCCTTTCCTTGTCTTTGGCCTCCATGAGCCCCACGGCCTTGAACCTGGCTACTGCCTTCATACCTAGGACAACTGCCAAATCCTCCTCAGAAGCCGCTGTGGCCTCTCCAGCTTTGCTTCCCCCCCCCCCCCCCATCTTGTAAGTTCCAGTGATCCTCCTGTCTCCACCCACTTCAGAGCTGGGGCTTACAGGCATAAGTGCAATGCCTGGATTGTTACATGGGTGTTGGGATCTGAATCGGATCCTCATGGTTATGCTTCAAATGCTCTCAACTGCTTACCTATCTTTCCACCCAAAGAATCCCTGACTCCACGGCCACACGGAATCATGTTTACATGTCTAGCCTCTTTCACAGTCCCATGGAGATATGAAGATAGTGGGAGAAAATTTCATCCAGAAAGAGGATGCCCATAGCTTGTCTTTTCCCTCTGGCCAGTTGCCTGTGGATTCAACAGCTGCAGCCAGAGAAATCATCTGGTGCCTCAGTACTGAGGATGCTGAAGCAGCAACATTCAAGGATGTTGATCCGTAACAATCCCAGACACCCTCATTGCTTGTGTTTGTTGGGGAGACGAATAAACTTCGGTCTGCTGTTGCTGGGATGGAGGTGTTGTCACCCACAGATGAAGTTAATCCTAACTAATACAAACCAAGCCTGACATACAAAAACCCCAGCTATCTTTGAGCATTTATTGGAGGGTTTATGTCATAAAAAGTGAAATCAAGGGGCTGGAGAGATGGCTCAGTGGCTTCTTTTCCAGAGGTTATAGGTTCAGTTCCCAGCACTCATATGGCAGCTCACAACTGTCTGTGACTCCAGTTCCAGGGGATCTGACACCCTTACACAGACATACGAGCAGAGAAGGAGAAAGAGGAGGAGGAGAAGAAGAATAGAAAGAAAGAAAAATGAAAACAGTGGAGGAGATAAATTATACATACAAAGCTACACAGAAGACAACTAGGAAGGAAATGTAGCCAAACTTTACCTTATTGGTTTAGGGTTACAGACTTATAGATAAGTTTTTTGGTTTTGTTTGTTTCAAGACAGGGTCTCACTATGTAGCCTTGGCTGTCCTGGAATTCACTCTGTAGAACAGGCTGGCCTCAGACTCACAGAGATCCTCCTGCCTCTGCCTCTGGAGTGCTGGGATTAGGGACATGCGCCACCACCATCGAGCCCTAGATAGGCGTTTTTGCTTGTTTCGGTTTGTGTGTGTGTGTGTGTGTGTGTGTGTGTGTGTGTGTGTGCGCGCGCGCTTCATGATTGCTTCTTCCCATTTATTTCAGTGGGAAAAAGTATACCTTACTTCCACCCTTTTCCCATTGAGACAGTATTTTGTAGCTTGCTCTTTGCTACTAGAAATAGCTTTGTGTTTCCAGTTTTTCATAATAGCTTTGGTGTGTGAGTGTTGGGCCTGGGGGCAGGGGGGGGGAGAGATTATAGAGTGAGGGTCTTGAGCAATAATCTAAATAATTGGAATTAGATGCAACTGTTCTGGGGGAGGAGGAAAGGCATGAATTTAGGCAATACATTTTTCAGGATTTTTTTCCCCTAACGTTTCCCTTCAGATTGGTCAAGAGTTTATTTTCATTGAAAATTATTATTTTGCCAGGTGTGGTGGCGCATGCCTATAATCCCAGCACTCGGGGAGGCAGACACAAACAGATCTCTGAGTTCGAGGCCAGCCTGGTCTACAAAGTAAGTCTAGGACAGCCAGAGCTACACAGAGGAATCCTGTGTTGGAAAAAAAGAAAATGATAATTCAGGACGGGCAAGATGGCTCAGCAGGTCGAAGGCTTGCCTCACAAGCCTGATGGTCTGAGTTCGATCCCTGGAACCATGGAAAAATGAAAGAAGAGAGCTAGCCCCACAAAGCTGTCCTCTGACCTCCACCAGTGTGCGGCGTCATGCACACAACCACAACCACCACCAACCACAACAACAACAACAAAAATTGTCTAAAATATAGAATAAATGAAATGAAATTTTAATAGGCTATAAAATCATAGAGTCTTATGATGCAAATAAAACCCATAAAGGGATCAAGAGAGCTAGAAGCATGTATTTTTTTAAAGAACAAAAATAATTTTTTATTTTTAATTAAATGTGAATAAAACCCCAATTTCTGTAAAGGGATAAATGTATCTGCTATTATCCAGATTAGGAGATAATGTGGATAATTGTGGAACTATTACCATTTGTTGTAGTCACATGCAAAGTTGTTTAGTTTTGATAAAAAGCAATAGTGTCTACTGATGTCCCACATGCTCCCTAATTTTCAGGTCAGGCTGTTGGAACCATGAATACTTTTATTATATATAACATATATATGTATATATATTTACAAATATAATGTAGTGCATATTTATGTATAGTATATTGTACATTTATTATATACTGTATAAGGTATGGTATATCATTTATAGGTGATATACATATATATCCTGAATATATATAATATGTATAAAGCGTGCATTATTTTTCATTATTTATGTAATTAATTTCTCCAATTTTATGGAATAGAGGGAAAATTTGTAGGGATATTAAAACGTTGAGCAGTGCTATAAATGCTATACTGAAGGCTGACCATAGCAGTACACATATGTAATCCCAAAATTTGGGAGGCTGAGAGAGAAGGATCCTAAGTTTGAGACCAGCCTGGCTTATATAGAAAGCCTCTCACTCAAAACAAGCAAACCAGCTAACTAACTACGTAACTAACTAGCTGATCTGATGCATAAAACACTAAGTGAGTTCCTACCCTCCAATATTAATATAATTAATTAGTTGGTGCTATCACTATCCACTTTCCAGCTGAGGACAGTGATGTGCAGGTGAATTAGATTTTCCCATCACTACAAAGTAATATGTGGTGGGTACTCAGGCAGCCTGAAGTCAACCTTGTTTGAGGAGAGTGTGGCTTTTGCCAATTTCAAGAGGAGGGGGAAAAAAAAAAGGATGGAAATTTCGGGACAAGTAAAGTCCCAGAGTTCTGTGTAAACGTCAGCCACCTTAACTTGGGGCAGCCACTCAACCTCCTGGGTCCTGCAAGAGACTGCTTCTCATGCATTTCTCTTGGCAAGGCAAGACAAGTGTCCCTGTCACACCTGGGGAGCAAACTCCAACCCAGAATATGTTCAAGGTGGAGCAGCCTAAGAGGTGAAAGCTAAGCGTTCTCTCCCTCCAGTTCTGCTCAAAACAGTATCACCCCATGTGGAAAGAAATGGGACACTAGAAAAGCCGAGCGGAACAAAAGAACAGAAAACGAATTCACCTTCTTGCCTTAGCCACTGCAGGCTCAGGAATGAGTCACACCAGTTAGTTTTGTGGGCTTTCCCTGACTCCTTTTTAAATAGCCACTCATAGTCATAGTAGGCAAAACACGGCACAAACACTTGAATAGCTTTAGAGGGCTAGCCAGCATCACACCCATTCATGGTCAAAGACACTGTAGGGGACAGTGTGCTATTTTTCTCACAGATGGCTTAGTTCCAGGCCTGGGCTGGACAGAACTCCGGTTAGAGCTCTGATTTTGCGTCATGCTTTTGGTGTCAACCTGATCCGATGCAGTGTCATGTTGGATTCTCAAAACAGCTCCGTGAAATCAATAGGGTTGGTATTATTGGCCCCATTCTGCAGATAGGAAACTATTTTTAGGTAAGTAGGCCAAGGTATTACTGCCACCCTCGTTTTATGAATGAGGAGACCCACTTTATACAAGCAGCGTGCTATGAATAGCTGTGACAGGGACGCAGACCCACAGAAGGCACACAGAAACTTGAGGGATTGCTTAAAGCTGGAAAAGGAGTGAAACACAGTGCACAGCTGGGATACTCGCGGAGGTTGCGGGTTTATCACTGCTTTGTAGTTACCACATTCTCATAAACTGTTCTGAAGCTAACAGACACCCGCCCCCCCCCCCCAAGCCTTGGTATGTAAAGAGATGATTGACAGGACTGTCCCTTACATGGTTCCATGCGTCACCACTCACATGGAGATGACGCCACCCCCATAGCATTGGCTATGAGTGGCAGCTGTCCCTTAGACTTGCCAAAAACTTGACCCTAAATCAGAGGCACTACATAGACATTACAGAAATCAACCACGTAAATCTCTGGCTTTGTCTTGCGTCCCCTTGTCCAGGCCATCTGCCATCCTCTGCGGTGACTTCTGTCCTTGTCACCTTTTCCGGGTGTTCAGCTTTCCCGTTTGCTTATATTCTACTTTAACTGAGTCTTTTTTTTAAAGATAAGGTCTTACTGGTCTCAAACTCCCAGTGATCCTCCTGCCTCAGCCTTCCTAGTGCTGTCCCTGATCTAATAATTTATCTTTTTACATTAGTCTTCTGTGTTTTACCTTAGCAATTTGACTCTTAAGTTTTACATCCTTGCAAAGACTGTAACTCTGAGAACAGAAACTATTTCTATTTATTTTCTTTCTTTTGTTCTTTCTTTCTTTTTTGTTTTTTTTGTTTTGTTTTTTTGTTTTGTTTTGTTTTTTTGGTTTTGGTTTTCCGAGTCTCTCTGTGTAGCCTTGGCTGTCCTGGACTCGCTTTGTAAACCAGGATGGCCTCGAACTCACAGTTACCCGCCTGCCTCTGTCCCCCGAGTGCTGGGATTAAAGGTGTGTGCCACCACCGCCTGGCTTGATTTCTATTTCTTTATGGTTCAAGCTTTCCTGTACTTAGTGATAAGCCCAGTAGTTAAAGTACAGTTTCAGTTTTCTTTAAAAAAAAAAAAAAGTCATTTAGTTAAAGCACACACGTTTAATCCTAGGACTCAGGAGGCGGAGGCAGGCAGATCTCTGTAAGTTCTAGGCCAGCCTGCTTTGTATAACAAGTCCCAGGATGGCCAGGGCTACATAGAAAGACTCTGTCTCAAAAACCAAAACAAAGCAGATTTGGAGTCATTTGGTATTAGTGTGGTTAATAATCCTAAGTAATTGTAGAAATACATTAGTTATTCTACGAAAAAAAAAACCACTTCTCTTTAAGTTTACTAATGGGCTTATATTTCTTCTCTCTCCCTCCATTTCTCTTTCTTTCCTTTCCTTCATGACAAGTTTTATGTTTCCCAGGCTGGTCTCAAACTTACTATGTCACTGAGGGTGATTTGAACTTCTGATGCTTCAGCCTCCATCTCCCCATCTCTGTGGTTGTAGATAGGCACCACCATTAGGGGTTTATACAGTGCTGGGGATCAAAGCCAGGGCTTCCTGCATGTTAAGCACACACACTACCAACTGAACGGCACCCTCAGCCTTACTGTATATACAGTGCTCTGATGCTAGAGTTACTGTTTGCAACGTTTGTGCCTTTATTTGGTGACTCACGAGCACGAACAAAAGTGAAATCTAGTTAGTGTTATTGCTTGCTTCCAGAACAAATTCAAAAATAACGGCCATTCCAAGCTATTGAATTGTATTTCCTAAGAGTGAGGATATCACGTAGTTTATCAAACTTAGATAAGCACACAGTTTACGTAAATGTCAGAACTCTAGAGGAAATCTAACCTAATGTAAAACAAACATCGGTTCTTTAAAAGTTTGTCAGAGGTTGGCTCCAGTTACATGTAACAGAAATTTGACTATAGTAATAGCTTAACCATAAGGAACTGTTGTGTTTTGTTTGAGTCAAACGCTTCTTGCTTTGTAGCCCAGGCTGGCCTTAAATGCATAATCCTCCTGCCTCAACCTCTGGAGTGCTGAGATTATAGGTATGCACCAGCATGCTTTACTCCTGAATAGTTTTTTTTTTAATTAAAAATTTAAAAAATTTATTCACTTTACATCCCTATTGTAGCCCCCTCCCTCTTCTCCTCCCAGCCCCACCCTCCTTCTCTTATCCCTCCTCCCCCTCCCCTAGTCCTCAGAAAGCGGGAGCCTTCCTCCTTTATCATCTGACCCTTGCCTCTCAGGTCTCATCTGGACTGCCTGCATCCTCTTCCTCTGTGGCCTGGCAAGGCTGCCCCACCGAGGGAAAGTGATCTGTGTGGGCACCAGAGTCCATGTCAGAGGTAGCCTCTATTCCCTGTACTATGGGACCCACAAGGACACTGTGCTGCCTGTTGACTGCATCTGAGCAGATGGCCTAGGTTCTCACCACGCATGGTCCTTGGTTGGTGCAACAGTCTCTGCAGTACCCACCTCCTCTGCCTGGATTTGTTGGTTCCATTGGTCTCCTTGTGGAGCTCCTGTCCCCTCCAGGTCCTTCTATCCTCCAGCTCTCCCATAAGACTCCCTGCACACCGCCCCAAAGTTTGGCCGTGAGTCTCAGCATCTGCTTCGACCCTCTGCTGGGTGGAGTCTGTCAGAGGACCTCCATGGTAGGCTCCTGTCCTGTTTCCTCTCTTCAACCACTTCCGGCGTCTGTTCTATTGTCCTTCTGGATGAGAATTAAGCATCCACCCTAGGGTCCACCTTGTTATTTAGCTTCCTTAGGTCTGTGGACTGTAGTGTGTAATATCCACTTATAAGGGAGTATGTACCATGTGTGTCTTTCCGGGTCTGGGTTACCTCACTCAGGATGATCATTTCTAGTTCCATCCATTTGCCTGAAAATTTCAGCATTTCCTTGCTTTTAATAGCTGAGTAGTATTCCATTGTGTAGATGTACCACCGTTTCTGTATCCATTCTTCAGCTGAGGGACATCTAGGTTGTTTCCAGATTCTGGTTATTACAAAGAAAGCTGCTATGAACATAGTTGAGCAAATGTCCTTGTTGTATGGTGGAGCATCTTTTAGATACATGCCCAGGAGTGGTACAGCTGGGTCTTGGGGTAGAACTATTCCCATTTTTCTGAGAAAGCACCAGTTTGATTTCCAAAGTGGTTGTACAAGTTTGCACTCTCACCAGCACTGGAGGAGTGTTCCCTTTTATTCGTATCTTTGCTAGCATGTGCTGACACTTGAGTTTATGATTTTAACCATTCTGATGGGTGGTTTTTGGTGTTTTAAAATACCAAAAGGCCTAGAAGACTAGACAGAGTTGTAAGACGAAATGAATGAAAATTTAGGATACTCAGCTGGTAAACACAATGAATACTATTTTTTGTTTGGCTTCCCCTGCCCCCGCCCCGCTCTTTGGTTTTTTCCTGAGACGGTTTCTCTGTGTAGCCTTGGCAGGCCTGGAGTCACAGAGATCTGTCTGCTTCTGCCTCCCTGAGTGCTGGGATTACAAGTGTGTGCCACAGTGGCCAGCAATGAATACTATTTTAATGTAAGCATGTAGCACACACAAGTTTTAGAGAGAAACCTTCATTTTTTTTCTACCAGAACTGAACTGCATGGACAGTTCAAGAACTGCAGCTACGATTAGCTGCAAAGGTGACCAAGGAGTGAATTATTAAGTTGGCTGCTCCCCCATCCTGAACAAACTGGGTTCCCATTGCAAAGAATGAAGAAAGACTAGCTGAAGTAGACAATTTACACTATTTGCTGTGAAGGGAAACATAGTCCGAATATCCATCTTGAACTCTGTAGTAGTCTCTCAGGCAAACACTGTAAATCTGAAAGGCGAAGGAAACTGCAGAGAAAGAGGTTCAGCCACTTGTCTTAGCCACCCTGAGGCCACTTAAATGTCTGAGATGTTATTTCTCATAATTTTATGTTCTTTGATGATTTTATTTATATTTGCTTGTTTGCTTGTTTGCTTGCTTGTTTGTTTTTGAGACAGGGTTTCTCTGTGTAGCCCTGGCTATCCTAGAATTGACTGTGTAGACCAGGCTGGCCTTGAACAAAGATCTCCCTGCCTCTGCCTCCGGAGTGCTGGGATTAAAGGTGTGTGCCACCACTGCCTGGCAATGATTTTAATGTGTATCTCTGTGTGTGTGTGTGTGTGTGTGTGTGTGTGTGTGTGTGTGTGTGTGTGTGTGTAGGTGTTCATGCCATGGTCATCAGGCATGCCAGCCTGATCCTTTACCTACTTAGCCATTTTGATGGCTTGGTTGCCCCTACTTTCAAGAATATCTTTGATCCTCAATACTTTTGGAGAAATCTAAAGATTTTGGTAGGTCTAACCAAAAAGTAGAAATGGTGTCTCTAGAACCAAAGCCATAATTCATCTGAGTCTCTGTTGGAGTCATGATTGTGTTAAACTGCTCAAGTCTGTGAAGGAAATTCATCTAAAATATCGATTAGTGTGACTCTCACCTCCATGACCCAAACCTCATAGGCCTGCTAAGCAAATCTCCTCTGATCCAACACACTTTACTGTGTGATTTTTTTTCTCCAAGATAAAAGAATGCTACACCCATTTTCCCCTTACTCCCTTCCTCTATGACTGTGTCTGAGGGGGACCTCCTCCCCCTGTATATGCTCATAGGGTATCAAGTCTCTTCTTGGTAGCCTTCTATCCTTCCTCTGAGTGCTAGCAGGCGTCTCCATCCAGGGGACATGGTCAAATATGGGGCACCAGAGTTCATGTGAAAGTCAGACCCCACTCTCCACTCAACTGTGGAGAAAGTTCTGTCCATTGGCTAGATCTGGGTAGGGGTTCGAAGTTTACTGCACGTATTGTCCTTGGCTGGTGTCGTAGTTTGAGCAGGACCCCTGGGCCCAGATCCGCCCGTCATAATGTTCTTCTTGTAGGTTTCTAGGACCCTGAAGAGGTATTTCCTAACAAAACCAAAACCCCTTGTGCTTCATGTATGTACGTATGTGTGTGGCACACATGTGTGAGTGTGTGTATGTGTGTTTGTATATGTATGTGTTTATATTATGTGTGTGGGTATGTATGTGTATGTGTGTTTGTACATGCATGTGTTTATGTGTTTATACATGTACACGTATTTGTATATATGTGTCAGTGTGTGTGCTATGCTTATGTTCACTAATATGTATGTATATACGTGTGGGAGTCAGACAACCTCAGATGTCATCCCTTAGGAAGTTTCCCACTTCTGTTTTTATGACATGACCTCTCATCATCAGCTTGGCACTTGCTTTGCTGTGACCAGTGAGCTTCAGGGATCTCTCTGGCCTCATGTCCCCGCAAGGGGATTCAAAGCATGTGCCTCTACCTCTGTGTTTTGTTTTTGTTGTTTTGTTTTGTTTTTGTTTTACAGGAGTTCTGAGGATTAAACTCAGGTTGTCACACTTGCAAGGCAAGCACTTTACCCACGAGCAGTCCCCAGCTCTGTTCATTGAATATAACATCCCCAAAGTAGTGTCAGATGGTGACCTTTGCCCATTTCATTTTTTCTATACTGATAAAGAGCTATATGTAAAATAAGAATATAGTTCCACATGAGTATTTTTAGTATCACTACTATACAGAAATATACTCAAATAAAAACAAATACTTAGTTTTACTAAGTCCTCCCCTTTTCTTACGGTCTAGTTACCCGTATATCCTTTGTTATGTCTCCACTAAAATAAAAGTTTCGTGTCTAACTGAATAAGCAGCACAGTTATTTTTGTCAGAGTAATAAAAGTGAGTGCTTTCTCCATTTTTGGGAGTGGTGTAGTCTTTAGAAACTCCCAGAAGGCGTCATTCAGATAAGGTCACACCAAATAGAAGTTTGGCTCACTGGATTAAAAATAGATAGGCACAGTGACTCAGCAGGTAGCTTGGTGCTCTCGCCCACTGAGAACATCCTAATTCTTCCTTGTGGTACATCACAGAGGCGTGTTCCAGAGGCTTTGCGGAGATTAGCTCATTTGGCTACTAGAAATAAGATCACAGTATATCTAGGACGTTCTGGGAGATGCGATGACCCCGAGACTATTTTGGGTCAGACTCTAGCTAAGTATACATAAACGTGCATTCAGCATACCTTTGTGAGTCGCTCTTTTCTCTGACTATGTTCTGTGTCAAATTCTGGGAGAAGTGTAATTAAGCCCACATTCAAAATAAGAATTTGTCGATGGTGTTATGCTGAAGCCGAAAGTGAACAAGAGAATCAGGTTACAGAGAGAACTTGACTGAGCTCTGATTTCTAGAACAATGCCCGCACTGTTTTCCCTTACATGAATGTCTCTGAGATGCTGGAAAGCTCACTGATGGACTGGGGACGTCTTGTAAAAGTGTCCCACTCTCTGACACCAAGGAGAGGAGAGTGACACTGACAACCTGAGTTTTCTGAAACAACCCTGCCATACATTTCAAAGTCACTTTCCCAAAGTTTACCTATAATCCTTTTTCCTTCATCTAGGCCTCTGTCAGTCTACATCACCCTTAGAGGGTATATAAACCCACTGGTCTTTTTTGTTTTTTTTAATAAGCCCTTTGGATGTTTACTTCCTTTCTTGGTTAGGTCTTTTTTGGTCAACTTGACATAAATTAGTCATTTGGGAAGAGGAAACCTCAATCGAGAAAACTCTCTCTTTGTATTGGCCTGTGGGTAAGCTTTTGAGGCATTTTTCTTAATTAATGATCAATGTGTCATGGCCAAGCTCACTGTAAACAGAGCCACCCTTGGGCACATGGGCCTGGGGTATATAACAAAGCAGGCTGAGCAAGCCACCAGGAGCAAGCCAGTAAGCTGGGTTTCTCCATAGCCTCTGCCTCAGTTCCTGCCTCCAGGTTCCTGCCTTGAGTTCTTGCCCAAACTTCCAGTAGTAATTTAGTGTGACCCTGAGAATGATAAGCTGAAATAAACCCTTTCCTCTCTGAGTTGTTTTTGATAATGATGTTTTACCACACCAATAGAAATCCCATGACATTTTCTCTCCTTTTCTCCCAACAGTCCCAGACAATCAGGGAGCATCTTACACATGAATAGAGTGACAGTTCTCCTAAGAGGGGCATGAGGAGAGGAAGGCACTATGGTTTGGATGTGTCCCCCCAAAGGGGCATGTCTTGGAAATCTGATCCTCCATGCAACAGTGTTGAGAGGCAAGGCTAGTAAGCAGCGAGTAGTCACTAAGTGTCTGCTCTCAGGAAGGTGGTGATGTGATCACGAGACTCCTTTTAATCCTTGTAAGAGCAGATTTGTTTCAGGAGTGGGTAGTGTCCTCTCTGGTTCACTGTCTTACTGCCTCTTGCCCGTTCACATTCCACTGAAGAGAGCAACACATCCTGAGAGCTTGTACCAGGCACCAGCAAGATGCTATTGGGCTTTCAGTCAAATATATTTCTTTTCTTTATAAATTCACCAAATTTGATATACTATGACGGTAACACAGAACAGGCTAACACAGAAGGCCCATTCTCCTTCCAAAACATCTCTCTGTAAATTATTGCCTCCTGCTAGGGCAGCGCTTACAGCTACTACTGATGTAGGTGAAACTTAAAGTAATGCATCTGATGTTGTGAAGGACTTGTTAACAGATTTGCTAGGAGATGTCAAGTCACACAAGTGGAATTTAGCGAAGGGAGCGCTGCCTCCAAAATAACAAAGACATGTAATGTGCTAACCGGGCCTGTTAGGGGTGAGGAAAATGTATTTACTCACCAGGATTAACCAGCCACTAGGCTCCATTCCCCTAATAAGGGACAGGCATTAGGACCTGCTCCCTGATACCTGTAATGGCAGCTCAAGGACAGCAGTATAGGGTCACAGTCAGCTACAGGTTTTGGTGTGCCATTGGGGTCCCCTGTGCTCATGAGGAAAAACGTAATTTTCCAAGTGGACAAGAAACTCTGGGTAATCACTATGGGGAAGAACACTGGTATACTTAAAACCATTCTGGCACTAGGCAATAGCTTTGCTGTGTAAATCCCCTATCTGCCTAAGTGGCCAGACTTGCGTGCAATCTCCCCTTTCCTTAAAATGTTGCAAGTGTAATGGGGGTCAGGACCTGAAAGTGATTTAAGGGTGTCAGTGCCTATGGAATATATGAGCTTAAGACATATGTATGTAAGGACCATTCTGTATTAGAGGCTGACTCGTATTTGAGTGTTAGCCACAGTTAGCCAAGTGCTTTAGTAAAGTGCTTTTTCTTCCTCTCTAAGTGTGCACCGATTCTTCACCTACAAGGCACATTATTTCTATAATACTATCCTTCATCAACATTAGCACACCAGCACCCATCTAAAACTACCCTCTTGTTCTCAGCCTCCGGATGTTAAGTTCTCAGCCTCCAGGTGTTAAGTTCTCAGCCTCCAGATGTTAAGTGCTAAAGAGCCAAAGACAAGGGAAATTGAGTCTTGAGCCTCTTTGAGCTTCATTTAGTCTCTTACCAGGCCACCACCAAGCCAGCAGATAAGCAAGCTATGATAAGAGGGAAAAAAAGTGGAGACTACAGGTCCTGCAGCAGACATCCTGCGAGCCCGGAAGATGGAACAGCTTGAAGAAAGGAAGACGTAGAGGCTTTTGAGAGAAGAGAAACACAGTGAGCCTGACATGGGCAGAAAACAAGTTCTTTTATCATAGAACTTGCTCTGCAGGCCTCCAGGGATTGACCTAACTGGGCAGTGAGGGAACGAAGAAAGGACAGACACACAGAGATATGTTCGGAAAAGATGGGATAAGGTGCTCTGGGCTCTCTGTGGAGAAGCTGCAGTACCCTGAAGCTTCTGGGCTCTCTGTGGAGAAGCTGCACGTTTACTATATACCATTGAACAGGGCTGTGGTGTTATTGCTGAGTAAGGAGACGGATCTAGCTGATCTTGGCAGGAGTGGGCTCTGTAGGGGAGCAATCTTCAGGCTGCAAATATCTAAGTGTGAAACACCACTGTAGATAGTTTCTGCACGCACTATCAATATCTGTACACGGACCAGAAGAAGGCTTTGCCATGCCCATGTGTCTGAGCATGGGAGTCTTTGACATGGCTGTGCCCATGCCAAACAATACACAGTCCCTCAGGACTTCACCTGTTCTCTTACCCTATGGGTAACCTGGGAAACACTTCTTCTTAAGCTAAGCCTGTAACCAGACACATGGGGTTGAAGCTAACCTTTGGCAGACAGCCCATTTTCATTTTGGGCTGTCTAGAATTGTTGGATTTACCATAAATTCTCTGTTTCCTGTCATATGAGGATGTCTCCTTAGTCAGAGAGTTAGCCAAGAGTAAGAAAGGTCTAATTAATAGAGGCTTATAGCCAGGGCTACATAGTGAGACACAGTCACGGTAAATAAATGCATAGACACATAGAATAAAAACAAAAAAACAAAGCTTACAGTGAGTTCCCATTGTTATGAGTAGTGTCTATAGGGATGGTCTCAGACCAGATTGTATCTACCTGTGTTTCTAAATCCTTGTCGCTATTAAGAAAGAATTTAGGGATAAGGCAAAGGCAAGGAAGTTTAATGTTGGGTACCCAAGGGTGAGTGTGGGCTTCTCAAGAGAGTGATTCATAGCTAGGATTTAGGGGAGTTCATAAAATAAGCAGACTTTAATGAGGGAGGATTATTCATGACTGTGGGCTGGGGAGTGGAAGGCAGGAACTTCCAGGACTGGGTCAGGATTTTTTTGGAACAGGGGTTGTTGCCTCTTTTCTATCTTAACATAAGTTTTTCCAGATGTGACTTGGTATCAGCTGTGTGATGGGAGCACCCAGCTTTGCAAGGCTCTTGATAAAAGATGAGGTTATAATAATGCAAAGGACACTTGGCCACCAGTTTTGAGAGGCCTTGAGTCTCTGTGATTGGAGTGGTCACATGACATCCTGCCGCAATACAGCTCTGTGGTTGCCTGAGCCTTTAAGCACGATGTAGTTCGTGTTCCTGCTAGTCTCTCAGCCCACCTCACAGTCTCATATCTGCATGTCAACACAGGAGTCTGGAAGGCTCATAAGGCTGGCGCATGAGCACACCGCAACCTCAGTAGTTAACCTGTAAGTTATCTTTACATTAAGGCTCCGCCCCAGAGTTCTGCAGCCATTGGGGATGGTTTGAGTTTGTCTTTCCAGGGGTTGTATGCTCAGAGTCTGGCACTCAGGGTGACAATACTGGGATGTGGTGGGACTTTTAAGAGCGAGGGCCTAGCACAGTGCTTCCGTGACCTAGTAATTTCTTTGCTGTTGTTAGGAAAGAAAGCTTGACGAGCACATTGCACAGAAGCAGCAGGCAGGGCAGTAACTAGATTCTACTTTGACTTTGACCTAATGATCTCTTGAACAGTCCACCTCTGGCTCGGGCCACACCTGTCAAGTGGCGTTTGAGAGGCTTGAAGCCAGGGCTACATAGAGAGACGCTGTCCCATACCAAAACCAACCAACCAACCAACAAACAAACCAAAAACAAAACAAAGGCTCCTACTCTCAACATTCTGGCATCAAGAATAAGCTCCTGACACAGAACTTTGGGAGACTCTTTAAAACCATAGTATCAGGCCTGGCAAGATGGCTCAGCAAGTTAAGGCTCTTGCTGCCAAAGCCATGCTTGGTTCCTGCTGGGATCTACATTGTGGAAACATAATACTGACTCCAGCAAGCTGTCCTTCACATGCACGTGCGCGCGCGCGCACACACACACACACACACACACACACACAAATACATAAACAAATAAAATGTAAAAACATAATTCCCATAGCTGTAACATTAAGCATAAAAATATATCTTGGGCTTGGGGTTGCTTTGCTTCCTTTTGTGAGACAGACAGGGTCTCACCATGTTGCACCGGTTGGCCTGGAACTCCAGGTAGAAGACTAGGGTGGCTTAGAACTCACAGAGCTCCACCTGCTTCTGCTTCCCAAGTGTTGAAACTAAACGTGTGCACCACCACGGCCAGTGAAAAACCATAGAGTTAAGTCTATCTATGCATGATGGGAAACGTGAACATGTCGGGGAGGTGGCGAAGCCCAGAGCTTTGCACACGTCATCGAACATTCTATCAGAGAGCTGCAACCTGGTGCTCACATTAAAAGTAAATAAATGACAAGGGAAGTGGGTGAAGTAAGTCTGAGACCTCAGAGTGATTGTAAGGCCGGATCTAGGGTAAAAGCAAGAATAAATGTTCCACTTACTGTGAAGGAGACTCTTCAATTCTCTCAATCCCCGCATGATTTACTTCTCTGTCCTTTTCCAAAGGCTGTAAATCTTTTTAATGGCTAACCAAACCTGTGGCCAGTGTCCACGATCAGGGATGTTTTCTGTGGACCTGGGAGCTCTCTTTGAAATCTAATCACTGAAGATGATGGCTCTCCACCCACCCACCCACCCACCAGGCCCTGAGGGATGCCTGGGCTTGCCTGCCTTGCTGTCTGACTGTGGAGCCTACCTATCCACTTAGCCACAAGAAACATCAGATTCTTTTTGGTCTCTGCAAACCTCTCAAGTGAGCTGAGAGTTTGCGTCTCACATCCTGATTTAATGCGCATTTGGTAATAGAACAGTTCTCTTTCTCTTCTTCTTCTTCAGGGAGAGATTTTCCTGGGTTGGGAGGGTTTGTTGGTAATTGTGTTTCCCCAGGACTAGTGTAGGCTGACCTTTTCTACAGCTGACGCATCCATGCTAAGCAGTTTTCAACCAAACCATTAATCTGCTCCACTTCAAGTAATAACAGAGAATGTGTGTGGTGGTGTCTTAGTCAGTGTGCTATTGCTGTGAAGAGACACCATGGCCATAGCAACTGATAGAGGAAACCACTTAGCTGGGACCAGCTTACAGTTCAGAGGGTTAGCCCGTTCTCATCACGGCATGGAGCATGGCAGCCTGCTGGCAGACCTGGTGCCAGAAAAGGAGCTGCGAGTTCTATTTCTGGATCCACAGCTGCAGGAAGAGAGAGGGACTGGGGCTGGCTTGGGCTTTGGAAACCTCAGAGCCTACCCTCAGCGACACACTTCCTCCAACAAGGCCACACCTCCTAATCCTTCTCAAGCAGGGCCACTCCCTGATGACTAAGTATTCAAATATATGAGCCTATGGGGGACATTCTTAGTCAAACCGCCTTAGACATAATTAGAAGTGGAAACAAACAAAATTTTTCATTTTCCTTCCTTTCTACCTTACTACTAAAGAGGTAGAGGGATCTTTTTGCTAACCGAGCACTGGAAATTAACTTTGATCTATATCTTTCCGAACAGGTGTGCCTAGCTTTTCTCCCACAGGATCGCAGTCTACATACGCTTATCTGCTTGCCGCATCGGAGCCAACAAGACACACTATGTTGGCTGATACGACTTCATTTCATTTTTTATGCTTATTTAGTATCTAGTAACAAAAACATTCCCGATTTTTAAAAACCATTTTCTTCTAGCTATTGAATTCTTTCCAGATTTGACCTCATTTACACCAACCGTGCCGCTACATGCACATGGAGAAGCATCTGATTTTCCAAGGAGGAACACTTGAGAATGGCTGCCTAATTCACACACCCACAAAGAGCATATGAACAGACATCAGCCTTAATATAACACTACCGATACTCAGTATCACTCATTCTAATTGTTGCCAATTGGAAAGGGCAACAATGCACTGTTTTTTAAATTTGCATTTTTCTTTTCATATATTTTTGTGAGCATCTGTATTTGTCATGTTTCTTGCCTAATCACGCCCTTTCATTGACTGTCCTATAAAAGTAACTTTCATTCTCCTGATCTAATTGTCTTCTCAGAGGCTTACTATCCAATAACTGGCCCTTTAGTTCTTTCAGAACTCTGGCTGGCTGGCTCCATTCAGCTGTTCTGGCTCAAAACTCCTCTCCAAGCTGACTCAAACTGGCTTCTCTCAGCTTCTCCTGAATTGCTCTGCTTCTGAACTCCACAAACTCAACCGAACTCAACTGAACTACACTGAACTGTCTGTACTATACTGTATTGTACCAAAACCAACTCTACTGTCCCATCTTTTCTACTGGGCTCTCTGCTGTGTTGTCCTTTCTACTCTCTCTGCTGTACCCTGCTCTACTGTCTCAGCTTTACTATACTGCTCTTAAGTAACTTCTCTTTCCTGTCTGTTCTCATGAAAGTTGGGTGTATCCTACTCTGTCAATTCTTTCCCTGATTTGTCACTTTGTCTGTCCCTCAATTAGATGTCACTTTCAAACATGGTTTCTTCCTTCTACAAACTAACTTTACCATCATTGTTTGGAATTAAAGGTTGGCACTACAAGCATACCTGCATTCCATCCAGAGAGATTAAAGGTGTGTCATTCCAGCCAGATGTGGTGGCACACGCCTTTAATCCCAGCACTCAGGGAGTGCTGTGAGCTCGAGGCCAGCTGGCCTACCAACTGAGTCCAGGATGGCCAAAGCTGCATAGAGAAACCTTGTCTCAAAAACAAAAACAAAACAAAACAAAAACCCAAACCCAAACCCAAAACCAAAAGGTATGTCATTCCAGCCAGATCACATAGACCTAGAAGGTCTTTGCATGTGATCTCTTGCCAGAGCAGCCATGTTACTGGATTAAAACTCCTCTTCTTCCTATTCTTCTTCCTCCACCTCAACCCCTCTTTCTGTCTCTCTTCCTTTTCTTCCTCTCTTCTTTTCTTTTCTTCTTTTTCCCTCTTTCTTTTTTTTTTTGAGATGCTACAGTCTCTAAACTAGCTTAGGACTTTGCAGCCAAGACTGGATTTCAGCTCATGCTCCTTCTGTTTCCAGAGTGATAGTATTAAGTGTTTGTACCATCATATATTTACTTATTTATTATAATTTACAGCATAGATGATCATTCATGCTTTCCTACACTTAAGCTCTCCTTGTAAAATCTTCTGATTCCCCAGTGTTGGAGCTGGTCTCTCTATAACTGTATAACTCAAATCTGGTTGCCTCACCTTCATCTCTTAGCCATTTTGATATACTCCTTATAATTTTATGTATTTCTGCCCAGCTGAACTTTTTTTCTGGGGACCAAATCCAGGGACCTATGCATGCTAGGCAAGGGGTTAACCAGTGAGCCACACTTTCAGCCCCAAGGCAAATATGAATCTTAATTATGAAAAACATTATGATGGGGTGAAGCTAAGAAAAATCTAGAGGGGAGCCTGGCATGGTGACAGTGCACGCCTTTAATTGTAGCACTCGGGAGCCAGAGGCAGGTGGATTGTTGTGAGTTCCAGGCCAGCCCAGTCTACAAAGTGAGTCCAGGACAGCTGAGACAGCATAGAGAAACCCTGTCTTGGAAAAGAAAAAAAGAAAGAGAGAAAGAAAGAAAGAAAGAAAGAAAGAAAAGTCTAGAGTGATCCAGAAGAGCCATATAGTTACTAATTTAACAGAGGGAGATTACATTCTAATGGAGGGTAGAAGACAGCAAGCAAAGAGATAACACATATTAGTGAAAAGAACTGAAAAGAAACATTCAGTACGGAGGAGGGGACAGACTCCAGGGAGGTGCTGTTTTAGTAGGGTGGTCAGGGAAAGCTTCAGTGAGAAGCTAATGTTTAATGGGGAGAAAATGAGGAAATAAACCTCATTTGAGAGAAAGTGTCAGGAATCGCTCTCTAGGCTAAGGAAATAGCAAGTAGGGCACGGGAGAGCGACCTTGACAAGTTTAAGGACTGGAGAGGAGTCACGTAAGGTGGAGAAGAGTGGGGAAAGGGTGGGGTGGGTGGTGAGAACTGAAGAGGACAAGAGGAGCCCCCACACAGGGAAAACTGTAGGTGGATGCAGTACATTGGCTTATTTGACATCTGGTTTTCTTCCTCCCAGAACCCTTATTTAAAAGTCTAATTTGGTTTTTTGTTTCTCCATTTGGGCCTGGCTGTCCTGGAACTCACTTTGAAGACCAGCCGGCCTAGTCAGTGTCAATGGCAGCAGCCCCGTCTCTGTAGCTTGGTTTTGCCACAGAAGGAGCAAGTGTCCTTGGTGTGCTCACTGATTTGTCTTTCTTCACCATTGTCTGGAGAGAGGCACTGCAGTGGGGCTTGTGTTTATGACGGTTCTGATGTCCTTGGAGAAGGAGCCATGTTGTGTGTGAAAACTCTTTCTAATCAAAAGCTGAGCGGCTGGGAGCAGCTCAGTTCTACACTTCCTTGGCACGCTTGGTTCCTCAAGTATTGAAGTGAATGTGGGAACACCAGAGTGAGAGATGAGACCAGAAGGTCCCCATCACCAGAGAGTCTACCCTTCTGCAACACCTGGTACCATCTGGACGCACTTGACTTTCAAACCTGAGGGGATGTGCTATGGTTCGGTCACAATTGTCTCCCATGGATTTTCATGTTTGGACACCTGATCCCCACCTGGTGTTGCTGTTCTTGGGACGCAGGGACCAGCCTTGTAGAAGTGGGTCAGTGGAAGGCAGGCCTTGAGGAGGATTTGCCCAATTCTGCTCCCAGCTCCAGTTTCTCTGCTTCCTGGTCTGCCCAAACGTGACGTATTTCAAACATACACTCCAAACACCATGTAGGAACTCTACCATGCCTTCCACACCAGGGAGAACTGTTATCTTTCAAATCCTGAGACTAATAAGTAAATCCTTTTCCCTTAAGTTGCTTCTTCTGGTATTTGAGTATAAGACCAAAACAAAAAAAGAAAAATGAAGAAAGAAAGAGAAAAAAGGTAATTAATTAGCGTGCAATTAAATAATGGATAAAGGTCAAAGACCCTAGGAAATGTCATACAATGTCCAGGACAGCCCCTATCACAAAGATTTATCTCATTTAAAATGCCAATATGGCATGATGGAGCAACATGAGTTTGAGGTAATGAGAAAAGATCCCAAGCAGGATGGAACGGTCAGACACACAGCACTGGGGAAGCAGGACACACAAGAGTGTGAAAACACATAGGCAGGGAAGACTGTAGCTTAAAATGGAGCCATGCCAAGGGGTCAGGATGAAGAACAGAGATGCTGGAGGGCATGGTTGCTTCCTTCTGAGTTTGAGGTGTGAAATGGACACCTCAGTATAGTTCCAGAAGTAAGGGCCGAATTCTAGACATCAGTTCCCGCCCCCAGACCCATCCTATCTGCTAGAGCACCTCAAAGTCTCTATCTGCTTAAACACTCAACGACTTCCTGTCAAAGAGAGCCTTGTCCTCTTGTTTCTAAGGCCCCAAACACATTCTCAAACTCGACTCTAGATAACAATGTTTCTGGAACATTCTCTTCCTTTCTCCCTAAGACAATCTCCAGGACCTTGGAATTACTTAGAAATCATTGCCAAGGTCAGCCATCTGAAATCAGGAAGTAGCTTCTTGGGTTCTAGAGCACAGTAAGGCCGTGACTGTTTCTCTGCACAGGAGGAAGGAGCGTGCCTGGGAGTTTTCATCCCGCTCCATCACTACCGGGGGAGCTGTGAGACCTTCTTCCACTGCAGGGTAGAGCTCAAGGATAAAATACTCCCTTAGAATAATTATACAACACTCACAAAAGTCTACCTGACTTTTGCCAGAGGCCAACATAAACATTTAATATTCTGGTTATTGACAGAACCGCCGAAGTATAACATTTTTAAAAGATTTAAAAATTTTTCATTTTACATGTATGGGCTATTTGCCTGTCTACTATATATATGTACCATGTGTGTGTCAGGTGCCCAGGGAGGCCAGCAGAGGGTGTTGGATCCCCTAGAACTGGAATTATGGATGGTCCTGAGCCACCATATGAGCACCAGCAATGGAACCCAGGACCTCTGTAAGAGCAACATGTGCTTGAAATTGCTGAGCCATCTATCTCTCCAGCCCTATAATCCATTGCCTATATGTTTGGTGTGATTTCCCAGGCACACTTCAGAACTGTTACAAATATTTACATATTTTTGTGAAGCTGGTTTTTTTTGGTGTGTGTGTGTGTGTGTGTGTGTGCATTTTTGTTGTTGTTTTGTTTTGATGTTGGGGACTGAACTCAGGGCGTTTTCATGCCAAGTTAAGTGAGCAAGTGTTCCACCACTGAGCCACTACCTCTCCCATCCGAATTTTCTCTAAAACGTTTACTTTGAAAATTATCCAACTCGCATGGGCATGGTGGGGTACGACTATAGTTTTAACTCTTGGAAGGCAGAGCCAGAAGGGTCATGAGGCCAAGGTCATCCTTGCTTATATAGTAAGTTCAGGGACCAGCCTGGGGTATGTGAAACCTTGCCTCAAAGTGGGGGTTAGAGGTGGGAATCAAACCTACAAAACTGTGAAAAAGTAGTACAATCAAATGTATCCTTTACCCAATTTCCTGTCTTTATGTCTATAACCTTGTTTCATCTTCCCATCTGTTTCTACATTATTTTTTAAACTAAATCACTTAAATATTATGAGATCTATATAGTAAAACTTTATCCTTCAACAGTTAATATATATATCCTAAGACAAAGACATTGTTACAAAAAATTGTTCTCCCTACATTAGAATGACTGTCAGAATTATCTAACACATACTCAGACCTTAAAAGTTATTCCTCAGATGACCTTTAAAATTACTTTTCCTCAGCCAGGAGTTGTGGTGCACTCGGGAGGCAGAGGCAGGTGAATCACTGTGAGTTCAAGGCCAGCCTGCTTTACAAAGAGAGTTCTAGAACAGCTAGGGCTATTACACAGAGAAACTCTGTCTGGAAAAAAAAAAAAAAAAACCAAAACAAAAATAAACAAACAAAACCAAAAAACCCTAGTTTTCCTCTAGAATTTAACTGAAGTTCATGTCTGTCTAGACTTATCTAACTTGTAAAAGTCATTTGTTTTACCCTTCTTGGTTCTATTTATGACACTAATATTTTTTCTTTCTTTTGCTCTTTTTGTTTTGCTCTCCCCTCCTCCCCCCCAGATAGATTTTTCTGTGTAGCCTTGGCTGTCCTGGAACTCACTTTGTAGACCAGGCTGGCCTCTGCCTCCTGAGTGCTAGGATTAAAGGCGTGTTCCACCGTTTCCTGGTTACTTTTTTTTTTTATGCTAGCAGAGAAAATAACGGGCTTCATTGTGGTATTTTTCATATGAAACTAATATATATATATATTGGCTTTTTGAGACAGGGTTTCTCTATGTAGCCTTGACTGTCCTGGACTCACTCTGTAGACCAGGCTGGCCTTGAACTCACAGCGATCTGCCTGCCTCTGCCTCCCAAGCACTGGGATTAAAGGCGTGCACCAAGACTGCCCAGTTGACCCTAATATTTTTAAAGATTGTAAGCCAATTCATTATAGAATGGCCCACAATCTAAAGTCAGTTTGTTTCTCTCTGATCAGTTTAAGGTTAGAAGAAAGCTTGGTGTGGAGAGTCATGTCTGCTGCCCTAGCACTCAGAGCACAGAAGCAGGTCTTGAAAGCTCACGGCCAGCCAGGACTGTATAATGAGACCCCCATCTCAAAAACCTAAGCTGGATGCTAGAGAGATGGCAGCTTTTAATCCCAGCCCTAGAGAGGGAGAGGCAGGAGGATCTCTGTGAGTTTGAAGGCAGCCTGGTCTACAGAATCCAGGCCAGGGCTCTGTTACACAGAGAAACCCTGTCTCGAAAAACCAAAACCAAGCCAAACACCTCCCTGAAGGTCTGTTACACAAGGTTCATGTTCAGCTGGAAAGCATGCTCCCTGTAGGCCTGCAACCTCAGCTGCTCAGAGAACTTGACGTTCTCCCAAATTAGTAACTCCCTTAGGCAATAGGCAATAGGCAAGGCCGGCACAGCTTCAACCTGCACCTCAAGGAAATCCCGTCGATCAAATACCAAGGCTCGCCATCCAGCTCTGTCTGTCTGTCTGTCTGTCTCCCTCTCTCCCTGCCCCCCTCTGAGTGTGTCTGTCTGTCTGTCTATGTGTCTGCCTGTCTGTCAGTCTGTCTTTCTCTGTGTGTGTGTGTGTCTGTCTGTCTATGTTTCTGTGTGTGTGAGAGACAGACAAGCAGACAGAGAGCAAACAAACAAACAAACCCAATAACACAAAAGAAATGAGGCACTTAGGACAAGGTCCAGTAAAAATAAAACAGCTCACTCAGATCAGTAAAGATCGCAGCCGCTGCAGTTGTCAGAGCCATCTAAGTTTAGGGCTAGCAATGGCTCAGTGACAGAAAGCTTGCCTGTCACGTGTTGAAGTCTAGGTTGAGGGATGGGAGGAGGGAGAAAGAAAACTTGCTGTGTTTAAGATACTGAAAGGAAAAAAAAAAAACCCACAAGCTTTAAAAATATGAGTGAAGAATATAAAACTGTGTCACAACATGGTGAAGACTGGCTGGGGGACACTCACTGGGCACTGCTAGCTGTGCAAACAGGAGGTCTTGAGTTTGGGGTCCCAGCACCCATGGAGGATTCTTGTTCGCTTCTGGCCAATCAGTCTAGCCAAATAGGCTGAGCTTCAGATTTAGTGGGAGACCCCAGGCCTCCACATGCCTGCGTGTTCACCTGCTCACAGACATCTACACACACACACACACACACACACACACACACACACACACACACACACACACTGCATACATACCAATAAAATATGAAAAGCCGAACAGATATTTAGAGATTAAAAACGTTAAACACTAGGCTGGAGAGATGGCTCAGTTGGTAAGAGCACTGATTATTCTTCCAGAGGTCCTGAGTTCAACTCCCAGCAACCACATGGTGGCTCAAAATAATAAATAAATAAATAAATAAATAAATAAATAAATAAATAAACACCATCTTGAAGACTAAAAGATGGACCAAGGGTGAGAGCAGATACAGCTCCCACCTCTTCTAATCTCATAGATACAGTTTCTGAAGGCAGTTTCTTTCTTTCTTCCTTTCTTCCTTCCTTCCTTTCTTTTTTTCAAGACAAAGTTTCTCTGTGTAGCCTTGGCGTCCTAGACTCACTTTGTAGACCAGGCTGGCCTCCAAGTCACAGCGATCTGCCTGCCTCGGTCTCCTGAGTGCTGGGACTAAAGGTGTGTGCCATGACACCGGGCTCTTAAGGCCGTCTCTAAATCCCAAAACATGCTCAGAGCCCAGCCTTCTCTCGCCAGTTCAAGCCTGCTTTGATCTTGGGGCCTCAAGTGGAGGACTACCTTGCCAGCTCCACCTCTCCTCCCCGCCTCCTCTCTGTGTCCCCTCCTCTGATCCTAATTGCTCCATGTACCGTAGCAAAGGAAGACCAGAGTGAAAAGGAAAGTGGCTGCTGTCACTGGGTCACTGGGCATGAGTGTGCCCTGGGCATGGAGAATGCCCAAACCTGGCCTTTCCTCTAAGATGTTTTCTCAGAGGTTGCCTTTCTTACTCAGCTGCTTTGAGGATAGCTGTCACGCACACAGCACTTCTCTGGCTATCTGCTTTCCATGGCTCTCTCACCCTAGGTTTGTACTGGTTCTTTTACCCACGAGGTTCCTTTCCAGATGACCCAGGGCTACATTTTGTACAGATTCCCCCCCCCCCCCACCGCCCATTCCTTGGGACTAAGTCACCTTTACTATTGTCATGAGAGTCCTGTTCATAGCTGACACCCTTGGGCATTCAGGCGATGGTTTCGCCACATGCCTGCACTTCAGACTCAAGTCATTCCTCAGACTCCAGCGGGCATTTTCTAGAGTCTCTCCCTGATCTGAGGCATCCAACCCTGTGTTCTGTGCAAGCTACATCTCAAGACACTTGAGTTTGGTTTGAGGTGATGAGGGGCACCCTCCCTGCCCCATGTCAAAGTGAAAGTGGGAGAACATCATTTCCAAAGAAACCCCCAACTCCCAGTCTCTCCACTCACAGGTTCCCTGTATTCCAAAGTCAGTGTGGGGTTCACATTTGCCACAAGTGTTTATAATCCCTTAGCAGACCCAGAGGGACTGATCACCTACTGTGTCGGTTTCATTTGGGGATCACTTGTAAAACAAACATGGAAGAGTGCCATTTGAGGGTCTTGTTTCATTGGAATTTATCCCAAATAACTGAAATCATTGTGTGTTTAAGAAAAAGTTGGCAGTGGAAAGAATACATCACGATTTCTTCTGTGTAAAAAATTTGAGGATGAAAATGTTAAGCGTGTATATGGGAGAGAAGAGACTCGAAATGGACAGCACAAAGGGCTTGGGTTTAGAATCTATAGAGAATTCATAAAAATCAGAAAAATGTGGGAGGCGGAGTCTTAGACAGGCCCCGCATAAAAGGAGCTGTTCAAATGACCAAGGAAAATAAAAATGTGCTCAAGCTTGTTTGTTGTCAGGGGAAAGCACACTAAGATGGCTGTGGGTTGCACACACATGGAAGAATAGCTAGAGATGATAAGATTATGAAGAATCTAGATTTTTCTATCTCAGTAGTGTGAAAGCTTAAGTTAATAAGCAAACATGCTGAAATACTTCCCACAGTGCTAAATGATAGGCTATGTATAAATGCCTGAAAACATAAATTATAATAACAAGTATACCGGGCGACAAAAAAGGTCAAGGCTAATTTTATTGTTTAGATTGTTGCTTTTCAGGAAATCATCTAGACAAGAACATATAGCTCAGTGGTAGAGCACTTGCCTCACATTCATGAGACGCTGGGTTCAATCCCTGGTTCTATAGAAAGAAAAAGAGAGATGGTGGGGACAGAGAGAGAGAGAGAGAGAGAGAGAGAGAGAGAGAGAGAGAGAGAGAGAGAGACTCCCTAGTGATGGTCAGGATACAGAGACGTTTTATACTATTTAATCCTCGTGAGTCACCAACAGATTTTGTACTCTATAGCCACACAGACATACAATTCTGCAAGACAAATTTAGAAGTCTTTCATGGCAATGAAATATCGGCATCTCAGCACAACCGCTGCGCCTCAATGGATAATTATAGGAAAGCTTTTTCCTCACTTTTAATCTGGCTGTCTCAGTTACAACTATTTTTGCTGCGAATAGTAACCAACACAAAGTAATTTAAGCAAAAAAGAATGTGGAGATGGCTTACAGGGTTCAAGGCAATGATACTGCTGGGCTCTAGGAATCAGAGACACTGAGCCTTGAGGAATCCGGAGCATGCTTCCCTCTTTCCCTCCAGTCCTCCCAGGATGTCTGCGACTTTCTTCTCTCTCCCTTTCCCTGGCTGCAGCATGGGACCTGGTGGCTCTGAAATGGGTCCAACTCGCGGCCTCTCCTCTCAAAAGACTGGTCCAAGCTGATGGGCATTTTCTCAGTTTTTAAAAATTTATTTTTATTTCATGTACATTGGTGTGTTGCCTGCATGTATGTCTGTGTGGGGGTGTCAGATCGTCTGGAAGTGGAGTTACAGGGAGGAGTGAGCTGCCATGTGGTTGCTGAGAATTGAACCCGGCACCCCGGGAAGAGCAGCCAGTGCTCTTAACCTCTGAGCCATCTCTTCAGCCCCATTTTCTCAGTTTTGAGTCAATATTTAAGGAGAAAAACAGTTTGGCCTGTCTTGGGAAGAATGCCACCCTGGCCTGGTCAAAGGGGCAGGAAAAAAAAAAAAGTGGGTTTTATGATGGGTTCAATCTCTGGCACAAAGAAAAAAGTAAATAAATGAGTGGGTTATGAGTTAGGAGGACACTCATGACAGCTGTTATTACAATTTTACACACAAATATTTTAACTTTAAATTATTCTTTCTTTTCTATTCTTCCTCCTTTAAAAAAAAAAAAAAAAGATAGGGTCCTGTGTCCCAGGCTGGTCTTGAGCTTGGTTTGCAGTCTAGGATGATCTCAACTTTCTGGTCACTCTATCCCTCCTTCCTAAGTGTTGGGGTTGTAGACATGCACCATCTGACTAAGTTTATGAAGTGCTGGGGAGCAAACTCATTGGTGTTAGCCAAGCACTCTACCAATTGAGCCACACCCGCAGGCCCTTTTCTCTTCTTTTTGAGAGCTTCTCTATGGAGCCCAGGCTAGCCCATAACTCATGAGCTCAGGTGATATTTCTGTGTCAGCTTTCTAATGTAGCTGATACTACACACATGAATTCTACATTATTATTAATTATTATTATTATTAATGTCTTATTGTTATTGTTATAGTTTTATGGGGGGTAGAAGATAAGAAGCAACGATGATCTAGTGTCTTACTGTATAGCCTTGGCTGGCCTGGAACTCACTAGGGAGGCCAAGGTCCCCTTGGACTTGTGAATTTCCTGCTTCTGCTTCCGCAGTGCTAGAATTACAGGAGTTCTTGTACCAGTCCAGTGGCCTGCCCTCTGTGTCTCCACCCTACTCAGAATGCTGCCACAAGACATTATTCTTGCTACCAGGTGACAGCAAGCTGGGTCAGGGATTGCTATTACAAACCCATTATAAAGCAATCATGCTTCTTCTCCTAGACATTGAAGAGTGGGAGGTGACGGCTGGGTCAGTTTCCCATGGGGCAGGTATATTCTAGGCCATGGAAGGTCGTTGCTGGGGTAACCGTGAGAATAGGTGAACAGTCAAGAGAAACTCACCCCATTAACACAATGAACGTGAACAGAGGTAGAAAGAAAAGCCATACCACCTTCCAAGGAGACACTGGCTGGTCTCTAACCTTCCAGACGCTGGTTCGTGTAGTTTGAACTGCAAGTCTGCAATCAGGAGGCACGAAAGGCTCCTGCCTGCTGACTATGGACGCCTGTCTAGCTAAACTGACTTAAGTGGATTTATCTTCACTGTAGCCAGAGGATCAGAGAGAATTAAACAACATGGTGAGAGTCCCTCTCACCCTCCTCCTATTACTTGAAGTCATTGACCTTGAGCTCTGGCCACAGTTGTACAAAACCAGTTGTTCTTTGTGGATTTTCCTATAAATCATCGAGGAGACTGAGAGTGCCATCATGTTTAACATAAGGATGACAGTGGATATATGATATAAGGGTTTAGTGTCCTGTCGAGAGGAAAATATGTAACACGTCTAAAACAATGGAAGACAGGTTTAAAACAGTACATAA
This sequence comes from Acomys russatus, assembly GCF_903995435.1. NCBI lineage: Eukaryota > Metazoa > Chordata > Mammalia > Rodentia > Muridae > Acomys > Acomys russatus. The sequence goes on along the minus strand of NC_067137.1, from coordinate 8,934,805 downwards.
TAATGCATTGCACCGTAAAGAACAAGGGCCGGGTGATGGCTCAAATGGGTAAAGCACTGGCTGCACTGGAGTTCGAATCCCAAGAGCCCACATACGAACCACGTGGTACCAGCCTGTAACCGCAGGTCATGGAGGGCAGAGCCAGGGAATCCCTAAAACAAGCTGGCTTCACAGACTATCCAAAGCAGCAAGCTCCAGGCTCAAGACGAGCCCTTGCCTCAGTTGGTAAGATGGAGAGCTATGGAGCAAGACCTCTGACGTCAACCTCAGGTGTGGGGGGGTGCTCTATACTCACCTGCACACACATGTGAACACGCGTGTGCATGATCACCACACATGCAATATGCAACCAACCCTTTATTAATTGCACAGCACCGTATCATTACAGCCATGTTGCCGCAAAGAGCATTAGATCCCTCAGAACGCAGTGGACAGAGACTCTCAGGAGGCAGAGGCAGGAGGATCTCTGTGAGTTTGAGGCTAGCCTGGTCTATATTTTAAGTTCCAGGACAACCAGAGCTACATAGAAAAAACAAAACAAAACTCCCTCTCTTGAAAAACAAACCTACAAAGGGAGAGAGAGAGGAAGATCAATGCAGACCAAAGAAGTTCAGTTGTTGGTGGTAAGAATTCCTTTTTTTTAAAAAATGGCTCTGATTACTATTATAGTTAGTGTTGGGTCCTGTTTGTCTTAATGTAAGGGTGGGAATCAAAAGATTCTTTTTTTTTTTCTTTTTCTTTTTTCTTTTCTTTTTCTTTTTTGGCTTTTTGAAACAGAGTTTCTCTGTGTAGCCTTGCCTGTCCTGGACTTGTTTTGTAGACCAGGCTGGCCTCAAATTCACAGAAATCTGCCTGCCCCTGCCTCCTTGAGTGCTGGGATTACAGGTGAGCACCACCGGGCCTGGCTTACCTCTCAGACCTTTCATAGCAGCATCTCGATGCTGGGAGATTAGTGTGTCCTGGGTCCTATCAGCTATTTGTCCTATTCCGTGAAATACTTTGAAGCAGACATTAACAATCCCATTATATTCCTAATGTTGACTTTTTGACTATTCTGTGTCGTCCTGACTGACAGCAAAAGAAGAGAAACACGATCACTGAGATAGTAAACAAATGTGCAACAATGTGCTTGACTCTGTAACCTGACCACCTTATCCTAAGCAAACAGAAGCAATCTTTGAAGGCTACTGTAAAAGAAATTTATAATAGTGCTTGCACATATTCCTCTAACACACACACATACATGACAGCCAGGGGAATGAAACAAAAATATGTTTTTTTCACAGCTTATTATTCTGTTATTATTGTAAATGTAGACATGACCTATATACTTATTAGCAGGGGTCATTATTTGGTGTTATCTTACCATGGCCCTACAAACTTTAAAAAAAAATTTTTTTATTAATTTATTCTTGTTACATCTCAATGGTTGTTATCCCATCCCTTGTATCCTCCCATTCCTCCCTCCCTCCCATTTTCCCCTTACTCTCCTCCCCTATGACTGTGACTAAGGGTGACTTCCTCCCCCTTTATATGCTCATAGGGTATCAAGTCTCTTCTTGTTTTTGTTTTTGTTTTTTTTTAAGATTTATTTATTATGTACACAGTACTCTGCCTGCACGTACACCTATAGGTCAGAAGATCACATTATAGATGGCTGTGAGCCACCATGTGGTTGCTGGGGATTGAATTCAGGACCTTTGGAAGAGCAGCCAGTGCTCTTAACCTCTGAGCCATCTCTCCAGCCCCAGGTCCTACAAACTTTTATTAGAAGCCATGAAGTGGTTGTTTTTTGTGGATACGTGGTCACTGTAATAGAGTTCGGGTCATCAATTGTGTTCAGAAAAATACAGTAAAAATGATGCTTTAAAGGGTGGGTATCCCTTCCTCTGATACAGCCATTTCCTGTGCCCAATTCAGACTTAAAATGCAGACAAGAATAAAAGAAACCCAACTGGAGGATTTTTCACACACATCTATCAATTTTGCATGCCGTTTAAAATGGTGCCCAGAAAAGAATAATTTCCTTTGAATCTTTAGTGTCTTTGATCTTTTTACTTCAAAGATAATCAATTAGCTTTTAATTACTTTTTCAAAAATTATGTATCTCTTCAATTTCTACTTAGAATTAAGAATTAAGATATACAAAGGGTCTACTTGTTAGGTAATGGGAACACCAGATAGTAAAATTTGTTCAAAGTATATATTTTTATCTATCTATATCTATCTGTCTGTCTGTCTGTCTGTCTGTCTGTCTGTCTATCTATCTGAGACAATGTTCATCCTGTAGCCCTGGCAGGCCTGGACCTCATTATGTAGCCCAGGCTAATACAGGACACATTTCTAGGAAAGAGCAGAGGGCTAGAAATGGAACCCTGAAAATCCTGGTTAGGAGAGAGGACTGGAGTGATATAGCAGACATGTTGAAGATTGTAAAAGAAAATGTGACCTGGGGTCCATTGTCTAGTATTCTTGGCTTTTTGTGTGTGTGTTTGAATTTTTCCTAATAAGGAAGTTTGAGGCGGGCCCAGTGGTGTGAACTCACCACTTCAGCTGCTGAGAGACTGAGGAAGGAGGAGAGCTTGCAGGGGCTTAAGACCTATGGGCAACATACTAACTGTTCACCTCAGAAGCAAAAGGGAGTTTCAGACAGACAAAATGACGCCCAAAATCTCACCAAGAAAAGGCTCCCATTTCCTGTGGTGGTGCACACATGTAATCCCAGCACTCAGAGAGGCAGAGGCAGGAGGATCTCTGTGGGTTCAAGGCCAGCTTGGTCTATGTAAGCGAGTCCAGGACAGCAGAGGCTGGCTACACAGGAAAACCCTGTCTTGAAAAAACAAACAAAAAAGAAAAAATAAATAAAAAACCCAAACAAACAAACAAAGTCTCTGACTTCTTTCTATTACTGTGATAAGATACCCTGACTTAGAGACTTGGGGACAAAAAGGTCAATTTTAGCTCACAATTTCAAGTTAAAGTTCACCATTGTGAGGAAGCCAAGGCAACAGGAACTGAAGCGGGTAGCTGCATCACTCAGACACTAGCGGAGAGAGAACCAATATGTGCCAGCCTAGGGTTCAGCACACTTTCTCCTTTTTAAACAGTTCAAGATCCAAATCTAGGGAGTGGTGCTGCTCATTTTAGGCCATGCCTTTCCAGCTCGACTGATGTAAGCAAGACCCGCCCCCCCAACACACACGCCCATGGGCCACCTAACGCCTACAATCTTCCACTGAGTCTTCTTACCCAAATTATTTTTAATTTAGATCAAGATGACAGTTAAAACCGCATCACAGTCCCAATTCCCAGGCAGCAGCTTCTAACTGAACTAACTCTTCAGTACCACGTGGATCCATGCCCCACCCCCGCATATAGGCCACGAATTAGACTGTGGCAGGAAGGATTCAAGAATTTTTAGCTGTCATCAAGGGTTCGTTTTCCTGCAGTGCCTAGCACCAATCTTCCCTGGCTGCTGATCCAGAAGAACTACATTGCCCAGAGCCTGAATCTGTCACCTGTGAAGTCCAGCCTTCCTGTGGCCCTTGAGACACTTTCTTTTGACCCATTACCTAACGGTTTGGGACTTCACTACTAGCCAGCCACAGGAGGCTTTTATCTAAAGGAGCAGAGATGTGACCCTCATTAAGAAACATTTTAGACTAATAGCATTCAAGTCCTGCATTTCTCTCTCACCATGAGTTTTTCATTGGTAAGTTTTCTTACCACCCCTTTTTCCCTTGCCTGTTCATAGAAGAATCTACCCAGGACCTGATGTCCTCACTCATCGCTGTTGTGTCTACCTGGACCTCAGGTCAGCTCAACCTTGGGAGAGAAAGAAAAGTAAATGGGAAAAGAGAAGTTGCAGATAAAGAAAGGAAAAAAGGGAAAAGTATGTTTAAATGTTTCCTTTTGGTTTTGGAGCTAAGAAAGGAAGGATGGAGGGTTAGCTGAGAGAAAGCATTTATTGTAAAAGAAAACAACACGTAGCAAAGTGACTGAAAAACATAAATGAACTTGGCCATAAATGTCACATGTCACACTCTTTACATGAGTGGCTGCTATTAGAGTTTTGCACTGCCAAGCCCATTTAAGCCTTCTTCAGTTTGCAGCATTTACCATTGGGCACCCTGTGGAACGTCTTTCTGGTACTGCCCACGCTGTCACAATCCTAATCTCAATCATCTCTTGTGCATGACATGAACTCTAAAACACAAGGAGGGGCTGCCTCTGGGGCAACTGGTTTTGGCCTCTCAGGCTATGTGGATTGCATGCAGGATGAAGATAGCTTGATCAACTTCCTGTCTTAGGAGGAAGAAGGATGGGGTGGGGGAGGCACACCCAGCCTTGGATGGTGGCTTTGAGGGAAGAGAAAGCATCAACACAAACTCCTTGAAATCCTCCAGCGGCAGTTCAGTCAACCGTTACTGTGCATCCATTGCATGCCTTGCACAAAAGCAAGGTGTGGTTGTTGAACTGCACATTACTGTGCACAGCAGGAGTGTCTCATCCTGGCCTTTTGGGTTCATTTTGCTATGGAGTCTCAGTGGATTCCTTCTCAGCATTGTTGTTAAATACATACAGTTGTAAGATTACCAAGGGAACCAATGACTGCATTCAGCAAACACATTTATGATACAATAATATATATATGTGTGTGTGTATGTATTTGAACATTTATTGGTAGAAGTGGTGTTCCTTTTTTTTTTTTTTTTGCAGTGCTGGCATGAGAACCCTGGCCTTCAAATCCTCAGCCCTAACCACTATTAATACAGAAAATAAAAAGATCTAGTGGTGGATCTAGCAGATCCTACAATTTCAAATTAATTTGAACTGAATTTTCCGTGTGTGTATGTGTGTGTGTGTGTGTGTGTGTGTGTGTGTGTGTGTGTGTGTGTACGCTCACGCGTGTGTAAAACCCTGCCTTTGTTAAAGAGTCTAGAATGTTGATTAACTGATTAGAACTTGGTGTCTGTGGAGAATTAGATCCTTGCCCCCACCAACCTGGGCTCAGAACTATATATTTTCCATAAGAGAGAAAAAAAAAAGTGAGGAAAGAGACATTTAAATCTCAAAAATTTTCTTTGACAGCTGGCTTAATAGAAAACACATGGGTATGTTTCTGCATTCATTGTGTTACAATAACCATGCTAGGAAGCCCTAGGGTACTAGACTTCTGTAGAGCATACTTGTGAGGCAGGGAGTTTGAAAACTGTGTGGCCTCAGGCCACCAGACTATTTTCTGAGATTTCAATTTAGAAGTTTTCCCCATATACCCATATACTTGTTGCTGTTACAATGTGTATGTCCTTTAGCTGTGGAAAAGGACCAAAGGACAAAAGTAAATATTTAAAAAATGCAAATGTTATATATATGCTGGCTACCTCCTGTCCCCGCCATTTGCCCCGTGGCCCTTCCATCTTGCTCTGTGACCTGTAAGGCTAATATCAGGATCCTTCCTCTTGGATTAGTTACTTCATTGCTATGGCAACATAACTGACAAAAAGCTATGTGGGAAGCATTGGTTTTGGCTCACAGATCCGTCATGGCCAGCCTGGAAGGTATGGCGACGGGAGCGGGATGCAACTGGTCACACTGAGTCCACGCCAGGACTGCTGGTGTTCACCGGGAGCCCCCCCCCCCCCATTTCTCCTTTACATGGGTTGAGGACCTCTATCCAAGAGTGGCATTGGGTTTCCCCATCTCACATGTCCTAACCTAGATGCTGTGTCATCCTCCTGACCCTGTCAAGTTGACAGTTGCTACAAAGCATCACCCTGGGCCTTGGGTTCCAGGTAGTTTGGGCCAGTGGGTGACTCTAGCAGGGGATGATAGAGAAGGAAACGGTGAGGCTGGGAGGCGTACTTTCAGTTGAAGAGGGTTCCTTTTGTCTCTCATCCACAAATCAGAGTCTGTAGGAGGAGACCTCCTCTCCTCTCCTTTTTCTCCTCCTGTTTTTACCTTTTGAACACAAGATGAATCTCCTACCTTGACCTCCCAAACAAATGCTGGGAGGCATGAACCACTGCTCCAGTCTACCCGAGGCCTTCCACCCCTGTTTCTGTAGCCTTTTCTTCCTCTCATCCCCTTGGACATATGAATGAGAGCTGACACGGAGCTCTGCAAAAAACACTAGGGTCTAGACTTTACGATTGACCTCTGCCTTACTTGGAAATAGTCCTTCATTAAAAGCTGCCTAGTATTCCAAATCTGACTGTACTGTTCATTTCCTGCTGGGCTCTAATGCATTTGGTGAGGGGATGAATTATGTACAGTGTAGTGAAAGCATTATCTGCAGCATTGGGTCCACTTGCTTTTAACAGAAGCTAGAAAATATGAAACCTCAGGACCTCAGACCTTGAGGTTCTAAATGGCCCTGGGAGGAGAGGCCCAGCTATGTTGAACACCAACTGGTGCCTGAACAGTCAACCATCTTGATGCTACCTCCGTTTGGGTTTATTTCCATCTATGCTCATGAGTGCCAAGGGGGCCATGTTCCTGGTACTGACATTATCAATAGCAGGCCATGGATCCTGAGTAGCCCATGGCAGGGTGGTGCTGGAGATGGAACTCGTGGCCTCACGCATGCTAGACAAATTCTCTACCATGGAACTACATCCTCAGCCCAATCCAGAAGTGTATATACATACATATATGTGTATGCATGTATATATATATATATATATATATATATATATATATATTAGAAGGTTCAAGAATAATCCCGTAGTTGTTCAGTCCATGAGGCTGGATGTCTCAGCTGGTCTTCAGTAATACTGGAATCACACAGAAGTAGGCTCTTATGCCAGGAAAGGAATGGACTTGCCCGAGAGGGTGGGAGCAAGCAGGCAGAGTGACAGCTGCCTTCTTCCACGTCCTTTATATAGGCTCCCGCTGCCGGCAGGTGGTGTGGTCCAGAGGAAACCTGCTCTTCCCAGTGCAAAAGGTCTGAATTAAAAGTGGGTCTTCCCACTTCACATAGTTGAATTCAGAAAAAACTCCCTCATAGATGCACCCAGCTGCTCGGATACTAGTTAATCCTAGATGTCATCCGGTTGACAACTAAGAAGAGCCATCGCACCTGAGCAGGGCGCCAGCATCATCCGGGAAACGCGGACTCCTAGATCCCCAACGCTGAGCTATACAACTAGAAACTCCATCTCTGGAGTCTCGCAGTCTAGGCGTTAGGGACTCCTCCAGGTGACTCTGAAGCTCTGTTATCCCCAGGATCTCTGCTGCAAAGCCATCTGTGACCCAACACTTCCTAGACTTCCTCATCTGCTTCCGCAGTTAGGGACAGCCATGTGACTTTCTCACCTCGCCGCCGCTCTGAATCTGGGGATCTTAACTGACTCTGCAGTAAGTGTCCCTATAGTGCCTTTGCTCCTTGAGAGATCACTGGCCACCAATACCAATCCCTAGCCAAGCAAATCCTGCCCTTCCTAGTGCTGCCGCCCTTTAATACAGCTCCTTGTGTTGAGGTGATCCCCAAGCATTAAACGCCTTCCTTGCTACTTCATAAGTGTAACTTTGCTACTGCTATGAATCATAATGTATCTGGTAACACACAGATTGAGAACCGCTGCTCTAGAGCTTTTTAGCCACTCTGCAGGCTTGCTATTACTCACAGTCAAATACAGTGAATATTTTGACCATTATTTATTTTATTTTATTTTTGTTTTTGACCACTATTTAAAATACTTCTAATAGAGTATGGTTTAAAGTTTAAAAAGACATTTCTCCTCAAGATGGCAAGAACTTAAATGTGATTTTAAATATTGTAATAAACGCTGACATATGTGGGGCTGAGAACCAGTTTCTTATGGTTTAAAAACAAAACAAATTTATTGTAGTGTGTGAGCTTTTGTCAGAGGCTAGAAGAGAACACTGGGGATTGAGTTGTGGTGTGGGTGCTGGGAATCCAAGCCTGGTTCACTGAAAGAGCCATTTCTCCAGCTTCCTCTTAGGCATTTTTTCTGTTTGTTGGTTGGTTGGGTTTTTCAGAACAGGGTTTCTCTGTGTAGCCTTGGCTGTTGTGGACTCGCTTTGTAGACCACGCTGGCCTCGAACTCACAGCAATCCACCTCCTCTGCCTCTTGAGAGCTGGGATCACAAGCATATGCCATCACATTTGGCTGTCTTCTTAGGCATTTTAAAGGTAATGCTTTGACAGAATAGTTTACTGCTTGCTGAACATCCACACACCTAGCATTCACCCCCACAATTGTAAGTGGCTTTTGTTTTGTTTTGTTTTGTTTTTTTAAATAAGGACAAATGCCATTTTAGGACAGTGAGGGTTGAACATTTCTGCGAAAACAGAATGCCTCATTTATGATGGATCATGTATGTGAGCACAGCACTTGGGAGGACGAAGTAGCAGGGTTACTCTGAGTTTGAGGCCAGCCTTGGTTATGAAGTAAGCTGCAACCTGAGCTACACAATAAGACCTTCTCTAAAGGCTAAAAATGCCCGCCATAGTACCAGACTCAGTGGATTCTTTTTCCCCCCTGAGAAAGGGTTTCTCTGTGTAGCCTTGGCTGTCCTGGACTCACTCTGTAGACCAGGCTGGCCTCGAACTCACAGAGATCTACCTATCTCTGTCTTCCAGAATGCCACTGTGCCCAGCTAGTGGATTCTTTTTGTTGTGGTTGTTTTGTTTGTTTTCATTTTTTAAAGATAGGGGTTCTCTCTGTGTAACCCTGGCTGTCCTGAAACTTACTCTGTAGACCAGGCTGGAACTCAAGAGAGATCCTTCTGCCTCTGCCTCCCAAGTGCTGGAACTTGCTCCCAAGTGTGCCACTACCGCCTGGCTTCAGTGGATTCTTGATGCGTAGCCAAGGATAGCCTTCAACTCCTGATCCTCTTGTTTCTATTTCCCAGGTGCTGAGATTTCAGGTGTGTACCACCATACATGGACTGTGTGCTGCTAGGAGTTGAACTCAAGACTGTGCATAATAAGCAAGGACTCTACTAACTGACTTACTCCTCCAATCCTGGAATGACTAGATATATGAGGAAAATAGACAGTAACGGATATACATCCAGTTGCTGGTGGTTGAGTGCCAGCCTCCCATTTGTAAGGACTTAGGATCAACCCAGTAGCTCGATGTACTCAAGTCAGGGTACTTGAAGTGTGATACCAAAGTGCAAGTGCCTCAAGCAATCTCAGAATTTGTATGAAGCAGGCGCACAAATAGATAAGACTTTCCTAATGCAAAACATATGAAGATTTCTATTGCAAAGTAGCTGTCTTAGGTTGTGCTACACACGCATGATGCTCTATTTAAACTCTGGGAAAACTATGTGCTGTTGGAAGCCCTGTAGCCAGGATGGTCTTAGGGATCATCCAGGTTCGTTGAAAATTTGATGATCTGATATTTTATTTGCAAGTGTTTGCAGAATCATGTGAGTGGTGAGGCAGAGTATGCTTTTAATCCCAGCACTCTGGAAGGTAGAGGCAGGCAGATGACTGTGAGTTCAAGGCCAGCATGGTCTACAGAGTGAGTTCCAGGACAGCCAAGTTTACACAGAGAAACTCTATCTGAAAAACAAACAAAAAAACCCACAACAAACAAACAAAAACAAATGAGGTCTCTTACTGGTCTGAAGCACCTACATTAAGCTAGGCTGGTTGGCCAGTGAGCCTGTCTCCACACCCCCAGTGCTCGGATACAATCCTACACCACCAAACTCAGCTTTTTATTATACACGTTCTGGGCATGGGACTCAGACTGCAGTGCTTGGAAGGCAAGCTCTTTATGACTGAAGGCATCTTCCCAGCCTTGATGCCTCATTTGAAAAAGAATCCCAGAGCTGGATCAATGGTGCACACTTTTAATGGAGGCACCCGGGAGACAGAGACAAGTGGATTGAAATAAATAAATAAATAAATACATACATACATACATAAAAAAAGAAAAGGACATGACTGCTCCTATGTATGGTGGAAGAGAAAGTTTATTATAGACATGTGAGAGAGCATAGGTAGAGGCAGACACATCTGGGAGAGTCCAGAGTGGTCATGACCTTTAATCATGTTGGCAGAGGGGAAGGGAGAGAGGGTAACCAAGTACAGCAGCGAAGAGGCCAAAGGTACAAAGATGAGCAGGCAGGCAAAATGTCTGTATTATATAAGGAAGAGCCTCTGGGGGAAGGGCAGCCCAGCCCCTGAGCTGGGGAGTTCAGGGTACCCTACAACAGGTAGGGACTGAGGGGCTCTAGGGGAACCTGGAGTGCAGGTCTACTTTATATGTTAAACAGGCACCTTAGCAGCTTCTCTCTGGTTTTGAAACTTAACAGGATCTTGGTGACACTGAGGTAAGCACGGACTACATAGGGAGTTTCAGGACCGCCAGGGCTACATAAAGAGACCTTGTCTCAAAACAAACAAAATTGAATGCCCCAAAATATAAAGAAAAAGAGCCTCTGAGTCAAAATGATAGTCACCTTACACTTAGCATTATTTCAATTTGAAATGACAGACTGGGGAGTAATGCCCATTATAGGAGTGTCTACAGCACTGCATGTGGTTCTAAGGAAAGGTATTGTGACTGAAGCAACCGGGCTCAGCATGTGGTTATGAAATCATCTCAATACTAGGTAGTTGCAGAACCATTATGAGGGCACTCACTGCGTATGGCACATCCCATATCTACAGAGATGCACACTACTGTTTAAACTTAAGTCTCTTTCTGGGCCTTCTTTAAGGGTTTAGTGTTAAACATGAGTAACTCACACAAGATAGTTAGCCTAATTGTTTTTGTCCGTGATCTCATTGTAGTCGTAGGCACAAACAACTCAGTATATTTTATTTTTATCGATTAAAGGATGAGCTGTATGCAATCATCATCAGCCCAGTTACATTACTGAACTTCAGATTGCTTTTTAGGGTCGGCCAAAGCAAGCGAGAGGGAAGCGAGCAGGGCAGAAAGTGCTCTCATGTCCATTTGTGCTCCTCAAGGGCATCCAAGGGCTTTTTTTGTTTGTTTGGTTTTTAATCTTTAGCACAGTCCCTATTTGGGAAGGTGTGACTTAAGGAAACACATTCTACAAGTCATTTAAATAACACTTCCTAAGCTGGCAAATATGGGTCTGTGGGTAAAAGAGCGTGCAATCAAGCTGATAGCCTGAGTTCTTCTCTGGGATCTACATGATGCTAAGAACTGACTCTGTGGTCCTTGGACTCCACTCTACACACATACACAGACACAGACACAGACACACACACACACTCACACACACCCACATGCACAGACACACAGGCATACACACTCACATGCACACACACACATACATGCACAATTCACATATATACACACATGCACAGACACACACTCACATACATGCACATACATACATACATACATGCATGCATACACTCACTAAACGTAATAAAAATGAAAAGCTTTTGCTCCCATAGTGAGGGCCCTTGAAAAGATAGTGGGAACTATTTGGGCTTACTTCCTTTTCTTTACTGATGTTCACCCTACAGTGTACAAAAACAGAGAAAATTTTATGGCTGTCTCCAATTCTCAGTGCTATAGGGTCTAAGAGTTGGTATGCTAAAAAACAAAATAAAAAGCAAACAAAAGCCCCAAAACAACAAAATTAAAAAACAAAACCCAGTACCTAAAGAATTATTTTTAAAATTACCTTTTGAAGCATGGTGGCTAACACCTTTAATCCCAGCACTAGGAAGGCAGAGGCAGGTGGATCGCTGTGAGTTTGAGGCCAGCCTGGTCTACAAAGCCAGGACAGCCAAGGCTACACAGAGAGACCCTGTCTTGAAAAACAAATCATAAAATTACCTTTTGAAATTCAATCCCCAGAATCACAAGAAAGTAAACATTCGCCTTTCTGAGCTTTCTCCCCAGAGTTTGGAGTTTTGTAGGCATGAGTGAACCTCGGAACCTCAGGAGACTCTGCTTGCCCACTTTCCTGTATAAGCACCGCCTGGGCTGCTAGATTGACACAAACCATCGTCACCTGAGAGAAGCAGCCATTGAGGAAATGCCTCCCTGAGATCTAGCTGTGGGCCAGCCTGTAGAACATTTTCTTAATTAGTGATGGATGGGGGAGGGCCCTGCCCATTGGTGGTGCCATCCTTGGGCTGGTGCTCCTGGGTTCTATAAGAAAGCATGCTGAACAGGCCATGTGTGTGCAAGCCAGTTAGCAGCTCCCCTCCATGGCCTCTTCATCAGCTCTCCTTTCCCCGTTCCTGCCCTGGCTTCTTTCAGTGAAGGACTACAACGTGGGTGTGTAAACCCAATAAACTCTTTCCCTCTCCGACTTGCTTTTTGGTCATGATGTTCCATTGTGGCAACAGAAACCCTAAGACACTATGCTTAAGCTTGAGCTTCCAGAAAAATCTGAATTGCAATCAAGTGTTTATTTCTGCCACTTTCACCGTGGCAATTGTTTCAGAAATATACCCTTCTCTCCAAAGCCGAATTAGCACTCTCTTGGATCTAAGCTTAAATTGTCCCAATTAACTTTTTAACTTAGGTATGAATGAGGTTTAAAACGCCTTTCAAAGACCTGTGTAAATATGTGCGTCTTTAAATTTTCTTAAGGTAAATGTTTATGTTTAAATGCTCTATTACTTTCATATAGAGGAATTAATCTGGTTCACTTTTTTTTTTTTCCTTCGAGACAGGGCTTCTCTGTGTAACTTTGTAGCCAAATCTGGTAGCTAGATGACGGCTTTCTTCACCTGCCTTGTAGAACTCCTGCAGTTTATTCTGGATTCATCCCGGTCTTTGTGAAGCCTTCCTAGTAGTCATACCCGGAGGGAGAATCCTTTATGTCATCACTACTCTCCGCACACGTTTCAGCGATCACCTACCATGCCGGTCTGGGACTGTCTGCCACTTTTACTTCTGTATATGCCTAGCAAACAGCAGGTGCTCTTTAAGAGAGGAATAGTGAGTGTCAAGACTCTGAAGACAGGAGTTTTAAAATTTAGCGCCAACAAACAAAACACCGAACTGCCAAGGGCTGAGAGGCAGGCCGGTCAGGGTAAAGACGGAAGAATAATCTGAACCGTAATAAAACCATCCTGAAGGGACTATCGATCCCATTTTCTCAAGTGATTTTTTTTCAACCTCCTCAACTTCCCGCCCACTCTCCCCTGCTAGAGACAGGTCACGCAGGTATCCCCAACAATGAGACTCTGATTGGCCAGAGATGATTTCATTGTTAGGGCACATCCGGGCCTTTTCCCTCCCAGCAACACCTCCCCAGAGCCCTACGCGCCCAGTTTTCCACTCCCGCGTGCGCCCCACCCGTGGCTGGAGCAAAACAACACCTCTCTCTCTAGGTCTTTTTTTTTTCTTCCGACCCTCTCTGTGCTCTCCGGTCACGTCTCTACGCCGAAGAGAGGCGTCTACCTCTTCCAATGAGGGCCCAGGGGCACTTTTCTAGCCAATCAGGAGCCGGTTCTCTCCACCTATAACTGGGCTGCCCGTTGGTTCCTTGGTGGCGTTCGCCTTCCGCGAGGCTTAGAGGTCACAGAAGTGCAGGGCCGTAGACTCCGGGCTTGGCCATCTCCGAAGACGAGCCAATCACTTTTAGGATACTTTTGCGCGTTCATTTAAAAAAAAAAAGCCGGAGTGACGGGCTTGGAAATTGGTTTAGGGACGGGCAAGCCGAGGAAGCCAATAACCGGAGGGTCAGGCCTCCGTTTGGACCAATCAGACAAAGGCACGGGTCTCCAAGTGGGCGTAATTTGACTGACGGAGGACTCTACCAATGGCTACTAGGGTGGGCAGGTCGGTGACGTAGGGAGGTAGTGCAAAGCGGAGGCGGGGCTGAACAAAGTAAATGATAATGAAGGGTTGGGCCTCACTGGTGGGCGGTGTTTGATGGATAGTTGACCTTGCCAATTAAAGACGGGCACCGGCGCCCAATGGGAAATTAAAGACTCAGAGGCGGGCCCGCGTGGGCGGGGAAAGAAAAGCACAGCGCGTACTGGGGGCCAGGCTGGGCGGGATAATGAAGATTGACAGGCTTCTCAGCAAACTGGGAGCCGCGGCGGCGGGCACGGCGTCCCAATGGGTGTCCGCGGGGGGCGGAGCCCGAGTAGGGGCGGGGAAAGACGGCGGTGCGGGGAGGGGGTTGCAGAAGGAGCGGAGCGGCCGTAGCTCAATGGCGGAAAAGCCGCTGGTGCTCTGACCGCCTGGTTCCCTCCGCCTCCCCCTGGCAGTTGCGGGGGAGTTTCCTGCCGGCGCGGCGGGAGTCTCTGTTTCTCCGTGTCCGGTAGCTGGAAGATGCTCCAGAGAGATCAGGCTGCGGCGGAGGAGGTGGCGGCGGCCGAGTCGGCAGCGGCGCTGGGTTGGAGGGAAGGCGGCGGCGGCGGCGTGAGGGGCCGGACGGTGTAAACAGCCCGGGCGGCGGCGGTGGCCGAACCCCCGAGGGCGAAGCGGCGGCGGAGGCAGTGTCGCGTCTCGGGAAGAAGCCGGGGGCCGCGGGCGGCTGTGCGGCGGGCGAGCCCGCGAGACCTCACCTCCCCACTTAGCCTCAGGTAAAGGCCGCTCGGTGCCCGGCGAAGCGGGGAACGGCCGTCCCGGTCCGTCCAAGCCCGCGCTCCCGAGTTGCCGGGCTAGGCCCCGGGTCGAGCCGCCCCCTCCGCTCGCGCTCGAGGCTTCGGGGGGTGGGGGGCGGCGCGTGGAGGGAGTAGTTTGCCGGGTCGCGTGGAAGTCGGCCGCTTCCCCTCGCGCGGTGGCGAGCAGGCAGCGCCCTTGGGCGCGCGGGCCACCCCAGGCCGCGGCTCACCCAGCCCCGCACGCCGCGTTTGTAAACAGCTTTCCGCGTTGCTCTCCCGGTCCCTCTCTGTCTTCCCCTGTGCTCCGCTTCACTTCCTTGCGAAATCTTTCTGTCTTTTCTGTCTGTGCCTCTCTGGGCCTCTTTTCTCCTGTGCTTTAAACCGTTTCTCTTGCTCCTTCTAACCCGACTCTCGGGTCGTGTCTCTCTGTGCCCTCTACCCCCACCCACTGTCCGAAAATTTCGTGTGTTGTGCTTAACAGTGGATTTCTTAAATGGTATTACTGTGAACTCTATCTCAAATTTGCCGGAGGGCCATTAAGAATAGACCGATCAGTATTATGTGGTGGGTCACACTTTTAAATTTAAAAGCCTTTAGGAAAGAAAGTCTCATTAAGCATAGTGAGAAAAACCCTGAAATAAATTTCTAAATGAAGGGCGTGATGAATGTTGGAGCCATTTTTTTCTCTTTTTTCCCTTCTTCTTCTTTTTCTTTTTTTTTTTTAAAGTTGCCTGACCTCTAATATACTAGTTTTAGCACCTTTAGGAAGTTTGCCCATCTTTTTTTTTTTTTTTTTTAAATGCTTAAGTATTTGATAGCTGCCCAAATTCATCAGTATTCAAGCGCTTCTAAAAACAACTTGGAAACTTAAAAACAACTACGAGGCTGTTTTGGTAAGTCACAGAGAACTTTTAAAATAGGCCCCACATGTTTAATGTATCAAAATTAAGGCTGGCATGAGCCTTGTAAAGGGATTACGAGGGAATTTGAGTTGTCTTCGTGTAATGTGCCTATTTTGGGAAAAACATTCTTTTTCTGTTAACAAAGGTTTACAGCTACAGTGATGTGAGAATTACTGAGGCTTACTGTGGGATTAGCACAGGAACTCTTTATATTTTAGGGGCTGTGTGGATGGAGAAGTGGTAGATTGTGCAGGGAAGAGAGTGTAAGTCACAGTATGTTCTGGGCAATGGCAGAAACACGCCATGGCCACTGAATGTTCATAGATATTATTTCATTTACTTTCTCTGTTGCAATGACAGAGTTCCTTTTGCGGGCCTGCATTGAAACACACTGTCTCTAAGTATGGAGGTTATTCTGATTTTTATAGAAGTTTCTAACAGTACAGATTTACAAAGATACATACTTGCTGTAATACCTAGAAGGTAATCTTTTCTTTAAGATACAACCCCGGCAGTCCTGAAACTCCTTGTGTAGACCACACTAGCCTTGAACTCACAGAGACATGCTGACCTCTCTGTCTTGCAAGTCCTGAGCTTGAAGGTGTGAACCACCACATCCAGCTTGATGGTGATTTCTTTTTTCTTTTTTCTTTTTTTTTTCAAAGAAATGCTTTTGTGGTCTTTCCAAATAGACAGTGAGTGAGCGTGCTGTTGGAGGAGTTTTGTTTCTTTTTTGTTTTGTTTTTTGTTTTGTTTTAACTGTCATATTTAGTGCAACAGTCGCCTCACCCCCACCCCCAGATTGTTAGATATATATATATATTTTTTTCTTTTGAGACAGGGTTTCAAAATGAACTCATGCTGGCCTTGGGCTCACTGTGTAATCCAGGCTGGTGTCAAAGTGATTCTCCTGCCTCAGATTCTTGGGACTATAGTGTGCCACCATACTTGTCTCTCTCCTCTGCTCTCATATTTTAAAAAGATTTATTTTTCATATTGTTTGTAGTGTGAATGTTTGCTTACATTGTGTAATCGCTCCACACGCACCACCACATGTGTGCCTGGTGCTCGTGGAGGCCAAGAGGCAGTGAGGGGCCTTGAGATCTCTTGGCACCGGAGTTACAGGCAGCGTGATGTGCCATTGCGGTGTTGGGAGCCGAACCCAGGTCGTCCAAAGACTAGCAAGCGCTCTGACTGCTCTCTAGCTCCAGAGCTCTCTTTCTGCCTACAATTTGAAATCTTCTGGTCCATTTTTGTTTGTTTTTAATGCTTGTGTTTTCTCTTCATTTGTTTTTTTTCTCTCTCAGAAAATCCTAAACCAGTTTGTACCTGCTGCCTTGTTGGGTTCACCTGGAGTTGTGTTTTCCCTTGACCTTTCGTATTTTAATCAGTACCTCTCCACTTTCTTGGCCGTGGCTCTTGAACTTGTTGGGTTGCTTATCCTCTTAGAAGTGATAGGCAGAGCTTCCAACACCTGCGTTCTAATGTTGGCTAGCTGGTTTCTGTGATGGTTACGTGAGGAAACACTTTTAGTAGCCACACTTAATAAATTAAATCACCAAAAGGAGTGAGAAGGCATCTAACTAGCCGTGCTTATAAAGCAGTTGATTCATACATTGACATGGCCAGAAAAGAGAGCTCTTGAAGCCTGGGATGTTTCCTATGATGTATATTTTTTGAGTGGATACCTTTCAATGACAGTCTCTTGGCAGTTTGCCATAGTATCACTTAGATATGGAGATTTATTAAAAATGAGCTGAGCCAAGAGTATGAAGGTCCATGTCCGTGTACATGAGTTGGTGAATATTTCTTTTACTGTGTACAGACTAGGAGTGAGTGTTCTCCCTTTCCTGCCGTTGATGCTGTACATATGTAGTTTATGTTTCAGGAGTATATTATGTGTAATCATTTAAAAGTACATTGTAACTTTACCTTGCATAGAAAGCAGTAAAATAATATAATCCCGATAGTGGTTTATTCTCCTGGCACTCGGGAAGCTGAGGCAAGATAATTGCAAGTTCCAGAGGCTACAGAGGAGGGCTACCTTAAAAAATGAATAAAATTAACTTCTTAGACTGTGTATTTTATGTTTTCTGCAAAATACAAATTTGATGATACTGGGTTTTTAAAAAAGAAATTAGGAAAAAAACCAATGGTTTATACAAGGGCTTTTGGTTATTTTTGGTTGTGTGTGTTTTTTAAACAAATTCAAAAGTTAATAGAATTTATTCATATATTCATTTAAGGTATGATTAATGGTAAGAGATTTGGAAGGATGTGATTATTTTAGGTTTTCAGTGATTCTTCCTTGTTGCCATTTTCCTTTTATTACTTTATAAGTGAGTGTGTGTGGCAGCAGTGGGGAGCATGCCTGCCCTTGTGCTACCTGCCATGGTGTGTGAGTGGAGATCAGACTTAGGTTTGTCAGGCTTGGTGCCAGCTGCCTTTGCTCCCCAAGACATCTCTTCAGCTCTCTCTTATCTTTTACTTTAGGGAGCTGATTCAGTATTAGAATGATCCTGAATACTGCTACTTAAGGTTTATTGTAGAATATAGCTAGTAATGTTAGCAGAATTGTATTAAGAGGCTTCATTAGCTGAGGATATGAGATAAGAGTCTTGGGAATTTGGGCAGACCCCAAATCTGTGATTTAGACTACTGTCCATATTACTGCTCTGTAAGCTCAGTGAAGGTAAGATAGAATAAGTTTGGAGACTCTTTGTTTTTGTTTTTAATACTTGATGAATATATAAGACATTTTAAATTGACAGGAACTTAGCAGTTTCTAGCAGTTAAGTTAATGAGTACACATGAAAAAATTACAAAAAGGTTTTTTTGGTTTTGTCTTTTGGAAACAGGGTCTCCTTTATTTCAGGCTGGCCTCAATTCTGAGGCTGTCCTTGAACTTCTGACCCTCTGCCTCCACCTCTGAGAGCTTGGGTTACTGGTGTGCACAGGCCTGTCTGGTTTGTGAGATGTGGCAGGAGAAAGGAAGGACAAGGGTTTTGTGAATGCTACACAGGTGTTTGGTAGCTGTTACTTTTGGTGTTCTCACTGTACTAGTATCTTTAGGTAGTCATTTTGAAATCACTGTGTTTATGGCCCCCTCCCCCCCCCCCATCCCTTCCTGTCTCCCTGTTTTCCTGTGCTCATGGTATGGAACCTAGGACCTCAAAAATACTAGAAAGTACTCTTCATCACTGAGCTACAGCCCCCCCCCCCTTTATTTCCAAGTCTTTATACAAGTAAAACATTTCTAGTCTGTCTCCATGTAGCTTCAGTTGAGACATTGATCTGTTCAGCATCCATCTCTAGTTCTCCCAGAAATAGCACTCTGTGCATTGGCTTTCAGTAGAGTGATCAGGCAGTTAGGTCAGTGAGGATACAAGAACCTTTTTTTTGTTTTTGTTTTTCAAGACAGGGTTTCTCTGGGTAGCCTTGGCTGTCCTGGACTAGCTTTGTAGACTAAGCTGGCCTCGAACCTCGCAGGGATCCACCTGCCTCCTCCTCCCGTGTCCAGATTTTTATGTAATACTTTGTTGGAGATTTAATTATTAATTAATTATTTAAATAATTTAATAACACCTAGTATCCTGGAAAACAGTGAGTATCGTGTGTCACTTTTTGTGGATTGAATTCAAGGTCTCATACATGCTAGACAAGCAAACCATCTATCCTGAGCTACATGCCCAGCCCATAACTTTTTCCCTCCATATTTCAGAGTGCTGTATTTCCCCAATTTAATTTTAATAGAAGCATGCTGCTTCTGAATTATTATTATGACACAAAACACATCTGAAGTAAAGTGACCATATATATACTATCTTGGCATAACATGTACCTTTGCTTATTTGTTTGCTGGGGTTTTCTTTCAGGAGTCCTACAGGGAGGGATAGCTCTCTCTTTCTGGCTGCCTCTAGAACTCCTAAGTAGACCATGCCTCAGACTTAACAGAGAACTTTTTGCCTTTGTCTCCACCTCCCAAGAGCTCAGATTAAAGGATGTAGACCACAAAACCCTGCAACAGTAGATTTTTAGTTTTGTTTTGTCTTTTTTCAGACAGGGTCTCTCTGTGTAGCCTTGCCTGTCTTGGACTCGCTTTGTAGACCAGGCTGGCCTCGAACTCAAAGTGATCCATCTGCCTCTGCCTCCAGAGTGCTGGGATTAAAGGCATGTGCATGGCTTAACAGTAGATGTTTTAAAATGTTAATTTTAATAATTTAACTTCAAGAACTCAATAGCTTGATCAGTTGTACTTTATACACTAGACTTAGTTTAATTTGAAGGAGTTTACCAGTTTGAAGCTTTTATGACTTGCCAAATTGATCTGCCTGTGGACATGTGCATGTTACAGGGATTGAACACTGTCCTTGCACCAGTGTGCCCTAACAGGGAGCCCATTCTGGGCCTTAAAATACTAAATACCTTATTATTAACTTGTTAAGATTAAAATAGATTCAATGTTTTCTTTTGGAGAATTTTGAAATGTCAGGTGTCAAGGCCAGTCTAGGTACATAGTGAGACTCTGTTTCAAAAAAACAAAACAAAACAAAACAAATGAACAAAAGAGTATCATCAAGATTGGGTTTTTGACTTTAACTTTTTGAAAGTTAAAAATCTTGACTTCAGAAACATCACTACCTAGCAACTTTGTATTTGCGTGCAGAACGGGACCTCAGTACACAGGGTCTGCTTCTTCGAAGCAGTCTACAGTTGCAGGTACTTTTTTGGGATGGAAGCAATTACTGAGAGAGAAAGGGAGGACAGCATCTGCTCTAGGATGTGATTTTTATTTCTTTAGAATGACCTTCACTACAGTGAAAAATACATTGTATCATAGGAACAGGGAACTGTTTTAATGAAAAACTAAAAAGGTGGTTAAAACTTCAGGTTTATAGAGTAAAATTCCTAATAAAACAAAGTGAAGCAAGTGGGTAGTTTTTATTTTGATAGGAGGTGGGTGTTTGAGATGAAGCAAGATTGACAAAGATGAATTTTAAAAATATTAGTATTTTATGGGTAGTGGTGGCCCAGGCCTCTAATCCCATCACTCCAGAGGCGGAGGCAGAGGCAGGTGGATCTGGGAGGCCAGCCTGGTCTACAGATCGAGTTCCAGGACAGCCAGGGCTACATGGAGAAATCGTGTGTGTGTGTGTGTGTGTGTGTGTGTGTGTGTGTTGGGGAAGATGGGGGCGGATTTCAAAGTAGTTTTAAACTTGAGGGTACTTAAATGAAATTACATTTTATTTCCTTGATTAGGTGTGAAGTGCTTCAAATATTGAAAAGGGATAATTAATAGATGTTCTTATGAATTGGACAACATAGGCCCTGATCAATTACTTGAGGGTATTTAAAGTTTCTGTGGGGTGTAGATCCTACACCAAATAAAACATTCACCTCTGAGGTAAGGGCCGGTATTTCTACTGCTTCTAGGTTGTCCTTTATCATTTCCTACAAATGAGAAAAAAATTAACCCAAAATGATACCAGTTTAATATTTGGGACTCTTTCTGTTATTTTCATTTACTCTAGGCTGCAACTTACAGGATGTAAAAAGTTTACAGTGGCAAAGTATTTAATATGCAGCTCTCTAGTTACTCTTGAGTTCAGTGAGTGTGGGCTCAAGGTACTGTTTCAGGCCCGGATGAACAAAAACTCTAGAGTTCACTGTACTGCTGAACTTCTTTTAGGCTGGCTTCAAACATTCAGTGACTCTTCCAGGAAGAATTATGTTTTCTACACACATTTAAGAACTGGTTAGAACTTTACTGGTTGTTTTTGTTTGTTCTCACTAGTTGCCTAGGCTGCCTTGGAACGCCTGGGCTCAACTGATCCCCCTGCCTCAGTCAAGTAGATGAAACTAAAGGTTTGTGCTACTGTGTCTTGCTGAACTTCACTAGTTTTCAAAAAGGAAGGGAAGAGTTTTTGTATAACTGGACAAAAATTGGAGTGTGTTAAGCAAGGGGAAATTGGACTTGAGAGAGACACTGATTTCAGTTTAGAGTGAGACCCAAAGAGAGAGAATCAGCCCTTAAACTAGGAACATAGATATTCCCACTTAATAGCAACCTTGAGAGAGATGAGTTTCTAGAAGGGAAAGTGGGTGAAATGGTAAGGTAGTGAGAAAAGGAGCAGTGGGTTGAGTGGAGAGTGGTCTGCCTCGGTTGTGGGGCCCTGGGTTTGATCTTCATTCAGCACCACAAAAAGTAAACCAGTGCCTTGGGAATGTCTGTAGAGTGAACCGGAAGGGACCTTGTGCTCTTTCCGGTTTTTAGTTGAACAAAGCTGAATGATTAATGGCTCACCAGTGGTGTCTGGCAATACTGTCACTGATGTG
Organism: Acomys russatus; assembly: GCF_903995435.1. Taxonomy (NCBI): domain Eukaryota; kingdom Metazoa; phylum Chordata; class Mammalia; order Rodentia; family Muridae; genus Acomys; species Acomys russatus. Next base: position 8,913,025 of record NC_067137.1, on the reverse strand, counting down.
GCTTCTACTTTTGTTCTCTGGCTGATAAGGCCAATTTGTTTTCAGTTTCGTGTGCTCAGATTATTTGTTTATCAATGCTCCCTTAATTCCATGACAATCGTCTATTAACTGAGCTGTCTTTGCGCTTTCTGTACTACTGATTTCTGCTTGAGGTTGTCGTCCTGCCTACGAAGCAGGTGCTTGCTTCCTGCCTTTTGTAGCCGCAAGCTCTGCAGCTTTTTATGTACTGGTAAAGTTTGGTAAAGACGTTTTTCTTGGGATTACACAAGCATTCCACATTAAGCTCAAAAGATCTGAGTTTTTGTTTTTATTTTGATTCATGATGATCTTTTCATTTGTTAGTGAAATTTTGTGGTCCTCATTGTTGCAGTGAATCAAGATTAGGTTTTTACTTTAGAGTGAATTTACTTGTATTTATTTACAGTGTAAAAACGAACATTAGTTCCATTTATGACATAAGAGGCCATATTAATTGCATCCAAGTAAACCTTCAAGGTTCCCTTTTTTGGGGAGGGACGATGGAGATAGTACTCGGCTTTGAGCTTGCATTCTAATATTGAGCTGCACATCCAGCCCTCTACAATTTGTTTAATTTAACTTATAGCTTTAATGATTGATGAGCCTAAACTTGGGAAACTGGCTTTTAATTGGGTCAGTAGTGTCTTGAACCAATTGTAAAGTGTAAGAACAAATTTTTGCTTAATATAATAGTTCTCAATTTTGCTTCATAAACAAAATCTAGTTTGTTAGAGTAGTAAATGTTTGTAAGGGTCAATAATGACTTAGGTTGCTTTATTGCACTAAATATATATCTTGACTCATTTCCAAGATAAGTCTATTTGTAGCTGAGGTTATTTCCTCCTCTGCTTTGATGCTGTAGTGTAGGGTTTTTTGTTTTTGTTTGCTTTTTGCCACTGTCTTTGCTCACATGATTTTATTTATATTTAGACATTTTTTATGTGTATGGGTGTTTTTCCTGCATGTATGTGTATTGCATGCATTCAGAGCCTATGGAAGCGAGAAGAGGGTATTGGATCCCCAGGAACTGGAGTCTGGATGATTGTTAGCTTCTTTGTGGATACTGAGACTTGAACCCAGGTCTTCTCTGTCAGTAGCCGATGGTCATAGCCACTGAGCCATCTCTCCAGCCCTGCTTGATCTTAAATAAGGGTGATCACCAAATTTGGACACACAGATGTCTATACAATAATTCATTGATAATTTATTACAGGGTATTTAAAAATAATGTTTTCAGACACTATGATCAACATATAAAAATTAGTGTGTCTTTCCAGAATTACAGTGTATGGACAAATTATGAGAGTCAAGTATTATATGTTTTGGATTTAAAGGATTGGAGCAGACTAGTTAATTATGAAGAGCCTACTGGAATCATATTGGCTTTCATTTTTAAAATGATTAGGAGGATTTTATAGTAAATCTCAGTCTGGATTAACCCCATTTCAAATTCTTACTAGTCACATATGGCTGATAGCTACTGTACTTCACAGCTCTGTATTCTTGACTATAATTTGTTATTTCGAATATCTTTTGTCCCTTCCAAAATGGTGAAAATGATTGTTTTAGTGTGGCTTTAATTTTGTGTTTCCTTATTAGGGAATTTGCTTTTATTTCCCTCAGAGGTAGTTAACATTCTCCTGTTTTCTTGGCCATAAGTTCCTTTCTGTCTGTGTGCCGTTATCATTTGTCTCACCGCCTATGTCTGTGTTTTAGAAAATGATTAAAAATGATTGTAGGTATATGAACATGTAAGTACTTTGCAAAATACAGGTGTTTGTTACTATGCAGTTTTAGGGATTATTTACATTGTGTGTCTCTATAAAGTGATGATGGTAATTAAAGATTTTTACCTAAAGATAGTTTAAAAGCACCCCAGTAGTTTAAAATACATTGAAATGAGTGCTTAGAATGATAGTACTTGAATGTTAAGTTAATTTAGTGTTTAAGGGGTGGGAGGGCAAGGTGATTTCATTGTAACTTTGTATTCCTTTTCATTAAAGAAATTAAGTAATTTGTTCTTAGTCTTGTCCCTAAAAAAACTTAAGGATCCCTAAGAAGAGCCAGGCTGAATGGATTCTGGTTAAGAGCCAGAACATTCTCAAATACAGCTGTCGGGCTGGACTGAGAGGGACTGGGTGGGGGTGGGGGGCTGCTTCATGTGCATCAGGAAAGACAGCAGGTGATAGGAATTTATTAATGTGCCCTCTGTTTGCAGTAAGTGGCTGCTTACCTGGGACTCACTAAAGGGAAGTAGTGAGAGAGTAGGATAAAGAGTGTGGGATGACATTGTTTTCAGGGTGCCTTAAAGGGTTGGTTGGCTCATTAGATAGTTTAGGAGAAGAAGTAGACTGTGAGGTGGATGTGACAGTGTATTCCTGTGTAGGGCATGGCAGTTTAGAGCTGAGGGCCTGATTAACCTACACTGGCTGTTTTGTATTTAGTGGCCACTTGTTTTGTTTTTTGGTTTTTATTTTTTCCTTTTTTGGAGGCATGAGATGCTGTCTCGTCTTTCTTTGGACATTTAGAGTGTTTTTTATTGTTTATTTTATTTTATTTTGAGACAGGTTTTCTCTGTGTAGCCTTGGCTGTCCTGGACTCGCCTTATAGACCAGGCTGGCCTTGAACTCACAGTGATCCCCCTGCCTCTGCTTCCCAAGTGCTGGGATCAAAGGCGTGCACCACCACGGCCGGCTTACAGTGTGTTTTGAGAAAACAAAACTGGTGGGTGGGTTAGATTAGAGTAACCCATTAGGGTACATGGGTAGTCAGGTTAGTCCACTGTGGGGCGGTGCTGCTGACCGTGGTTACAATGGTAATGAGAGGGACGCTTAACCAACAGCACCAGTGGAACATGGGGACTTCAGGAATAGTGGTTGGATTTGTATCCGAAAAAGTTACAAGAAGCTTGTCATTAATACCAGTAGGTAGGTTGGAATAGCAGGTTGTTTGGGTAAGAATTTGCTTTAGTAAATTAGTAATTGGACAGATGTAGCAGCTTTAAACTTACTTTGTAAAATTTACAGTTCATCTGTGAAGTCAATAAGGGGTAGTTAAATCAGAGTGGTTGCAGAGGTAATGCAGGCTGAAACTTAAGTATTGTTTGGGGGCCCACCTCTCTGTTCAGCTTAGGAAAACAAAGTAAAATGAATGAATATGAGTGTTAGTTTCCAGAAGGGAGAATTAGCAAGAGTGAAGTGCTATGCTGTGCAGTACCTGGCCTCCAGCCTCCCTCTGGGACCACCCCGATAAACAGGCTAATTCAGGCAAGCAGGACATCAATGTCCGCGTTACCTTCCTGGCAGACTATTGATTTAGAAGCTGAGATGGCTGTTTTTTTTTTTTTTTTTTTTTTAAATCATGAGGAACTTTCTCAGTACCAAATACGTTAGACATGCTGGACCTCGTACTGCTGTGTTCCAGGTTAAATTCTTTTGTGGTATTAAGACTGTCGCCGTGCATAGTTAGATTCTGTTCTTTCTCTCGTCACTCACTGCTTTTAAACAAAGCACCAAAATGGAGAGTCAGACCTACAAAATAACATTTTCTCTAAATGACTCATGAGTCCTTTGCTTGTCCCCCCATTTTTTTTTTTTTTTTTTTTTTTAATAATTTGGATCTTTTCATCTGGGAGGGAAAAGATGACAGAAAGCTAGAATTCAAGCTAGTGCACCCCTGAACTTGTTTCACTATCATTCCTAATTGAAAACTGTTGAGGCAAGGAAGAGCAGTTTTTTATTCCTAGGCTTGGTGAAATTAAAAGGGTGATCTCTGTCACTGTTGGAAATCAAGCATGAAAACATGGCGGAGTCCAAAGTAGCACTAGCCTTTGTTTTGTCATCCAGGTAGTTAAATACAGATGCAAAACTATTTGGTTCTAATACTACTAGCTGAAAAAAAAAAATAATTCTGGGCAAGGGAAGGAATTTTTCCTTTAAAATATTAAATGTTTAAACTTCAAGCTTTTAATGTACACGCGCTGTTTGCTGATGGGTTCCGTATCCTTAAACTACTTTCTGGAGGCTTTGTTTCAGTCTCTTTAAATCCCGAAGTTATGAAGGCAAATAAAAAGGAAAGAAACAAGGCAGATGATGAACAGCATACATAGATCTCAGACGTATTGTGGGAACTGAAAGAAACCAGGCACAAAGGAGTGTATGTCTCAACCATGAAATTCTAGAGGCAGAACTACTGTATTGAGAGCAGATCACTGACTGCCCGAATCAGGGGAGGTGGGTTTAACTAGGGACAGCAGTACTTGAAAGAGATGTGAATGCTCTGATCTCTGTTCAGTGGGCACAGTTGTAAGAACTCATCAAAGTGTGCCTAAAATGGACGAGTCTTAAATGTCACAAGTCAAAGCCCAAGCAGGCTGTTCAGCAATGGGTAAATTGGACAGCAGAGTGGAACTGCACAGACTGGAGTTTCATAGTGAACTCAGCATCTTTAACAGCAATGCACATGCAAGAGAAGAACATTCAAGTAAAGGGGCTCACACACACTCTCGGTAATGCTGTGATACAGTCTGCTCTTTGTTTCTCCTTTTTTCCCTTGGGTTTGTTAGTTTGGAAATAAAATAATTTAAAGGAATGCTTAGATATAGTAGAACCCAGCTTAAAACACTCCAGGATAGTAATTTTAAACACTAGAATCCAGTGGACATACATCACCTGTTCTCTTACAAGTTTGTTTTCAGTGGAAAAACACCACACACCCTTGCACAAGTTTGTTCTGCACACCCTTACACAAGTCTGTGGGATCAAAACCAAGACGTGTTCACACCCACTACATCAGATATTTGTGCGGATAGTAGATTACATAGTCTGCAAGCTTTGCTCTCCTGTTTTGGTCTGAATAGGTCTGATCTTAAGTATGAGTATGCCTCATTGTAACCAAGTTGTGATTTATACATCAAGTACTGATTTAAACAGGTAACCTGCAACATCCTCAAAGTCTTCTTGTTTTGTTTTCTTTCTTTTGGCTTATGGTCTTTGGTTTTTTAGAGACGTTTCTCTTTGTAGCCCTTGGCTGGCTGTCATGGAACTTGTAGACAAGGCTGGCATTGAATTCACAGAGATCCACCTGCCTCTGCATCCTGAGTCCTGGGATTAAAGGTACGCATAACCACGCCTGGCTTTTTCCCCCCTTCTGAGAGGGTCTTCATAGCTTAAGTTGGCCTGAGCCGTGTAGCCATTCTCCTGCTTCAGCCTCCCAACTGCTGGGATTACATGTGTGAGTCACCATGCTTGTACTGCTGTCTCCACTCTCATCTTTAAGGCAATACCAGACTTTTGAGAATTTAAGTAATTAGGCCAGAGTTACAGTCAGAGTAAGTGGCTGAGCCGGTCATTGAATTGGTCTTTTTCCTGGTCAGAGAGGAAGGGTGGCAATCTGAAAGACAAGGATTTCTGTAAAATTTTGACCCACAATAAATGGACTTTGGTGCCAACGAATCTGAAATCTTTTGTTTTTATAGCTAGCAACAGCAGACATGGCTTCTTAGCTGATGGCCATAGTGACCTTCCAACAGGATAACCTTTTGTACTCAGACATTTTCTTCACACCTAACATCCTAAGTCGTCGTGTTATTTGTAAATTTTTGTTCACAAATCATTTGTAAAATTTGTTACAGATACTTTCTTTCATTGTATATTTTAAGTATCACTTTTAATATGGCGTGGAACACTGCTGTCAAAGTTTGACGACAGTTTTATTCTCTTTCCTGTGTATTCAACTTGGTCTTTTTGCCTGAGGTGGAATGGGTTTTTCTTTTTCCTTTCTTTCTTCTCTTTTTTTTTCTTTTCTTTTCTTTTCTTTTCTTCTTTCTTTCTTTCTTTTTTTTTTTTTTGGAGACAGGGTTTCTCTGTGTAGCCCTGGCTGTCCTGGACTCGCTTTGTAGACCAGGCTGGCCTTGAACTCACAGCGATCCACCTGCCTCTGCCTCCCGAATGCTGGGATTAAAGGTGTGCGTCACCAGGCTGAGCTGGTTTTTCTTTTTAAAAATATAATAGTTTAGCCAGAAAATGTTCCAATATCATCTTTCCTGGGTTGGTTTACCCACCTTTCAGTATGTTGTTTAGTTTCTCTTGACTTTAGTGTTTAGCATTTACTTTGTTACATTGCATTGGCTTCCTCTTATCTGTGAACTATCACGTTGATACTGAATCACCCTCTCTTCCCCCTCCCTGTGTTGGAATTTCAAGAGTGTTTGGTTCAAACTACTGCTTCATATCATTTAAATACAAAGAAGGGCATATTTTCTAGTCCTGGGAATCAGGGAGATAAGTACCTTTATCTTGAGAGCTTTTTATTCCAGTTGAGAGTGGGAAGAGTGAGGCTGAGGGGTCTGACTTTGATTGCCTGAATTGATACCTTGATAGCTGTTCACCTTTCCCTAACCTCTCTACCTCTCTGTGTAGGTGCATGCAATGTGATTATCATAGAACCTTTCTCTAGGGTTGGTAGGGGCATTGAGTAAATGATGGAAGTTGTTCATGGTTGTTCTGTCTGATGAAGTACAGTTCTAGAGCAGTTTGACAGTTGATCACTTCTTCCTCTGTAAACATTTCTTTGGCCTTTAAGGGTGCCATTCTCTTGAGTTTCACCCCCACACTCCCTGGTTGCTGAGTCTCCTTTTGTTGTTGTTGTGGTTTTTGTTTGTTGTGAGACAGGGTTTTTCTCTGTAGTCCTGGCTTTCCTGGACTCATATTAGACCGGGTTGGCCTCAAACTCAGAGATCTACCTGCCTCTGCCTGGGATTAAAGGTGAGCTCTGCCACGCCCGGCTCTGGTTACTGAATCTCAGTAACCTTACTTTATTTTTCCCACCTCTTGACCATCAGATGTTGCAGTACTCTAGAGCAGTGGTTCTTAACCTGTGGGTCGCGATACCAGATATCCTGCATTATTGCATAGTTACATTATGATTCATAACATTAGCAAATTTTACAGTTACAGAGTAGCAACAAAATACTTTCATGGTTGGGGGTCACCACAACATGAGTAACTGTGTTAAAGGTTTGCAGTCTTACGAGGGTTGAAAACCACTGCTCTCTCTAGAGCTTGTTTCTTCAGACTCCTCCTTTTTGATGATACACTTAGTTTTAGTGGACTTAGTTGCCTTTTACATACTTCTAAGCATGTCTTCAAATCCCAGCCCTCTCCTGCATAGCATAATCTTATACCCAGCTGGCTGGATGAAGAATTGGCACTGCCTGACATGCACTTTTTTCTTTTAGGTTGCTGTTGTGTCAAAGACTAAGTCAGGATTTTTAAACTGGAGCCTCACCTGTATCTGGGGTGTGACATAGCTATATCATATTATACTCATTGTAGGAACCCCAAAATACTGCCAAACTCTCTGCTACCATTTCTCAGTTGTGTTGCTTTATTAAGCCTTCCACTGCGTCCTGTAATTGTTAATGAAGAAGATATGTTAGTTTGTCTGGGTTCTACAGTTATCCAGATTATCATAGGCATTTTTATGGTTTCTTGACTAGTGACCCAGTATGTTGTAATAGTTTGGCCTTTAAATTTTTTTTTCCAGGGACTGGAGAGGTGGCTCAGAGGTTAAGATCACTGACTGCTCTTCCAGAGGTCCCGAGTTCAATTTCCAGCAACCACATGGTGGCTCATAATCATCTATAATGTGATCTGATGCCCTATTCTGGCCTGTAGGTGTACACGCAGACAGCACACTGTATACATAATAACAAACAAAAATTTAAAAAATTTTTTTATTTAAATTATACAGTATATACTAAAAGTTTTAAGAATTAATTTATTTTATGTGTATGGATGTTTTAGCTATGTGTGCATGTACATACACATGCATTACTTCTAAAGGCCAGAAGAGGGCGCTGGATCTACTCAAACTGCACTTAGAAATTGTAGCGAGCCACCGTGTGAGTGCTGGGAGTCAGAACACTGGTACAGTGGAAGAACAATCAGTGCTCTTTAACAACTGACCTTCTCTCCAGCCATATAGTTTTGATGTCTGTTTTCTTTTGGTTAATGAGGCTCATCCATATTCTTGCCTGTTTTAGAACCATATGTCCATAATTAAAAGACAAACAGTCTAAAAAAAAAAAGAAACGTCCATAAGTGATGGTAAATCTTTAGGGAAATTCTCACTCTGTAGCCCAGGTTATCCTTAGGCTTACAGCAATTCTCTTGTCTCAAGGTCTCCCCAATGCTGGGATTAGGGAGCCGATAACTAATTCTTCTTTTGTCACTTTCCTGTGTTGAGAAGTTCTAGTTTAAAGTTTATCAGGCAGTAAAGTGGGCTTGGTTCTTGTTTGCTTTTTTGTTTTGTTTTTGCTGTGGCTGGTATACATACATACTCTGCTCACAGCTCAAACCTGCCTGTCGTTTGCGTTTCAGACATACTGTTCATAGCTAAACAATGATGACACTCTTTTCCAAGTAAACTTTCTAGCAAAGCAGAATGCAGCTGTCAGCAACACTGTCCTTCTCTTTTATAGCTGAAGTGATGATTTCCTTCAAAGGGAATCCTTAAATCCTTAAAACAGGATTGCTCTTGCCCTGAATCTGAAACCCTTGGGCACAGTGTAAGGTCCATGTAAGATGCTTTCCTAGCGTGGGTGAAGCTCTGGGTCTAACCCCAGCGAAGGGAAAGTGATGCTGGCTGTGCTGCCAGACTAGGAAAAAGAGGCAGGCGTCCGCCTTGTGCTCTGTCTCACATGTGAGGTGATTTCACAACACCTGTGACCTAATGACTTGTTTTTTCACCCCCAAATTTCACTTTTGAGGAATTTTTAAAACTTCAAATGCTTTTATAACTATGAACAGTATTTGTTGGCTGTCAGAGCTGGGTGTGGTCAATGTCTACTTACCTAATTTATACAATAAAAGTGATACAATCATTTTATTAATTACTTGATTGTTCAAATTCTTTTGAACTTTTATATGATTATCTAAAAAATTCTAAGTAATCTTGCTGATATTTTGAAGAAAAATTACTTAAGCTTTAATACTAAATCATTAAAAATTGAAAGGCAGCCTTGGTAGTTCACTCCTTTTCTAATCCCAGCACTTGGGGAGGAGAAGCAGGAAGCTCTTGGGCTGACCTTTCTCAGAAAACAAAAATAATAAAACTTACTGTGCAATGCCTGCCCTTGTCACCAAGCCTGACTTCCCGAGTTCAGTCCCTGCACTCTGCATGATGGGGAAGAATCAGCTTCCACAAGTTGTCCTTTGACACATGTGCGCACATGTGCACATGCAGATAAAGCATAATTTTAAAAAGTTGGTGAAAAGGATGAGACCAATTGCTTAGTTTCTGTGTGTTTGCTCATAGAGGAGGGTATGTGTTCTTTTTCTCTGCTCTTTCAAGCAGTTGACAGAACTAGATTTCAGAATTAGTGCAGCCATTTGTGAACACTGTAATAGTAATAGCTGTTGATCTGTCTAGCAGCAGGTTGGAAGTAAAGGGCACTGGGCTAGATTATAGAAATATATCTTGATAATCCCTCATACATGGTCTCCTCAATTAAAATTTGGAACTAGAAAGCAGTTTATTTGTAAGAGTTTTAAAAATTCTCTAGCTCTTTGTGGTATGTGTGTATCTGCATACACACGTAATAAGTAAAATGCAGTTTTAAAAAAATGGAGGAAAGAATGAAACCAACTGTTCAGTTTCTGTGATTTTACTGGTGTGGAGGTTGTGTGTTCTCATTTTATAAAAACTGGGTTATAAGAAAGATTTAATTTGTCAATTAGCATGTAGATAATACGTCCATATCTAATATTCAAGTCCAAACAGACTGGGCTTAGAATCTTTTCTTTACCTGAAAATGAGTAGATTACGAGAATAAATCAGGTAAGCAGTATTGATAGAGAAGTTTACAGACTTGATAAAAGAGTAAAACCTCTTACTGTGTTATTCAGAAAGGCCATGGACCTTAACCTCAAAGCAGTGTTTAAAGTGCTATTATCTCTATACATGCTCAGTGGTATGTACACATGAACAAAGTGAATAAATTAAAAACTTCTTGCACTCCCGCAGTTCACTGATGGTTTAGGCCAATTCAGAGACTTGGATCTGGGCCTGAGAGGTATGTGAGCTTGTAACCAGGGCCAGCTCATGACCCCACAGCCAGCTCTGCTGTCTGCCATGGGTGGTAAGGGGCAAGGGTGGGGGGAGGGAGTCAGCTCACCTGTGTGCATGTCCCCCTCCGCAGTCAGGGTCAGCTGTACTGTGCTGCCCAGGTGAGGTGCAGGGACAGCTTTCCTGCTCCCATGACGCTGATGTTATGTCCCGTTCTCCCACCCACTGCAGGTGGTGAGGGCAAAAGGGAGGGGAGGTAATTTCTCTGCTGCTAATGCCACTGCACAGCCTCTGCAACCGCTACATCCAGAGTTAGCTCTACTGTGCTGCCCAGGCCATGTGCAGGGCCAGCTCTTCCACTCTCATCTCCTCGGGGTCAGCTCCTACAGTGTGCTCCATGATGCCCAGAGGAGGGTGGGGCCAGTTCTGCACAGCCCTCAGACATCAACATGTCCCAGGACTGCCTCCCAGACCCAGGGCTGTTCGCCTTGGTCTTTGGTGCTAACAAATCTCTGTTACTACGGGGCCAGGGACCCAGAGGTGGCGTCACCAGCTACTCACACCAGGCTTTCCCTCACTACCCTCGAGTCTCCTGTCTGTTTCTCTTTCATTTCTCCACCACTTACCAGCTTCTCTTTAGAGGCACCTGGGGTCTCTGTCTCAAGAGTGCTGTGGCCCCTGCTCATGCATATGGCACTGGGCAGGTGTGATCCCATTCTCCCTGCACACCCATCCTTCCCCCCTGCCCCCCATTTTGTTTTTGTCTTTTGATACAGGGTTTCTCTGTGCAGCCTTGGCTGTCCTGGACTTGTTTTGTATACTAGGCTGACCTCAAACTCACAGCGAACCACCTTCCCCTGCCTCCTGAGTGCTGGGATTAAAGACGTGTGCTGTTGTGCCCGGCAACATAATCTCATTCTTACCGCCCAAAGCACTTTTTTAACATTTTAAATTATGTTTAGAAACAAATCAAAACTAGGCTGAGAATGCTGGCAAGTGCTTTTAATCCCAGAACTCAGGAGGCAGAGGTTATAAAATATGTTCTTTTTATACAATGATTTGCTGATTATAAATTTGCATTGATTTTGAGAAAATACTAAAACTTAAATAGCTATAAAGTCTTCTCCACTCCCCCTTTAAGACAGTTTTTCAGTATTTACCCCAGGCTGGCCCAGAACGCCCTGACCTTTTGTTTTGGCCTCCTGCTTGTTGAGATTATAGGCACATACCATCAGACTATCTTTTCTCATTCTTCTTGAAAGTAGTTTTAAAGAGCTTTCAGAAAATTGAGTAAGCAGATACATTTAAATGAGCTGATCTTTTGTTTGTAAGTGTTAGACCAGACTTCTGCTAAAACAGAAGTGACATTTATTTTAACTAAACAGTTTCTGTTCTACATATGTGTTTACATAGCATTTTCACACTCCATAATAGAACAGAACAAACACCCTTTGGAGGGTATTACTTTAAAATTTATCAAAGATATGGATATTAATGACTATTAATGTACTAGAATGATATTTTACCCAGCGAAGAGTCTCTGTAGTAGTGTATGCAGGCTATTTGAATAGTTCTACAGCCTAGTTTTAACTTGAATAATGATCCATGATCCCGTTAACAAAATCATAGTAACATTTTTCTGTTTGCATCCAGGTTCTTTCTCAATCCTTTTCTTCCAAAGAAGTAATTACTAAGAACATCTTTATAGTCATTTTAATTTTTACACTAGTCAAAACATGTTTTGCATATTTTTGCTACATACTCATTTTGAAACTTGTTAGCTATAAATTTTCTTTACAGGGTTTCTCTGTGTAGCCTTGGCTATCCTGGAACTCTCTTTGTAGAGCAGGCTATCCTCAAACTAACAGAAATCCACCTGCCTCTGACTCGTGAGGGGTGGGATTAAAGGCTGTGCCATCTCACCCAGCTAAGTTTCCTAATTAAAATAATAATAATATTATTACACTGTGGCTTTGTTTTTAAGATTTAATTATAGTGATACATGTGTATATCAGCCATACTTTTAACTTCTGTAGTGTGTTACATTATGTATAATGTTTGCATTTTCTTGCCGTCTATAAGAATTCCTTTGAAAAGACTGTAATAACAGTTTTGCAGGAAATTACTTGCATGTTTACCTGATAAAATTTTGGGGATTTCAGATACTGTTTTGGTTTCTGGTTCAATAGTGTGACCTAGTTTTTTCCTTTCTCTGGGAATGTTTAGGGTTTCATCATTAATGCTAGTGTTTTGAAACTTCACTTAGTTTTTGGTTGTGCTTCTGCTTTCAGTCTTCATTTGCAGTACTGGCTAGCCAGGGAAACTTCTCAACTATTTCTTTGATAAATTTCTTTCTTCCCCTTTTCTATTCTTTTGTAGTAGTTAGATATTGTACCCTCGTTTGATTGACAGCTTTCTTTTATTTTCTCTTTCTTTCTGAGAGAATGTGGGGAATTGCATTTTGGGGGATGGTTTTCTCAGCCTGCCTTTTTTCCCTTTAAGACAATTTCTATCATTTTAATTTTAGCCCCCCCTTCACACATTAAAATTGTATATGCTTATGAGGTACAAATTTGTGTGTCTGTGTGTGCTTTTGTCTCTAATCCCCATGTATTCATATGATGTAGAATAGTTGGAGTAAGCTAATATTTATTACCTAAAAATACTTCTAAAAATCTTAATTTTATTTTTAAAAAGATTTACTTTATTATAGGCATGTGTTTGCAGATGTGTACACACGTGTGAGTGGGTGTGTACAGGTGACTAGATGCTTGAGAAGGTCAGAAGCTTTGGGTCCTTTTGAGCTGGAGTTACTGTAGGCAGTTGTCAAGTGCCCAGCATGGCTGTTGTGAACTGCACTTGGCTACTCTAAGAGTAATATGCGTTCCTAATCCACGAGCCTTCTCTCAAGCTCCTATATTTGTTTTTTGTGAGGTAGGGTCTTGCTGGGGAGTTCAGGATAGCCTTTAAGTTATGTTCCTCCTGTCTTGGCCTCCTAAGGTGTTGGTTGGGATTATAGGCGCACACCAGTGTAGTCAGTTTAAATACATGTGTCTGTCTGACTGGGTATTTCTATCCCTTCACCAATACCTCCCTGTCTTAGAGTCTCTATTACTGTGAAGGGGCACCATGAGCATGGCAGCTCTTTAGTGTGTGGGGGGGGGTGGGGGGTTTCGAGACAGGGTCTCTATCTGTTAGCCTTGACTGTCCTGGACTTTCTCTGTAGACCACGCTGGCCTCGAACTCACAGAGATTCACCTGCCTCTGCCTCCTGAGTGCTGGGATTAAAGGCATGAGCACACCCATCCCTCCCCCCGGCCCCCATTTTGTTTCTGTCTTTTGAGGCAGGGTTTCTCTGTGCAGCCTTGGCTGTCCTGGACTTGTTTTGTAGACTAGGCTGACCTCAAACTCACAGCGAACCACCTTCCCCTGCCTCCTGAGTGCTACATAATCTCATTCTTACCACCCAAAGCGACTCATGGCAGCTCTTATAAAGGAACATGTTTAATTGGGGTTTGCTTATAGTTTCAGAAGCTTAGTCTATTATCATGGCAGGAAACATGGCGGCATACAGACAGACAGTGCTAGAGGAGGAGCTGAGAGTTCTATATCTTAATCCGCAGGCAGCAGCAGGAGACTGTGCCACACTGGGCAGAGCTTGAGCATGCAGACCTCAAAGCCCACCCTTAGAGTGACACACTTTCTCCAACAAGGCCACCCTTATTCTAACAAGACCACACCCCTAATAGTGCCACTCCCTGTGTGCCTATGGGGGCCATTTTATTCAAACCACCACAGTCCCTGTCCTCTCTCACATACCCCATCTACCATTCTACTCTGCTTCCAAGTTCAGTGGATTTAGATTCCTTACCCAGTTGCCCTCTGTAACCTGCAGGTTCTTCATCTCTGGATCCAGCTAACTTTGAACTGGAGATATCTATAGGGGAAAATACCAGAAATTCCACAGTTAGAACTCAGATTTGCTGCTTACCTAGCTCTGTACAGTTAATATTACAGCAGTGGTTTGTAGGCATGCTGCTGGAGCCTCTGCAGGTGACGTAGAGCCTCAGTTTCCAGTGTTGCTTGTTTTGTTCGTTGTGTACTATAGTGTGGCCTGTACTGGTGATATTTGTTCTGAATGTGCCCAGAACTTCTTTATTGGCATTTACTGCACAGTGCAGCATAATAACTATATAGTATTAATTACATAGTTACTGTAAGCTATTTGTGCCTGGCATATTTCACTTGATAAAAGGTTTATCTGTGTTCTTATAAATAACAAGTTTTTTGTTACTTAGTGGTTTTTTAAGGTGGGTGATATGCTGTTGTGTGCATTGGTCATATGTTCATCGCTCGTGATGGAAGCTAGGGAGACTGGAATTCTAAGCATTTCATAGAGTGTTGTATTTAAGCAGTTTCTAAATCAGTCGTCTGAAATTACTGAATATTCTCAGAGTTTGTTACCTTCTTTAGGTTTCCAAGATTTCTAGAAGTTGAGTTACCAAAAGCGTTTCAGTATTTACACATTCAAACTTATATACACACACATACATAACATACATACATACATACATAACATACATACATACATACATACAAACATACAAACAAATAGTGTCTCATGTAGTTCAGGCTGGTTTTGAACTCACTTTGATCTGTTGCCTCTACCTCTGTGGTAGAGTTATACATGTCTGCCTTTGCCTGACTGCAAACTTAACTAGGCTTTTAGGAAGGCTTCTCACCTTTGTCTATAGCAAACTGTGGTATATGTATGTCTATATTCAGACTGTATATATTAACTCTTCTGTTACACACACACTTTTGTCTCTTTAAAAAACATGTTGAAGCCGGGTGTGGGTGGCACATGCCTTTAATCCCAACACTTGGGAGGCAGAGGCAATTGGATCACTGTGAGTTCGAGGCCAGCCTGGTCTACAAAGTGAGTCCAGGATAGTCAAGGCTGCACAAAGAAACCCTGTCTCGAAAAACTTAAAAAAAATAAAAAAAGTTGGAGGTTGAACACAAGGCTTCCTGCATGCTCAGCATGTTCTCTCAACGAGCGACACCTGCAGATTTTTAATCTTGTCTTTTAAGAAATGGGACTTAACCTTCCTTCCCCTTGAATCTGATTAGGTCTAATAACTTGCTTGTAATCTACAGAATGCAGTACAAATGACACTAACTGCACAGTAACAGTAAGCTGCTCTATCTCCTGAGAAAGTCCTCATAGTGCGAAGGTCCTCAAACGGGCCCACATGTATGTACTCCTTGGGGCAGTCCCTTGTGAATCCCTGGCTAACGCCCCTCATCCATTACCAGTCATGTAAATGAGCTTCAGGCGACTTGTCTCCTTGGCAGATGCCTGTTTCTGTTAGTATGGGAAAACTCACCAGAACTGTTCAGCTGCACTTATTAATGAGCAAATGTTGATATATTAATTTTTTGAGATTTATTTTTAAATTTATGTATGTGTGTGTGAGAGAGAGAGAGGGAGGGGTGGGGGAGAGAGAGAGGAGGGAGGGAGAGAGAGAGAGAGAGAGAGAGAGAGAGAGAGAGAGGAGAGAGAGAGGAGAGGAGAGAGAGCGGGACGAGAGAGAGAGGAGAGAGGAGGGAGGAGGAGGGGGAAGAGAGGAGGGAGAGAGAGAGGAGAGGGGAGAGGAGAGAGGGAGGAGAGAGAGAGAGAGAGAGCGTGCAATGTACACCATATGTGTGCAGGTGCCGGTGGAGGCTAGAGGGTGTCATATCCACTGGAATTGGAATTTACAAGTAGTTGTGAGCTGCCTGATAAGGTGCTGGGAACTGAATCCAGATACTGTGCAGGAGGAGTAAGTGCTCTTAACTGCTGAGCTATCTCTTCAACCCCTTGACACATTATTAGCTGAAACCTGTAATTTATTCATATTTTATTATTTTTACCTAGCTCCATTTTTTTGTTCCAGGATCCTACATTATGTAAATATACCCCATTATGTAAATGTGCCAAATTATATAAATGTTCCACATTATATTTTAGTCAGCATGTCTCTTTAAGTCCCTTTTTGCCTGTGATAGTTTATCAGACTTTTCCTCCTATGACCTTGACACCTTCAAGGAATACTGGTTAGATATTTGTAAAATGTCCCTATATTGTGATTTATCTATAAAATGTCCTATATTGTGATTTATTTACTGCCTTTCTTATGATTAAAGGCTATAGGTGTGTGTGAGGGAGAAAGACCACAGATGTAATGTGCTGTTTCATTGTGTATCAAGTGATGAACTTGATATGGACATGATTTGTAACAGTTGCTGCTGACCTTGATCACTTGGCTTATGGCGATACTTGTCTGCTTAGTGGTGATTGTGCTCCCCTCCCATCAGTCTCTTTGAGATGGGGTTGCTATGCCTACTCCACTTGTGATGGGGAGGAATGTAGTGCTTCTCTTCTTTAAGGACAGACTGTTATATGTATAAGGTTTCAAGATTTTGTTTTCCCCATTTATATTTTATTATTTTTATCACTATGGATTTGTGGATACTTGTTTTATCTTTAGGGATATAATGCAAATACTATTTCTCAGATTGTTCATTTAAAAAATTATGTTTCATATACCTTAGAAATGGAATTGTCCAATCAACAGTTCACACTTACTATGCAGACTCACTCGTTTTGTCCACCAGGCTGGCCTCTGCCTCCCGAGTGGTGGTATCGCAGGCCTGCACCGCCACACCTGGCCTAATCTTGACGTTTTTTAGGACAGATTTCTATGACGCTATAGTATGACGGGCGAAAGCAGATGGGATTTCCCTGTTAGCCTAACCTTATCCAACCTACAGGTGGAAGGCACTTACCTGGGAACTGCCTTTCCTTCCCTCCATGTGTGTTTGGGTGAGGGTGCAAGCTGACCTCGTTTCACATAGCCAAGCCTGGCCTTGAACTTGTGATCCTCCTGCTTCAATCTCCCAAGTGCTGAGAGTACAGATGTGGGTCACCATGTCGGGTTTATGTCCTGCTGGAGCTCAAGCCAGGGCTTCCTCATGCTAGGCAAGCACTTGTCAACTGAACTGAATCCCCCCACCCCCCAGCGCGCCCAGTATTTTCCATGTTTAAAAAAAAAGCAAACTTGCAGTGTTAAAGTAATTTTAGACATACCGAAAAGTTATGAAGGCAATGCAAAGGATTCTCTCAGACCTTTTAACCTGTTTCTATAATGTTAACTTTTTATATTATTGTGGTATAGCTGTCAAAACTACAAATGCTATATTGTTAATATTCTGTTAACTAAACTTGAGACTTTATTTGGACTTTACCAGATTTTTCTAGTAAGCTCCTTTGACGGCACCACCCCCCACCACCCACTGTACAATGACTGTTAAGAGTGCTGGAGATAAGATTCAGCAGTTATGAGTGCTTACTTCTCTTTCAGAGGACCTGAGTTTGACCCCTAGCATCCACATTTGGGTAACTTGTGGGCCAGGTGGGGGTGGTGGTACATGCTTGTAATCCTAGAGGCAGGCGGATCTCTGAGTTTGAGGCTCGCCTGTTCTATAGCATGAGTTCTAGGACAGCCAGGGCTATACAGAGAAACCCTGCCCCGAAAGACAAGAAACAAATAAAACAAAATTGCTTGTAATTCTAGCTCCTTGGGATCTGATGCCCCTGGCCTTGGCACTCATGGGCATATACTCACAGAGACACACATAATTAAAAATAACAAAATAAACAATATTATAAAAGAACGCTAACCTTACTGGCTTGTTACTAGGCTTAAATGACACATATATGCATCTTGATAGTGTTTGGCTTCTAGAATTTATAAGAAAGGAAATATCACTGTTGTTGCTTAATTATTTTCAAGTTAAGAGAACAAGAACTTTGGAAGAAGTCTTTTTTTCATGAGCCAGAGGGGTGGATCCCTGACACTACTTCATCCTTTTGATGGGATGGAATTGACAGATTGTGCTGTTTTTATGCACAGCCTGCCAGCCTCCACACGTTCCTCTACTACAAGGTTGGCAGCTGCAGGGAAAGGAGTTATGCACTATCAAGATATCTTTTGTTGAAGCTTTTTAAAAGTTTGCCTAGTGATATTTAATTAAATCTTTATTTACACACACATACACACAAACACGACTATATATTTTTTAAAAGAATATAATTTAAAAGAGCTAGGCATCAAGCATTTAAAGTAATTCCTTCCATACATAAGGACTACAGCAGTATTTACTTAATATGACTACATGTTATTTTGAGCATATGGCTCAAAATTAAGATATAGGAAGGCTGTAAATGCCTTCTTAGGTATCATGGTTGTCTCTGCAGAGATATTCAGACAGACCTGCTGCAGTTTGCCTCATGATGCTATAAAGAGTGGACAGTTCTTCTCTTTAGGCATATGTTGTTAAAAGTGGGAGTAATTTGTAATTATTTGTAAATTTTACAAATCGTAAATCATTTGCAATTATTAAGGAATAAAGGGAGAATGAAACTGTTTAAAAGGAAGCTCCCCCTCCCCGCACACACACATTAGAAATTTAAATTGTCTAGGGCTCAAAACTTAAAGTATCTAGGTATGGTTATTCAGGAAGAGGGGATTTGGGCAAACCTAGACAAAACAGAGAAAAGGAGATTCATTCAATGTGGCCACATTGGGAAGATGAACAATTAAAGAGGCCCAGTGACATTGAGTCCAGTCTCAATGACCTGACATGAGATGTAGTTACAGTTTTGGTCAAGATATAGACTCATATTATTGTCTTCAGTCTCTGCAAGGTGAGCTAACAAGATGTCATAACCATGTGAGATAAGCTCTCTGTCTAATAGACTCTAGGACCCTGGCCTTTTCCTTCTACCAGCATGGACTCCTCCTGGAAATTCTGAGTTCTAAAGGCACAAGTGTTTCTGCTTAGAATAAGACAACCTGATGAGTTGTTAAATTAACTGTAAAAGCCTATTTTTATGGAAAATTTCAGACATATAAGATTCAAATAGAATGCATTGTGTTGGAGAGATGGTTCAGTGGCTAAGAACTCAAACTAGTTTTGTAGAGGACCCAAGCTGGGTTTTCAGCACCCACATAGGATGGCTCACAGTGACCTTTCACTCCAGCTCCATGGGATCCAGTGCCCTCTTTTGGCCCCCTCAGGCACTTTCACATATGTGCACATGCTAACAGACATACACATAAAAAGTGTATTGAACTTCATTGTGCCTGTTACTCAACTCTTACAGTTATTGAGATAGATAGACCTATTTGAAGAAAGTGATCTATAGAGTCTCATAATTTCTATAGCCTCGTCACTAGTCATATAGCAAACTTGTTTGCATTTTTATATGGGCAAATCTTTTAAAAAATATTTTATTTAATTTTAATTTATGAACATTGGTGTGAGGGTGTCAGATCTTGGAGTTAAAGACAGTTGGGAGCTGCCATGTGGGTGCTGGGAATTGAACCCAGGTCCTTTGGAAGAGCAGCAGGCAGTGCTCTTAACCGCTGAGCCATATCTCCAGCCCCTATTAGATTAAATAGGAATATAAACTTTTCATTCTCCTTTGTGTTGCCATTTTTATAAGTGGTATTTATAATCTACTGTTTTAGTGGAGTAGTTAAATTTCTAATTTATATTCCTTAACCCTGTTCTCTTGCATACTCTATTTTTATTTCAGCTCAGAAGGATAATCATTTCTGTTATCGTTGCAGACAAAACAAACTGATGCTTCTTGGTTTTCATGTATTTATAAACAATAGGTGCATTCTGATATACAGGCATCCATGGGTGTTTTAATTCATTTATTTACTCTGTGTGTTTGTGTGTTGTGTTGTGTTGTGGCTCAAACCTAAGCTGAGTGAGCGCTCTAATAATACTGGCCTACACCTCTGAGCCTGTTTTAAAACCGAGATAGGAGGGGAGTGGGTCAGTATGTAAGTTAAGTGTTAGTTGATAGATGGTTGTGATTCTGTTTTTAACTTGACTACATTCCTCTCTTTAGCAATCCTAAAGGTAGTCTTTGGGAGCTTGTGTGTCTTAGAGCAGTGGTTAAAACCTGTGTAGATGGTGTGAGGTCTTGGTTTGAGCCTCAACGCTGGGGTGGTTGAAAAGATCTCCATGTTAACTACAACCCTGCTTTTTATCCACGGATCTGCTTTCTGGAGCAGATGACTAAGCCCAAGAGTGAAGTGTTCACCATCACTGCTGAAAGATCTTCACTTTGAGCTTGTTTCTCACTCACCTCCATTCCAACGACTGTCCCTTCTTCACTGCCTATCCCCAAAAGATGTACTTTTTGATTTTCCAATTTCTTTTTTCTGTTTGTTGTTTGATACAGGGCCTCTGCATGGCCGTGGCTATCCTGAAACTCACTATGTAAACCAGGTGGGCCTGGAACTCACAGAAATGCATATACTTCTGCCCGCCTGGTGCTGAGATTAAAGGCATGTGCCACTATCCTCTGCCCAGCCACCTGTTTCCTAAATAGACCGTCAGCCAGTCTGCCTGTCCTTGTGTTTGCGGGAGGGCATGTGGTCATGGTGTGCTCTGTAGTGTGTTGGTCTTAATTCTGTGCATGTTTCTTCCTGCTTGTGTCTTGTGTATTTAGAGTGCCAGTGATTTAGTTTGGGGCATTTAAGAACAACGGAATACGTTCTTATGTTTAGTCCTTTAAAAGTCCATTCATTCATTACATGAGACTTTATAGGTAGATAATACAGGGAGGCAAGCTTGGATCAGGTAACACTTGCTTTTTGATCTTTAGGGAGGGTTTCTTTTTTGTTTGTTTTGCTTAGTGTTGCCATCAGAATGTTCCCTATTAAGGCAGGTATGGTGGCTCATATCTTTATTCTCAGCACACAGAAGAAGTTAGGGCAGGAGGATCTGGAGTCTGAGGCCAGTAGGCTGTGTGTCAAGATCCTGCCTCAAAACCTAAAAACAAATTTAAAAGTTTTCAAATTAAACAAGTTGGTTGCTTCTTCCCTAAAAAAGCAAACAAACAAAACCTAAATCTGATAAATAGTTATGGTATAATAAACAAATTTAGTTTTGATTAAAGTTTCAGTAAGAAGGTTGGTTTGTAAAATACATAAACATAATTTAAAGCTGGAAATAGTTCATTTAATTGTCTGTGGTAAACTATTTCTCATCCAGTGCAGGATGAAGATAAGTATGTGTCTGAGTGTTCTTAGTGTTCATACAGTAAGGCACATTTGACTCCAAACAGTGAGATATTTGTCTCAGGGTTTCTGTTGCTGTGATTAAAAACACCATCACCAAAAGGAGTTTGGGTAAGAGAGGGTTATTTCAGCTTAACAATCAAGGAAAGTTAGGGTAGGAACTGAACCAGAGACCACAACTACCTGCTCAGGCATGGCACAGATCATAGTGAGCCGGGCCCTCCCACATCAGTAATCAAGAAAATCTTTAATTGAAGTTCTCAGGAGTCAAAAGCAGGTGGATCTCTTGTGATTTGAGGCCCTCTTAGCCTACGTAGTGAGTTCTTCAGTAGTCAGGGTGTTATGTCCAAACTGCTAGAATCCCCCCAAGACCAGCAGGAGTCCGAAGCCATCTGCAAAAGCAAAGTCCAGCATGCAGCGATCACCATTGGGATCACCATTTAGACAAAATGGCAATCCCAAGGAGAGCTCTCAGGCTCTTTTTAAAGGCATGCAGGGGAGTTCCAAGGGAGGGCTTGGTGACCTTTAATATGATTGGAGCATTCAAACTGAAAAGACCGGAAAGGTGTGGACAACCTTAATCAGTGGTCATGAGTTAATCATAAGACTTCTAGACTGACAGTAAACTAACCTTGAGAAACCTTATCTTCCTCTGGCCAGGTGGCTAGGCCGTCCCTGATTGGCTGCCCATTATCTGTGGTATCCCCAGTAACCACCGCACACATTTCTGAAGAATGGAGGCTCAGGCCTTCTCCAAGCTAAAAAGAACCTGAAGCTTGTCATGGAGTCTGCTAGACTTATTAACCTCAGGGCTACATGGAGAAAAGCCAAAAATGATAGATGCATAAGAAAAGGGAGCACCCCCCCCACCCCCCCAGTCCACGGGCTTGCCCACAGGCCAGTCTTATGGAGGCATTTTCTTCATTGTGGTTCTCTTTTCTCAGATAACCAGGGCACCAGATTTTTTGCCGTCATTGTGGGAACTAGTGTGATTTTCTTCTAGAAGCTGGGCATAGTTGCTCACACTTAGGATCCCAGCATTAAGGAGGATGAGACAGGAGGGTTGCTGCAAGGGTAAGGGTGCCTTGGGCTGTAGAATGACATACTATCTTGAAAACAAAACAAAGCAAGCAATAGAGACATCTTTGTAAAATCCTTAATGGATTAATTAATTGGGACTAGTTAATCATTTAGCAGAAGGAGTCAGTCTTTAGGAAGCCCATGTCTATTTAACTATGTTTCTTGTGAGCAGTACCCTCGTTGTGTACAGTCCTAACTATTCAAGAGTTGGCAGTTCATTTATTATGCAGACTCTAAACCCAGAATCTCACAACAGGAAGAGATGTTCTTTTCTAGAAAAGCAGATATTCCTGAGAGTTAGTAATCAAACTTAGTGTGCAGACATTCCTCTCCCTGTTTCCCATTGCTGGTTGCTGTGAGATGGTGTGCTAATCGCATGTGTTTGTACTGTAGGGACAAGTACTATACATTTCGAAGATCTTTTGAATCTTTTAATTCTTTGAAGTTTAAATGTGTGTATATACTTTTGTTTTCTGGGCTTCCTATTACATGGTAAATTTTAGAGTCATTTCAGAAAAATCTGGTACCAATAAGCCTTTAAAA
Organism: Acomys russatus; assembly: GCF_903995435.1. Classification (NCBI taxonomy): domain Eukaryota; kingdom Metazoa; phylum Chordata; class Mammalia; order Rodentia; family Muridae; genus Acomys; species Acomys russatus. The sequence goes on along the minus strand of NC_067137.1, from coordinate 8,890,169 downwards.
AAAAAAGATTTATTTACTATGCATACAATATTTTCCTGCGTGTAACAACTGCAGGCCAGAAGGGGGCACTAGATCTCATTATAGATGGTTGTGAGCCACCACGTGGTTGCTGGGAATTGAACTCAAGGCCTTTGGAAGAACGGCAAGTGCTCTTAACCTCGGAGCCATCTCTCTAGCCCCCAATAAGCTTTTTAAAAAAAGCATATAAATAAGTTTTCATACCCAAAATTTGTAAATGATGCCATGAAAAGGAAACTATCAGTTGTTAAAATGACTTTATGACTCTTTTTTTTTTTAAAGATTTATTTATTTTATTTATTGCATATGAGTGCTTTATCTGCAGAAGAGGGTATCAGATTACATTATAGATGGTTGTGAGCCACCATGTGGTTGCTGGGAATTGAACTCAGGACCTCTGGAAGAGCAGGCGGCGCTCTTAACCGCTGAGCCATCTCTCCAGCCCCGACTTTATGACTCTTAATAAATAACTAAACCTTACTATGTACCTAAAAACAGAGTTAGGTGTCATGGTACATTCCTTCAGTCAGTCCTGGCCGCTCAGGGTTCTAAGGCATGAGGAACAGCAGGTTCAGTTTGGGGTTTTGCTTATTTGTTTTGTTTTCACTGTTTGTTTTGTTTTGTTTAAAGGCTTTTCAAGACAGGGTTTGTTTTGTTTTAATCACTTTACAGACTGATATCAACCCAGTCCTACCTTCACTACCCCCTCAGCTCATCTTTCCCTCCTCCTCAGTGAAGAGGGGGCCTCTAAGATATACCAACCTACTCTGGCGCTTCAAATAGCAGGACTAAGTGCAAAGGATCAGAGGTTTGAAGCCAGCCTGGACAACACAGGATACTTGTAACCATAAACAAACAAACAAACAGACAAACAAAGCAGGTACAAGTCTCTTCCCCACCTCTCTTGATTAAGTCAATTTTATTCACTCTGTGGAGACCCTAAATCCTACTGTTTTCCCTTATGAGGGAGCCAGAGGTGTAAGACCTCTTTAATTTGACTCAGAATAATTGAGATAAAATAAGATCTTTAAAATTTTTGTAAAGGTAGAAGATATCTAAAAGGAAGTAAATACAGAAGTCAGATACCTAATGTAGTTTGTGCTTTTCTTGTGGGAATATACAACTTCCTTGTGTTATGACTCAGATTGCCTTCTTGTGGTACCTTTTAGCATGTTAGGAATTTCTGTTTACTTCAACTCAAAGGAGAATGTGCCCATAAGAAATATATTGCATTTATTTAGAATGGAGTATTGGTTGCTTACACCACTTCTTTTTAAACTAATTTAAAAAGAAAAAAGTCAGCAGGTATGACAACACAAGCCTGTAATCCCAACCCTTTGGCACCTGAGGAAGGATTGTAGTAGATTTGAGAGCTGCCTGACCTAACAGAGCTTATTTGTCTCAAAACAAACAAACAAACAAAACCAAAAAACAAAAATTGTTTCTTAACATTTAGTACTTGTGTACATTGTGTGTGTGTGTGTCTGTCTGTCTGTCTGTGGAGGTGAAAAAAGGATAATTAAATATGTAAAGTAGTATGTTATAAGTGTTGGTAAAGTCTTGCATTTTTTATTTTTTTATTTTTTGAAGCAGAGTCTCATAGTATAACTCTGGTTGGCTTGGAACTTGCTTTGTAGACCTTAAACTCAAAATGATCTGCCTGCCTCTGCTTCCCTTGATGGTACCATCAAGGGAACTTGGGAGATGTTCAGAAGCTCCAAACCTGGCTTTTCAGGAACCTTGACTTGGCAGAGGTAGAAAGGAAAGACGAAAGAAAGAGTTTTTTAAAAGAAAGAAAGAAAAAACAAAAGGAGGTCCCCAGGCATGGTGGCACACGTGTTTAATCCCAGCCCTCAAGAGGCAGCAGCAGGGGCAGGTGGATCTCTTGAGTTGGGGTCAGTCTGATCTACAGGTTAGCCAAGAATACAGTTTGTTTGTTTGTTTGTTTGTTTATTCATTCATTCATCCATTCGTTCGTTCATTCGTTTATTTATTTATTTTCCAAGACAGGTTTTCTCTATGTAGCCTTGGCTGTTGTAGACTCATTTTGTAGACCAGGCTGGCCTCAAACTCACAGCCTGGGATTTTCAGTGCTCCAAATTGTGTTAAACAAAAATAGTCAACACTCTTGATTTTTGCGTCTTTAAGAATCAATTACATAAATGTTTAGTATACCATTTTTTTGTCTTTATGTTTTAAGTCTCTTGATCTTTAGAAAACAAAACCAAACCTATTTTTGATGTCCTCTTGTTTTCTACATTGTCAGTTTTATATGAGTGTTTATAAATATAAACCACTTACAGCATAACTGATAAGATCAGCCAAAATCTGTCTTCAAGGCAAGAGGCTTAAACTTTATAGTTTCTGCTCTTCCTCCATTCCTCCCTCCTCCCTCCCTCCCTTCCCCCTTCCCTCCCTCCCATTTCTTTATGCAGTCCCAGCTGGTATAGAACTCACAGAGATACATCTGCCTCTGCCTCCCAGGTCCAGCTTCTATCTTTTTTCTTTAAAGGGGTGAGTCACTTTTATTTTGTGTGTAGGAATGTCTTGCCTGCCGGGCATGGTGGTGTACCCCTTTAGTCCCAGTATTCGAGAGGCAGAGGCAGGCGGAGCTCTGAGTTTGAGGCCAGCCTGGTCTACAAAAGTGAGTCCTGGACAGCTAAGGTTACACAGAGAAACCCTGTCTCGAAAAAAAACAAAAACAAACAAACAAACAAACAAACAAACAAACCAGAATGTCTTGCCTGCACGTATGTGAGGGGGCTGTATGGGTGCATGGTTTTGACAGGGTTGGAAAGAGCATTGGATCCCTGGGAACTGGATTTACGTGATTGCTGAAAATACAACCCTCTGGAGCCATCTCTCTACCCAGTCTATTCATTTTTTAAACAACCATAGTTACATTTAAATCAGCCTTAAAGCAGATCTGTGCTTCTTAATGTGTCCTGATGATTGTTACTGTAAATGTCGCAGCTCGGCTGTCCAGGGAAGTAAAAGTGCTTCCCCAGCAGCACAGAGCACTGCCCTGTGGAAGAAGGGGATTCAGAGACGCTGAGGAAGGACAGAGGCCAGTGTGCAGCCATACAAAGAAGAGTCAGCTAAGATCAGGGTTCTTATGTTTGGTTGTGAGTCTAGCCTTTAGCGGCTGAGCCATCTCTCCAGCCCAAGATTAGGTTTCTTATTCTTTGTTGGAGAGCTTGTCATCAGTAATGTTTAGCTGTATATAGTTTTTTGGTTTTTTTTTTAAGTTATAGGAACTTAGGTGGAAATGCTTTGCTGCTTCTTTCATGTACAAGTTAATACAGGAAAGACATTTTAAGCCAGAGCTCACAAAGTCCTGTTAGGGTATTGTCAGTGTGTTTCATTTTCTAAAAACGGTGACCTTAAAATTCGGTAAGGGTTTTGCAGTATTTATAAATTAAGTGGAAGTGACCAAGACTGTGTAATTTACCACACAACGTTCTTTTGCTGTTAAAGAGGAATTTAAATTAGTGCTGCTAATTTGTCAGCAGTATGCAGATGCATTTGGAAAACACAATACACTGTCTCAAGGTAATGGTTACTTGTTAGCAAAGTAATGTTTTAAAGATAATGGTATTAGAGAATATTTAGACAGTACTTGTTTGAGAAGTTTGTTTTATGATTTTTAATGGGGAAAAATCCTCTTCTGTCAATTACATTTTATTTACTTACTTATTTATTTATTTATTTATTTTTGGTTTTTCGAGACAGGGTTTCTCTATGTAGCCTTGGCCATCCTGGACTCACTTTGTAGACCAGGCTGGCCTCGAACTCAAAACGATCCGCCTGCCTCTGCCTCCCGAGTGCTGGGATTAAAGGTGTGTGCCACCACGCCCGGCTTACATATTCTAAGTCCCTTCGTAGGTATATATTTTAGGAAGTAATGGCATTTCCTAAATATAGGTGTATATATTGTAGGGAAAATGTATACATGTACAACAAGATTGTTCCAAAACATTGTTATCTACAATAAGAAGAAAAAAGGAAATAACTCCAACATTAATTGGTAGTGGAGAATATAAGTTGTGCTATAGGCATGTAATTCAGTATAGTGAATGAACTGAATTTGGCTGTACCAGTGTAGATGAACATTGAAGGGTAGTGTTGAGCAAGAAAAAAGAACGCATCCTATATCACTTCCTAAGTGTATGCAACTAAGTTGTACAGGAAATGGTTCAACTACAAGGAACACTAATTGCAAATGCAAGGTCTTGCCCACTGTGGATAGAAGAGTCCAGGAAGAAGAAAAGGAGCTTTCCTGGCCCTGATATACTTTGTGGTAGGGGCATGGATTATATTGTTTATTATTCTTTAGCCACTTATGTACACTTTATATATAAAATAATAGTGAAACTTTATAATGCTTTAAAAATAGAATCCCAGCTTTAAAATAAGATCAGTTTGGAACTTTATCAAAATGTTAATTTGTAAAAGAGTTTAAACTCAGTTGGGTGCTGCTCATTCAGAACTTTGAATCTAGAGCAAGTGCCTTCAGAGGGAAAGTAGGTTGTAAATCAGTACAGTAAGGAACAGTATTGGCCCAGGAGCTTGTTTTGTTTTGAGACGACTCTTGGTCTTCCTGCCTTACCCTCACAAGTATCTGGGAGGATGCTACCATGCTGACCTGAAGTAAAACTTAGCTTAGCCGAGCTGTCTTTGAGCTCAGCTGCTGTACATTCTTCTAATTTTTTGAGGTGTATTATCCAAGCTGGCCTTGAATCTTGATCCTCTTTCTTCCATAGTGCTGGATTACAGACATGCGTCATCACAGTCAGTTTGCATATTTTCATCATCAGTGTACTTTTGGGAAACACTGATATCAGCGGTTTTGTAGTTCACACCTTTAATTCTAGCACTTGGGAGGCAGAGGCAAGTGGATTTTTCTCTCTGAATTCTATTACATAGTAAGTTCCAGGACTGGGTGACATAGAGTTCATAGCCCCCTCTTCCAATGCACACCCTGTGCGTTCCAGTTAAAATATAGAGTTTGCAGCCCGAGTCTGCTGCACAGAGTGTGCGTTGGAAGAGGGGACTGCAAACTATATTTTAAAAGTTAAAGTTGGGGGTCATCTTATACACTGGAAAATACGGTAATTGGATTCTGTTATGTGCTTGATATAAAAATCGGAATCTTGAAGGCTAGCGAGATGGCTTAGCAGTTATGAATACTGCCTGCTCTTCCACAGGACCCAGGTTCAATTCCTAGCTCTGTGTGGCAGCTTACAACTGCCTGTAACTGTAATTCCAGGAAATCCAACACCTCACATTAGACATACATTCAGGCAGAACACCAATCAATGCACATAAAATAATAATAAAAGTCATTTTAAAAAACTCCGTGTCTTAAAAAGAACTTCAGGAAGCTTCTGTTATCCTAGTAAATCAGGTACTGCTGAAAATGCACATGAAATGAATTGGTCCAGAATAAATGGAGCACTGTAGGTAAATATAAACATATAATTTTTTTTCTCTTTCAGATTCATTACTAAACATGGGTGCATTTTTGGATAAGCCCAAAACTGAAAAACACAATGCTCATGGTGCTGGGAATGGTTTGCGTTATGGCCTGAGCAGCATGCAAGGATGGAGAGTGGAAATGGAAGACGCGCACACAGCTGTTGTGGGTATCCCTCACGGCTTGGAAAACTGGTCGTTTTTTGCAGTTTATGATGGTCATGCTGGATCCCGAGTGGCAAATTACTGCTCAGCACATTTATTAGAACACATCACTACTAATGAAGATTTCAGGGCAGCCAGCAAGTCAGGCTCTGCCCTTGAGCCCTCAGTGGAAAGTGTTAAGACTGGTATCAGAACGGGCTTTTTGAAAATTGATGAGTATATGCGTAACTTTTCAGACCTCAGAAATGGGATGGACAGGAGCGGTTCAACTGCAGTGGGTGTTATGATTTCACCTACACACATCTACTTTATCAACTGTGGTGACTCCCGAGCTGTTCTGTGTAGGAATGGACAAGTCTGCTTTTCTACCCAGGATCACAAACCTTGTAATCCCATGGAAAAGGAGCGCATCCAGAATGCAGGAGGCAGTGTAATGATACAGCGTGTGAATGGTTCATTAGCAGTGTCTCGTGCTCTGGGGGACTATGATTACAAGTGTGTTGATGGCAAGGGCCCAACAGAACAACTTGTTTCTCCAGAGCCTGAGGTCTATGAGATTCTAAGAGCAGAAGAGGATGAATTTGTCGTCTTGGCTTGTGATGGGATCTGGGATGTGATGAGTAATGAGGAGCTCTGTGAATTTGTTAAGTCTAGGCTTGAGGTATCTGATGACCTGGAGAATGTGTGCAATTGGGTAGTGGACACTTGTTTACATAAGGTATGTAAGCTTTTTTTATTTGAACTATTGGTTTTAAAAAGACATGGTAAGTAAATTTAAGCAAACTTTAAATTGTGCACCTTTCACTATTTTCTGTAAAGAACTGTGTATTTCCAGATACTTCAAGAAGATTAAACCTTTTTGCCAACTTTACTTGCTCCAGCCTCCTAATTAAAAATTAAATGGCAGCAGATATCTTAAATTTATTGAGCTTGAGTGTTTTATGGCTTGGTGATATTTCAGAAGTTGCCATATAGAATGATGGCATCTGACCCAAATTCTTTTTCTTTTTTGTTTTTTTGAGACAGGGTTTCTCTGTAGCCGTGGCTGTCCTGTTTATAGATCAGGCTGGCCTGTAACTCACAGTGATCCACTTGCCTCTGCCTCCCTGGGTGCTGGGATTGCAGGCATGTGCCACTGTGCCCAGCTCTAATCCAGATTGTTAATGTTGACAGTAGCCATCTTACTCCTGATTTTAAAACATTTATGCAGTAAAATTGTGTTGTATTAAAATAACAAGAGCATCAGAAAATACTGGCAGACTTACCAGAAGCTGTGCTAAGTAGAATTGTATTCTGATCTTCATAGCAGCTAAGATAGAAGCTAATAAGCTATATCTCATTTTCTGTCAGTAAGATCTAAGATGAGTTTACATCTAAGTGCAAGCAGAATAAAGTTAGTATATTACTTACATAGAAGGCAATCAAAATTCTTTTTGTATAGATGTTATTATCTCTCATTAAAGCCTAAAGCCTTGTGGGAAATGTGATCCTACGAAAGATTCTTTTGAAATTTTTATAATGTCTGCATTGTAATTTGATGCAATAATAATAATAACAACAACAACAACCAAAAACCCCCTAGATTTATAGATACTTAACCATTCTACCAAATGTCTTTACATTATTTAATTCTTGGGCCAGGTGTTGTGGTATACACAGGTACCTGTGAAGGTAGGTGGATTTCTGTGCATTTGAGGCCAGCCAGGGCTCTATAGTCTTTTAAAAAAAAAAAAAGGAGGAGGAGGAGGAGGAAGAGAAGGAAAGATCAGTTTCATTCATATGAATCTCTCAGCAGCATCTATATAGAAATTATTTAAAGTTTGATTTAATTGGTGTCTAGATATGTGAGCTAAGTGCTCTGTGCTGAGGATGCTGAGGCATAACTGGCCTGTTAAAGAGTGTGAAGCTTTGATTCTGTCTGCTAGGCAAGAGTCTTTCTGTCCTGTGCCATGTACAGAAGTGTAGACATAGTCAGCAAGCCTGTAAGAAGGATGTCTGACAGATCGCTGTGAGTTCGAGGCCAGCCTGGTCTACAAAGTGAGTCCAGGACATCCAGGGCTACACAGAGAAACCTGTCTCAAAAAACAAACAATGACAACAACAACAAAAAGGATGTCTGTAGCCAGGGAGATGGCTCAATGTGTAAATAAATCTCCAGACCCATGTAGTAGAAAGAGATAACTGACTCCCACAATTTTATGTGGCCGTCCTCCCCCTTGCCCTCAGGAACTTTTTTTTTTTAATGTGTCTTGGTCAAGAAATAGATAAAGGGAAAAATCTGAAGAAGAAGGAAAGCGGGAGGGAGAATCCCTGGAAATACCAGATAAGAGTGAAACACCTTTTTTTTTTAACCGTAAAATGAGAAGAACCAGCTTCTAAAAGAGACAAGACTGTAAGACCACACTATACAGATTATAGAGTTTCAGTGGGAGTACTTCAGCTTCTATCATTTTTACTGTTAATCTTTTTTATTTCTTAGGGTGAGTTTAATACAAAAGCCATTAACAACTCTAAAAATGTCTCCTTAGGCTCTTCAATAGATAGAGTCTCTACCTTGTACCTTTTCCCCCCCCTCCCTACCCAAATCAGCTATACCCCATTATTGTGTGATCTGGTTTTTGTTTGTTTGTTTTTTCTTTGTTTTTTTTTTTTTTTAAATGAGTTTCTTTTTGAAACTGGGTCACCATACTCACACTCCGGCACACATGCACGCACATGCGTGCCAGCTCCAAAATCTCCCTGCTCTCTCTATGGTATTACAGGTGTGTGTGTGGTCAAACACAACCATTTTACATTATGTACTTTTAATTGTTTATATATTTACATATTTTTTTGTCATGTGTGTACTTAGGTATAAATTTGTCCTCCCACCCCCCAGTGCACACGTGACAGTCAGGAGACAGCTTGATGGAATTGGTGCTCATTCCACCATGTGTGTCCGGAGGAGTCAAAATCGGGTCATTAGGCTTGGCAGCAGATGCCTTTACTCCCTGAGCCATCTTGATGGCCAACTTTACAGTTTTGTTTTGTAACCTGCCGGAAAGTGCATGCTATTTTTATCAAAGTGAGGTTCATTGTATGTGCTTTTATGCAGCCTGCTTTTTCCAGCAATATGTTATAGAGAGACCTCTCTTGTTAGGGTTGTAAACTTTGTCATGACTGCAGAGCATTTTAGTATTTGAATAAGGTGGTCATGAAAGAACAGCCAAAAGTTTATCTGATGGTAATTTGGACTAAAGTTTCGTTTTAGTACAAAGTATTGTATCCTGAAAGCACGCTAGTTTCCAGGAGCTGTGACTGCTCTTTGGACGAGATGGAGTGATGCTGGTGGCGCATGTTAGCAAGATAGCGTTTATCAGTTTAAAGTGACTTAGTACCTATGGCAGCGGCGTTAAAGATACAGATGCCCTGGAGCCTTAGCAAGGAGGGACAGGAACAGACAGGAGGCTCATTCCCCTCTAGTGAAACTGATGATCATCATAGTTCCTTTGAATGAGTCTGCATTCAGATTGAAGTCAGTTTTGAAAAATGTGGTTGGTTTGTGGAAATTATAGGTTTGCTCATTTTTTTCCTATCACCTGAAAGTTGGAATTAAGCTACTGTTTCCTTTTTTTAATTCCATGGTTTTGTTACTGTACTTGTTTGTATTATAAAACAAAAGGTTAGTTGTATTATAAAGAAGAATATTATTACTTGGAATGTAGAAAAATACATATGTTTAATTTAGAAGTATACAATTGTTACATATATTTAATTCCATAGCAAACAGAGATGCTGAGTGCATGTTGCCTTCTTTTAAGTGGAGAGCCAAAGAAGATCCAACTAAGTAGTGTTTTCCCCCAAGTGAGTGAGATGAAGTCAGTGTTTTCTATGCTGGTGATGTCTTAGTAACATACACACACTTTTGTGTGATAAATCATTGTATTGATTAGTGCTGTGAAGAAACCCCATAACCATGACAGCTCCTACAAAGGAAAAGATTTGGGCCTAGCTTACAGCTCAGAGAGTTAGTTCATTATTGGCATGGTGGCATGCAGGCAGACACAGTGCTGAGAGTTCTACATCTGGATCCACAGACAACAGGAAGAGACAATGACATACTAGGCCTGGTGTGAGCTCCTCAGACCTCAGAGCCCTACCCCAATGACATACTTCTTCCAACAAGACCACACCTACTCCAGTAAGGCCACTCCCACCCCCCACCCCCCTAATAGTGCCAGTCCCTATGAGCTTAGGGAGCTTAGGAAGCTTAGGCTGTGGTGATCACCAATGGCAGAACCATAGTGGTATTGCAAAATCACTGTTTTCTGTGAGTCTGTGCTGTTTGTTCTTTGCACTTAACAGCTACTTTAGCCCAGTTAATTTTTACAGCAGCCATATGATGGTAGTTGACTTTAGGGTTGTTAGTCGTGAATCATTTTTCAGGTTGCCTTTTAGCAGAGTTGTTACAGGGTTAGATGTTGATTCTGGTCAGGTGTCATCTGACTTAAATTAGTCCCTGAGAAAACGGGCTTTCCATTTTATTGCTCTTCTTGGTGTTTATTGCCAACTAATTCAGGTTTCATAAAGTGTATATAACTGCCATTTGTTACATTTTATGACATATAAGTCATATGTATTTAATCTTCACAGTAATTGGGAGAAAATTATTTCTAGTTTACAAGAAATTGAAGCTGTCATTAAAAGATAGTTATTAGTAACAAAGTATACTTATGTGGAATAAAAACCAGAATTTAAGTTTTCTGGTTCGAGTTCTTTTCAGCACTGATTATCAGAAAAGTTTGATTATATGTGTATATGCGTTTTGGTGCTTTGTGTCTGAAAAATTGTTTCCCAGTGTGGTGGGAGGATTTTTCCCCTTCCTCAATTGTTATTAGATTAGTAATTTTTTTTTTTTTTTAATAAATACAAAAGTGTTTGGAAGTTAAGTTGCTCATCTTTACATCCCTTTCTAGTCTCATTGCATTTAGGGTTTACCACTGCTTGTGGTTCTATCTGCTAATACACATTTATAAGCATAAAGATAGAGTTTTGTTTCTGTGTTTTACAGAAATGGATCATGATATGCTTGCTGCTTTTTCTTGCATTATAAAAGTCAGCATTCCTGAGCTGGGCAGTGGTGGCACGTGCCTTTAAGCCCAGCACAGTGGATCTCTGAGTTCCAGCCAGGGCTACACACAGAGAGACCTTGTCTCAAAAAACAAACAAACCAGAAAGTCATTTATTTCTTGAAGTCATTCTTTCGAAATATTTGATTTCCTTAAATTCAGTTATGTGCAGACATTTATATGAATCAGAAACTTTAAACTCAGACTAGATCTAGTCATTTGGCAAATTTTAGGAAGGTTTTTTTTTTTTTTTTGAAAACGTAGGGTCATTCTGATTTATTCCTACAACATGGAAAATGTCCTTTATGTATCTCAAAATAATTTTAGTTCTAAGCTCAGTACTTACTTTACTGTAATTTATAGAAAATATCTTCATAAAAAGTACAAAAGTAAACATAGAATGTTGGAGTGGATGTAGTTAGCAGTTTCTTTTAAATTGTTTTTTACATTTTGTGTGTGTGTGTGTGTGTGTGTGTGTGTGTGTGTTGTGTGAGACAGCAGGTTGAGATTTAGGGGAAACATGTATTAATTGGCTCTCTCCATCATGTGGTTTGAACATATAAGTCCAGTATAGCTTAGTTATATATAGAGATATTAATCCTTTCTTGGTCATGTTGCTGTAATTTTTTCACAGTGCACCTTAGCCCAGATTAATTGTTAACCAGTTTTAAGTATTATGTGATTGCATTCAAACCTAATGAATCTACACTTTCTATTATAAAATATTTTTATCTTATTATTTTGAAAATGCACTTACTGCTGAGACATGTATTCCTGTTGTGTGTACTGTACAACCTCTCAAACCTTGGGACACAGCCTCCTTATCTCCTAGATCACACTGATTTATTATGAGGATTTGCTTTCATTGTAGCAGTCTCCCGAACTATCACACATGCTGTGTGAAGACATTTCTGGGCTCTCCTTTTAATCAAGCAACATTCATTTTCAGAACCAATTGTGTCAAGATCTCTTTGCCTAAATTTAGAAACCCTTGGTGGGACAATACCTTTTTTGACTTAAGTCGTTAGCTGTTAGTGCTCAAATTCTTGAGTGTATTACAGCTATCTACTGAAGAAATATTGAAGAAAATGTATTGAAATAAAGTTTTTAAATAGCTAATTATTTTTGTTGTTCAGGATAGATTTTTATAAAAATAAGTTTCAACCTTGGGCTTAATAATGAAAACTATACTGATTATGCAAGAATAGTTTGTCCTAATAAATGGGGAGCCTCTTTCTCAGTTGCTGTGCAAAAATTGAAACGTTTGTATAAGTGTTTAGAGACAGTCATCTTTCTGTAGAAATAGAAAGAAGCAGCATTGAAATCACACATGACTGAGGGCTAAGTGTAAATTTCTTTCAGTTGAGTTTTATAAATGATAGGGTCTATGTTTTGTAAGAATCAAGTGGAACACTTATAGATAGCATATTGATTAGGAATTGTTTAATAATATTCTTGGTATTAAAGAATTGGAAGTGGGCCAGGAACGGGGATTCACACACCTGTAACCCCAGCACTTCTAGTGTAAAGACAGAGACAGGCAGGTCTCTGTGTGTTCAAGGCCAGCCTGGTCTACAAAGCGAGTCAAGACAACCAAGGCTACACAAAGAAACCCTGTATGAAAAAAACAAAATAGGAAGTGGTTAGAAGATACTTTTTCTCTAAGTGTTCATAAAATTGTCTTAAAAATCAGTCATGTTTGTTGTTTTGAATATCTATTGTATAGTTTAATTTTTCAATAGTTTACCTGTATTCATATGATATACTTACTTGTATGTATAGTCATGTAACCAAATACAGCATTCTTAATAGTATTTCATAAAAGTTGGGGCTTTCATTGAGTAATTAAAGTACTTTGGCCAATGTTAGAGCCCTGGTTTTCCAGACATTTTAGCACCTGGTTATGTATCTACCAAATCTCAGGACTCTGTAGAGAGGCTGAAGCCTAGAGAAGACCTTTCCCTGCTTCAGACTTGCCCCATTGTGTTGGAAGGGGGAAAGCAGTCATTCTTTTGGTCATGTCATGTTGATTCTCAGAAGGTGGCAGGTCTGAGCCACATAAAGCCAGTGTAAACTCTGGCCAGAAAGACTGAAAAGTCTAGAGTGGGTATAACCTTGACTTTTTTACTCCTCTGGGCAAGCTTCATTCTCAAACAAAACTGATCACCACCATTGATGAGTCTTTGAATGCTGAAGAGGAGGAGCAAGCTTAAAAGTATTTCTTAGGCTTAGTAACACGTTCCTGCTATGTTGGTGCTTGTGAGGGAGAGGGGGAGGAGCATGAGTTTCCTGAGCAGCGTAAACTGTATCACATGGTGAGGTTATCTCAAAGACAAAAACAATAGGCTTGACCAGTCGGCAGAGTTCTAACAGTTTCATGTTAAGATACTCAGAGCTGGGCGTACATCTATGGTTGCAGCACTCAGGGAGGCAGAGGCAGGTAGATCTCTGTGAGTTCAAGGCCAGCCTGGGCTACAAAGTGAGTCGAGAACCATGAGGGCTACACAGAGAAACCCTGTCTCAAAAATTAACCAAAAATAAACCAAACCAAACAAACAAAAACTCAATTATACATCTAAAGAAAAGGTAGATTTTTAAAAATTTATTGTTCAGTCATGGCATTTAGAATGTATTCTGTACTTTTTAAAAATATAACTTCTAAAGCCATTATTAAAAGGAGTAAAATTTATCCTTATATAAAACAAACTGGTTTTGTTTAGGTTTTTCTTTCTTTTTTAAAAGAGTTACTTATTTATTGCATATACAGTGCTCTACCTGCATGTATGCCTGCAAACCAGAACAGGGCACCACATCTCATTATAGATGGTTGTGAGCCATGGTTGCTAGAAATTGAACTCAAGACCTGTAGAAGGGAAGACAGTGCTCTTAGCCACCGAGCCATCTCTCCAGCCCTTTTTTTGGTTTTTCAAGACAGGGTTTCTCTGTGTAGGCCTGGTTGTCCTTGAACTTGCTCTGTAGACCAGGCTGGCTTCAATCAAACCCAGAGATCTGCCCGCTGACTGCTGGGATTAAAGGCGTGCACCACCACCACCCAGCAAAAGAGACTGTTTTAACTGCTCTCTAAAGATTCTGGGATTAAAAAGTTGTCAATATTGACTGAGGCAGCACATGTCTGCATTTCTCAGCACTTGTTAAGGCTGAGGCCAGAGGATTGCAAATTCAAGGCAATCCTTGAAACCCTTTCTAAAGCAAAACAAAAATAGAAAACCCTGTTGCCAGGTGAAGTTTATAACTTGGTAACCCAAGCATATCCCACTGTTTACTGGAACTTCAGAACCATTTAAAACATAAATTTCTTTCTTTTTTTTCTTTTTACAAGCAATGACCATCACATTTTTTACAATCATTTATTTACGAGTGTGCAGTGCATGTGTTATGTCAAAGAATAACTTTTGTGAGATGGTTTTTTCCTTCTACCATTTAGTCTTTTGAGTTTCATGACAGCAATTTCCAGCAAAGTTGAGTAGACTTATGTTATGTGACTAGCATGAAATTTCTCCAAATGTTAAAAGGATGTTTTAGGCTTAAGCCACTCTTAGGATTATGTAATTTTGGACAGCAACAAAAAAAAACTTTAGAAGCTATAATAAGTATGAAATTATCTTCACTTCTCAGGCTGTGAACTAGGGGGTAAAAATAGTTATACAGAATTAAAATCCAAGAATAACTTTATTTATACGCATACCTAGATACCTTTTAGGGTTGTATTTTAAACAGTTCTTTGAAGTAATAATATCTAAGATAAACATTCTAGATGACTAAATTTTAATTGCTTAAAGTAACTCTGGAACTAAGTAGTGGACGATTGTTGAACTATAGAAAAAATTTCCTTTTTCTTTTTTTTTAATATGCAGGGAAGTCGAGATAACATGAGTATTGTATTAGTTTGCTTTTCAAATGCCCCCAAGGTCTCAGATGAAGCAGTGAAAAAAGATTCAGAGTTGGATAAGCACTTGGAATCACGGGTTGAAGGTAAGGCAGGTGTTTTGCTTTTCTCTAGGAAGGAAAGAAAAGGTATTCTTCCTTTCTAATCAGATGACTCTTTTAAATATTTCTTAGTGGAAGAAATTACATTAAAACAGAGGCTTTAGCAATAAACAACCCATCTGCCTAAGACATGCTGTCTTGGGTCAGTGTGTCAGTGTAAGGAGAGTGAATTTTCTTGCCTTTTTAGCTGTCTGCAGTTATATCCAAAACAGTATGTTTACAGATGTTTGGGGGCTGGGGCTAGAGACCAGTCTATAATTTCTTCACTCTAAGTAAGCCCTGCTTATAGACCTGAAATAATCTTGTCGTCTCCTCTACCCCGCCCCACATTTTCATTATTTATTGTGTTATTAATGTAGCTGCCAGATGGTAGTGGTGACTGTTAATGTACCAGACTGCACTTGTTCTCATTTGGGGAGATTTGTCTCTATGTAACATGTGACAGTGTTATAGCTAACTAGTGAGTAAGAGCTCAGGGACAGCACTTTACATTGTAGTGTCCAGGACTGTCCCACAACAAAAAATGCCTGGTCCAGAATATAAGCAGTGGCTCCCCCTACCCCCTAAAAATGCCTGAGATAACCAAGTTATAGAAGAAAATAGTTAAATTTCAGGAGTATTGGTCCGTAGTCCACTAGCTCCATTGGACCTGAATGAACAAGGCAGAATAGAATGTGAAGGAAGCAGGAACATGTTTCATGGACTGTAAAGCAAGGTGCAGGGAGGTGGGTAGACCAAGTAAAAGATTATCCTTCAAAAAAACCATGCCCTCAAGTGAGGTGCTTTTTCCAGTTAAATAACCCACTCATTGCTCATTTAATTCTAGTTTATATTTTATGAAAATGTTAGAATGAACATGTGTGTGTCAATGACTTTTTTAAAGTCTTGTTTCTAAATTTACAGAAATTATGGAGAAGTCTGGGGAGGAAGGAATGCCTGATCTTGCCCATGTCATACGCATTTTGTCTGCAGAAAATATCCCAAATTTACCTCCTGGGGGAGGTCTTGCTGGCAAGTAAGTAGAACAAAAAGAGCTAATTTTTATTTCATTCAAAGTTAGTGATTAAATCATTTTGAGTAAGAAATCAGAAGTAGATCACCTAGAGGTGAAAGACTTCATGTAAAAGATGGGAGTTTGTAAGAGGTTGGGTGTGGGCGTTCATGTGTGTGTGTCAGCACAAACTAGGCAGAATGGCTTCTCTGCTTATGTCACATCATCGGACACTTTCATCCATTGAGTCATTTCACGAGCCCAGAATTTTTTTTTTAAACATTCTTTGAAGTCTTTTGCTTAATAAGAACAAGTAGATTTTGTAAGATTAAAAATTATTATGAGTAAAATGTGGGAATTGATCTCTGCAAGTTTTTAGTGTGGCATTTGTCTTTGTAGTCAGGGCAAAGTATTTGAAATATGAGCTTAAACTACATAATAACAACATATCTTTTTAGGCGCAATGTTATTGAAGCTGTTTATAGTAGGCTGAATCCACACAAAGACAGTGACATGGTAAGTTTTAGTTTATTTCCTAAATATTTAAAGTAAATTTATAATATAAATACCAGACATGAATAATCCACATAATGATGTCTCCATATAATAACTGACTACTGTTTTTCATTTTATGGAGTCAGTTAAAATTTTAGAAAATATATTAAAGCAGAGACATAAAATTCTGTTTTATGGATAGCATTGCTGTCATTTATCTTTGTATCAGATAGTCTTTTTTGTTTGAGTTATCTCCGCTTTCTCCCTGTGTGTCTGCCTTTCTTCCTCTATCATACCTTCATTTTGAGGCAAGAATTTGCTTTCAAATAACTAACTTTTTTTCAGCTGCCATCACCCAGAGGTGAGATAGTGATGCGTTGTGACTGTGTGAGTGAAGACCTGAGCTCCAGCCCTTTAGTTCCTACTCTGCCAGCCCTAGATGAGCTGTAGCTACGCTCTTCAGAGCTGTTAATACTCAGAGCAGACTCAGGCTCAATTTTAAAGCTAGTTAATCAGGTAGAATTATTTTCTGATAGGTTTTTCAAATTTGGGGGTATCTAAAAATAAGTGATGTTCGGTTTTTTTCCTTTCTCCTTCCCCCCCATCCCCCACGAGGCAGGGTTTCTCTGTGTAGCCTTGTCTATCTTGGACTTGCTTTGTAGACCAGGCCGGTCTTGAACTCACAGAGATCCTCTTGCCTCTGCCTTCCAGAATGGTACTAGTTTTAATACATGAGTTCCAAAGCATTAAGCATTACCATACTTGGTAATGAAATTCCTTGAAAAGAAATAGACTCACCTTCATATTTGCAGTTTCACTTGGTATATCTAGAGAGAGTAGCTAGCACATAGAATTTTTTTTTCTTATCATCATTGGTTGCTTTCCTAGGATTCATTATTGAATAAATACAATGTCTTAATAAGTATAATATCAAATGTAGTAGTATATGGTTTTAATCCCAGCACTCGGGAGGCAGAAGATGATCTCTATCTGAGTTTGAGGCTCTGTATCTAAACAAAACCAAAACAAATAATAATAAAATATTTCACTATTAATGCAGTTCTAGTGAGTTGAATAAAAATGACATTGCTAATAATAGTATACTTACTCAGTAGTAGTGATTTTGAATCTTTCTTTTGTGGCTATCTCATAGTATTAGAGGATTATATCCAAAACAGTGAGCCTTAATGTGAAAATACGGATGTGAGAAATTCAGAGACACCTCAGTCAGATGTGTAGAGGATATTGACAACTGAAAGTCTGCTGTATCTGAGAAGTGACAGCCATGGCACATTCACCACTGTCAGAAATAAGCCTTCAAAATGTAGTCACTGACTGTTAGCCATGGACATTCTCCTATTTTCTCCGTTATTTCAGAATTTAACTTTGGTAGGAAGTCCTTTAAAAAAATTATATCCTTCTGAATTTTTTAATTCCTCAAGAAATCTTTTACTCCAAGAGTGGGGAAATGTTACTATCTCTACATCTCTTTCTAGCGTATACCAGAGATGATTTGAATTTTTAAGGAGTAAATAACTATATGTGATTGATTAATAAATAGACAACAGAACCTTGAGTTTAAGAGTAATGCATAAGCTGTAATACTTGCCTTAAGTAAGATTCTCTATGGCTACATAAATTTATGATTACATAATTATCTATGTATAAGCTTTCCATTGATTTTTAACAGACTAAACTCTGGCAGTCAAGCATAGTGAATTGATGGAGGAAGGCTCATGATCCCATGCATATAGTCAAACCACTACCTTATACTTAACACACATACAAGTAAAGATAAAAGGTATGTCTTGCAGTTGGTAAAAATGACACAATGCAGAATTTGATGGGCTGGGGCTATTATGCTGGGGAAGAACATTTACTTAATACATACTAGGCTCTGAATTCAGTCCCCAGCACCCAAAACGTTTGAGACAAAAGTTAGCATACAAAAAGTTTGTATGAATCTATATGAAGAGATGAGATGAGGAAGGTGGCATTTCTCGTGGAGGACAAAGACCCCTCTAACCAGCTAGAACAGAGAGCCGCTATGCTGAAAAATAACAGTGGGAGTGGTTGCAGAACTGTTGCTAAGGGAATGGCCTTTTGGATTGTTGAGAGAACAACCCATACCATGTGTTAGGACTCTAAGCATGGTAGACTAAACCTGTCACGTGTAAGCACTCCACCCTGGTGTGGTGACTGAACCAGGACCTTATTTATACATGCTAAGTGTATAGAAATAGGCACTGACCCTTTTTCTGGTTTTCGAGACAGGGTTTCTCTGTGTAGCCTTGGCTGTCCTGGAACTCCCTCTGTAGACCAGGCTGGCCTCGAACTCCTAGAGAGCCTGAGTGCTGGGATTAAAGGTGTGTGCCACCACCTCTTGGCTCTAACACTGAACTGTATCCCTACGTCATCTGTGGCAGTTCTGTCATCTTAACATTTACTATAGTGGATTGTAGATTCCAGACGTCAAGTAGTTGTAAGATAATTGAATAGAGAAGATGAATTAGTCTAAACTTACTATTAGGCGATGCTAGAGCAGAGAAACATGCTCAGTCACGATACGAACTGACTTTGCACACTTGAGTCCTATTTGGGGAAATACTACCATATTCTTTCAGAGTAGCCACAGCTATGTTGAGCAGGTTGCCACTGGTAAGAATGGACTGAAAAACCAGAGAAGCAAGAGTGCAATGAAGTCTAAGCATTCGAGAGCTCTCCGTAGCCCTGATGTTGGCTAATAGCAGTCCACAGGTAGGCACAGTGTTCCATAAGTGTTTCTGTAGAAAGTGTCACCAGGACTCAGAGGAGCAGGAGTCTGGTACAAATACAGGAGAGTGTTTGAAATTTTTTTTATAGGGTAAGCTTTTTTTTAGGATACTAAAAAATGGTTTAGAGTTAAAAGAAAGCGAATTCACAGTTAAGTCAGATTTTAACTTAAAACTATCAGAGTTAGAATTGTTCCTTTTCTAAATACTTTTAAGTAATACCATTAGAAAGAAGCATTTTTTTTCCTGTCCCCACCCCCATATATTTCATATAGGCTGGGTTTTTTGTTTGTTTGTTTCTATCTTGTTTTTGTTATTGCTAGCAGGGCTGTATGTATGTAGCCCAGGCTAGCCCTCAAGGACTTAGTTGAAGCTACCTTGAATGCTTGTTCTTTATACATGCCTTCTTCATCTCCTAGTGCTAGAATGATAGCCATGTACAACTATACCTTATTCTTACATTTTCTTACGTTTTATATTTAAAGAAAAAAGAAATAGATAATAAGAATATGCCCAAAAGTCCAGTTGGATATCAACCAGAGATTTAATAATTTAAAGATACTCAGAAAGCTTAATGAAGGCTTAAAGGGCTCTTAAGTTGTTTGCAAATGGTGTTCTTAATGATTTCTTTTTATTTTTTATGTGTAATGGTGTTTTGCCTGCATGTATGTCTGTGTGAAGTTGTCAGATCTCTGGAACTGGTGGTGTAGACAGCTGTCAGCTGCCATGTCAGTGCTGGCAATTGAACCAGGGTCCTCTAGAGGAGCAGCCAGTGCTCTTAACCTCTGAGCCGTCATTCCAGCCTCACCAACCGTGCTCTTTTAGTTCCGCGTTTTAGAGCCTGTTCAGTCTTAATAATGAAAATAATGTTGATAAGTTCCTGGCTGAAACAAAAATCTGTTAAAGAATCTGTAGGGAGTGTTAATCAGGGAGTTTGCAAATACCCAGAGGTTGTATACGTGTATATTCTTTGTTAATGAATTTATCTGTGGTTTTCACCAGTTTCTCAAAGGAGCCAGTGTCCTCAACCCCCAGAATAATTGTCTAAAGGATTCTTCCTTAGACTGTAACATCAGGAAGTAAAACTGCATTTTAGTATTAGTTGTTCTTAAAGTAGCCGGCACCTGAGATTATACCCTTCTCTCTTTCTCAAATGCTGATCGTGAGATTGGAGCTGAGCCCGATTTACTTTGCCTATAACCTCAGCACCCACAGCAGTCAGTAACAGAAGCTCAGGACGTGCTTTTGGGGGGAGGGGTGGGTGTAGATGCAAAGCCCCCAGCACAGTCCTCTTCTTGAATAGGGAAAATCTTGTTCATTTCTAATAGTTGGTCTAAAATTCTTTAAAATAACCTTTAAAAGTAAGTTTGGATAGATACCTTAATCATTAAAGCCTGAGGACCTAAGTTTGACCCATGGGGCATACATTAAAAATGGGACAGAGGTGCAGAGCCGAGGATCCTGGCAGCTTAGTAGCCGATCAGTGGGCTCTGTGTTCACTGAGATTAAAGCTGAGTGGAGCATGATTGAGGAAGACACTAGACATTGACTTCCACCTACATGCATGCACATATATAAAAACAAAATGAAAAAAACATAAAATAATAGGTGCTAAGTGGCCAGCTTAGTATAGTGATTGCCATGGAAGTGTGAGGATGTGAAGACTTCTTTATCCATGTGAAAATCCAGTTATGGGGGTACATGCTGGAATCCTAGCACTGGGGAGGTGGAGATAAGAGGCCAGCTGGCATAGCATAGCCTGTGAGTCTCAGGTTCAAGGGACAAAATTCTTTCTCAAAAAAATTGACATCATCTGAGCAGTGACACAAGAAGTTGACCTCTGTCCTGCACATACACCAAACAACAGTAACAAAAAGAAGCTTGCTGGGCTGGAGAGATAGTTAGGCTATTAAAGGCCTGGCTTCCAATCAAAATGTCAAGAAGATTGCCAGTTGACATGAAAGTCTGCATTGTTTGTGTATTGGTATATAATGTGTCTACTTGTTAATGTGGGTATGTACAGTTATGCATGCATATGTGTACATACTGTGTAGGCCCAAGGTCATTGGTTAGGCAACTTTCCTCAATTGCTCTCCACCTTTATATTTTTTGAGACTTTTAAAATTTAAGTCTCTCATTAAGCCTGAAGCTCATCAGTTTGGCGGACTGGCTGGCCAGTTAGCTTCAGGAATTCACTTATGTCGTATGTGTGTGTCTCTGTGTCTGTCTGTGTATGTGTCTATCGATGTCTCTTCTGGAACCACCAGTCATGCTCAGCTTTTTACATGGGTTCTGAGGGTTCAAACTCGGGTACTTGTGTTTGCTCAGCACCTCCTCAATCCAAAAGACGGTAGTTTGTTTTCTTTCTTTTTTGGGGGGGTGGGTGGGTTTTTGTTTGCTTTTTCGAGACAGGGTTTCTCTGTGTAGCCCTGGCTGTCCTGGACTCACTTTGTAGACCAGGCTGGCCTCAAACTCACAGTGATTGGCCTGCCTCTGTCTTCCGAGTGCTGCAATTAAAGGCGTGCACCATCATGTCCAGCTAAGAGTAGTTTTCAGAACTTCCTATTTCTATACAAAAAATGTTAGGATCTTTCCTAAAAGAAGGTTCATTAGTATATTATTGGCCAAGATAGCTATTTAAACTGATTTTTCAAGAATGTATTTTTCAAGTATTAATTTGAACTTCTCAATTCTTGTGCCAAATTGTACATGTATGTTGTGTGTATTGTTTTTATGTACGATAAGCACACAGTGAAGGAAGCTGACTCTAGTACTCTGTGTGTATCCGTTGATACACAGTTGTTATCCCTTGATAGCCAGAAATTACAGGGGCCTTGCTTCTTTCATGCAAGACAAATTATTATATAAGTCTCATGTTTCACTGTTTTGAAATGTTTTTTTAAAAGAAGAATAGTTTATAAAGTAGCTGAAATTAAGCATTCAAGTCCAGCCCCCTATCAGTTTTTAAAAATTCAAGGAAATATTTTAAGGAGTTAGGGCTTTAACTAAATTGATAGAGTACTTGCTTAGAATGTCTGGAGCTTTGGGTTCTGTCCCCTTTGCCACATAAACCTCGTACAACGGCACATGACTGAAATTCCAGAACTCAGAAGGTAGATGCAAGAGGATTAGAAGTTCAAGGTGATTCTGCACAGCATAGTGAGGTGTGTATGTGTTTGTGTGTGGGGAGTGGGGGCGGGGAGGATGGAGAATATGAATGAATGAGAATGTGGGCATATGGAAGTCAGAGGACAACGTCGGGTGTCCATTTTCCCTTCTGTGTTTGAGACAAGGTTTTTGTTCTCCTCCGTGTGTGCTGGGCTAGACGGCCTGTAAGCTTTGAGCAGTTGTCTTGTCTTTGCTTTCCATCTCCCTAGGTGCACTGGTATTATAGGTGTGTGCTTTTCTATAGATTCTGAAGATTGAAATTCAGGATGATAGGTTCTCCAGCAAATGCATCTACCTACCTAAGATTGAGCAACTCAGCAGCCTGCTAGTTAATCTGTTGAACGTGCTTAGATTTCGTGGCCTTTTTACACTTTACCTGACTTACTTATTATGTTTTATTTGAGAGGAAAAGGGTTTGGGGGGGGGGGCGGGTCATGTGTTGTGTTTGTTCTCACAGAAGCCAGAGGAGTCTGTGAGGCTCTTTTGAAAGCAGGCGTCTTAATGCATCCAGCACTAGCTTGGCAGGCAGCAAAAGCGCCAGCTACCCTCCTGTCTCTGCTTGTCACAGCACTGGGGTTACAGACATGCACAGGGCTATGCTCTGCTTTGCTGTAGATACAAGGGCCTGAACTTGGGTCCTTAGGCTTGAGCAGCTAGTGCTCTTACTCACTAAACCCTCCTCCAATGCCAACGATGTGTCACTATTTGATTATTAACCTATGTTAGTCTAGGGAACCATTAGGGAAAGTTAATTCTTGTCTCACTATGTCTTAAATTTTTTGCAGACAATAAAATTTTACACACACACACACACACACACACACACACACACACACACACACACACACACACACTGTTTTGCCTATAAGTAAGTTCACCATGTAAATGCAGAAGAGGGTTGGAGCCTCTGAAGCTGAAGCTCCAGCTGCAGCGTGGGTGCTAGGAACTTAACCCCAGTCCTCTTTGGGATAACAATTACTCTTAATTACCAAGCCATTTCTCCAGATCTCCGTAAATAATAATTATAAACACTTGTTTAGTTTTGTTTTTAACTTAAATCATGGATGTTTTACCTGCATGTATGTCTTTGTACTACATGCATGCCTGGTACCTGAGGAGGCCAAAGAAGACATTGGCTCTCCTGGGACTGGAGCTACAGATGGTTGTTAACCGCCTCTATGTCGATGCTAGGAATTGAACCGGGTCCTTTGGAAGAATAGCCAGTTCTCTTTAACTACTGAGCTATCGATCTCTCCAGCCTCTTAAACATCCATTCTAAATAAGTATCTAGATACCTGGTACATTTCTCATGCAAAGTTGTTAATTCACCATAATGCATTCACTGGAGCATTCGGATTGATGTTTTTTCTGTGGGCACAGATCTGAACTCTATCCCTCATTAACACAAATCTCTTCACTTGTTACAGTGTTATTTTGAGGAGCCTGTGACCATTAAATGGCCGTATAATGTTCTAGCACAGATGTTGATTTTCCCCTCCTGAGTGGTATGAGGGATATAGAAAACAGTAGAAGAGGAAAGTCCATTCTAATTAGAAAGACTGGGAAGCGTGCAGGATGGAGTTAGTTATTACAATAGGTACATTATAGGTGCACTGGATGACTTTTAAAAGTTCAAGTAAAGAAAGCACAACCTAGGTAATAGCTTCTTGTGATAAGAACTGAGATAGTTACAAAATAGTATTTTGAAAACTGTAATTGCTAGGGGCGATGTTTAAACCAGCTGCCTGTAATCTATTCAGAACAATGGGAAAATAAATTTCCCATCAGGCAAAATGATTTTTAACTAATTAATTTATTTACTTTACATCCTGACTAAATGATTTTTAAATATGATTAAAAGTTTTTAACATTCATCATTTTGGTGTAGTGAGTTTGTGATGGCAGCTATTATAAAGGATCCTGGTGTGTGTGTGTGTGTGTGTGTGTGTGTGTGTGTGTTTGAGACAGGGATTCTCTATGTAGGCCTGGTTATTCTGGAACGCACTCTGCAGACTAGGCTGGCCTTGAACTCTCTGAGATCTATGTGCTTCTGGTTCCCAAGTGTTGGGATTAAAAATGTGCACTCCCACCACCACCCAGCAGTCCTTTTTTTTTTTTTTTTTTTTTATATATACTGATTTGGTTTAGTATATTTTTAAGAAGATAGCTACTCCTTCACCAGACAGGGTTGGTGCATGCCTTTAATCCCAGTACTTGGGAGCCACCCTGGTCTACAGTGTGAGTCCCAGGACAGCCAGGGCAAAGGAAGTACTTTAACCCACTACAGTGGACTCAGATACAGTAGCCTTACCACAGTTTGACTTGAAATAGGCTTAGTTACCCATGGCTGTATATCAGAGTTAAGAAATAGATGATAAAATACCTAAAGTCTCTGAACCAGTGTGTCTGGAAATACAGCTTTGGTGTCTAGATCATTTGAAAGCTTTGCACATGATTGTGCAGTAGCTGCTCTGCATGTTCGTCATTTGCATGCTCGAAACAGGTGTTTATTGATGTCCTGCAATTCATTTTTAAAAATAATAGGCAAGCCTTTTGTTTATTAGAAATTTTGGTGAAATCTTTCACAAGATCTGTTTAAAGACTGACAGTGACTGAAATGCACTTATGGCATTCAATCATAGCCCTTCCTAAACACACTCAGCTGGGGGAGCACATTTTTTAGTAAAAGGGAGTGTGTGTGTGTGTGTGTAATTTATGAAAATCTTAGCATGCAACTTATTCCACGGAATAAAGTTAATTTAAGGGTAATTTGACAGTTAATATGCTTGTAGAAAATAGGAAAATCAAAAGAAAAAATTATAACCCCTACTCTCCATTATTCTCTGTCATTTCACTATTATAGCATCATGTTTCTTATCTTTCTAAGGACTTTAAGAACTTTTTTTTTTTTTAAAGATTCGTTTACTTACTATGTATACAGTGTTTTGCCTGCATGTGTGCCTGCATACCAGAAGAGGGCACCAGATCTCATTATAGGTGGCTGTGAGCCACCATGTGGTTGCTGGGAATTGAACTCAGGATTTTTGCAAGAGCAGGCAATGCTCTTAATCTCTGAGCCATCTCTCCTTTCCAGGAACATTCTTAATAATATGAAAAAATCTTTTTTGGGGGTGGGGGATGGGAATTCAAGACCTAAGTTTTCTCTGTTTGAGCTCTGGCTGTCCTGGACTCCTTTGTAGAACCAGGCTGGCCTTGAACTCTGCCTCCCTAGTGCTGGGATTAAAGGTGTACACCACCACTCCTGGCTTTTAATTATTTTTATTTCATGTGAATGGGTACCTTTCTGAGAGATACGTCTGTGTATCACTTACATTCCTGGTGCCTCAGGAGCCAAAATTGGTTTCAGATCTGATGGGACTGGAGCTATAGACAGTTGTGAGCAGCCATGTGGGTTCTGGGAGTCGACCCGGGTCCTCTGCTGAGCAGCCAGTGTTCTTAACCATTGAGCTAGCTCTTCTGCCTCTCTCTTTTTGCATTTAAATATATAAAAATAAACAACTCAGAACACACCAGGAATTACCCACTGGTTCTTTACTTTTTGTCATGAGGATAAAATTTGTAAGCACTCATGTCTGTCCTCTTTATTCAACACTACCATTTAGTTTGTGGGCTTATTAATGCTATATTTCCAAAGATAGTTACGACTTAAAGCCTCTGTCAGTAACCTGTTTTGTTTTTATTTTCCTAATAGTTGGGGATGAAAACTTCCAAATAGGTTAAAAATTGAAATGACAGTGAATACTATGTAGATTCCAGTTGTTTGCATTTTGCTCGCTTGCTTTGTTTATTTTAATGTCTGTGCATTTAAAAAGTGTCAGATCTTTTTGTTACTTTTTTTAAAACAAGTTAAAGACATCACAATATTTTACATGTTAACGTTTCAGAGCATGGCTTATTTTTGAATGAGAACATTTTTCTGTATGGCAGTAAAACCTTGATCTTATCTAGAAGGATGAATGTTTCATAACACCATGAAATACCAAATCCAAATAGTCTGATTTGTCCCTGAAATCACTGTACTGTTGTTTTCAAACAATCTAGTCAATCATCTTGGGTGTGACTGTAAGCAAGCCTTCATGTTTTGTGCTGGATGTCAACTTTGACAAGCTTCAGCCAGCTTTCCTGTAGTCCAGCCTACTTTCTGGATTTGCAAGATTGTTTGCTCAGTATTTCTCTAGCTTAATCTCCATCCCTGTTCTCTGGTACTTAGGGAGTCAGCACTATTAGGTTCCTAGTACACAGTGTGGAAAGAATTCAGGACGCCACTCATTTATGGTGTACATAAAGGGTGTATGTGTGTGTAAGGCTGTCCTGATGGTGCATGTGAGGGAGTATATGTGTAAGGCAGTCATGGTACGCTTGAGGGGACATGTGTGTAAGGCTGTCATGATGCTGGGTTACATGAAGGGGGCATGTGTATAGCTGTCACGATGGGTTGTGTGGGGGTACGTGTAAGGCTGCCTTGAGCTCAGTTCGTCAGCTTGCTTATTACCTCATCAGCACGGATTATGAGATCCTTTTCTGCTAAGAAGCTTATGTAGACATAATTTTAGAAACCGATGGAATTTACAGCATTTAATGTTTAAAGTAATTAATGTTTTATCTAGAGATGATTTTCTTGAAATAATATTTTAAGACAAAAATAATTTTATTTTCAAAAGTTTTTAAATCTCCAAAAGAATCAAGCGTAAATTTTTGTAGTATTGCATTTGTATCTTTCTTCCTACTCACCACTTAGCAGAACTGAAGAAACTAACATTCTGTCCTTTCCTCGCTTAAAATACTGTTTTCCCTTTGAACTAAGTCATGTGAGCCAGCAATTTTTTTTTAAGTAAGCTATTTTAGGAAATGTTTGTGTTCTTGTTGAATTTTAAAAGCAAAGTAAGTTACAGATCAAACTTCAAATGGTAATTCAAATCAGACATAAACAGCTCATGGTAATTGGCTAAATATTACTTGATGTTACAATTTAAAGTTTTTATTAATCTGCACAGGTAAGAACTGATACTTAATAAAAATGTTCTGATAATTATGTTGCTTGTGGTAGAAAAAATAGTGCTTTGTGTGATGTGTTATGAAATCCATGTGATATCCTAGTTTGTCTACTGACACTGGGGTCTTGAATCTTAAAAAAAGGCCTCCGAGGAAGCAGAGGAAAGTGGATCACAGGGGAAATTGGTGGAAGCTCTCAGGCAAATGAGAGTTAACCATAGGGGAAACTACCGACAACTTCTGGAGGAGATGCTGACTAGTTACAGGCTAGCTAAAGTAGAGGGAGCAGAAGGCCCGGCTGACCCAGCTGCTGCAGCTACTTCTTCGAACAGTGATGCTGGAAACCCAGTGGCAATGCAGGAAAGACACACTGATTCAGAGAGTGGTCTTGCTGAATTAGACAGCCGTAATGAAGATGCAGGGACAAAGATGAGTGGTGAAAAAATATGACCTTTTTTTGGGTAATATTTTTGTGATCTTGATTTGACAGTTTTTACTTAGGAAGTATAATGTGTGCATTTATATAACCATTTTGTTATTTGAATCTTGGAAAACTAGTTTTCATATATTCCTATAGCCTTGTTTTTTTTTCAAGGCTTTTGCTTACACCTTTATGATAGTTTAAGATTGACTATTTATAGTATTTTGAATTTAATGAAGTTATATGTCATTTCACATTGTATGCTAGAAAATAGGTTGCCATTATTAAATTTAGTTTAATTCTTAATAGCTAGGATTAGAGATTACTGATTGGAAAGACAACTATACATTGTGAAAAAATTGTTAATGTAGAATTAACATTGCTTATGTTATATACTTGTGTAGTTAGCTTTGTAATACATTTGTGTTTACTTAGTATTTTAGTTCTTCAAAGAATGGCTGGTGCTGGCCTATATTTTCTTTCAGAGTTGATATCTGTGTGTTGTTTGATTTGTTTATATTTTACTCCTCTGTAGTTTTATTTTTAGAAATTACTGAGATACTGGATGTGTGGTTATTTTTCCTTTCTCTGTATTCTTTATAAAACATTTTTTAATGAACTATGTATTCATATAGCTTTCATTTGTGTATTCTGTATAGCTTACTATACACATAAAAATGTATGTCAACTAAGTGTTTAGAATGAAATTATCAGTGTTTATGTCCAAATAAAGCATGTGATGTGGAATAATCTATGCATGTTGTACTTTTTTTTTTAGTTTTTATTTATTTAACAATCAGGTTTGGGATACCGGAAAACTAGTCCTATTAGTTAACTTTGACACATCTTTTTTTTTTTTTAAATCAAAAAAGAGAAAAACGTTTTGATTTAAAAATTATATAAGCCTTACTTATTCAAAAACAACTCAATTCTGCTACCCCTTGTGTGGTGCAGAGTACTCATCTTCAGACAGTTTGGCACATGCAGCTATTTAAGAAAGTTATCCCATGAGCAGTTAATATAAGTATTCATCAGGTATTGATAAATGTTAAGAATCCTAAGCTATTATAAAAATAATTTCGAGTTTGCCTTTGCTAAAATGGATATTTTAAATGAAGAGTGGCATAAGTTCTCCGAAGAAAATTTTAAACTTTCTTTGGTTTGTTTTGTTTTTGGTTTTCTTCCTCCCCCCCCCCCCCCATACATTAACTTATATATATATCTGTTTCAAGTTGCTTAAGGTACCATAATTTAAAAGTTTGGAATTTTCGGATATTGTAGCTGATGTTTTGTTTTGATACATTTTTTCCAAACCAGAATATCTTAAGATATTTTTGAGAAAGGGAGGCCAGTCGGTGGCCAGGGGAGGGGGAGATCCTAGCCTCTGTCTGTCAGACACATGCTCATCATGCACACACTGCACAGCACACACACCTCTCTGCTGAATGCTCTTCCCAAACAGGAAGGAAGGAAGGAAGGTCACTTGTTCAGCTAAGTTTGTTTTCTTTTGAAATTCAGCCCACCCTGCAAGTGGTACAGGTACATAATAACAATATTCTTCCTTTTCTCTTCTTGTAGGGCGCTGGAGATGTAGAAGACTCATTGGTAGCCTTATAACCTTCTAAAATGCTTTTGATTCTGAAAATTGGGGGAAAACTTTTAATCACATTTTCTTCAATACAAGGGAAAATATTCTTTGGATTCCCACTGTTTTGTGATATGAGCAGAAAACTCTTAGCATTTCCCATCATTTGTTCATATTTGTATTTCTCAGTAATCGCCATTCATAGCATTGCCTGTACTCTACAGTATTTTTTTGCCAACCTCAGGCATCTGGTTACAATTGTATTGGATTTTTTACCTTAGCGGGGAAATACGGAATTATTTTACCACAAATCAACAAGTGTGCCTGAGGTGCATGGGAATATAGTTAGCTATACTCTGAAGATACTTTATGGTTGTTTTTTTTTTTTTTTTTTTTAAAGCAAAACAAAACACGGCATATAAGCATGTAAGAGTAACGAATTGTAAGAAAAGTTCCAATTTTTCAGTTCACTAAATTGGAAGCCTTTTGTAGTTCTGTGGCTTGGAATTTTATTTGATCAATTAACTATAGGATATGTATTTATTATTGTTATTTAAAGTTTTCCAATTTACTTGTATTACCAAACTGGGTTTTCCAATAATGTTCACATTGTAATGTTGCCTTGCTTCAAGACATGGCGTCTGGCAATAATACCAGCCCTCACAAACTTTATGCATGCGTCTACTAGACCCTTCAGCTCACACTAGAAGATCTTTTGAAACCAAATGAACTAATTTATGGCTATTTATAATTTGCTTTGTTATCTTACAACTTCAAATTATTTTAATTGATGAGATTTGCCTTTATAATGTAAATTGTGATTTTCTTTTTGTTTTACATGTGGGTTTCTATAGTTTTAATTTTTTCAGCTTTTAAGATACAAGTTTTATGTAATTTGATATAATTTTAATTGTTATTTTTAAAGCTCAGAATATCACATCAGAATACTATAAATACATTTAAAAGTATCTATTTTAGATCTAAGGAAATACAGAGATATTTTCATGGGCTTAGTACCTTTCATTTTATAACATTGGGCACGGTACAGAGTGGCTGTCACATAGGTACTTAAATTATTTAGTTATATTTTTACAATAACTTTGAGTTCTTGGGTTTTTTTTTTTTATGTTTTGCATGTATTAAATTCAGTGCTGAACATGAAGAGTAAAATATTTATCAAAAGGAAGTTACTGGAGTTCGGGGAATTAACGAATGTATCCATTTGTACATGGTTTACCTGTTGCGGATGCTTTGTAAACATTTTGCTATATGTTATAATTGTGTTTTAGCAGGTTGTAGTTGCCCTGGTGTGTACCTTGTGTGTCCTATGTGAAATGGAGTTCGTGGTATTTTCTCCATCATTTCCCTGAGGCTGTTTCTGGGGAGCCACACATTTGAATACAGACAGCTTTCTTGTCACTTGATTTCTTGTGCACCTGATTTTTGCTCTAAGAGGAATTACTGCCACAATATATTTTATTTATTCTTTAGATTTTAGCCTTGTAAGTTAAAGTGCTTTACATGATGGTGTTAAAAGCTACTTGTCCCTTTATTGGGGAATGGGAGTTGTTAAAAAATGGGAAATGAAGAATGCAGAATGGTTTATTGTTTAATCTGTCCACTCTGATCCGACCCTGTACGGATAGTACCTTTCCAGTGTGGTGTGGCGATGTTTCATACGATGCAGTGAACATAACCACCTTGTTACCTAAATAAAGACTTGATTTTAAATCAGTGTGACATATTACTCTTTGGTGTGATTTTCAAAAATAAAAATGCAACTTTGGTTGTGGTTTTAAATATGTATCATTGTCATACTTGTGAAAATATTGGTATGAACATAGATGAATTCTGACTGTAAAGAGGCATCAGACTGGGTAAGACAGTGCTAGTAATGAACTATTCCTCTGCTCTAAGCACCTGTCAGTACAACTCTTAAATGGCTAGGGTCCTTGAAGTAGAAATGCTGTGTGTGTAACCTAGCAAGAGAAATCCATGTTTAGTTGTGAACTTTACAGTCCAGTTATTTGCAAATTTTAATTTCAGGACTCATTTATAATTTTAAATTTCAAATATCCCAAAGAACCTTTTGCTTTTATGGAGTCTATTGATACTTACTGTATTAGAATTTAAAGCAGGCATTTTGTAACTTTAAAACTTCATGCTAGTAGCCGGGCGTGGGGGCGCACGCCTTTAATCCCAGCACTCGGGAGGCAGAGGCAGGCGGATTGATGTGAGTACGAGGCCAGCCTGGTCTACAAAGCGAGTCCACAATAGCCAAGGCTTCACAGAGAAACCCTGGCTCGAAAAACAAGGAAAAAAAAAATCAAAAAACTTCATGCTAGCAAGATAACATTGGTTTCTGAAATTATTTCAAAGAAAACAATAACAGAAAAGAAAATATGGCACCAATTTTTACTTCAACATTGGCCTGGATTTTTCTATCAGCTTTTTAATGCCTTTTTTCTTTTGCATGCAGTTAGTCATATTGTGACTTGTTTATTGAAATCTGGCCTTACACAGACCTAGCTAGGAGAGAGTGTGTGGACTTTAAAGCCTTTCCTTTGAGAAGAGTGTGTGTGCTGCTAATGTGAAGTCCCTTGGGTCTGTCTTGCATTTTGTGCATGTTGGTCATATGGAAAAATACTAGTTCACTGAGTTGCTTAATGCTTTTGAATGCTGACATTTGTATTATGTAAAATTTATTTGCTAATAAAATTGATTTTTTTAAAAAAATATTTTAAATATTGGGAAGCGATCAAGCTCATAATGATGGAAAGAAATTTTCAGAATTTTAATTTTCTTTTGAAAGGTGAGATTTTTATCATTGGCAACAAATACTGTCAGTTTTCCTTAAGTGACACATTTGCTTCATTTATTGTAGAGGTGATGTCTCCTGAATAATCATAGCCTGTCAGTCATTCTTTCACATTAGCAATGTTTTTCCCCCATGAAAAGTGCCTAACTAGTCAGGATGCAGCTCAAACAATAGTGCCTTGGAGCCAGGCAGGACTAATCATTTCATCACACGGGATATAAAAAGATGTACACGAAAGAATAGAAGTTTCTTTGTTTTGAAGTGACCTTGCTATATAGCCTAGATTGGCCTCAAATTTGGGGTCCTTTTCCCTCATTACTTTGCTGGGATTGCAGGTATGTGCCACTATACTGGATAGTTGGAAAATGCATAAGTTTTGGTTTTGTCTTCTGTTTTTTTTTTTTTTTTTTTTTTTTTTAATGGGTTTTGAGACAAGATCTCTCAGTATAGCCCAGGCCTCAATCAAACCTGTAATCATTTTGCCTCAGCTGCCCAAGTATTTGAGATTACAACCATGCTACTTCACTTTAATGTGCTAGTTAAAGAGAAGGTATTTGATAAGATTTGGTGGAGGCAACTCAACAGTGTTCATGAAAATTACATTGTAATTTTTACATAAACTAGGTGGTCCCTAGATGTGCAGCGAATCCAATATATTTAAAAGGTAGTCCAATATAGTGATCATTAGCACTAGAAGTTAAGTAATTTTATTTTAGTGTCTCTGATTTTCTCCCCCACCCCCACCCCCACTCAACCTTTCAGCTTTGGGAGGGTTCTTTTGTTGGTTGCTTTGGTTTTGGTTTTTAGAGATAGGGTTTCTCTGTGTACCCTGAACTCACAGCAGTCTGCCTCCCTGAGTGCTAGGATTACAGATCATAGAGATCTGCCTGCCTGTGCCTTCTCCCCAGTGCTGGGATTAAAGGCATGTGCCGCAGTGCCCTGCTTGGGAGTTTTTCTTTGGGCCCAGAAAAAAGACAGGTAAGTGTTTTGGTTTATTTGTCCTCTGCTTTTGTTCTGCTGGAAATTGAACTCAAGATCTTCAGTGAAACAGGAAAGAACTGTGCTTAGTTACTCCTTCAGCATGCCGGGCGTGGTGGCGCAGGCCTTTAATCCCAGCACTCAGAAGGCAGAGGCAGGAGGATCGCTGTGAGTTCTAGGCTACCCTGGTCTACAAAGCGAGTATAGGACAGTCAAGGCTACACAGAGAAACCCTGTCTTGAAAAACAACACACACACACAAACACACAGAGAGAAAAGAAAGTTACTCCTTCTGCCAAGGGCTTTGTTTTTTTTGTCCTCTCCCCTGTTTTGATGATTTATTTATGTCAGTGTGATATAGAAGTAAAGCTCAAGCTCTCCCCGGTGTGTTATAACACCCAACAACTGTTACATAGGTGCACATTCTCAACTCCAGTGCACCTCTGCTTTTTCCTATTCAAGTCTTCCTACTTAATTCTGACTGGCCTCAAACACAGAGATTCACCTTCTGTCTCCTGAAAGTTGGAATTAAGGGTGAATAAACACCTACTAATTTTGAGAAGATAGAAGTTGGAAGTCAGTTGGTGTAAGTAGTTAAGACGAGGCAGATGAAATGAAAGATGTCTACTCTCTTGACCACTTCCACTTGCTGAGGAGGCCTGGAGACACTGAGAGGAAGGGTAAGCAGGCTACCAGGATGAGACCTCATAGGCTGTGACCATATGGTAGGGGAGAAGGTCCCCTTCTGTCACAGGCCTAGGGCAGGGGAATAGGGGGAAGGAGGGTGGAACAGGAAGATACAGATGAGATAACAACTGAGATGTAATCTGAATAAATTAGTTTTAAAAAGACGCTTGGAAAAAGCACTTGTCTGAAGTGTGAGCAGTGTTGATCGTCAGTGATTTAACTGACTGCCTGGTATTGTGATCTGCTTGTAAGCAGAAGGTGGGGAAAGAAAAATGGTGTTCTGGAAAGTGATAATCACAAGCTATTAGTGCTGGGCTTGGCTGAGACCAGCTTGAATGACATAGTTGAGACTGTCTTAAATACAAAACCATTGCTCCTTCCCCATAGAGCCAGCCACCGCGCTTTGTTTGGGTATGTTATGGAGAGGACCTAGGGTCAGGTCTAAACTTTGTTTCTTGTGTATCCCCCTCTTCTAGAAAGTGAGTGGTTAAGTGTCGATAAAAGCAGGCATAGTGTTTAGTCTTATGACTGTGCCAGTGTACTTAGCACCTTGACCATTTAAGTATCAGTAATTTGCAACATCACCCGCCATCCTGCACATCCTCTTTGAGCATGTCCTAATACTGCCTGGTGCTGCTAGAAGTAAGATGACTGGGTCATTGAGCATTCACATCTTCCGAGTTGGAAAGCATTGTACTAAAGATTCAGATAGGTACCACAGCCCCAGAATGTCTCCATTCCATCCCATCCTTGTCCAAACCTTGAGTTTTGCCAGTGAAGCAAGCATTCTCCAGTACCTCAGACAATTCGGATTCCATGTAAACATGTGCATTGGCCTTCTCAATTTCTCTGCATTCAGTTCTCAATTCCCTTCCAATGCTGTTCTTTTGAGTCAGCCTCTCCCATTTGCCTTTTTAACATGATTACTAATCCTTGTTCTGTGAGTTCAAACTCTCCCAGTCTTTGTTTTCATCTTCGGTTACTTTGCATATAACTTCCCACATGTAACTTCTCATGATTTTCTTATGTTTTTATTTGGGTTTTTGTTTGTTGAGGCATGGTTTTACCTTGTGGGTCTAGAACTCAACTTTATAGGCCAGGCTGGCCTCAAGCTCGTGACAGTCTTAGCCTTCCCAATGCTGGGGTATGTGTAGAGCTGCTTGCCCAGCTCTTGGGTGGTTTTTATATTTTGTTTTTCCTTTTGCTTAGTTTTAACATAAGTGATGAGAGTGAGAAGGGTTAGTCCAGCAAGCTATAGTCAGCTGTTGGCAAGGCTTCACTATTTCCCAAATCTTTCCGTGGATCACTATTGCTCCAATCAGTCTTGGATGCCACAGTGAGAAAGTGGGAGGGCCCACTTGAATTCTAGAGGAAACCTTGACTACAGACAGAAAGATTCCCTCTTTCAAGAGGTTTTTTTTTTAAATTCATGTATGTCCCTAGATTTTTTGATCAGTAGTTTTGATAATTTCTTTTCCACGTGGCTGTTGTATCAACACCATGCCTCTTGTCAAATACTGGTTATTCAAACATGCATGACCCATTTTTACTATCTATATTCTATTGACTTTTGCCTAAACTTGTCCAAAGTCACACTATTGGTCACTAAAGCTTCAAGTGCCATTTCCTGGTGCTATGTGCTGTCTTCATTTTACTTGAATTTAGTTCTTAGTAAAAAATGGGATTAATTGTGTACTCTCTTAATAAGTCTACTTTTGAATCTAAAAATGGGCACCTCCTGATGATAATTATATTTCTGTTGGTATATATGGTGTGTGTGTGTGTGTGTGTGTGTGTGTGTGTGTGTGTGTGTGTGTGTGTGTGTGTGTGTGTGTGTGTGTGTAGGCCTGCATGCTACAAAGTACACATGTAAATGAGGGGACATATGGGGAAGTACTCTCCTTTTACTATGTAAGTCCCAGGGATCAAACTCAAGTCAGTCTTACTGAGAGGCTTCCTTAGCTGCTGAGCTGTCTTGCCAGCCCCTTCTGGTGTGCTTTTGAACTGTGATGTGGTGTATGGCTTATTCAATTTTTTCTGCCCCATGGATCCCTTTTTTCCCTGATTCAGGCTTAGTAATTCCTTGCCAGGCTGTGTTACAACCTGGGGCAAAGTCTTAATAATCAAAGTTTGGATATTTATCATGGTTTTGTCTTAGCTTTTTATTATATTTTAAGAAAATATCCCACTTAATATATTGGATTCCCACCCCTTATCTTCGGGTCAAGTGTTCAGACCTAATCCCAGCTGATACATGTCAGTTCCTTTGAAGTGACTGTCTCTACCAAAGAAGGCTAACTCCATAGCATACTAGTATCCCTCGCATGGACCTTGAGTACCTCGAAGGAGGAAGGGCATAGTGGTGCTGCACCAATTTGGTCAGGCTTGTTCCTATTTCAGTTCACAATTGAGTGCTATATACTGTTTGTACTGCACTTGCTACGTTAAGTACTGCTTAAAATTCTTTCTGAAGGACTAACCTGACTTAGCATATATGTGAAAGTCTAAGCCTTAGAAAGCACTTAGAGTACTATGGAGTGAATTTTAGTAAAGCCTTGTTCTGTAGTTTATCTTTTTGTGGGAGGGTCAAGATCAGGTTTCTCTGTGTAGCGTTGGCTCTTCTGGACTCACTATATAGACCAGGCTGGCCTCAAACTCACAGAGATCCGCCTGCCTCTGCCTCACTAAGTGCTGGGATTACAGGGGTGTGCCACCACACCTGGATTGTCCGTTTTCTTTACGATAACAACAAAAGAATGCATGCACTCTTAGCATTGGAGCATATGCACAGCTTTTGAGTATATCGTGGACATATAAAAGTGCATTAGTACAGAAGCAGTGCACGTGAGCTTTAGAAGACTGGCTACTTTGGTTGAGACAGGAACTTGCTGTGTTATCTTCAGGCTGTGCCTGAGCCTCCAGTGTTTTGGGATTTCAAGGTGTGTGCTACCAGGCCCAGCTAGAAGAGTGATTACTCCTTGACAGGCATTGGGAAAAGTAAGGGTGCCATTACAGAAAAAGAACGGAGCATCAACACCAGTGAGATTTGGGTAGCAATTATAAAGTGAGTGAATGTTGCTTTCTGTAATTTTTTTTTTTCAGTTCAAACTCATTTTCCTTTTATTATAAAAGTCCAAGTTGCCATTACATGGTTTTATACTCAAGGGACAATGCATTCCAATAAAATGTTGCCAGGTAACTGTTTTAGTCAAGTACCAGTAAATCCTTAGGAAGCTTATCAACAGGAGCTTGTACTTTATTGATGCCCAGGTCTGTGGGGTGGATATCCCCAGTTCATTTACAGTCGATCGCATTTTCTGGCCATGTACTGGAATTTTTAAAAAAGCATTTGAATGAGAACAAAATACAGAAAATTAAATGGTTCTGAATTCTTCCAATCATGGTGTCAATTTGTATGCCAGTAGTGTAGAAGAATTACCCCCCCACACACACACACTTTTTTTTTTAACGTCTCATTTCACACATTGCCAGTTTGGTGAGTGAGTATCATATTTCTCTGGTTATTCAGTTATATAGTGTGGAACTTACGAACAGCCTTTTGCTAATATAGTCCATTAATGTTCATTTTTCTTTATATTTAGGAAATTAACCATTAGTCTTGCATACTAATGAATTATTCCCTCTATCTCACTGTAATGCTGTTTATGGCTTGTCAGTGTAGGATACTGAAGGGCGAGACTAAGAGGAAAGGTTACTTTGTCCATTCAGGAATAACTAAATTTCTAAAATAAGCTTAGTTTGCAGTGTCCTCTAATCTTAGATGATGCTGTGGTTTTCTTCTCCTTGGGTAGCTTTCCTTTGTGTGGGATAAAAGCTTTCTGCTGTGATGCGAGATGTGCTACAGAGGGCTAAGAGGCTCAGGTCTGAGCAGTCCAGCAGAATTTGCAATGATCAAAAGACTTACCCTTGAGGTATTGTTTTGTTTTGTTTTAGCTTTTTGAGAGAAGGTTTCTCTGTGTAGCCTTGGCTGTGCTGGACTCACTTTGTAAACCAGGCTGGCCTCGAACTCACAGCGATTCACCTGCCTCTGCCTCCCGAGTGCTGGGATTAAAGGCCTGTGCCGCCACCACCCGGCTTGAGGTGCCATTTTTAAACTCAAACTTGGTGATGCTTTTTTGGTTTCACTCTAAAGTTTTGAAGTAATTTACATTAACTGCAAAGATCTTACATGTTAAACTTGATGAACTTTAAGGAGTCATTTACATTCAAAAGTTTTAGAATGTTATCATTTTCTTCAACAGTTAAATCAGTCTCCAATTGCATATTCTGACAATGTTTTCCTATTATGAGTAAGTAAATACAGTTTTTCCTTTATGCCTTTGCCCTTTTTAGTAAACACAGATGTAAACATTTAATACAAGTGGAATTTAAGGATCAGAATCTAATACAGCATCTTCCTATAATGCTTTCGTTACCCCCTGGTTCCAGCTGTTGCAGAAGCCAGCCTTTTCTTACTCTGTATATTTATTGTTGCATTTGGTTGTATTTTATGGACATTCTTTGTCACTCTACCTTAGCAATATCGTGTCATCTTGAATATCAGTTTTAGTATACAGTTGATGATCTGCCCCTTATTCTACTTTTATTTTTTAAAAAATGTTGAATGTTTTTACTCCTCAGGATGAACGTTGGATAATGTGAGCAACATTTCCCTGTTGGCTGTGTAGATACAGATTAATTTGCTGGCTGGTGTATTTTGAGCAGGGATGAGGTCCATTTCAGGAAGATGCTACATCTTTCTAGTTACATAAGTTACATAATATTCCTACTACAATTTCCCTTTCCTTTATATAGGATAATTTCTTAAATTATTATCTTATTTCATATTTCTTAGTGCTATTATGAATGAACTATCCTCCTATCCCCAATGTAGGGCTTAGCTATTAGTCACTTAAAAGCATATGGTCTCAATGTCTATCATTTCCACCAGATGGCAGCCTTGGGCACATCCATTTGTAAACTCAGCTGAGAACTCTTGTGACAAAACAGTGGCTGATCAACCTGACCCACCAAGAGCCCAGAAGTACAAAGAAGAACAAAAAGTTTTGTTTTTGTATACTTGAAAGAAAAAATAATTCCAGCGTTACATCATTACAGTGTCTGTTCTGCTGTGAGCTCTAATTTTCTAGCCCCTCAGAGAAGGTGGAGGGGGGTCCCACCTTGTCTTTCAAAACCTTGCTTTTCCATGTTCATGCAATAAATGCTTGTGGCTTCTTGGTAGCACTTGTGCTTTTATTCCAGGGACTATGGTAGTAGAAGTTTTAATCTGTCCCTAACATTTCCTTCCCCCACCTCCTCACCCTGTGCACCATTCAGAGCAGTGGAAGCACATCTTGAGGGGTTTGGTTTGTTCCATTCTTAGCTCCTGATTCTCACCTCTTGAAAGGAGGCAGTGTTTGCATTTACCATGAAAGAAAGAGGTGTGTACAGGAGAGCAAGTCTTCACTGCAGGCCTTGTCTTAAAGACTTGTAGTGAGGAATGCAAGAAACAGATTTGCTTGCTCGGGCAAGTTATTTACTGGTGGGTACGCCTGCAAATTAATTAATTAATTTACTTTTGAGATGCTGTATCGCCTGGGCAACCTTTCTGTTGCACCAGGGTTCAAACCCAGAGCTTCACTGGCGCTAGGCAAGCAGTCTACCTCCACACACACACATTCCTCTTGTGCGGTCACAGTTTTGTTGATTAGTCGGCGTTTCATGCCTCCAGCATAATCATTCTGAGAGACGGAATTCCGACTCGAAAGTACAAAAGAGTCTGGCAAGAAAAAAAAAAGCACATTTGGTCACTGAGGGCAAAGCCATACCAAAGCTAGTATTGTTTTTTTTTTCTAGGTACTGTGAAGCAAATTTTGTGATGGAGATCGTCTCTTTGAGGAAAAATTGGGAAGGTTTCCTAGATGTTTCAGATCTCTGGGTGATTGGGTTTTGGAGTTACACAGAAGAGCAAGCTTCAGTGTGATGGGTCTATTTCTGCATATTTAATCTGCATGGTTAATGCGTGTTGAGATGCATTTGCTGACAACACTTGGCTGGTTTTTAGTGGGCCCAGATACATCTTTTAAGTGAAGCAGAACTAGAATTGGTTAGAATTAGCTGCCTTTCATGTGTTGGAATGAGAGAGGTAGCCAAAAGCACAAAGCCACCACCCAAATGCTAACAAGGTGGCTGTATAAAATACATTTTTTAAAAAGTTCCTTTTTTAAAAAATTGAATTCAGCTATCAGGGCTCAAAAGTCAAAAGGAGACAGTAAAGCGTAGACGTCATATGTAATGCCTGTTTCAGCATGTGTGCTATTTGCCAATTGAAAATTTTAGCCTCAAGGTGGGTCACAGGTAAAGTTGCTTGTCACCAATCCTGATCTCTGTGTGCAATGCCTGTGACCCACATGGTAGAAGGAGAGAACTGATTGCCCTAAGTTGTCCTTTGAGTTCTAAGTACATTCTGTGGTGGACATGTACAGAAGCATACCCCACACACAAAGTAAATGTAATTTAAAAATTATTTTAGGGCTAGCAAGTTGGTGGTTTAGAACACCAATTGGAAATGGGTTTGGTGGCGCACGCCTTTAGTCCCAACATTCAGGAGGCAAAGGCAGGTAGGTGGACACAGAACTCAGTCTTGAAAAAAATTCACAAAATAAACAAAACCCATTGTCCAGGGTTCTAATCCTAGCGCCCACGTGGTTGCCAGTCCTAGAGAGTCTGATAGTCCCCAGTGCTCTCCTGTCCTCCATGGGTACCCAGAGGATCTGATTGTCCCCAGTGCTCTCCTGTCCTCCATGGGTACCCAAAGGATCTGATAGTCCCCAGTGCTCTCCTGACCTCCATGGGTACCAGACATGTACATGGTGCACTGGCTTACAAGTCAGACAAAACACCCAGTAAGCTTAAGATGGAATTAAAACAAAACAAAACACCAAAACCTTTAAAATGTGAGTAGTGGGAATTGAGCTCCAGCCATGGTCTTGCCTGGCATGTTACTGCCAGCTGTCTCTACAGCATCTCAGCCCTAACCTTTTAACTTAGGTTTATAGCTATTTAGTTTTGAGTGAATTTTTAGCCACTTGTCATGTGTTCCCTGTATTGTCTGCTTATTGCGTTTGTTCCTTTTTCTACCTCTTGATGTTAATTTGTAATGCAGATCTCTACACTCTGGAATGGCATGTGTCAGAGGTATTACAACAAATCTTTTCCTCCAGGTGTATGGGCTTTTCTGTTCCTGTCTTATTTCTGAAGTAAAGCTTACTCTTTTTTGACTCTTTCTAGGCTCTAGTATTTATATTTTACATTATATTTAGGAAAACTTAGAAATTTCATGATTATTTTGTATTTTAAAATATATATAAATTTTATTTTTTAACTTTTAAAGTTGATATACATAGAAATTATTTTGTTCAATTGTCCAACACTACTTACTGATCTTTTTCTGTCTCTGAATTGAATGTTGACTTTCTACACTTTAAGCTCTTTTATACTTCTTTATATACATTTATATATGCACATACACACATAATCATGGTTACAATTGTTTTTACCTTTTTTGTCTTAATTGCAACTCTATTTTTGTGTAGTTTCTGTTTCATAATATAGTAGGAATAGCCTCAGTTACCCTGAGAAATGTCAAAGCTCTTGACAAATTGACAAATTACTTCGTAGCCTTCATTTGACAAGTTACACTGCACCCTTACTTGAACAACTGTTACTTTAAATAATTCTTTCCTAGTGTGATAGAAAATTGTTATTTAATTCTTTGATACAATGAACTGTTCTGTGTGAAATGTCCATTTAAACTATTCCACGTTTTTTGCTGAAAATTAATGTTTAAATTGATGGTATGAAACTCCATAATATGTACATACACATAAAATCTACCAGCATAGACATGTCTTTCATCTTAAAGGTTAAGTGTTTTGCTGTACTTGTTGCTAGCATTTTCCTCAACTTGTCTTTTGCATACTCAATAACTATGCCTTGTGATTCAGTAAGCTGAAAGGCGATACTCGATTGGGTCAAGCAATGTGCTCATGATTTACTTTATTGTTAAAAGTACCCTCCAGGCCAGACCCTAGCTGTTTAGTCCAGTTCACACATTCTGCAAACTCAAGGGCTGTGGCTGTTCTCAGTCACAGCATGTGCTGTGACATCCAGCTTTCTGTTCAGCGATTAGACCCTGAGATTTCCTATTAACAATTTTCTATCATTTAATTTACGTTAAGCCGACTGTGGTAATGTGTGCCTGTA
Source organism: Acomys russatus (assembly GCF_903995435.1). Classification (NCBI taxonomy): domain Eukaryota; kingdom Metazoa; phylum Chordata; class Mammalia; order Rodentia; family Muridae; genus Acomys; species Acomys russatus. The sequence continues at coordinate 8,848,203 of NC_067137.1, read as the reverse complement.
ATCCTACTACTTACGAAGTGTAGGAAGGAGGCTAAGTGTCATTTCTTTACAGTCTTCCTACCCCCCCCCCCCCATAATTATTGAATTCTAAGAAATGCATCCTGGAGATACTGGGCTCTGATCCTTCCTGTCTGTTACGTCTGACCCTGAATTCTGCCAAAAGTGTGTGCTGTTTGCCCACAGGCCCAAACACTTAAGGCCCTGAGGTCACACCATAGCTGAGGAAGTTCAAGGCAGGAACCTAGAGGCTGAAGCTGATGCAAGCCGTGGAGAAGTGCTGGCTTGCTGGCTTGCTCAGCCTGCTTTCTTAGAGCACTCAGGACCGCTAGCCTAGGGATGGCGCCACCCACAGTGGGCTGAGCCCTCCCACACCACTCATCAAGAAAATGTACCACAGGGAAGGGCATTTTCTCAGTTAAGATTCCCTCTTCTCAAATGACTCTAGTTTGTGTCAAGTTGCCAGAAAAGCCTTTAAAATTGTGGCTCAAGAGTCTGGAGAAGATGGCTCAGTGGGTCAGAATGCTTGCTGAGCAAGCAGGAGGGCTTGAGATCTTACCCCAGCACCCTAGTTAAGAGGCTTGGTGTGACTGTGCATGTGCCAGTGACCCCAGCACTGTGGCAAGGCAGAGATGGATTCGGGGATTGCTGAGGCGCTCTGGTCACCAGCACAGCTCCAGCTTTTAGTGAGACCCTTTCTCCAAGGAATAGGCAACGAGTGATAGAGCAGGATACCTGAGGTCATCCTATAGCCCCAGTTCCTGCAGTTTTATGTACACACACACACACACACACACACACACAAATATTTCCTGTAAGGAAAGGTCAATTTGTATTGAAAGTGGTCATTATGTATTGGTGGATAAAGCAGTATCAAAACATGAAAGTTCAACTTCTTTGATTAGCCACCTCTGCGTTCAAGGCTACCTCACCCATCATAGTGACTTCCAAGTCAGCCAGGGATACACAGGGGGACTTTGTCAAAACAAACAGCATGAAACTACTTTCAAGCCGGGCGTTGTGGCGCACGCCTTTAATCCCAGCACTTGGGAGGTAGAGGCAGGTGGATCGCTGTGAGTTTGAGGCCAGCCTGGTCAACAAAGTGAGTCCAGGATAGCCAAGAACGCATAGAGAAACCCTGTCTTGGAAAACAATAATAACAACAACAAACTACTTTCATCACAAAGACATTTCAAGTGTAATTAATAATGAGAAACACCATGTAGTAAGTAGATGCAGTTTATGAGGAGGGATTTGGCGTCTTTGTTTTTTAAAGACTATATTAGACAAGATTACATTGCTCATTCCTCTATACTAAGTCATTCTACAGAAAACCCTTTAATGTTAGGCATCCAGACAGTGTCCCTCTTTTAAAAGAAAACAAAGGCAGTGGAGACAATAGGAGGAGGGGGAGCTGCTACTGAATTCAACCCCAGATAAAGGTGGAAGGAGACAACTAACCCATGGTGGTGTCCTCTGACTGCCTCATGTGCACATGCCCACCCACCCCACACACAATATACAATGATAATAAAGTTTTAAAAATAAAATGTTTCCTATGTGGTCAGATAGGCCCTGGAATACAGCTGATAATCTCATTCTTGAGGCTTGGGAAAGCTCTGAGCGCTCCAGCCTTTCAGCAGTTTCTCAGGACTTGCAAATATGTTCTGCACTTGTCAATGATTAAACAACTGTTTAGTGCTAGTATTAAGGACTGTTTGCCTGTAGTAAAACACTTGAACTTGAAAGGCTCAGAATCCTTCTCCCCCACCCTCTGGTAGTGCTTCCAAGAATGCTAAGTCACATTCTTTTCTGAAATCAGGATCAAAGGACCTGACGCTGAGCTTAGCATACACACTGGCTGACTGGAGTCGGCCTTAGCCCAGGTAAAATGAGCTTTAAGAACAAAGTGGTGGGGCTGGAGAGATGGCTCAGAGGTTAAGAACCCTGACTGTTCTTCGAAAGGTCCTGAGTTCAATTCCCAGCAACCACATGGTGGCTCACAACCATTTACAATGAGATCTCGTGCTCTCTTCTGACCGGAAGGCACACATGTGGCCAAAATATGTATAAATAATAAATAAATCTTTAAAAAATAAATAAACACATCACATTAAAAAAAAAAAAAAAGCGGTGAGGTTCCCTGCCTCCAGAGCCTCTTCTGTGAGAATCTGTAGGAAGGGGGACCTTCAAACAAAAAGGACAGCCAGTTTCTTTTACTAAGTTCAGCATCATTTTTATACCTAGCTAAAGAAAGAAAATGTTGTGTTTCAAACATTGTAACAAACAATAACATTTACCACCATACCCATATCTTTAATATCTGGCTCAGGGGCAAAGGACACCTGCATGAATTGTCCATCTCCAAAACGCATCAAAATCCCCAGGTGGAATTCCATTCCCATTGACCAGCAGCTTCCCACAGTGCTCCCCAACCCCCCAGCCACTGGTCTGTTTCCTGTTTCTGTGGTTCTCTAAGTAGTTGTCTTCTGATGAGCTCATTTTCACTCAGCATAATGTCCCCAAGGCCCATGCATCATGTCACATGTGTCAGACTTTGTTCCCCCTCTTAGGCTGAATAATACTCTTCTGTAATGTTCATTGCATATTTTGTTTGCCCATCTCTCTGGGTCACCTCCACCCTTTGTGGTTTTATGAACAGTGTTGCTTTAGGCAGTTGGTACTCACACAAATAGCATCTTTCAGTTCTTGGAACCCTGCCTCTTCTTCCCACTCTCCTCCCCACGTATTGCTGCTGTAGCTGAGTCAGCCACCCTGTGTAGAGATAATTTTTACACACATGCGCGCACACACACACCCCTGGCTCCCCTTTACCTTTATCCGTTCTTCCTTGGTTGGACAAAGTCCAGCCAAGATTATTTATAAACCATTCAACGCTTATTAACACACTACAGCACTCAGCAAGCCGCCTTTCCACATTGGTTCCTGCTGGAAAGCACCAGGAAGAGCTGCGCAAGGTAGACATGGATGAGGACAAAAGCAAGAGAGACTCCATCGAGATAAGTATGAAGGGATGCCGGACAAATAACGGGTTTGTCCAAAATGAAGACATCCCAGAACAGGACCCAGACCCAGGCTGCAGGGACACCCCACAGCCCAGTGTCGTGAGTACCCCTGCTCCGGAGGAGCCCCACCCCAAGGCCGTGCAGCCTTATGCCGGGATGCCCAAGGAGGTGCTGTTCCAGTTCTCCGGCCAGGCTCGCTACAGGGTGCCTCGGGAGATCCTCTTCTGGCTCACTGTGGTTTCTGTGTTCCTGCTCATCGGCGCTACCATAGCCATCATCGCCATCTCTCCAAAGTGCCTTGACTGGTGGCAGGCAGGCCCTATGTATCAGATCTACCCGAGGTCTTTTAAGGACAGCAACAAGGATGGGAATGGAGACCTGAAAGGTGCGTGTTTGAGCTCAGGACTAAGCAAAGGAGGGCGGGTTGTGCCTGGGTTGTGGAGTAAGCACATAACAGGATGGCGGGCACCCATGCCGCTGGGAATTATTCAGGCACCACTCAGCAGAGGCTCCAAGTCTGGCCCTTGATGCAAGGCTATTTGCTGAAGGACTTAGGGCCAAAGACTTCTTTAATCTCTTGCTCACTGAACCAATGCACACATTCATTCGCTTGTCAGTCCTCCCAAAATCTCTGACTTTGTGGCTGGATGTTTTATCTGAGACTGGCTCTCCAGGTATATGGCGTAGCTTGTTGTCTAGCTGGGAGTTTATTAATAAATGCATCATGTTATGTAGATGTGATGTCGGCGGAAGGGGAAGGCGGTCTTCAAGTTTCACTCCTGAGAGACAAGACAAGGCTAGAGCCCCAATAGTGTGTTAGCAGTTAACCCAAGTAAAGGATTCTCTTAGAGCAATACCCATCGTTAGTAGAAAAATAGAACCAAAACTTTGTGGTTTTTTTTAGATTAAGCTAATAATGTTCTATATGTAATTTCTTATCTTAAAATTGAATGCTCCATCCGACCATATTAAGACTGAAACTGCCAGACAGTGGGTGTGAACTGGGATTGCTTGATAGAATTGCTCTGGTTTAGGACAGCATAAAGCTTGGTGCAATCCCTCTAGCCTGTAATACCATCTCTCAGGAGGCAGAAGAACATTGCCCTGAGGGCAGCCTGGGCTACCCCACCCACCCACCCAAAAAATTTTAAAACACAGAGAGGGAGAAAGAAAAAAAGACAGACTGATTAAATATGGCCATGCCAGGGTGAAGTCCCTACTCAGGGCTCCTGACAGGAAGCGCAGGTTCCAATAGAAGGCAAGAGGTGCATGCACAGCAAAGCAGTCCTGGCCAAAGTGTGCTTCTGTCTGTAACTGACTCCTCATTCCATCTTCCCTGTTGCTCAGAGCTGTAAGAAATCTCTTTCCAAGAGACAGACTCCTCCTCTGGCTGGTACCAGGCTTCAGGCTTTTCTTTCTCTCAGCCAGAAGATTCTGGGGGAATTGTTTAATTTCAGAGGGACCATCCTTTCAATAGTCTGATAACCAAAGGGTCTCTACAATGTCTCCACTTCTGCCAGAATGGTGCCACCAGGGGCAGGTGACTTTGTTCTTTGGTCTCCTCAGCCTCCTACTTCCTTAGGTGTGTCATACTTTATAGAGTCTCATGGAAAACACAGAGAAAACTACTGACTCAAGTCTCCAAATCAACATTTAGGATCATGAACTAGAAGCCATAGCAACTAGTCATTCTACAAGGTTCCATGTATAGAGCTTAACTTCTGGAGGCCTCCCCTTGCCAGCCTAGGGTCTCTTGTGTGAATCCCTGCTTTCCTACACAACGAACAAGAAGCAGTTGCTGTACAGACCGCCTGAGAGAGGAGCATGAAGCCTGGCAAATGCTGGCACACACCTGTCTTCAGCCTCATGACTATGGCTTTATCTGGTCCCGCTGTTCCAGAGAGTAGTTCTCACGGTTCGCTCAGTTATGTACTCACTTACTGTGCTAGAGCCCAGACTTACCCTGTGACACCACAGTCCACAACTTCCCTCCCTCCTCAGCGTCTCTGCCCTAGATGGTCAGAGCTAACACGGTGGTCCATAAAGCACCTTGCACAGCTCTTCTCCAGACTAGGCATCATCCCGTTCAAGTCTCTTTACATTACTGTAACAGCATTGTGCAAGGGTTCTTTTGTTTTTCAAGGTGGCATTGGCTTTAATACTATGTTTTGTGTAATGCAGTGCATTTTCTGTATCAATAGGTCAGCATAAAATACTGTTGACATGTTTTAAATTCTTTCTTTTTGTAGCAGGTGTTAAAAAATCTGGTGTGTGTCTTCCCTTCCAGTACATCTCAACCCAAATGAGCCACATTGCAACTGCTCAGTAGCCACATGTAGCAAATCGCTTTGGTATGGGCCAGTGCTTTTCAAACTATCTGGCACCAAATGGTACTCAGTTCTTTGGCACCCAGCTCACTTAGCACCTGTTGGAAACCACCTACAATATTGGTTTTAATTATAAAAATTGAGAGCTAAGAATGGAAGTAGCGCACTTGACAGAATGCTTGCTTATCTCTGGAGTTGATCTCCATCATTGCATAAACTAGGCATACTTGTATGTAATCCCAGCACCATGTACATATGCACATGTGCATGCATATGCGTGTGTGTGTGTGTGTGTGTGTGTGTGTGTGTGTGTGTGTGGTGGTGCCAGTTGTAGAGGTAGGAAGATCATAAACTTAAGTTCATCATGGGCTACATAGTAAGTTTGAAAACAGCTTTGGCTACATGAGTAAGTATGTGTGTACAAATACATACATACATATATAATATATTAACAATTTAAAATATGTATTTTTATTAAAGGTAAAAAGATTCTGCTATAAGATTGATTTGATGTTATTAATGGGCCTAGATTTTACTCAGATTCAATAAAATTGCAAATATTTTGGCCTTTAATATAAAATTTTTATTTTACACATATTTTATTTTTAAAACTTTTTAATTTATGTATAGTAATAGTTTGCATGTTAATAACACTGTAATAGAATGATTTAATATAGGTTTTGGGTGGGAGAAGGGGTTTTGAGACAGGGTTTCTCTGTGTAGCCCTGGCTGTCCTGGAACTCTCTCTGTAGGCCAGACTGGCCTCAAACTCTCAGAGATCCACCTGCCTCTGCTTCCCAAGTACTGGGATTAAAGGCGTGCACCACCACTGCCCAGCAATTTTATATAGCTTTAAACAGAAGAAAAGGAAAAAATTTAGCTTATAACATCCCATTCCCCAAAACAATTTTTGTAAAAAAATTACTTTTCTAAGTGGGTCTGTCAGACACCTGTGTCCATAGCTAACCATATCCAATTCCATGTGTCTAAAGACAAGTGCATGTGTAGATAGAATCTGGAATCCACAAAGGATTCTGAATGGTGGCACCCACCTTTAATCCCAGCACTTGGGAGGCAGAGGCAGGTGGATCACTGTGAGTTCGAGGCCAACCTGGTATACAGAGCGAGTCCAGGACAGCCAAGGCTACACAAAGAAACCCTGTCTTGAAAAACCAAAAAATCCAGTGCATTATTTCTTTGAAGCAGTGATTGTAAGAGGAAGGCCTGCTTTCTTTATTTCCTCTCCCTCCTAATGTCATTTTTATGTTTAAAAAAAAAAAAAAAAAGCCACGTTGCTCATGGCCTTGGCTCTTTCTTCAGGTATCCAGGAGAAGCTGGACTATATCGTTGCTTTAAACATAAAGACTGTATGGATCACTTCCTTTTATAAATCATCGTTGAAAGATTTCAGATACGCTGTCGAGGACTTCCAAGAAATTGATCCTATGTTTGGAACAATGAAAGATTTTGAGAACTTGGTCGCGGCCATACATGACAAAGGTAAATGGAGTGAGACATGTGGGGGACTAGGAAGTGTCGGGACTAGGAATGTGGGTAGAGGGTGCGGAGTCTCTGAGCTCACACGTAGCCATCTTCCCCCAACTGTCATTCCTCTAACAGTCTGTTCCTAACATTTGGAATGTTTTTCACTCACTAGGTTTAAAATTAATAGTCGATTTCATACCAAATCACACAAGTGACAAGCATCCTTGGTTTCAATCGAGTAGAACGCGCAGTGGGAAATACACTGATTATTACATCTGGCACAACTGCACATATGACAGAGGTGCAGTCATCCCTCCCAACAACTGGGTAAGGACAACCGATGAGCAGAGAAAGTGGGCCTCTCTAGATGGACTGAGCTGGAGATGCATGAAGCCCATTAGGGAGACCATTTCCCAAATGGCTCTTAGGTTTCTAAGTTCACTGTTGAGCCAGTGTTCTAGTAAGTGGTCTCCTCACCGCTAGCATCCCCGGCCCCTCTGCCCTCACTCCCCACCTTGTCCAGTGTGGGCTCTGGGTCCCCTGGATGAACATGGGAAAATCACAGTCATGCTTTCTATCTTTTACCATTCTCCAGAGCCCTTTGCCTCTTTGGCCTTTGACTCCCCTGCTGGACAAAATCATAAACATGGTCATCACTTTCTCCTCCTCCGGCACATCCTACTGTCATCACCCCCACCTGACTGAGCCATTGCCCTTGTCCTGGGAGATTGAGTCCAGAGGATCAGCATGGTCTCATTCTTCTCCAACTCCCTGCTACCTCCTTCCCACCCAACACTACCCACTGACCACAGCAACCACCCTTCTTCCTACTTGCTCCTTCTGTAAGAGACCACATGCTTTCTGCTTAGGTGGCCAGATTTAGCAAATAAGAGCCCAAGACATGCACGTAAACCTGAGTTTTAGATAAATAGTGAATGAACTTTTAGTGTAAAACATTGTATGGGCCAGGTTCTGCATCTGCGTGCTCAACCTAATGTAATATATATGTGTGTGTGTGTGTATATATATATATATATATATATTTGAAAAAGTTTACAAAGGAGCTGAATTAGCTACAGACCACTAGCTGACCATTATTTCTGAAAATACAGTTGCAGAGCCACAATTTAGCACGTACATTGTGCTAGGTGGTAAAATTAATGCAGAGATCATAGGAAACATGAAAGACAATGTGTGAAAGTTATATGCAAATAGTCCGTTTTTACCTTCGGGACTGGAGCACCTGCTGGCTGGATGTCTGACAGCATCCTGGAACCAACCCCTACAGTAACTCTGAACAACGGCTCTACCACGATGCTACGCGCTGTCCCTTAAACGCAGGCTTGCTAGGCACTTTGTAGCCCAGAACGCCAGCGGGCTCCTGTCTCAGGCGCAGTTCTCCTGCTCAGGCCTGTTTCTCTCCTACTTTCTTCTGAGTTGTTATTTATTTTAGCTTCTCTTGATCCACTCGAGTCTCCCCTCTTCTCACCCTGACCTTCTCTGCTGGTCTTTGGGCACCAACTTTCAACCTAAGCACACTCAGAGTCTACACGCTTCATGGCTAACTGCGGCCTCTGTGCAACTGCCCATCCGCCAAGCTCAGTGCGTGACCAGCCCGTGGCAGCCAACTGCACATCCTGGCAGGCGTATTGCTTTAACCATCCTCTCCAAACTGCCCTTTGTTCAAATGTCATTAGCAAACATTTATTAAGCTGATGGTGTGCAGGCTGTTTGTTAGAGTTCTTACATTCATCCAGTCTAACATGCCCCTCCCCCGCATTCTGTGAGTTAGATTTTCGTTCCTGTCTAGCGGACAGACAGAGTGAGGTCATGGAGATGACTCAGTGAAGGGACTGAGGACCGAATCTGGCCAGGTCAACCCCACAGCCGGCTTTTAAAGCCTACCACCCACGCCTCAGACCAGACCACCTGTTGGCCACAGCGCACAGCGGCAGCTTCTTCTGCTATCACTTTTTCCATCCTTCCATCAGCTTTCCACTTGTTGGCAAGGATGATTTTTTTTTTCCTGAGGTAAAAAGTTAACACAGAGCCCAGAGTGATGGCTCAGTGGTTAAGGGCACTGGCTGCTCTTCTAGAGGACCTGGCTTTAGTTCCTAGAATGCACACTGGGCAGCTTACAGCCTACTCAGATGGCTCAGCTGTCAAGAGCACTGGCTGATCTTCCAGAGGACCTGGGTTCAATTATCAGCATCCCATGACAGCTTGCAACCATCTGTAACTCCTGTCCCATGGGAACTGATGTCCTCTCCTGGCTTCTGTAAACACCAGGTACACATATGGTGTGCAAACACATATGTAGACAAAACGCCCATGAACATAAAATAAATAAGTTAAAAAGATTTTTTAAAGAAACTCATATTGCATGTAGATGAAATTCTAGGTAATGCAAGCTAATCTATAGAGGCATTGAGTTGATGGGTGCTTATTTTTTTATTTAAACTTTTTATTGAATTTATTTATTTATGTGGAGGTGTGAGAGCAGGGAACAGGCATTCATGTACCTGGGGGGCTGAGATGGCACAGCCATGTCTTTCCATGTCTTTGCAGACAAGACCAGTGTAGGAATGAGTGAAGTAAGCATGCCTTCTTCAAGACTCAAATGGTACTCACTTATATCAGGACACTAGCCCAAGGGATATGCCCCATGAAAGTCTTCACTTACCAGGGAAGTGGGACAGAGGGGAGGACATCCTATTGAGTCTCTAGGTGAGAGAAGTATGGGAGAATGGGGAAATAGAAGGATCCAGAGGGTCCTAGAAACCTACAAGGATAACATTATGATGGGCCGATCTGGGCCCAGGGGTCCTGCTCAAACTATGGCACCAACCAAGGACAATACATGCAGTAAACTTTGAACCCCTACTCAGATCTAGCCAATAGACAGGACATTCTCCACAGTTGAGTGTAGAGTGGGGTCTGACTTTCACATGAACTCTGGTGCCCCGTATTTGACCACGTTCCCTGGATGAGGAGGCCTGGTGGCACTCAGAGGAAGGATAGCAGGCTACCAAGAAGAGACTTGATACCCTATGAGCATATAGAGGGGGAGGAGGTCCTCCTAAGTCACAGACATAGGGGAGGGGAGTAAGGAGAAAATGGGAGGGAGGGAGGAATGGGAGGATACAAGGGATGAGATAGCAATTTAGATGTAATATGAATAAAATAATAAAATATATTTTTAAAAATCATGCCTTCCTCTGTTTGCTAGCTGAGTGTGTATGGAAACTCCAGTTGGCACTTCGATGAAGTACGAAAGCAGTGTTATTTTCACCAGTTTTTGAAAGAGCAACCAGATTTGAATTTCCGAAACCCTGCTGTTCAACAAGAAATAAAGGTGAGTGTGGACACCCACACAGACTTCTCCATTAGTGGGACCTGAGTGAGTATGGACACCCACACAGACTTCTCCACTAGTGGGACCTAATGGTTATTTGAACTGCTCTATGTTGAGTGAAATTCTATGTAGGCAAAATCAAGGCGTGTCATTAAACTCTCAGGTGAAGGTGTCAAATGCAAATATTTATGTGAGTTACTGACTCCTGTCTTCATCTAACTCCGAATAATGTAAATAGCAAGGGACAGGGCTTCAGCTAGGGGTGCTCTTTGGCCTGAGGCAGTTGACTTGTGTGGGATGGAGGATGAGAACATGGCTTTGGGAGCTGGTTCCTGCATGTGCCTTCAGTCTTGCAGTGAGTTGTTTGCCTTTTTCTGTACTCAGATCCTCAACCTATGGAACACAGTTGGTGGGGATGCTGTGTTTGTTCACGAGATAGGATGAGATATCGCAGAGTACTCTGTAGTCAGCTGGTAAATGCTGCCTTTTTGCTTGCCCTGAGGCAGGCCCTGCCCTGAGCACTGAGAATTTGACAGTGGGTAAACAGAAGCCCATCTATCCCTCAGCTCATCTCTGCAGTACTGCACGCATGGCACTTGAGGTGATGCTGAGTGCTCTCTCTGGGTAGGGGAGCTGACATGACAGGGAAAACTTGCTCTTCCATAGGAGGGGGAGCCCTTGTGACAGATGCTGCTCATAAAATAGATGGAGAGAGTAATGGGGCCTAGGAGGTGAGAGTTCCAGAAAGAGAGAAGGATATATATATATATATGACACTGATACAGAGAGAGACAGAGACAAAGAGATACAGAGAGATGAGAGAGTAAGATAAGAAAAAAATCTCAAGTTCAGAGAGAGACAGAGACACAGAGATGCAGATAGAGACACCAAAAAAGAGAGACAGAGATATGAGAGAGACATGTAAAAATTCCAAGTTCTTTTTTGTTTGTTTGTTTTGGTTTTGGTTTTTCGAGACCGGGTCTCTTTGCCTTGGCTGTCCTGGACTCTTTTTGTAGACCAGGCTGGCCTCAAACTCTCAGCGATCCGCCTGCCTCTGCCTCCCAAGTGCTGGGATTAAAGGCATGCACCACCATGCCTGGCTTTAAAAAAAAATTTCAAGTTCTAATGTGAGTTTGAGATGAGAGGAAAAAAATCCCAAGTTCGGTTTTTAAAATTCAAATAATGAGTAATACAATTTGTGGGATATGCCTACTGAAAGGTCATCTGTTGGTTACTTGAAATTAAATTTTAACTTGCTGTCCAGTATATTAGCTGGCAGCCTCCCTTATGAGCGGGCGAGACTGAAGGGTGAGAGGCGGGGAGCCAGAAGTAAGAGATACGGGCTAGGCAGATCTGCGAGGCACGAGCCAGGCATTGAGGACCCCTCTGCAGCTCTAGGATGGGAAGGGACATGTTGCCACATAGTGATCCCACCAGGAGGGCATGGGACTTTAGGGGACCTGGATAGTGCCTGGAAGGAAGTGAGGAAGAGACAGGACAGAACAGGAAGCTGTAGGCAATCCTAGTCGAAAATCAGCTGGCCGTAGAAGCCTCAGTCTATTTCCGCACCTTTAATTCTGTTCCATTCTCCTATACCTCAGTTTCTATGTCAGCACCACTGTCTGGTAAGTTTTATAGTAAGTCTTGAAATTAAGAACTGTGATTCTGGGCTGCAGAGATGGCTCAGAGCTTAAGAACACTGACTGTTCTTCCAAAGGCCCGGAGTTCAATTCCCAGCAACCACATAGTGGCTCATAACAATCTATAATGAGATCCAGTGCCCTCTTTTGGTGTGCAGGTGTACATGCAGGCAGAATACTATGTGTGATTTTGCCAGGTGTGGTCATGCTCTGCTTTATTCCCAGTGCTAGGGAGACAGAGGCAGGAGCATCTCTGAGTTTGAGGTCATCCTGCTCTATATAGTGACAGCCAGGACAGCCAGGGCTACAAAGTGAGGACTACAAAGTGAGACCCTGTCTAATAAACAAACAAACAGATAAGCATTAGCCCAGCTTCTTTTGGGACACTGCTTGACTATACTGAGTCCTTTGACTTCCATATTTGAAGCAGTGTCTCAGTTTGTGCAAAGAAGCCTGCTGGCATTTTAATAAAGACCATATCAAATCTGTAGCTCATTTTGAGGGATGTTGACATCTTCATATTGAACATTCCAAAAACCTACAACATGGTATGCCTTTCCATTTATTTAAGTGTTCTCCAACTGATTTCTACAATGTCTTATAGTTTCAGAAAAAGGTCCTTATTTCTGTTTTTTCTTCCTTCTTTCCTTTCTCTGTCCTTCCTTCCTTCTCCTTTTTCTTTTTTCTCTCTTTCCTTTTCTTTCTAGTTTTGAGTATTCTAGACATGTCCTTTACCACTGAGCTACACCCCATCCCCAGCCTTCTGCACTTCTTTCTTTCTTTCTTTCTTTAGGTATTTATTTATCTATTCCCCTGGACTCTTTAGGCTTAAGGCCATTTTGACATGTGTGAGGTTTCAATGAATTGCTTAGGAGTCTGTTCTAGAAGCATCTTGGGTCAGAGAACACTTACTTCAGCGAAGTCAGTGGGAGGCGGTTTTAGTCAGCAGGCTAAGGGCTATTAGTTGTAATCTTGCTGTCATGGACTCTCTTCTACTGCCAAAGGTCACTGATATGTCCCTTGCCCCTGCCCATACTTACTAGTCACTCACTGCAGGACAAGTGATGTACCCAGCTCTGCTGAAGCTCATAAGCTATTATGGAGATGAAGCCCTTGAGAGGAAAACTGCTGCTTCTTGAGAGACAGGAAAAGGATTCAAATCCAGGTTTGGGGACTTGAATTAGGCCATGCTGACCACAGCCTGGGGCCATGTTGAGGCACTGTTTCTCTCGATGTGCCCCTCTTCCTTTGCATTTTTCAGTTAGAAACCCGTAAATATGTCAGCCAATCAGGTCAGCAGGCAGTGGACTTGCCTTCATCTGGCATCACTGTCCTGGAATAACAGTGATGGATGTCTGGAGATGTTTAAACAAGTACTGCATATTTTGACACAAAGTGTTGGTTGATATATTAATGATTTTTGACTAACTTGGCTTTCTCTCACAGGCATCTAGGGATCTGTGACTAGAATTCTTCCTCACTAGTCCCCCAGAGTGAATGCCCACCCGTCAGGGCCATTACTACCTTTATCCAGAGGTTAAACATTATTTGGAGGACAAGTCAAGATTCACTATTAAGAGTAAATATGAAATGCCAAGAAGCTGAGATGCGAGCCTCCCAGAACGAGCCTTTCTCAGAAGGGACTTCCAACACCCTCCTGCCGCCTACCCGCAGCTCTTAATCTGTGCAAGGGAGCTGAGCAGGTTAATAATTGGCATCTTAGATGGTTAGCAGTGAGGGGGGCATCTGAATGGACCTTTGTTCACACAGCAACTCGAACCTCTGGAGCCTGACCCTGTTCTGCCCTGGCTGCCATCAGCTTTCACCGTTGCGCCACAGCAGAGTGGTACACAGGGGTCTTCTGGCATAGAATACCTTTTATCCCCCTTGGTCTCTTTCATCTCCAGTGGCTGGCAGGACTTGGCTTGTGGCCTGAACTCAGGGACTGAGTGCTTTCACCTAGAGAAATCAGAAGGCCCCAGAGGAGCTGGAGACTTACATTAGATAGTAGTGCTTTGTAAACTTCCAATCACTTTGGTTTCTACTTGCCTTCCCAATCAACCCCATGCCCTGTTTTGATGGATGAGAAAACAGCAGGGTACAGTGACCTAGTGAAATAGCCAGGGCATTTAGGAAGGGATTCCTGGTTGTCTTGCCTCTGTCTGACTCAGAATGATCTTGCACCAGTTATCCAGGAAGCCTGAACCCTGCAGGGAAAGAAATGGATCTTAGCATCTGGGGATGAGAAGCTAAGAGACACTCCCAGCTCAACATTAGAACCTATAGCCAAGTGTGGACTCTGCTCTGCCCCTAGTGAGCACAGGACTGCTGGAGATAAGCATTTCAATTCGATACAGTTCTTTCACTACCTGCTTTAAATGCCAGGCCCATGGCTTATTGGTAATATTTGCATACTATTGTACTCCTCATGTAGTCATCTGATGTGTGACATGTTGTCTGTGGCCTAAGAGACAGTGGTCTCATGTGATGTGTGTGTGACATGTTGTCTGTGGGCTAGGAGACAGTGGTCTCATCTGATGTGTGACATGTTGGCTGTGGGTTAGGAGAAGGTGGTCTCATCTTATGTGTGTGTGATATGTTGGCTATGGGCTAGGAGACGGTGGTCTCATCTGATGCATGTGTGACATGTTGTCTGTGGGCTAAGAGACAGTGGTCTCATGTGATGTGTGTGACATGTTGTCTGTGGGCTAGGAGACAGTGGTCTCATCTGATGTGTGACATGTTGGCTATGGGTTAGGAGAAGGTGGTCTCATCTGATGTGTGTGTGAGATGTGTGACATGTTGTCTGTGGGCTAGGAGACGTGGTCTCATGTGATGTGTGTGACATGTTGGCTGTTCGCTAGGAGACAGTGGTCTCATCTTATGTGTGTGTGACATGTTGTCTGTGGGCTAGGAGACAGTGGTCTCATGTGATGTGTGTGACATGTTGTCTGTGGGCTAGGAGACAGTGGTCTCATGTGATGTGTGTGACATGTTGTCTGTGGGCTAGGAGACAGTGGTCTCATGTGATGTGTGTGACATGTTGTCTGTGGGCTAGGAGACAGTGGTCTCATGTAATGTGTGTGACATGTTGGTTGTTGGCTAGCCGATGTTGGGTGGAAGACAGACATATGGTATAGCTGTCAAGGTGTTTGCATTCCAGAGAATAGATAGACAACAGAACAGAAACCACAGCAAAGCATGATGGGTGTCATGACAGAAGGAGGAGGGCAAACAGATACCCAAGCTGGACATGGTACAGGTAAGGTTAGGGAAAGGGGTTGCAAGAAAGCAGTGAAGCTCAGTGGTCGGGCTGGAATGAGCCAAATGAAGAGGCACTGTGGGGAGGAAAGCATAAGTGCTACATGTGAGTGGGGGGGATGTGGTGTACATGGAAGGACACATGACTCGGTGGCACTAAGGGACCCAGAGGTCAGGCTATGAGCAGTCTCTGAAAGCCCTGGCAAGGACCCCAGGCTAAATATTTTCAGATAGGGAAATGATTTTTGACTTCATGAAAGGCTCAGGCTGGTTCTTGAGAAGGGGTAGGAGGAGGGCAGCTGTGGAGGCAGAACTCGGGTGCGGTGGTCTGGAAAGGAATTCTGGCCGGCCTGGGCCTGCAGAAGTGGGTGGGGTGGTCAGAGAGTCACCGGGATTTAGAGAGGAGTCCAGTAGGACTTGTACCCTGAGCTGGGAGGGTGTAGCTGCCATGTTCTGAAACAGAAGACGAAGAGGAAGAGGATGTGTTGACTGTGCAGCCTCACAGATCTGTGGGCGACCCATGTGTCCAGTGGATACTTAGGCTTATCCAGACACAGGTATCAGGGACAGATGTGCTCTAGCGATGAAATGTAGCATCTATTGGCATAGGGAGCGTGTCTCCAGAGCTCAAGCAGGTGACAGGACAGAAGCACAGGTCAGAGGACAACTTTGTGGAGTCGCTTCTGTCTTTTCACCCTTACATGGGTGTGCATGTCTCTGTGTCTGCATGCTTCCAGAGACTAGACGGGGCTGTCTTGTGCCCTGGTGGAATAACAGGCAGTTGTGAGTTGCCGCGTGGGTGCTGACCAGCTAAGAAGAACAGGGGAGCTGATTGTCTTAACATGGGAGTGAGGGCTAGGTTTTGGCAGGCCCTCCAATTAAAAAAAAAAAAGGTCGTGAGGTGGTAGGGCATGCCTTTAATCCCAGCCCTCCAGAAGCAGAGGCAGGTGGATTTCTGTGAGTTAAAGGTCAGCCTGGTCTACAAAGTGAGTACAGGACTACACAGAGAAACCCTGTTTTGAAAAAAAAAAAAAAAAAAAAAAGCCTTCAAGGTTAGTGAGGTGAGCCTGTGATACAGAGTGAGACCCTATCCTCCCAAACCAACCAGCCAACCCACAGTGAAATAAATAAGCACACAGCCCCACACAGGCCGGCCTCCTTGATTTGGGTGATGTGAGAGTTGGCTCAATTTCTCAGAGTGTTGTTTTTAACAGAGAAGTTTCCTAGGGGAAAATGAGGGCGGGGTGGTACCATGACAGCTGGAGAAGAGCTGAGGGCACAGCATGCTGATCCCACACTTCCCAAGCCTGGGTCACCCAGACCAGGTGGAACAGGCGCGGTGCCCAGCTTTACATCCAGCACTGGAGGACTGGGGAGAGAGGAGGTTAAGAATTGAAATCTAGAGGCCTCTTATCTCATTTAGCTGAGGGAGTAAGTAGCATGGGGGAACCACTTAAGAGCAAATTTTGGATTCTATGGGTTGAAACCTTGGCAGGTAAAATGTCTCCTGGGCGCTGGGTGTGTGACTCAGTGGCTCTGCACTTTTCTGACATTCCTGGAGTCCTCAGGAACCAGCACTCAGAGTCATTTATGAAACAATGAAGCAAATATGAGGGTCCTTCTGGGGTTCCAGGGATTCATTTCTCAGTCTGCTTTTTTTTTTTTTTTTTTTTTTTTAGTTTGTTTATATTTTTTCTTGTGTCTGCATGTGGGTATGTGTGTGAGGATGGGTGCCCCTTGGGGCCAAGAGGCATCAGAATCTTTTGACACTAGAGTTCTAGGCAGCAGTGAGCCTTCTGGCGTGGTGCTGGCAACCGAACTCAGGGCCTCAGTAAGAGTAGGATGTGCTTAGCTGTCTTTCCAGGCCACATTTCTCATTCTTTACTGGAGTTAATGTGTAGCAACACTGAGACTCTGAAGGAGCTCATGAAGAAAGTAAGTAGCTTGACTCTGGAGAATCAGCACCCGCATGGTAATGTTTCCAGTAGCACACGGTTGTGCGCACTCACACCCTGTCAGAAGTTGCTTGGGTGCTTCACACTTGTGCTTTGACTTGGCCACTGTTCATGCTTGTGTGACAAGGCCCCATGTGGGGCCGCACCTAGGTGGTATGGCATTTGATGCTGGTAAAAATTGGGGGGGGGCGTTAGGGTTCTTAGAAAGTAAGAGTATAAAAGTGGGGGCTGGAGAGATGGCTCAGAGGTTAAGAGCACTGGCTGCTCTTCCAGAGGTCCTGAGTTCAATTCCCAGATGGTGGCTCACAACCATCTATACAGGGATCTGGTGCCTCTTCTGCATACAGGCAGAGCAATGTATACATAATAAATAAATCAATCTTATTTTACAAAGGAGTACAAAAGTGAACATATAAAAATGAGGATATAAAGGTGAGGAGAGTCCAGGCAAGAGTACAGCAGGAGCTTGTCTTAAGCTTAGGCTTAGTTCTAGTGAGTTGGTCCAGGACCTTCTGAGAGCCCATTCCGGAAACCAATGGCCTTCATGTGCCCTGCAGGTTTGGCGTGTGTGGTGTCTCTCTCTTGTGTTCCCCAACCCAAGCAGTAGCCAATCGCCTGTACCCCCAGCTCTCTGCAGCTCCATGGTCTGTAGACTCCGTGAAGCCCAAGCACACACTGAGCCTCTTCATTGTTTTGACTTGCTCATACTCAAAGGAGCTTTGTCCACTCTGGCCGTCATTATCCATCCTGTCACGTCATCTTTGGCCCAGGCCCCCTTTCTCTCTCTATGGACTTGCCTATTGTAGACATTTTGCATAAAGGAAAATAGTCAACATTTATTCCTTGTGTTTAACAGAATGCTTCTAAGATTCATGCATGTCCCAGCATGCACCAGGACTTCCTTCTTTTCTGTGGTCAGGTAATAGTCATCATATGACGGATTTACCGTCAGGTAGTTTCCACTCAAGAACCTTGTTACCACGAACATTCAAGCTTTTGTTTTGATATATGTTTTCATTTCCTTTGGGTTTGTACCTAGGTGTGAAACTTCTAGTCATACGTCAACATTATGTTTAACCCTTTTAGTCAGATCACAGCATTTTTTTTTTTTCTTGAAACTTTCTAGGATTTTCCACCTATCCTTCTCAGTTCCAAGTTTTTCCCAGTGACAGTAAAGCTAGATACAGCAAGTCCAATTTTGGAGGGGGCATCCTGTCCCTCTTTTTTTAATTTCCCAGGGAACCTGACTACATTTCCATAGCTGAGCTGTGCCGGGAATGCTTGCTCACCAGCCCCGGCTCCTGGTACTGAGAGAACCAATTATGGCCTGAGAGTGTGAAGTTCTGCGTGTACCTATCTTGTGATGGTCCCTCTGCTAATGTCCTGGATATAGTTTGGAGTTGATGTAACCAAGTGTTTTGCTTCTTCGTTTAGGAAATAATACAGTTTTGGCTCTCGAAGGGTGTTGATGGTTTTAGTTTTGATGCAGTAAAATTCCTTTTGGAAGCGAAGGACCTGAGAAATGAAATCCAAGTAAATGCATCGCAGACTCCGGTAAAGACCTCCTTCAAACTTTTTTTCTTTGCTTTATCTGAAAATGTTATCAGACTGTTGTTTAGTTTTTAAAATTTTGTTTATTTTAAAAAATTATATGTATATGTGTGTTTGTATGGGAGTCTGTGCACAGGAGTGCAGGTGCGTACAGAAGCTAGAGCATCTTCCCATCACCCCGCCTCCCCCGGAGCTAACTGGATGGGTACTGGGAACTAAGCAGGTTCTCTACAGCAGCGGTCCTGTGCAGCAGGGGTCCTGTGCAGCAGCAGTCCTCTGCAGCAGGGGTCCTGTGCAGCAGTGGTCCTCTGCAGCAGGGGTCCTGTGCAGCAGCGGTCCTGTGCAGCAGCGGTCCTCTGCAGCAGCAGTCCTCTGCAGCAGGGGTCCTGTGCAGCAGCAGTCCTCTGCAGCAGGGGTCCTGTGCAGCAGCGGTCCTGTGCAGCAGCGGTCCTCTGCAGCAGGGGCCCTGTGCAGCAGCAGTCCTCTGCAGCAGGGGTCCTGTGCAGCAGTGGTCCTCTGCAGCAGGGGTCCTGTGCAGCAGCGGTCCTCTGCAGCAGCAGTCCTCTGCAGGAGCAGTGAGCAGTCTTCACCTCAAGCCTCTCTCCAGCCTGGTGTTCTCTGCTTCAGTCCAAGATGCTGGTTACAGGGATGAGCAATGTTTCCTTTCTAGTGCATGCATTTGGGGGACCATTTCCCCTATTTTTGTTTTTGTTTTTGAGACAGGTTTCTCTGTGAAGCCTTGGCTATCCTGGACTCACTTTGTAGAACAGACTGGCCTCCGCCTGCCTCTGCCTCCCAAGCTCTGGAGTGAAAGGCCTGCGCCAACCACCGCCTGGCCTTCCCCTGGTTCTTTACAAGGCTGGGCATTGCTTGGGAACCTTCCAGGGAGGGTGTCATGCTATGGACTGACAAAGGTCTACTGACTGAAGGGCAGTTTGCTTGCTGAGAGTTTTTCCCCTTTGATTATACTTAGTTAGGCTCAAAGGTAGACGCCTCCATTTCTTGGGAGTTTTCTAGGTGATCAAGGTCATAGCCACAACAGAAGGGAATCAGCCCTGAGTGCCACCACGTTTCATCTGAGTCTCTCAACATGAACAAGAGAAACTTTGTGAGGCTCGAGACTTATGCAGAGGTTGATAACAGAATCCCAGCAGAGCCTACTTCATTAAGAACCTGGGCTCTCAGGTCTCTACATTACTGGTCTCACCTCAGATGCACCTGTGACAGATGGAGCGCACAGGCTACCTCACTCTCTGGCTGACCACTCTTCTACAGCGAGCCTAGTTTCTATGGTCAAGTAGACGGTCGTTCCAACATACTCCAAAATATTGTGTGTCATAGGATAGAATGTTGTATTCACCAAATAAGCAAATTGCAGCAGCATGCAGAGGTCACAGTGAATCTTAGCAGTACTTTGTGTAGTTGAAGAGAATCTAAAATTGTTATGCATAGTACTTGCTCTTAATGAGGCCAAGTGCGTAAAGTGAATCCCACAAGGATATTTTACTATCAAGCTTCTACCTTTTGTCCTGAGCCAATTTATGCATTCTTATCACTTCATTAATCACCTACCTACCTCCCTACCTACTCACCTACCTACCTACCTACTTACCTAATTAAAGAATAGTTGATTGTGAGATGAAGTCATTAAGCAAAGATTATAATTAAGCCTATTATATTTATTGTTGTTGTTGTTGTTGTTATTGTTATTACAGAGGCTGAAGTTTTGATATTTGGTTAAATCTTTTTTTTAATATTTTATTTAATTTTAATTTATGTCCATTCGTGTGGGAGTGTCAGATCTTGGAGTTACAGACAGTTGTGAGCTGCCATGTGGGTGCTGGGAATTGAACCCGGGTCCTTTTGGAAGAACAGGCAGTGCTCTTAACCACTGAGCCATCTCTCCAGCCCCTAAATTTTGTTTTTTAAAATGGGTGATAGAGAAACACTTTTCACTAGGCTTTTTAAAGTAATTTATTTTTATGTGTACTGGTGTTTTGCCTGCATGTATGTCACTGTGAGAGTGTCACATATTGGAGTTGTGAGCTGCCATGTGGTTGATAGGATTTGAACCTGGGTCCTCTGGAAGAGCAGCCAGTGCTCTTCACTGCTGAACCATCTCTTCTGCCCCTTTTCACCAGATTTTTAAAGTTACCAATTAAAGAGCTCATGCAATATTTAGGATTGTGGGTATGTGTTTCCCACAAGCCTCTTGTGCACTGAACTTTCTAGGACCACCATTGATATCTCCTTGGTTCCAGCCGTTTGACAAAACTGTCTGAACTTAACGGGGGTCCTGGTGGGTGGTGAAACGGCACTAATTGTGCTCTCCTGCTTTTCAAAGGACACAGTCACCCACTACTCAGAGCTTTACCATGACTTTACCACTACTCAAGTGGGAATGCATGACATTGTCCGGGACTTCCGGGAGACCATGAACCAGTACAGCAGGGAGCCTGGCAGATACCGGTAACCATAGGCTTAAGTTGTTCTTAAAAAACCTGTATAACTATAATTGTGTTTTATTGTTGTTGGTGGTGGTGGTGTAGTGTATGTGTGCATGATATGTAAGAGCGCGCATGCCATGGAGCACACATGGAGCACACATAGAGCACACATGGGAGGTCATGGAGTAACCCTGTGTCTCTCTCCATCTTTATGTGAGTTCCAGGAATGACACTCAGGTCACTAGGCTCGCATGGCACTCTGTGAGCCATGTTGCTGCCCTCACTTTTACATTTAACCTACACAATTATAATTTATAATATGGCTGTGCCAGGGTGTGAAACAGTCTCTCGGGTTGCTTATCCTTGCTGATTTTGTAGTGTTGAAAGAACATATTGGGTATGTGTTAGGCATGAACTTTAAAGTATTCCATTAATCCTTTGGAAATTTCATACAATGTATGTTTATTTAATTTTATTTTTTATTTAAAGATTTGTTTATTTATGTATATAGTGGTTCTGCCTGCATGTACTCCTGCAGGCCAGAAGAGGGCGCCGATATCATTATAGATGGTTGTGAGCCACCTTGTGGTTGCTGGGAATTGAACTCAGAACCTTTGGAAGAGCAGCCAGTGCTCTTAACCTCTGAGCCATCTCTCCAGCCCCGAATGTTGTTTTTGTATGTGTGTCTGTGCATGAGTTTAGTACATGGGAGTGTAGGCACCTTCGCAGATCAGAAGAAGGTGCTGAACCCCTGGAGGAGGAGTTGCAGGTAGGTCTGTCACCCGGTGGGTCCTGGGAATGGAGCTCGGATCCTCTTCAAGAGCAGCACGCGGCTGTAACTGTTGAACTGTTCCTCCAGCCCCACAAACTCTTATTTTTATCATTGTTGCTGGGGCTAGGTTTCTAGAAAGGTGGACACAAATATCCCAACTGACATGCCAACAGATCCCAGTGGTCAGCATGTCTACACAATCAAGGCGCTGAGGTGGGATCCCACTCTGTAGCTTGGTGACCTTGGGGCTGGGTTTTCTCATAAATAGAAGAGTAGTATTCACAGCCTTTGTGAGGCTACATGAACTAATAATGTATGTAAATCACTTAAAATAGCACCTGGCATGTAAGAAATGCTGTTAAGTTGTAAATTAAGAATCTTTAATGGTTGGGGATTTACCTCAGTGGTAAATCACTTGCCTGCAAGCACAAGGCCCTGGGTTCGGTCCTCAGCTCTGAAAAAAAAAAAAAAAAAAAAAAAGACAGAAACACTTTAGCCAGGTGTGGTGGTGCACCCCTTTAATCCCAGCAGAGGCTGGTGAATGCTATGAGTTCGAAGCCAGCCTGGTCTACAAAGTGAGTCCAGGACAGCTAAGGCTACACAGAGAAACCCGTCTCAAAAAAACAAAGAAAAGTAAAAGAAGAAGAAAAAAACTTGAATGTGAACATCTAAAGATTCTGGGGCATTTTGAATTTATAACTATGGATGAGGAGCTCTTAGCTAGTAAAGTTCTAAAGAAATATTTTAAGAATATAAAAATCTTAGAAAACTTAAGATTTATTTGGTTTTAAGAATATCGGGTAAAGGGTACTCACCTTGTGTTGCTAAGGAGCTCAGCCAACAGAACCAGTGAAAGCAGTTCCCCCATCTTGGTGAAGACAGGGAACTCCCAGGAGATATGGCAGAGGTGGGGAGTGAATTGACAGGTTAAGATGGTAGCGCATGCTTTTAATCCCAGCACTTGGGAGGCAGAGACAGGCAGATTTCTGAGTTTGAGGTTAACCTGGCCTACAGAGAGAGATGCAGATATCCAAGACTCCAAAGAGAAACCCTGTCTTGAGGGGAAAAAAAGACTTCACTTTCCACTAATGT
Organism: Acomys russatus; assembly: GCF_903995435.1. Taxonomy (NCBI): domain Eukaryota; kingdom Metazoa; phylum Chordata; class Mammalia; order Rodentia; family Muridae; genus Acomys; species Acomys russatus. The sequence continues at coordinate 8,825,295 of NC_067137.1, read as the reverse complement.
CCCACCTCACACAGCTAATGGTGGCACTGATGGGGCCATTTCAGGTGACCTTATCGTCCTGTGTGTTTTTCAGGTTTCATACCAATAGCAAGAGGAAAGCCTTACTTTATATGAAGATACAGACTGAAAATTCTAAGTGGATTGATGAAAATCTCTAAGGAAGGTCTTCAAGATGTTAAGAGTTTTAGTCAGGTGTAGAAAGCAGAGAGCAAACAGAAATAAATTCTGTGTTTGCATATTGCTCTCTGGAGAGCTCTAGCTGAGGATGCAAGTCTGACTCCCGTACAAAAAGGATTTTTATTACTTCTTTGAGAATTTTATACAGGCATACAATGCTGTAGCGTGTGCGCACACACACACATACACACACACACATGCACGCATGTGCACACACGCGTTACTCCTGGCACACTCTGAGCACCTGCAGACTTGCTCCCATTCCTTTGTCAGCGGCAGAAGTCAGCAAAGCTTTCCAACCTTCCAGGTTCATGGGGACGGCAGCCTCCACCGAGAGCATCGAGAAGACCATGATGTACTATGGTTTGCCATTTATCAAGGAAGCAGATTTTCCTTTCAACAATTACTTCACCACACTCGAGGCTCTCTCTGGGCACACTGTATATGATGTGATCACATCGTGGATGGAAAACATGCCAGAAGGAAAATGGCCCAATTGGATGGTAAGCCTTCGTGCACAGCACACAGCTGTCGTCTGCACAGTCACTTCTAAAATGATGTGCACCTTCATCTCTAAGTGACCTTGTTCAGTGATTAGGTCTGTCCTAGCTTCTGACCAGGATGGTCTTAGTCAAGGTTTCTATTGCTGTGACAAAACACCGTGACCCAAAAGCAAGCTGGAGAAAGGGGGTTTATTTGGCTTACGTGTCCAAATTGCTGTTTATTGTCGAAGTAAATTAGAACAGGAACTCAAAAAGGACAGAACCCGGAGGCAGGAGCTGAGGCAGAGGCCATGGACGGTGCTGCTTACTGCTTTGCTCAGCGTACTTTCTTACAGAACTCAGGACCACCTTACCTGCCTGCCCAGGGCTGGCTCCATCCACAGTGGGCTGGGACCGCCCCATCAATCATTAATTAGGAAAATGTCCTACAGACTTGCCCACAGCGCAATCTTATAGTGACAGTTTCTTAACTGAGGTTCCCTTCTCGCAGATGACTTTAGCTTGTGGCAAGTTGATATAAAACTAGCCAGCACAGGCTGTTACCATGGAGGGGAGGGATTATCCCAACTAAATCAATACTTCATGAGTATCTATCTATGCTTAGAACTCCACTAAGCTTGGTGGGGGATGGCTGTCAAACCCCACACTCCACAGTTTATGATCCTAGTAAAGACAGGTTTCCAGTGTGGAAGGCGGCATGTCAGGGCATTTTTTGTGGCCTAGAGTATCACGGAAGAGGCATTTAAAGCACAGAGATTCTGCAAGGCTCTCTCCCCTTCTGCACATAGCCTGCTGCTTCTGGACTGTGGAGCAGGAGAGAGTGTCTGTAGTGACCACTGGTGAGGGCTAATGTGTGTAAACATGGGAAGGGCACAGCACAAATATGATGCAGAAGATAAAGACGAGGCGCAAAGCTCTTCCCAGAGCGGAGCCTGCAGATGTGGAAGTTGCCCCGGAGGTCAGCAAGTGAGGCGTGAGTGTGAGGAAACAGGACATTCCTGCCGACTGCGGCGGTTCAGTGTGCTTTACCACCGCTGCTTTAACACATGGTGCCCTCCACTTGCCACGTTTACACTCTTTCTTCACTGAGAGATAATCTTCTTCATTTCTTGATGCTTTTCGTTTGTTTGTTTGTTTGTTTGGTTTTGAATGAGGGTTTCTCTATGTAGCCCTGGTAGTCCTGGAACTTGCTTGCTCTGTAGACCAGGCTAGCCCCGAACTCCGAGGTCCACCTGCCTCTGCCTGCCTAGTGCAGGGATTAAAAGCATGTGCCACCATCTCCTGTCCAGAAATTAATTTTATCTTAGTACATTCTCTGTGTATTATGCACTCAGTATTTTAAGACTTTTTGGCATTTGTAATAACACAGTATAAACACATTATTTGACTCTACATTTTTCTGTATATACTTTCTCTGTTTATTATTATTATTATTATTATTATTGTTATTATTAATTGTCTTACCTTTTCATCTTAAAAGTGAAGCCCCAGCCAGCTACGGTGGCACACGCCTGTAATCCCAGCATTCTGGGGGCCAGAAACAGGTAGATCTATATGAATTCAAGGCTAGCCTGATCTACACAGAAACTTCCGGGCCAACCATGGTTACAGAGTGAGACTCTATCGCAAAGTAAAATAAAATAAAGAAGACCCACAATACCCTGGACTGTATAGTGTCACCATCTTCCACTTTCCATCTCTTGTCCAATAGAAGGGTCTTCAGGGACAATGAAAGGCACAGAACAGAACTGTTCCGTTTTGTAAGTGCATCTTCTGAAGGACCTGCCTGAGCCCCAGCACCCCTTTCCTGTCAGGTAACCTCAGCCGGCCCCAAGCTTATTATGTTGCTGAGATGACCCTGGGCTTCTGGTTCTTTTTCCATTTCTGAGTACAAGCGTTTTAGGTGTGCAGCGTCGTGCCTTGTTTTACGTGGCGCCCGGATGGAAGGCAGAGCTCCGGCGCTGGCCAGCGAGCACTACCCGCACCTGCAGACACAGCCCTGCTTCCAACTTCCAGCCGCCATCGCTGGGCTTCTGCACTTGAGATTTCTTTCATGCACGTGTTGTGTGCATAATAGGTCCCACAGGTCTCGGGGACATGACTCATTTTTCTTCATTCTGCTCTTTCCTGCTCTCAGTTTAGACCTACTCGGCTGACCTGTTGTCAAGCTTTCTGCTTCTTCTTGCAGTTCAGACCTGCCAAGCTCTCTTAGGGGAACTCCAACTTTATTATTGTGCTTTTCAACTGCAAGCTTCCTGCCTGGTTCTCCTCACGGTTACCCAAATGCTATAGTGAGGCACGGTTCTCATGCTTGCAGCTCCTCAGATGGAGCTCATGTCCTCCGCACGCACACAGACTGATGGGAGGACTTCGGTTTTAGAGACAGGGTTTCTCTGTGTAGCCTTGGCTGTCCTGGACTCACTTTGTAGACCAGGCTGGCCTCGAACTCAGTGATCCGCCTGCCTCTGCTCCTGTGTGCTGGGATTAAAGGTGTATGCCGCCATGCCTGGCTCACATAAAGGTTTTTTGTATCATGAATTTTACATATAAAACTAAAGACAATAACACTCTTTGAAAAATTTTTGTACTTTAGTTTTCCTTTTTTTATGTATAATTTTTTTTCAAGATACGGCTTCTCTGTGTATCCCTGGCTGTTCTGTAGGCCATGCTGGCCTTGAACTTGCAGAGATCCACCTTCCTCTGGGATTAAAACATGTGCCACTAAATCCGGCTTAGCTTGCTTTCTCTTAACCTCAAGCAGCACTTCCCACCAGCACTTCCCACCAGCCTTCTCCACAGATATGGCCATAGTTTTGTTACATTACGTGTCTTTTACATTTTTATTATTATAGAGACCTGGTTATTTTAGGTAGTATTCTTAAAATCATGTTTTTCTTCCACGGTGTTTATTGTCTTGTTCTTTAGTCAGCTTCTTAGATGATTCTGTAGTCTGTGTTCCTGGTTTTGTGTGGCCAGGGAGGTCTCTGATTTGTTAATAACTGGAGATTGTTAGAAAAAGGTTTTATTTTCCTTTTGATTTTAAATCATGTGTATGTGTGCAGGCCTGTTGTGGGTGTGAGCACACGTGCAGTGCCTGTGGAGGCCAGTAGAAAGCGCTGGAGCCCACGGAGTTGACGTTACAGGTAGATGTGAGCTGCTTGAAGTAGATCCTGGGAACCACGTCCGGTGTTTGCCTTTAGCCAGGAGCCATTTCTCCAGTCTTGGGGAGGTTTTTAGATGCCTTGAATGTCCCTGCCGTTGCTGAGAGGTTCTGTGTGTGCGGATGAGCTTCCCGTGGTTGGCAGTCACCTTACAACCCTTCCTCAGGCTTCGCTTGCTGCGTGCGTAGAGCCTTAAGTCCGCTGAAGCATTGGATCAAGCTTCCCAGGCCTTCCCTGGACAGCTGTAGGACCCCATCACACACAGGGATGCTCGTGGGCCTCTCTTGGGCATCTCACTCTTCCTCTGGGCCTTAGTTTAGCTCAGTTGGTAGAATGTCATGGTCATACGCAGGCAAAGCATTGTCACAAGTGTTATGATGAACGAGGCTCTTGCTGTTTGCATAGTTTGTTCTGTGTCACATTAGATAAACACTCAAGCAAAACGAGCTCCAGCAAAGTTTACGCAGCAGCAGGTCCCAGGCAGTGCGGCATCCACTGGACTTTAAATCCGTCCATCCCCGACCATGGCTGTTAGGCATCTGTTCTTTAGTTGCTGTTTGTGGGGTTCTTGAGCATGTCGTGGACTTGAAGAGAGGGATTTGGGGAAATTAAAGCACTATAGATATGAAACTCACTGTTTTTTGCTGAATAAGTTAATTACCAGTGGCATCACCATGGCCTTTAGTTAATTTTAAGTGTAGATTTTTAGTTTTTGCCAACATTTTTCTTGCTTGGGACATTAAAAATAAAGACTTATTTTCTGTGCTGCTGGAGTGTGGAGCCAGGGCCTTATGCATGCTAGGTGTGTGTTCTAGCACTGAACGGAATCCCTAGCCTTCAGCAGCTGTTTTGAGATCCTTATCCTGCCAGTTGATGTGCCTCTGCTGTCACAGCTTTTATGATGTCATTTTAGCAGTTATAGAAAAAAGCATTTTGATAGTTAGTGCCTCTGTAGCTTGTAGGTGACTGGGAGTGTTCTCTGACTGGGAGATCAAGATCTGTGTCCACTGCTTTGAACTATTCAGGGAAAGATCTGCTTTAAACTCTAACAAGGGAGAACTCACTCTGTGTCCAGACGACTTGAGACATCAGTTTGCAGAATAGTTAAAGAGAAGATGGATGGCTGAATCTTCTGGCCATAGGACTAGAAAAGCACTTTATAGTGATTCACAAAGAGACCACTATGAGGGTTATCTTATCACATCTAAGGGAAAAGAAAGATGCCTCCTTCCCGGATGGTAGCAATCAAGTTCACAGTCAAAGGCTGCTTCTGTGTCATACTGTCACTTGAATCTGCCCTTTCTCAAAGTTCCATCGTCTGTGAAATGGACACAGTCCTTACACACTATTGTGTGAGGGGTTAAGATAAAACATGGGTGTGAAAATGATCTGTAAGCACCAAGTGCTGCACTCAGGTTCTATGGTGTTTTGGGAAGAAAAGAGTTGTCAGGTGCTTTTACAAAAGCTCCGAATGTTCTGATATGTAATGAGCATTTACCATATGGAAATCACATACAACTAGAGAACACATCAGAAAATTTCTTAGGCTATCCACTCTATGTATTTATTTGGAGATAGAGTCTTATTTTTTGTTTTGTTTTGTTTTAATTTGTAGACAGGGTTTCTCTGTGTGTAGCCCTGGCTGTCCTGGACTCACTATGTAGACCAGGTTGGCCTCGGACTCACAGGGATTCATCTGCTTCTGCCTCCCAAGTGCTGGGATTAAAGGCGTGTGCCACCACGACTGGCAGAGATAGTCTTATTATGTAGCCTACACTGATCCCAAATTCATGACCTCCAGATCTGGGCTACCTTCTCTGAATTGGGATTACAAGTACAAGAAACCATGCCCAGATTTGTAAATTTCTTTTTTTTTTTTTTTTTCTTAGAAGAAAGGATTTATTTGCTGCATGCTATTTTTTTCCTGTATGTCCAAACTTAAAGGCAAGTTCCACTACAGGGTCCATTACATCTCTTTATCTGAAAGGCCACAGACACCATTTTCCTTCCAGCCACAGTCACATGGAAAACCAAAGTCTCAGATGTTACATGTGATTCTACAAAAAACAATATAAAAGTGTGTTACCAGGCTCAGTCTTTTTTCGGCTGTTTTTGAGTCTCACCATGAAGCGCAAACTAGCCCTGAACATCTGGTCTTCTTGTCTTGCCTCCCAACCACGGGCAGGAAGAGGTGAGCAACACCCCACCCTGTGTTTTCTTCTCACTCTGAACCAGCCACAGGCCCAGCTGGCCCCTCCTGAGAAGGAGTAAAAAAAGCAAAGCAAAACAGACAAAACCCAAACATTTAAGATCATTATAAACTGTCCAAAGCCTTCTCATAAATGTCAGGTTTCTTCTCCAAGAGAAAAATTTTGTTTAAAAAAGGTAGATTTATACACATAATAAAAATGTGAATCCGCACACAAACTGCCGTGGTTTCACTCCCATATGAAATCAAACCTGGTATCTGGCCTTTTTGCTTTTATCATATCAGATTTGTTTTTGTCTGGAAAACCTGTCAAAGGGTGAGTGAGGTCATCTCAAATTATAATAAATATTTGGAATTTACCATTGAGGTCTCCACTGTGCTTGTAGCTGTGCTGAAACTGGAAGACTTAAAAAAAAAAAATCTAAAGTCACCCACACTTGGTATTTGTTTAGTCTTCTTGTTTGGAGCTTTGAAAAAGGGGATAAAATTCATGCCACACAAACTAAGCACCTGTTTCAAATTAAGCATCTTCCTTCTACTTGCAAATGGTGTCTTTCTGATTAAAAAAAAAAAAAAAAACTGCAGCAGAAGACCTAAGCCAGTTGGTTTTTTCTTCCTGAAGTCAACAAGACAGCTGCATCTTCAGAGCTTCTCTGTACTGAAACTGAAGTGAAGTAAAAGAAAAGCAGTCCTTCCATCCAAAACCATGGAGGTAATCTGTAGAAAGACATCGGCATTCCACAGGGAAAGTAGCCAGACCGAAGAATCAGGACACCCCACTGAGCAGACACCATAGAAATTCCTGCCAAGTCCTGAGTTCAGAATTTTGAGCTGAATATAAAAGCACCTAAGGTCGGGAAAATATTCATCTCGTGTGATAAGATTCCTCACACGGTCCTACACGAATACACCGTCTCTTGCGGGAGGCCCGCCCCGGGCCCGGAGGCCAGCTACCCGGGGCACACCTCACTCCGCCATCTTCGCTCCTTCTGTAAATTTCTTTTTAAGAACTAACTTACCTTTTGTCTTGCGTATGTGTGCAGGTTCATATGTGGGTGTGCATGTGTATATGAATGTGTGTTTGTGTATATGCCTGTATCTGTACAGGGAGGCAGGGTCAACCTTGGGTGTTGCTCCTTAAGACTTGTCCACCGTGATTTTTGAGAAGGTTTATCACTGGGCCCTGGGGCTCTCCAATTAGTCCGGGTTGTCTGGCCATTGCCTCAGGAAGGTGCCCATCTCCTCCGCATCCCAGTGATGGGATTTCTAGGGTGTGCCACCAAACCCACTGTTTTACATGAGCTCTGGGGATCAAATTCAGGTTCACATGTGTGCAGCAAGCACTTTACTACCTGAGCTGTCTTCCCAGGCTCCCGATTTATCTCTAGAATTTGGTTTTGGATAGTTTAAATGTCAAAATAATAAAGACACATTAGATGTGCCCTTCTGTCTTTTGTTGGTTTTTCAAAACAAGGTTTCTCTGTGTAGCCTTGGCTGCTCTGTAGACCAGGCTGGCTTTGAACTCACAAAGATCTGCCTCCTAAAGTCTGGGCTTGAAGGCATGAGCCACCACCACTGGCTTTGGTCTTTTATTTTGATCTTCATAAATCTTTTAAAATGTATTACATGTGCATGATGTGTGTGGATGAGCATGTGCCTTGGTACACACAGCCAAGCCACAGGAAAACTTTGTGAGTCAGAATTCTCCTTCTACCTTTAGGTAGGATCTGGGACTGAACTTCGGCTCCCAGGCTTGCTGGGCAAGCCCCTTTACCCACTGAGCCATCTCACTGCCTCTTGTCCTGCTGTTATGGAAAAGTGAATATGCATCATTTAAATGTCCTCTGAACTGCAGTACCATTGGCAAGGAGCACTCAGAACTGTCACCACTGTCTTGCTGTCTTACTTAGGGTTACTGTTGCTGTGAAGAAATACCATGACCAAAGCAATGTAGGAGGAAGAGGGATACTCAGCTTCTGCATCATAATCATCATCAACGAACGTCAGGACAGGATCTCAAGCAGGGCAGGAACCTGCAGGCAGGAGCTGATGCAGAGGCCATGGAGGGGTGCTGCTTACTACTGGCTTGTTCCCCATGGCTTACGCAGCCTGCTTCCTTCTTTTCTTCCTTCTCCTCTCCTCTCTCCCTCTCCCTCCCTCTTTTTCGAGACAGGGTTTCTCTGTAGCCTTGGCTGACCTTGAACTAGGAGATCTGCCTGTCTCTGTCTCCAAAGTGTGGGAAGCAAAAGTATGCGCCAACACCACCCGGCTCTGATTTCTTATAGAGCCCAGGACCACCAGCCCACACATGGACAGGGCTCTACCACATCAGCCATCAATTAAGAAAGTGCCTTACAGGCTTGCCTGCAGCCCACTTTTATGGAGGCATTTTCTCAGTTGATCTCTCAGATGACTTTAGGTTGTGTCAAATTGACCCAGGACTAGCTAGCCCACCAGCCAAGGTAGTGCATGGCCAATTACATGGTGGATGGTGGACTCAGGACTCACCTCGGGGCTTCCTAACACCAGCATGTCCACAGCAGCCTTCTGCCTGTGGGTCTTTCTATTTCAAGCAGGGTAACTCTTTCATGCTCTTAAAACTTATCTGCCTTTCAGACTGGTGGACCAGAAACTCACCGGCTGACTTCTCGCTTGGGGAACCAGTATGTCAACACCATGAACATGCTTCTGTTCACGCTCCCGGGAACACCCATAACTTACTATGGAGAAGAAATAGGGATGGGAGACATTTTCATTACAAATTTTAATGAAAGCTATGATATTGTAAGTATGATACAATTTTTAGCTGTGGGCCATGGTTGCAGTGACAATTTACTACTGCTATTCCACTGTGAACTGTTGACAGTAGAATTATTAGCTGTCTTGGTGGCTGAGGGGCTCACTGAAATGCCACCTGCTGAGCCAAACAACTGACCAAGGAACCCACAGATTCTGAGACACGCAGAAATTTGAGGACCAGTGATTTATGTTGGATATTATTCATTGTCTTTTCCCTGAAATAGTTAGGGACGTTAACCTGCTAGTTACGTGCCCACAGCACACGCCTTGTCCTGTTGCTGTTGTGTGGCTTTCTTTTGCTTTTGTTTGAGGTTATGGTTCTCACAGTTGAGTGGCTGGGTACATGGCATCCTGACCTTTCAATTTGTGCAGTTCACTTTCACTTGTGTGAGAATTTCATTAAGATTTGGTTAACTTGACCTTTCCTACCAGAGGCTCACTGTGTGTGGGTATTCACATAGTAATCAGGGTAGATAAAGGCACAAGGGAGCTGAGTCTAGCAGTTTGTGACTCTGCTATCAGTTTGTCACAGCAGGGTGGGGTGTCCTGATTTGCTAGTGGAAATCTTTTATGTTCTGGAAAAAAAAAAACCCAGCAGATTCTAAACACATAAAAGTTCAGTTTGGAAAACTGTATTTCCAACAGAGATGATTCGTCATCTTCAAACTGAAAGCTTGAAGCTGACCTGTGTACATTGAGGCTTTTTCATCTTGAAGGCCAGGGCATGTTGACAGCAGTTCAGAATGGAAGGGGTGATCGGGAAGGAGCCTGGAAAGGCCCAGATGTTTCTTGTAATAACCTCATCATTGCTTTCTTTTTGGTTGTTCAATGTAGAATACCCTTCTCTCGAAGTCACCAATGCAATGGGACAATAGTTCAAATGCTGGGTTTACTGAAGGCAACCACACCTGGCTACCCACCAGTTCTGATTACCACACCGTGAATGTGGACGTAAGTATCAATGAGAATGGAACACTGATTCTAGGATAAGGAGTGTCCACCTGGATTACCAACATCCGGAGCCTGTGGGAACCTTACCTGAGACAGCGAAACCCGTCACGCAGTAGTCTTGCAATTTTCAATCAGTAAGGAGCTTAGAAACCATGTTTTTGGTGAACTCTGACCTGGTACACTAGTGCCCCACCATGTTTTTGGTGAACTCTGACCTGGTACACTAGTGCCCCACATGAACATCACAGTGTTTAGTTCTTCACTGAAATGTCTGTGCCTGAGAGTTCTCAGCTGTGATGGAAATTCTACAGAAGTCTTTACAGTAAGCCTAGCTTCTCTTTCTCTGGAACTTACTTGACAGTGTTCATTATATTTGAAGGGATCAGGAGGCCAGATGTAAATGTGGACCTTCTGAAGTGTCAGGGATGGGAACTGCATACCAACTGATCTGACACAAGTCTCTTTCAACACCCCCCCCCCCCCCCCCCCCCACCCCCCCCCGGCCTCACGCGCGCTCTCTCTCTCTCTCTTTTGGTTTTTCGAGACAGGGTTTCTCTGTGTAGCCTTGGTTGTCCTGGCCTCACTTCATAGACCAGGCTGACCTTGAATTCACAGTAATCTGCCTACCTCTGCCTCCCAAGTGCTGGGATTAATGTGCGCCACCACACCTGGCTGACAGAAGTCTCTTAAAAAGAGAAATTCCTAAACAAAAGAATAAGATGAAGGAAAGATAAAATGAGGCTTCAGTAGGATGTTGAGACAAGGTAGTCATGTGTATGAATGGGTGAATTCATGTTAAGATAAAAATATTCAGCTAAGATTAAGACAAAATCCAGATATGAGAGACAGCTAAAAAAAAAAAACAACCACTGCAGGCAACTGTAATGGAAAGAAAGCTCTTGCAATTTGGCTACCAAAAGAATGTGCACTTTTTGATCTAGTAGTTTTTCTCTTAGATATCTGTATCGATGAATATCCATGTATGTGCAAATGATAAATATGCAAAGTCTTGTCTGTGGCATTGTTTGTAAGAGCAGAAGTGTTAGAAATGACTTCTGTGTCTATCCAACAAAAAAGCCAATTCATTAGCTCTTGGGACTAAAATGTAGCTCTTAAGACAAAGAATGGTTGCACCAGTGAGAGGTCACTCTTTGCTTTTGAGACAGGGCTTCTCCGTGTAGCCCTGGCTGTCCTGGAACTCTCTCTGGATGAGTCTGGCACTGAACACAGAGATGTGGCTGCCTCTGTCTCCTGAGTGCTGGGATTAAAGGTGTGTGCAACTATCAAGAACCTTTTTAACATCTTAAACTACAACATAGGATGGTGCCATGGCACCATCTGTGTAAGACACTGACATGTGCTTGCCGAGACACAGGCTACCACTTAATGACACCTAAAAGAGGAAGGAATGCCATCAGCCATCATGCCCTGTCTGTTTCTCGAAGGAAGCTGAGGTGGTTGAAGAAATCTTTGTCTTGTATATATTCTTCTTGCAACTTAAGTTTATACCATGTGTGTGCATTTCCTACACAAACAATGACTTACAAAAGTGGGCTTAGAAATATTTAATAGCAGACAAAATAGAATTCAATATGAAAAGCATTATATGAGAGAAATGCAATTTTCAGACAGTGAAAAGAATTGAATAGTCCACTAAAGACCACAAATCTTTATGTATGTTAACAGAAGCTCCAAAACACATCAAACAAGTACTTTGAGAAATGCAGAGAAACAGGCAAGTCCACAATTACAGAGAAGGAGTTTAAACGAAAGTAGATGAAAAGAATAGCTCATGGGGCCTTTCCTGTGAGTGGCACTGACTCTGAATCTCATGCATTATCTAAAGCTACCGAGAGTGAGTGATGACACCGACACATCACATATTCACACCAGAATGAACATCTTTAAATACACATCCATTAAATACACATTATTAAGCATCTACCCACAGGAACAAGAACAAGGAGACGACGACCACCACCACTGCTGTCCCAGGAAACGTGGCTGGCAAGAGTCTGATCAGTGAACATTACTGTTGATTTGGCCACAGCTACTAATAATTTGGCATTATGTATTGAAAGTTCACACTCTTTGACACAGGAATTATCTGCCTGATAATCTATCTTCAATAAATATTATAAAATATGGGAGGAGGGGAGTGAAATTGTAAGATAATACTAGAAGTGCAAATGCTTAAAAGGAAAGAGAAGGGACCTACGGTAAAATCATCCAACAGATTATGACCTGCCATTTCAATGACATCTGTGGTATGATATAACAGAAATATGCTTATAAGAAAGAAAGAAAAGAGGAAAGAATAGCATTAAATAGGTATATTTTGTGTAGCTGTGAAATAAACCCAAATATTTAATGGGTAAAACCTATCTTTTATGGCCCAGGGCGGGGAAAAAGGCAGAAAGAGCAAACGGGGCCTTCCTGACTTGCATCTTAGGCTCCACAGTTTGCAGTGCTCTTCCCATCGACAGCAGCCAGAGAATCCATGTCTGTTGGACCCATAATCTCTGCACAACAGTGCCCCTTCACCTTACAAATACGTGCGAGCAGCCAAGCTGCACCCCAAGGCCCCTGTGACAGTGGCCTTTTGTACCTGACAGTTACAACTCAGCACAGTGACTTCATTCCAGCAAGTTAAACTATAGGGGGAGGGGGTCCAACCTGGCTTAGCAGCAGCACTATGATGTGGGAGCAGTGCACACACCGAAGTGACTCCCAGACCAGCAGAAAATCTGCACCTGTGATTCCTATCCCTTTAGGATAAACTAGAAGTGCTTTATATTTTGGCAGCTATTTACTTATTTGGGCAGTTACTTTAAAGGTCAAATGGAAGCAACTTTGCTGGGGAGGGGGATAATTCTTAAAGTAAAATACTTATGTGAATATTCTTCTTAAAAATAGGTCCAAAAGAGCCAGCCGAGCTCAGCGCTGAGGCTGTACCAGGACTTGAGCCTGCTCCACGCCAACGAGCTGCTTCTCAGCAGGGGCTGGTTTTGCCTTTTGAGGGAGGACAGCCACTCTGTGGTGTACGCAAGAGAACTGGACGGCATAGATAAAGTCTTCATTGTGGTTCTGAATTTTGGAGAATCATCAACTGTGCTAAATTTACAGGAAATCATTTCAGATCTTCCTACAAAACTGAGAGTAAGATTAAGTACCAATTCAGCCCTCAAAGGCAGTGATGTGGACACACGCGCCATTTCTCTGGAGAACGGAGAGGGAGTCATCCTGGAGCACGGCACGGAGACTCTCTTCCATTATCAAGCAGCTTTCCAAGACAAATGCTTTGTTTCCAGCCGTGCATGCTACTCCAGCGCCCTGGACATTCTGTACAGCCTGTGTTAGGAAGCTCCACAAAGGATGGCCACCCTGCATCCAGGAGGCCTTAACATATGTGCAGCTGCCGCCACGGAGTAAGCCTCGTGACGGCATCAGCTTGTAGATATTTCTGTAGTATGGAGGCAACTGCTCTAGGGAAGATTTTCCAATGTTTGAAAGAACAATAAAGTGTTTAAAAGCTTATTCCAAAACACTAAGGCATTTAAATATGAAGCATGCTATTCTTTCCTTTAAAGTAGAGTTGTAGAAGCTGCAAGGTGACTCATAGCCACAGTGCCAAAAAAAATATTTACTAGCAAAGAGGAAGGACACTGAATTGTAAACTGGCCAAAGAAAATGCTATTAAAAGACACGAGGTTGTTGTGACTGGAAGGGAGGCTTGCTCTCCGCTCCCCTGCCCCAGCCCTTCTGGCCCCTTCTCTTCTACACCCTGCTACCGAGGTACTGGGAGCATGGCCGAAACCTGCTTTCCCGGGCTAAGGGTGTGTGCTGGTGGGAACAGGACAAGTGAGATGCCCAATAAGCAAAATTTACATGAAAAAACAACTGTAAAAGAATCATGTAATAACTTAAAAAAATCTCCCTTTTGCTAAACCAACTGGAAATAAGACTAGTTGTTATTTCCACGTGTTTCCAGTTTCCAGCTGAAGGCGGCAGTTCAGAATTTCAGGTATTTCTTAAGATCCTCGAAAGCACTGGTGCTGTCAAGTCCAAGTTCCTCATACAGGAATTTCATCTGGGCTGTAATCTAAAAGAACCATACTTGAGAGTTAGACAGAAGAATTAGAATCCCAGTGTTCCCTAGTCTGTCTTTATCTAAGCTAAGCTGACCCTGGAGTCTTTAATTCAGGACAAGCAAACACTTTCTAACAACAAGACCCAGTTATCCTTAGCAGAGCTCTGTCACGGGGACGAGGACAGCCCGGGAGCACAGTGGCCGGGGACGAGGGCAGCCCGGGAGCACAGTGGCCGGGGACGAGGACAGCCCGGGAGCACAGTGGCTGGGGACAAGGGCAGCCCGGGAGCACAGTGGCCCTCCCTCCTGCATGCTCCTGGCATTTGGGAAGCAGTCCTGCCATGGCCGCTGAAAGCCTTGAACACAACACTCTGTCAGTCCATGGGGGATGGGGAGCGTACCTTTTTGTGAGAATCCTCAATCACATGATTCCCTCCAGGCTGAATATCTAAAATAATGTTGGGGGGCTGATAGCCTGAAAGAGTTAACACAACAGCAGTTAGATCTTCTGAAAACTGAGATGCATCCTCCTTCCTTTTGAGTACTCTACTCAAACAGCAAAGGAACAAAGAACCAAGCTGCCACCACCAGCACCACCAAAGAGATGGGAGGGCAAAGGGCAGGAGGCCCGGGCAAGCAGGACACCGAATGGCTGAGGAGTCCGGGTGCCTGGACTAGCACACAGAGAAGACTGTGATCTATGGCACAGGAGGGGGTCAATGGCCTGACCTAGAAGGGAGGTCAATGGCTGTGACCTAGGAGTGGGTCAAAGGTTGTGACGTAGGAGGGAGTCAGTGGTCTGTGGAAACACCAGTTGTAGCAACGAGGAGTGGGAACTGGAGGTGTCCAGGAGACTTGGACTTGTAGGTGGGTCCCTCCTAATTCCAAACCCAGAATGTCTTAGGAGGCAGGTTTCAGGCAAAAAGAAGAATTCTCTTTTTTTACATGACTTTTTATCTTTTGTTTTCAAGTGTATGTGACTGCATAAATTTAAGTGTCCCACAGCCATGCAGAATCCCTGTGGAGCAGAAGAGGGTGTCAGATCCCCTGGGACTAGAGTTACAGATAGTTGTAAACTACCATGTGGGTGCTGGGAATCGAACCCAGGTCCTCTAGCAGAGCAGCCAGTGTTCTTAAACACTGAGCTATTTCTTCATCCCAGAATTCTTATCTAGTGAAAATGAATGATCTTTTTTAAAGTTCTTTTTTTGTTTGTGTGTTTGGTTGGTTTGGTTTGAGACAGGGTTTCTCAGTGTGGCCTTGGCTGTCCTAGACTCATTTTGTAGATCAGGCTGGCCTCGAACTCACAGAGATCCTCCCGCCTCTGCCTCCCGAGTGCTGGGATTACAGGTGTGCGCCACTGTGCCCGGGTGAAAACGAATGACCTTAAAGCAGCAACAGGATCGCACAGTAACTGTTACATGAGTGAATCTATGTGTGCAGACCTCCATGCTGACTTTTTGCCTCGAGTCCTGCCTGCTCTAGTTTAACATTACTCCTGAAGAGGCGAGGCAGTTGTAGCTATGTGGACTTTGAGTGAGTCGTCCGCACAGGAAAGCTTGCTCTGCATTGCAGGCAGATGGTCTGGTCTGCACATGAAGTGCGCTGCTGGCTGAGGGCACTCCCGTTAGTTCTTGCTTAGGCAGCCTCCTACCTTCACCTGCTTCCTTAGCATGCTCTGCAACGGCTTCCTTAAGTTTCTCGGTATAGCTTACGATTCCTTTCAGAGGTACTCGTTCGTCATTTTCATAAGCTGTGATATGAATTGAAGGGTAATGCTAAAAGAGAAGAGATGCACAGAGTTGATATTCCTCCATGACTCCTTCCACCTTACAGACCATCTGTCTCCGGGTGCCAGGAGGGTTTGCTAATCTGATACTCTTGAGCAGGCCTCAGCAGTATGGTGTCAGGCTGCCTGGGACAGCCCTTTCCTGTCCAGAGAGACCATGACTGCATCTGATCTCCTTATACTGGGCCAAGGGGTGAGAAGGCTGGTCTCTGAGCAACCGTGGCGTGTGAGCAGTCATGACTCTGAACAGTGACTGGGTATCCTCAGAAACAGCCTCTTAGAGCCCCCCAACTCTCGTCTCAGCCAGTGTGTGCCTTTCAGCTGTCTTCTGTTGCTTCCGGACAGCGATGGCAGCTGTGTCCCCCTACCTGAGGCTTAATGTTCTGACAAGGACAGTAGCGCTTTATGTAGTTCTTGTGTGTCTCGTCAGATGACGGGTTCCCCCATTCTTCTAACTCTTCCAGTGTCAGAGGGAGTGTGGTGTCCATCATGGTGTTGAGGACATCCAAGAAAGGGGCCTAGTCAACGAAAAAGAGAGCCAGACCTACATATGGACGCAAAGGTGAAGTGAGCTTCACACGAGTTTCCTGCATACATAAATATCCAGGTGTGAGAGGACACATTTTAGGCTTAACTATAGCTGGTAATTCACAGATAGCAGAGAGCATTCAACCTTCTTAAAAGCTATTTATATAGCAAGAATGAATTTACCTTCTAATTTCACAAATTTTGTTTTTAATTTGGTGCCTTTCCCCCCTATTTTTACTCAGACAAAAGTAATGAATATAGTTCTGCATTCATTATTCACAATAATCAGACAATTTAAAGTTGGTGATGACATGGAGACACTGTACCACTTTCACACTGTGGGCTAGAGTGTAAATGGTTGTCACTGTGGCAAAAAGCATGGTGGCCCGACAAAAGAAAAAAATGAAGGTGACATTTACCTTCTGGTCTAGCATCTCCTTCCTAGAGATATGCCCCAGAGAGCTGGAGACAGGGTCTTAAAGTGATACCACGACAGTGACCAAGCAAGCTGTGGTCAAACATGCGGGCTGGAGTCCAGGGGCCTCTGCATGTGCTGCCGTCAGGGGCAGCTAAGTGCCAAAGATAAGTTCAGCACTTACAAGAGGTGACCACACAGACAGGGCACTCGGGTAGCTTTAGGAGTTGGGGTCAATGCTATGTGTGTCAGTTTTGAAACACAACATTTGCGATCAGGAGACTGACTGCATAATATAGTAAACGTCTTAACATTCTTGAGCCATACACTAAAAGTAGTTATGACACTAGATTTTGTCACCTAGAAAGTTTTAGAAGGGAGAAAAGCGCCAACAGCATATAAAGTCCTTCGCCTGCTGGGATTCTGTAGTAAAGCTCATAATTAGTACTCTGATAAGATCTGGAAAATATAAAAAACAACTACTGGCTCTAATTAGTACAGGAACATTTGTGAGGGGCTGGAGAGATGGCTCAGCAGTTAAAGAGCATTGGCTGGTCTTCTAGAAGACCTGAGTTCAAGTCCCAGCACGCACATGGTGGCTCACAACTGTCCATAACTCAGTTCCTGGAAACCCAATAGCCTTTTGTGGTCTCTGAGGGCTCCAAGAATGCACGTGAGACACATATACACACACACATGCAAAACACCCACACACATAAAGTAAAAATAAGTTAAAATGCATTTAATTTAAAAAATGGTGCTTTTTACCTAGAGTTCTAGCTACATTTTGGTGCACGTGCTTTCCAGCTTTATCTCACAGCGTCATTAGCGAGCCTAGGGGGTGGTACTCTCTGGTCTCTGCTAGCCTTGGTAGGAGGGGCCCACTGTCCTGCACCATGGTGACCATGGCGGATCTAATTTAGGAGATGTGGGCTGTCTCCCCAGTTTTCAGAAGCAGCAAAGGCAGTGTGAGATGCTCTGTGCTCACCAGGGGCAGCTTGGCTGGGCCAGCTCTGTTCCTGGCTGTGCAGCCTCCAGGGCTAGTTCTGAACACACCCACTCTTACCTAATGCTCCAGTAAACACTTCCGGCTTCAATTAGCTGTAACTTTAGGTACTTATAGTCAAAGCCTTTGGCTCATACACAAACATTTGGCATTGAATATTTAGGCTATGCCTAATTCTTCACTGTAATGAGCAGCTGAGATAAATATCTGTACACATGTATTTCTGGTTATTCCTAATTTCTAAAATTCAAGGTTAGCTGCATTTTATATTCTGAGCGATTCTGCTATTATCTTTGTGGCTAGGTTTATTTCCGCTACAAAGAATATGTAAAAAAACAAAATAAAACAAAACCAACAGATTTCTAGATCAAATTATTTAATACTTATTTAACTTACCACTTCTTGTTCCACATGCACCCACCCACAGACGCACGTACCCTGAAAAGAATTACTCTGAACCGCCCCAGTCATTAATTTCCAGAGCGTCTAAGTAGGAGACGGGAGACGATGGATGTGAAGCCAGATGCTGTGACACTGCTTCACAGACTAGGGGAACACTGCAGGACAGAGTTCAAAGGACAGGCCTACACCAAAAAGACCAATGGAATATCTGCGCCAAGTGTGGCGGTAGTCTACGCTTAAAGTCTTGGTGCTTAGGAGGGTGAGGGGGAGACTCTGAGTATGAGGCTGACTAGAGGTACAGCAAAAAATAAACGAAGCAAAATAACACAGTGTCTAGAAAAAAAGTCCCTGAGTCCAGGGATACAATGTGGCCGGACTGCATACTGTCACAGATGAGGCATCAGAGGACAGTCACCTGGACTCACGGGACCCTCCAGCAGACTTCTGAAGCCACGGCACACCTATGCGCTGTGGCTTTCTAAGAGTTCTGGCATAAAGAAATGGCTCACTGGGGACAGCCATCAGTCTCTCAAAGGAAACCCTGCAAAATCCACAAAGGTTACTGTCAGGGAAGATTAAGATAATTTCACAGGAGGCACAGTTCATTTACATTTAAAGGCTTTGATACACCTTAAAGGGCCAACGGTTCCCTCTTTGACAGTGGCGCACCTGCCTGTCTGTGACCAGCACAGGACTCACCTCCAGGGTCACAGCTCTCAGGAGCTCCGGCTTGGAATTGCACAGTGCTCCCACAAGCACCCCTCCAGCACTGAAAGCACTCAGCGTTGTTAGACTTGGCTGAGAAAAGCCTTGGCTATGAAGTGTCTTAATGCAAGCCTCTAAGTCAGCAAGGCCATTGAGTTTTTTAGTTAGCCGGCCATCGGCATGCCACTGGAGGCCCAGCTCACCACCACCCCTGTAGTGGAAGAAAATAAAAGTGATACAGTAGAGGTCAGCGAACTCTATCACAGGCCTTGTGTGTGGCACGCAAGTTCAGGATTGCTGTCATGCTTTTATTTTTTTATTTTTTTTCAGCAGGGTTTCTCTGTGTAGCCCTGGCTGTCCTGGAACTCACTCTGTAGACCAAGCTGACCTTGAACTCAGAGATCCACCTGCCTCTGCCTCCTGAGTGCTGGGATTAAAGGCGTGCGCCACCACTGCCTGGTGCTGTCATAACAGAAGAAATGAATATGCAACAGACACTGTGATTGGCCTGCAAAGGCCTAAACTACTAGCGTGTAGCTCATCCTAGGAAACAAAACAAAACAAAACACTGGCAACTGTCAAAATAATCAAAAACTGATTCAATAAATATGTCTGAATGCCTACTGACTACTTACCACAGACTGTTCAAGAGCAGACTTTAAACATACACACAAGCAGCCCGGCGTGGGGGCGCATGTCTATAATCCCAGCACTCTGGAGACAGAGGCAGGCGGATCTCTGTGAGTTCGAGGACAGCCTGGTCTATAAAGTGAGTCCCAGTCAGCCAAGGCTACACAGTAAAACCTTGTCTTGAAAAATGAAAATCAAAACAAAATCAAACAAAAAACACATCAGCTCAGAGTGGCACAAGGAAAGCAGTCACCAGACCCCATGGCTGCCACTGTAACATAAGCATTTGAACTTTATCTGAGAGAGGAAAGAGGTCAGGGTGTATGAGCCCAGAGGACTCTTAACTACTTGTGAAGGAAACTAAGACCCAGATAAAACAGCATGTGCCAGGACACAGAGGGGCACAGCACGGCATCCGAGGGCACGAGGCCAGGGGACGCCCTGCAGAGAAGCCAGATCATGAGAATTTTACTGACAAGTGTGGATCTTGGTCTGGAGATAGAGAGGTGGAGAAGGTTTTAAGCAGAAATTAAATAAGGATGTCTTGAAAACAGAATTAAGTAGGAATTAGATGGGAAAAAAGAAGCCCAGCTTAAAGACGCCCTGTCAGAAAAGCCTATGTTAGCTGCACTGATGCGCATCACCTGTAATTGCCCCGCTTGAAGGGCCATGAGTTTGCAGCTACAAAGTAAGAGCCTGTCTCAAAAATTCTAAGAAGAGAAATCTAAATTCAGGAGAGGTACATGGAAATAATAGAGGAAGTAATCAAGCACAAACACTGCTCTGTCTATTCACAGGTCCTAAAAACTACTCTGTTGTTATTTGGATCCAACAAATCTGCTGGTGTGAGTCAAGGCCCCCGGGCTTCAGAATATACACATCCAAATTAGTACAGTGGTTTTGTTTTGTTTGTTTGTTTGCTCACTCTGGTTTTTTAAGACAGGGTCTCACCATGTAGCCTTCAGCTGAGGTCCACCTGTCCTTGCCCCCTGAGTGCTGGGCTTAAAGGCGCATGCCATCACACCTGGTCCCCTATCGTACTATTATTGTCGTCGTCGTTACAATGCTGTGACACTCATCTGCCAGGAGAAAGGTGCTGACTCACCTAACATGGCAATATGCTAAGATCCATCCGTCATCCACCAAGACCCGCCTCTCAGGCCTGAAGTTCATTTTCAGATCCATTCCATAAGCTCCGTATACGTGCACCAAGAGGGGCTTCTTCTGCAAGTCCTCAGAATCCGTTTTGTGGAAAACTGTCGTTGGCACTAACTTCCCGTCCTGGAATGAAGAATCGTGGCGTGTGAGGCGGCACCTTTGCTCTCTTCTCTGCACTGCTTGGGGCCAGGCAAGGCTCTGCCACTGACGTCCCCTCGCAAGAGGAGTTGTAAGTGGCTTGTGCCCAGTTGAAAGCAGCAAGAGTGCACTCCGCAGCACATGGCTTACTGCACACTAGCTTTGTGAGGTGATGGCATCTGTGAACGTGGTTCGGGGCTTCCGCTCCCTGCTGGCCTATAATCAGCCAAGAGAGAGCTGTAGGGCGGCGTGAACATTGGCACAGCTTCTCTCAGAGGGAAAGTAACTTTGAAGGGCACTCTTCATTGCCCAGTACTAACTAAAGTCCCCTGGGTCAAGCCAAAATGTCTATTAGCTTGGGAATTTTAGTATAACATTCTGTCTATGCCTCAGGCTAGATTGTGACAGTTCTGATCTTTGAATATTTACAAATATGATGATTTAAAAGTCCTACCAGCTTTATTTCCTCATCCCAAAACTGTCAAAATGCTCAACATTAGTACATTAGCCCTCGTGCAGACCAAAGTGATAGCTATCAGCACCCTTAAAAAGCCTATAGAACTTTATTAATGTAAATAAAATTATTTACTTTATACATGTGGATGTATGTCTGTATCTCATGTGTGCACTGCCCCTGAAGACCAGAAGAAGTCATCGCATTCCCTGGGGCTGGAGTTTCAGATGACTGTGAGCCAACAAGTGGGAACTCGGGAGAGAATATGGGTTTTCTAGCTGAAAATAAACCCTTTCTCTTCTGACTGGTTATGGCCGTGGTGTTGTATCACAGCAACAGAAGCCCTAACGAAGGCAGCCACATTACCTGACACAGTGCTACTTCAGAGAGAGAGCCTGACTTACTGCTAAGGTCCCTTCACCACGTTCCCAGTGGACTCCGTATGCTTGCCTTTGTAGCTGTCAATGCATTGGTGATGATTTCTTCAGCCTCTGGCACTGTCCGTGCTACAGTGCAGCCTCATCAAGGCTGGACCTGTATTAGTCTAGTCTACTATATCCAGGGGTTTGCTGTACTTTCAAAACGATTGCCATAACTCTACACCAACTTCGACTATTTACTTTTTATTAATTCAACTTTAAAATTCACAAATAAGCAAGTGAAGTGAAAGGCTTAGCATTCTAGAGATATTTTTGTTGTCGTTACAGTTTCTCTTTTAATGATTTATTTTTATTGATGTTTTGCCTGTATCAGGCCCCCTAGAAGAAGCTACAGACAGTTGTGAGCAACCATGTAGGTTCTGGGAATTGAACCTGAGTCCTCTCAAAGAGCAGCCAGTGCTTTTAACTGCTGGGCCATCTCTCCAGGCCCATACTAGAGACTTTTAAATCCATGTTAAAATTAAAACATGCCTGTTAAAATTAAGGGAAAAATCTATGTTTTCCTAAAATCATCTGGACCTTTTATAGTGTAAGGGACTTGAGAAAAACGGTGCTGATGCTGCCCCAAAGCTGATGTCTGGCACAGTGCACTCCCAGTGTCTGCGTGGTGGAAGCAGAGATTGCCGTACCTACCTTGCTTTTGGCTTCTATGCGTAAAACCCGACTAGTTTTTGTAATGGGATCTTCATGACCAGTTTCTTCAAACAGTTTGCCTTCTGCAAATTTGTATATGTAATACTTTGGGGGTCTTATTGGAGAGCAAAGCTGGAAGGGGCAGCTCTTTGGGTCAGAATTTGTATCCATTATGAATCCACAGGCCCAAGGAGGGAGCTGAAGAATAAAAAATGTTTTTACTAATTAATATTAAGTTTCTGAGTCTGGTCCAAACATGATACATCATTTAAGAATTACTTCATTGTGACAAAATAGATTTCAAGTAAACAAATAATGCCCTGTATCAATTACAAATAAGATAAAGAAAAAAATGTAGGAAGCAGGTTTATCAATCATGACTCTAGATTTACATGAAATTTCTCTGGCCATCAAGTTTATCTGGGGATACAAACTTGGGTGGCAAAATGACCAAATAGCAAATGGAACAGTAACCCTGGCTGAGCAGCAGCTCCTGGCTTGCTCTTTCAGAGCGTGAGGTCCTCACGTGGATGCTGAGTGATTTTCCCACCAGTCCTCAGCCTGCTGCCTGGACAGCCAGTGATGAGAGTTATTATTCTAGGGCCACAAACGGGCGCAGCAGCACTAAAGCGTTTACAATTTGTTTCTAACTTTAGCTTCAAGGCAACCATTGTGCAGAACAAAACCTTTCCAGGCACAATGACTTGGAGAGACTCAAAGCTATTATGCTCAAGATTCTTAACTTTAAGAAAAAAGGCAAGGAATCAAAATTTATTCTCTTAGAGCAGCAGGGTCCAGCGTCAAGCCTTCCTCTAACATCCCACTTACACCTTTAAAAGAAGCCTGGTAAGCAGGTTGACAGAGTGCTCGAAAGGTACTGAGGGTAAGAATGGGGAAGGAAAATTGCCTTTCTTCTTGTGAGTAATTGTAGAAAGAGCACATTCCTTAGAAAATCCGAGGTTTTGGCACAGCAACATCACTGGCGGGCACTACTGGGAAGGGAGGAAGGGCTGGGAGCATCGAGAGCAGACTTCCTCCTGCAGGTGCCACAGCCAGAGAGTACAGTGGCCAGGCACATTTCCCACAATTAACTCAGAGTCTATCTCAGAAAACTAACCAGAACACTCATTTGCAGCTGATCTCTATTTGAAAGAGAGAAAACTAACTGCGAGCCTCGTAACTGTCAGTGTAGGTACAAGATTCCTTGCCCCACAGGGGCGCAAGGTTTGTTATGCCTTCTGGTATAACTTAACTACAACCATGAAATATGTTGTTTTAGTTTTAGGACAACTAACTGGTACTGACAAATCCAAGTCTGGGACTTTTTCCCAAAACCAAGGGACCAAAGTTAAAGCTTTAATTGTAGCAAGAACTGTTCAAGGATGTGGACTCTAAAACACTTGTCCAGTTGATACAGAAGTGTTAACTGTCTCAAGCCATGTTTTCTACTGAGCTGTAATGCACTGAAAGAAATCTGGCCGGGAAATAGACTCTCCTCAAAATATAGCTGATGGCAGCATACAGTAAAGCATTTCTTAGGCTCAGGGTGGGGGTGATGCATGGCTCAGTGGCTATGTTTATCCACTATATTCAAGGCCTTAGGTTTGCCTCCTAGTATCACAATGAACCATCCTCAATTTACTTTCCAGATAGTATAATAAAAAAAATTTCAGAAAATACTGATGACATGATGACCAACAATAAGAAGAGGCAGGTGGGTTGCTGTGAGTCTGAGGCCAGCCTGGTCTACAAAGTGAGTCTAGGACAGCCAAGGCTACACAGAGAAACCCTGTTTTGTAAAAAATCAAACCAACCAAACAAAAAACAAAGAAAAACAAAACACCCCCCAAAAAAAAAAAAAAAAAAAAAAAGGAAATACATGAAAAGTGGAGCACTTTTACTGTTGGTGATTGTCCCCTAGCTTAGACGTTTTTATACGCATGGGGCTATGCTCCTAACGACTCACACTGTGGCCTTCTATGTACAGCATGGTCGGTGGATGTTTGTCAGGGCTATGCACATCATGCAATTACAAAATTACTTTCAAGTAGCATCTGGTATATATGAAAGCATTTGATTCTCTTTGGCAATGACCTGGAACAGTATTCAGGGTATCTACAGTTTGGACCAGGCCAGAGAGGGAGAGTTATATGATATACCTAAGGGCAGCATTTGTTGTGAAACAGCAAGGCACCTACAAATAAGAATACATTACAAATAAGGAAAAGCCATATTTACTTAGAAGTCTAGTCTTGGGGGCTGGGATGTAGCTCAGTTGGTAGAGTGCTTGCTTAGCATGCAGAAAGCCTTGGTTCAAACTCGGTACCACATGAATCAGGTGTGGGGGCCCATGCCTATGATCCCAGCACAGGGGAGGTAGAGGCAGGAGGAACAGAAGTTCAAGGTCAGCCTGGACTATACCAGCCCTGAAAAGTCTCATCTTTTAGCAGAGATCTCTACATGGCTTTCTTGATATATAGTTGTAACATGTGGACTGCAGTGAGGGTGTACGTTCTCTGCCAGCTTTCCAATTGCAGCAGATGGAAAAATGAGGAAGGTCCTAAAGCAATAATCATTTTATTTCAGGGCACCTACACACACACCCAAGAGGCTCAACACTAAACTTAGCACTGTGATTTTAGAGAACAATTCAAGACTTCTAGTTGTTACAGGCTCCCACTGTTTATTTGTATCTGTAGAACAATCGTGAAATTCGTCTCCCTGATCCCTGTTTGCTCCAGTCTTCACTGATATAGTTGCCGAATAATCTCAAGAAGTACAGTTCCAACAGCTCAAACCATCTCTCTGCTCAAAAATTGTTTTCTGTGTTATAATTTACACAGACTGCTCACACCTTAAAAAGCATTATACTGCCGGGCAGTGGCGGCTCACACCTTTAATCCCAGCACTTTGGAGGGAGAGACAGGCAGATCTCAGTGAGTTTGAGGCCAGCCTGGTCTACAGAGCAAGTTCCAAGAAAACCCAGGGCTACACAGAGAAACCCTGTCTCAACCCCACCTCAAAAAGAAATATTATACCATAACTACATTCTCTGGAAATAATTTCTGTGTTAGCAAAATAAACGTAAGGACTGGTTCCCTGAAGATACATGGAACTCAGCTCACACATGTGTTTGAATGGCTTTCACATTCTAGGCTATGACAGGCTATTCTGCATATCAAATTCCCTGCCATCCTCTTTAGTCTATCACTAATACTAGACAGAAGCTTTCCTGAGCCAAGAACCCTTCCCTTCCCTTGAGCTCCATGACACATTTTGTTTTATTTTTTATTTTTTTTATTATTTATTTATTTTTTTGACACATTTTGTTTTTAAAACCACTTATTTAAAACTAATTTATACTTAAGCTTTGTATTTGATATTTGTCTGGTATCATGAAAACTTCACTCACTAAGGCCGGATATTTTATTCTGTTTTACCATTCCACGATGCCGTTGATATTCACTTAAGCTGCTCTGAAAAAGGACAGTTAGGCTGCCATTCACTAATTTACCAGGTTCATGTCTGAAGGCGTTTGATCTTGCCTTGGCAGCCGCAGACAGTGTTAGCTAGTTAGACACGGCAGTATGACCCTTCTGTGCCATAGAGACCACTGACATCCATTTATTGAAAGGCAGCAGGTACATACCTCATCGGTGAGGAACCTGGCAAAGAGGGCAGATGTGGTGGAAATACAAGCATGTGGTGGAACTAGTGACAGGGCCATTGCTCTTCTGGGATGTGGCCTGGCAGCAGCAGTCAGTGGCTGGGTGCTACCTACCAAGTAGGTCTCAGTTATTGCCAGTCTGCAGACTAAAAAGATGCCTGACGACGGAGCTATGAAGAAAGAAACCGTAATGACCCCGACACTATTTCTGAAGTCCATCTGTAAGTCCACTGGGTTAAGACTGCATTAAATACAGGTCTCTCAAGCCATTCTAAAATAAATCCAGACCCACCTGATAAAACGCCGGTGTGCTAAAATCCACTTAAATTCCTTTTAAGAATTTCAAATTTCTCTCGTAAGCTAACCCGTGTTTTTGGTGAGTGCTAGTACCCTGAGACTAGACGTACCTTTAGAGAGCGAACCGAGTCATCAGCCAGACCAATCACATTAACATAGAGGAGATTGCTGTGTTTCAGGAACAGAACGCAGTGGTCCTTAAACATGTCCAAGTCTACAACCTTGGTATTTCTCTTCATTGTGAAAAATAAATCCCAATTCATAATAGCAGGGGCATCAGCTGCTGTCCGCATCAGCTGTGTGAACAAGGTTAAGGAAGATCTAGGTGACAAAGCACTATGCACGGCTGTGACAATCAGGGCTGAGAGCACTGAAAAGGAGACCACACTCGCTGTCACTATTTTATGATGAGCTGTATCACAAAGTGTGAATGCCACTATTTTAGGCCAGGTTAATATGCTGGGTGGTGAGACAGCATGGTGCCATGCTTAGCTGATGGCCAACCAGTGGACAATGGATGCCCTGGTTGGCCTGCTGGAGACCAGTCCAACTGCCACCTCAGTCAGGAACTGAGTTACATCTGTTTCGTTTACTAATATTTTAAGTACAGTTATGGTAGGTTATATATGTACACACACACACACACACACACACACACACACACACACACACACAAACACACACACACTCAGTTCTAAGGGAAGGGGAATAATGAAAGAGAAGTGGGACAGATAAGAGACAGGACCGCAGTGCCAATCACACTTTAACCCCCGACCCACATTCTCTCTTAGAGCAAGGAAGGTTGGTGACAGAAAGCTGCCAGTTTTAGGAGCCCGTCCCAGATGGGAAGAAGCAGAACCAAGAACTACCTTGAATTCTGTTGGCTCTCCAACATTCGTCAGGATGTATAGCTCGTCATCCCGATGCTCAACGTAGTACAGGACACCTTGTATCCTCTTCTGGATGAGCACTGGTGGGTCCCAAGGGCTCAGGCCATCTATCAGCCACACCTCAGAAGTCGTCTTGTTCATAATGTTTAGGGTGAGGAAACGACTATCTTTTGTAAGATAAAGGAAAACAAAATAGCTAGAAAGAAAGAAAAGCACAGGATTCATTGAATTATTATTGTACTGGCTGCCCACTGCGATCTGAGTAGGAAACCCCACTTTCCCATTCTGGAATGTAATTAGCTACATAAGAAGTAAGGTGGAAATGACTTCTATGGATTTATATATCTGTATTTCCACAAATATGTTTAAATAAGGGTTACAGTTAGAAGTAGGAAAAAGAGCTGGAGCTGAGCTATAAACCTGGCGGACATGTGGAATCAACAGCATCACTGGGAATGGATGTCACTACCCGATCTTTGAACATCTTAGGTGAATTTTATAATATACTAAAAACTGAACAATAAATTTTGGGGGGAGCTAGACAGATGACTCAGCAGTTAAGAGTGCCAAGCCCTCTTCCAGAGGAGCTGGGTTCAATTCCTAGCACCCACATGGGACCTCACAACTGTCTCTAACTCCAATTCTTACAGATCCAGTGTTCTCTTTGGCCTCTGTGGGTACTGGGCACACATGTGCTACACAAACACACGTGCAGGCAAAATGCCCATCCAACACAATAAAATCAAAATTTAAAAAGAACAAAGTGGCTTATTTGAGATCAATCTTACAAGCATCTATGAAGTAATTACCAGAACTTCTTTCAGGCAGAGTAGGAGTTACTCCTGGCTAATATTCTCTCTCTCTCTCTTTTTCTTCCCTTCCTCTCTCCCCCTCTTTTCTTTCTTTTGGGCTTTTGAGACAGGGTTTCTCTGTGTAGCCCTGGCTATCCTGGAATCCACTTTGTAGGCCAGGCTGGCCTCGAACTCAGAGAGAGCCACCTGCCTCTGCCTCCCAAGTTCTGGGTGTGCACCACCATGCCCAGCTCTAATTCTCTTTTTTCTGTTTTTGTTTTTTGTTTTCCGAGACAGGGTTCTTCTGTGTAGCCTTGGCTGTCCTGGACTCACTTTGTAGACCAGGCTGACCTCGAACTCACAGCTGGCCTTGAACTCAGAGGCAGCCTGCCTCTGCCTCCCGAGTGCTGGGATTAAAGGCGTGCGCCACCACACCCAGCTCTAATTCTCTTTCTTACTGGAAGAGTTAGGCTACAACATAAAAGAGGAGCAGTGGCTAAGACCTAAAAGCTGCCCATTTTGTTGTTTAACTGCCACACTAACTAAGTGTCTGGTAGAGCATCTTAATCTCTAGAGCGTTTCTAAGATGTCAATAGTTGCTACAGGCACAGTATAGTCAAGGCTACTCTAAGCCCGTTTCCCTGGGCTCTTGGGTTTGGAGGCCAAGGGTCATCAGCGACAGGGCCACTTTCCTTGCTTTTTAAAGTTAGACCTGTTCCTGGTGACCTGCCAAGAAAAAAGTGTGCAATGGTAGAGGTGATGGTGTGTGGGAGGTGTAGGGGGTGGGAGAGTATTGACTATTCAGTGAATTGAAAATCAGATTTTTTATTTAGTATGGATCCTTCTCTTCAGAATCTGTATAATAATACAGCTTTCAGTAGAGTGTATGGACTTTATGGTTCTAGAAATAGAAATATTTGAAAACAAAGAGTCAATATTTAAAATGCTTGTTAAGAATATATTAGCAGGAGCCGGGAGTGGTGGCACTTGGCTGACAGTGGCTCTTTTTGGCCATATTTATAGCTTTTCATAATCAGGAATCCCAAATTGATAAAATTTGGCAAACTCTGCAGATTAGTTCTAGAAGGTAAAATAATAGAATAATAATTTTCTCCATTGTCAACACTTCATGTCAACAAGATCAGTACTGTAAATACAGGAGAACATATTTTGGAGAAGGGAGTGTAACTGCATTATTCTAGCACCTTGGATCCTTTTCTGTGTAGAAACGTTCATTACGTTTGTTGTCACCAAACGTGGCTCGATAGACATCATGGCAGCGAAGGTTCCTCTGGAAGGTGTAGAACAAGACGTCTTCGTCTTCTTCATCCTTCACCCACTCTGAAAGGAAGGAATGAAAGGGACTAGGACACAGTTACCTGTAGGTTGCGTTAAAAACGGTATAGTGCTGAATGCCAAGCAGAGATGTGTAAGCTCACCTCTGGACATCTACATATGGCATAAGCTTAATTGAATAAGACCTGAGTTTAAATAAACAGCACGACACTGTTTCAGGTTTTCACTGCTTAGTCTCAGGCAACTCAAGGACCTAAATAAAAATCCATGTTCAAGCTGGACATTGTGGCGCACGTCTGTGATCCTGGTACTTGGGAGGCAGAGGCAGGTGAATCTCTGTGAGTTTGAGGCCAGCCTTGTCTACAAGTCGAGTCCAGGACGGCCAAGGCTACAAGGAAGAAGGAAGAAGAAAGGAGGAGAGGAAGAGGAAGAGGAAGAAGAGGAAGAGGGGGAGGAAGAAGAGGATGAGGAGGAGAAGAGGAAAAGGAACAGGAGGAGGAGGAGGAGGAGGAGTAGCAGCTACTGCCATATTTAGTGTTAAGGAAGACTACTGGTAAAGTCGCATTTGCTGCTTAACTCAGAAGCTAACTGATGGCTTTCTCTCCTGCTCTGTGTTCAGTGCCTGCTTCCAGGGAATAGGATAGCTCAAGCTACTGAGTATGTGTTAACAGAGTCCTTCTGCCCACCAGAACCTGTCAACGGAGATTTGCACACAAGCCATCCTGACTGCCACCTGGCTGACAGCCGCTGGAAGTCACTTGATATAACACGCTCTCTGACCTGAGAGGTTTGATGTACACATGCATTTCTTAGATTCACTGTGCAGGGGCTGGGGAGAAATATGGGTACCAGGGTCTAAATCTCTAGCACCCACATAGAAAGCTGTGCATGGCTGTGCATGCCTGAAACCTCAGGAATTGGGGGCTGAGAGATGGATCAAAATGGGGAGCTTCTGGCTCAGGGACAGAGCCTGCCTCAAAGCACCAAGGCAGGGGAAACAGCCCACAGACACAGAGACTATAGGTAACGATGATAAATGATACCACTAAAAATGTCAGCGTCCACTGATAAATGTCAGCTCAGCATGTCCCAGTCTCTAGGAATGAGCTGCATGATAATATGTAATGACAAGTAATCCAAGCTTAGGGTTGAATAAATCATCAAGAAGCAAACTGGCCAAGAATTACTATATAGCAGAATATACATGTAGGACTTGGAAGTGTCTTAAAAACATGAGCACTACTTCATTTAAAATGTTTCATTCATTATCAGTGTATGGCGCATGTGTGAATGCAAGTGTATGCGTGTCACAATGCAGGCGTGGAGGTCGGAGGACAACTCTCAGAAACTGGCTGTCATGACGTGTGTGAATGCAAGTGTGTGCATTGCCATAATGCAGGCGGAAGTCAGAGGACAACTTTCAGGAATTGGCTATCTCCTATTATCCTGAGTTGAACTCAGGTCACGAGGCTTGTGTGGCAAATGCTTTTACCCACAAAGCTTCTGGTCAGTTCATAAAATATTTCTTTTTCATTTTTAAGTATGTATATGTGTGTGTGTGTCTCCATGTGGGTCTCTGCTGGATCCTCCAAGAGCTAAGAGTCACAGGAGGTTGTGGGTTGCCCAACATGGGCACTGAAAACTGACCACAGGTCCTCTATAAGAGTAATGGGCATGCTCTTCGCCACTGGGCCACTTCTGTAGTCCCCCATGAGCACTGCCTTAAAGTGACCCACTTAGATACTTCAAGGAGGGAGTGTTTTGTAGTCAGAACTCCATAGGAAGCTGTGGAGTCCAGAGAGAAATGGAGCAGGCACTGACCACCATGGGCTGACGAGGCTCACACGTGTGCACAGCTCTCTCTGGCTGCCTTTCAGCAGATCTGACTTGGGGGCTTACCGAAACTGGACACGTTTGGGAAAGAAGCTTCTAGCACAGGCTGGTCGCTGAGCTTCACGACTATGCAGGTGGAGGTTTCAGAGTCCTCCGTCCTTATCTTGGCAGCCACGTATTTCTCATCGGGAGCAACTCTGATACAATCAATGAAGGGCTGGTCGAGTTTAAGTTCTTCCAGGCTGAACAAAACTTCATAATTATCATTGTCTGCTGCGTAAAGGATGGTAGGGAAGAGAGAACTTCAAAACATGTACTTGTAAATCATTTTAAACCGCACCTTAACATAGTAAATTGACATCCTCCGAGGCCAAATACTGATGTCTTTCTACAGCTGTTATTTAAAGACATTTTATTAAGTATTATTCTACATATCTATGAGTTGTTGTGATAGTTTGTAAGCAGTGGTTCTCAGCCCTCCGAATGCTGTGGCCCTTCCTCAAGCTGTGGTGATCCCAACCATAAAATTACGTCGTTGTTAGTTCATAACTATAATTTCGCTACTGTTATCAACTGTAATGTAAGTACTT
Source organism: Acomys russatus (assembly GCF_903995435.1). Taxonomy (NCBI): domain Eukaryota; kingdom Metazoa; phylum Chordata; class Mammalia; order Rodentia; family Muridae; genus Acomys; species Acomys russatus. Next base: position 8,793,743 of record NC_067137.1, on the reverse strand, counting down.
TAATAGGGAGGGGCTTGCCAAGGGTTGCAAGCCGAGAACCGCTGGCCTGGGTTACAGAGTCTACAGAGAGGATACAAATGGCGCGCACACACATCAGGGCACGCAGACAGAACATATGCAAAGCATGCTGGGCTCCAGCCATACTCTCCCTGGTAAAGCTCCCGAGTGTGGGCTGGTCTACGCTAACCCAGATGTTAGTCCAATCACCTCAGAAACAGTCTTTAAGAAATCTACCCTAATAGCATTGAGCAACTGCGAGCAAACTTCCTGTTGAAAGTGTGAAACCTGCGAAGCCAGGACAACAGTAAAGAGGAAGTGGCCTTTACCTTCTTCATCTTTGGAACGAACCAAGCAGCAACCTTCTTGATAATAAACAAAACCACCATGTTTAATCTGTCGATAAAGAGAAAACAGGACTTATTTGATAATAACTTAATTGTTTAAGGTTTCACTACTTGAGATGAGGAGATGGGACCTATCATGAGAGTCTGATCTACTCAAGTACATGGATAAAATATGAAATGAATCATTTTTACAACACAGGTAGCAAGAAACAGCTTTCCTAAACTCAGAATTGTAGGTTTATTTCTAATACAAAAATGCAAGGACATAACAAAATCCATGCTTGTTCATCTAATATCTGTAGAATGAGATTCAATTAATAATATCTAATGGCACTGTTAAGATAATAAAAAATGATACAAATGAGAAAACTGTGTCTAGTTTGAAATGGCAATCAACGTTCTGATATCCCTTTTAAAAAAAATCACTTTCATCATCAACTGTGCAGTACTGACTTGATTTTATATGAAGCATGACAAACAGTGCTTGAGATCAAGAAAATAAATATTAACAACAACACACACACTAACACATTAAATGCAACCAACTGACTTTTCTGGTTTCAGGTGGCTTAGGACACAGTATATCAGTGGCATATTTAAATATGGAATTGTCACTGCTATTTGTATTTTACCATGTATGTGACTTTCTGTGGTCTGTTTTCTAGTCTTACTAAAATATTTCCATCTCTTTGTTCAATTTATTTAAATTGAGTATTTATGATTGATAATTATAAAATGATTAACTGTATACTTAGCTTTGCTAAAGTAAGCTTCCTTTTATAAAAGCAGACACAATATGTAAATACTTTTGAAATAATAAATGGTTTTGATATGAACCTCTCCTTGGAATTTCTACAAATTTACCTCTTAAGTTTTAATTTTAAGATTTATATTCTGTTTATTGTTTGTAGTTGAAAATGTTCAGCAAATTTGAAAGGCTATGCGCAACTTGATTTTGATGGGATGTTATGTCTATGAATTGTAAGGTGCCTCGTTTGCATCTGAACGGACAACACATACAGTTCTCCCAGAAGACAACCCAGCTTACCTCGGCATTGATGATTTCATATTCTTCTTGGGGCTGGGTTTCTAATTTTGTTCTCACTTTTTCAAATGCATCCATGTTTTCAGAAAGGGGTTTTTCGTTTTCTGGCTTAATAGGCAAAAGATCCTAGAAACATTTTTGGTGGTATGATCAAAATCTTTTAAACTCAGGTAGGAACTCTTTGCTTCTCAGCATTGTTCTACTTTTCACACAGATATTACAATGCTAGCTATGTATAAAATGTGTTTTACAAATCTTGCTCTTAAGCTCAGCAAAAGAAAACAGACACTTGATGCATTATAAAAAGTGTAGGAGTCCTTAAGATACTTCTAGAAGCCACTGGGAAGTGGTGGCACACACTTTTAATCCCAGCACTTGGGAGGCAGAGGCAGGTGGATCGCTATGAGTTCAAGGCCAGCCTGGTCTACAAAGCAAGTCCAGGACAGCCAGGGCTACACAGAGAAACCCTGTCTCGAAAAAACAAAACAAAACAAAAAAACCAGATACTTCTAGAAGCACTAAGAAGCCCTCACCATGTTCAGAAATATTAAGTACAGTTAAGGAGGAAAGAGAAGTCTTTGAATTTTTATATACTTGTTTTTCCTGAGACAGGGTTTCTCTGTGTAACAACAGCCTTGGCTGTCCTGAAACTCTGTTTACCAGGCTGCCCTCAAACTCACAGAGATCCACCTGCTTCTGCCTCCTGAGTGCTAGTTTAAAGGCATAAGCCACCACTGCCCAGCTTCTCCCTTTCTGTTTAAGGGATAGTTTAACATAAAAAAGGAAGGAAAAGCAATGAAACTTAGTGGTGAGCAGAGGTGGGGAGTAAAGAGCTAGGGTCTGGGTGCTTCCTGGAAAGCAGGCAAGTACCAGAGGCATCATCAGCACTTGGGTAAGCTAAACCCCAAACTGCCGAATTAGAAGAACACCCCACAATCCAACACTCCACTGCTTTGCCTTGTTTAAACAAGTTGTCTGACTCTCCAGTTCTCTGCCAGGGATGACTGACGCACAGAGATGGTGTCGAAGGGCACTATGCTGCGGGTAAGGACCACGGCAGCTGACAAGTGTTTACAGCCTAAGCACTTACATGGTACTTTACCAGCAATGTTGAGAACACAAAGCTACAAATTAGATTGTAGAGTTCACAGCTAAAGTACCAGAAAACAGAAAACTCACCAGAACGGACTAAATGGAAAATAATTATTTTTACAAAGTTATCTTTAAAATTTTAGGGGGTACTTTAATGACCAGGATTAGACTTAGTCATCATAGTTATTACGGTAATCAACTGTGCCCCATCTACTTTCTTTTGGAAATCATTAGATATTTACTTATTTAATGTTGGGGACATGGGGAGGTTAAAGAACAACGTGTGGGAGTCAGTTCTCTCTTTTCAGACGTGGAACTTAACTGAGGCGTCAAGCCTTGGCAGCAAGCACCTTTACCCGCTGAGCCGTCTCATCTGCCCCTCAACTTCTACTTTCAATCATATTGTTATTTTTAAGTAATTATTTGCAGTCAAAATAATGAAGATCTGACACATTTACTTTCATTCATGGTTTTGCATTTCTATAGTATATATAGCTGATATTTAGAGTAAAGCAAAATATACCGATAACCCTCTAATATTGCCTAGAATACTAAATGTAAACCAGAAGATGACTAGAAATCCGTTTTGAAACTCTTAGCAAATGAGAAGCCTTGAAACTGAGTTTATCCAAATCCTGCCATGATTGACTGTCTTATGAAGTCCCTTTCTTCTTCCCTTCCTTCCTTCCTCCCTTCCTTACATCCTTCCTTCCTGCTTCCTTCCTATTTCCCTTCCTTCCTCTCTCCCTCCCTTCCTCCCTTCCTTCCTCCCTCCCTCCCTCCCTCCCTCCCTTCCTTCCTCCCTTCCTCCCTTCCTTCTTCCCTCCCTCCCTCCCTCCCTTCCTTCCTTCCTTCCTTCCACACAGAATCTTGTTACTCTTGGGCTGCACTTACCCTGTCTGTATAGAATGAGGAGACTGTAAACACCCAGTTCCCCCCCTCTGGAGTGCTGGGGCCCCAAGAGTGTCACCACAACCAGTGTGTGGCCTGGAGTCTGAGGCAGGGCCTTGTGCACGCTATCAAATGAGCCATGTTCCCGTTCCCACGCCTGCTGAAAGCTTTTTTCTTTTTCTTTCTTTCTTTTCTTTTCTTTTTTTTTTTTTTTTTGTTTTTTTTTTTTTGTTTTTTTTTTTTTTTTTGGGACAGGGTTTCTCTGTGTAGCTTTGGCTGTCCAGGAACTCGCCCCGTAGACCAGGCTGGTCTCCAACTCACAGCGATCCGCCTGCCTCTGCCTCCTGAGTGCTGGGATTAAAGGCGTGCTCCACCACACTCAGCTGCCTGCTGAAATCTCACGGTTTCTTGTATACCATCACTCTTTCAGAAGCAAAAAGAAGTACCTTTTTTTTTTTTAACCACTTTTCAAAGGGTCCAACAAAAAAATCCACTTTAACAATTAAAGGTACTAATAATCAAATGTGCAACTTTATTATGGCAAAAATGTTAAACTCTAAAGACAAAAAAAAAAAAGCGAGGTAGAAACAATGAATGAAGATGCGATCATCATAAGTGGCTAGTCTCAGATCTTGGCTAGGGAGAGCACTAAGTAGGACTTGCAAATCTTGTACCACAAAGGCAGTGTTCTAGGAATAACAAAGGCATGTCAAAAGGACATAAGGGACAGTGTCCACTTGCCACATGTGGGGTAATTTAAGCATCAAAAAGAATAACAATTAATTAGTTACAATACACTGAAAAAGCAAAATCCATAAACAAGCGAAAAACAAATCCTTGTATCAAATAAAAATTAAAAGGGAAGAAGAGCTTTAAAGAAAATTTACAGCATAAAACTAGCTAAGAAATGTGGGAAGTAATCATTTGAGGAACTCTGGAAACAAACAGGGCTAAATCACCAACAGGGTTAAACTCACTGGGGCAAGTGCACCGCACAACACTCACACAGTACCAGCGTTACTGCTTGTACAAGGTGTCAGGTCCCTTTAGCAGTGGAGACAACCGGCAGTTAATGCTTTAGCTAATGCAATCATTCACAGTGGACAAACCGACACTGCATCCCAGTAGAGAAGACAGAAAAGCCCAAGAAGAGAAGAAACTGCACGTTTCAATGAAATTGCTTAACAAAGATATCAGAGAGGGACACAAGAAGATAAAAAAAAAAAAAAAAAATCACTCCATGTCCTCAAAAAACCTACTTAAAACGACAAATGTACAGTAAAACTGATCAAGGAGAAGAAGACAAGACAAAAAACATTAGATAGGGAAAACACTGTATAGTTATGATACAGATTAAAAACTTTTAATTTTTAATAGATTTTGTTAATTACTTGCGAGCTTCCTACACACATATAACTGTTATTTCGGTCATATTTTTACCAGGTCTACCTTCACTTCTCCCAAGTTCATGCCCACGCCTCTATTTTATAGCCCTCTGAGTCCACATCTGTGCTGTCCATATACTCCTTGGTGTGGTGGGCATCCACTGGAACATGTCTCACCTCACAGGGGCCACACCCTTAATGAAGATGAGCTTTCTCTGTCCCAGAAGCCATCAGCTCTCCTCAGCTACTCAGCTAGGAAAAGAGCCTGTGAGCCCTTGCCTCCCCAAGCTGGGCTACTGACTGGCTGGACTCTGTGCTGGCACCGCAGCAGCTGTGAGTTCATCAGTGCAGTGGGTCCCAGACTGATGCAGGACAACAAAGAGCTACATAAGGAACTACCATATTTTTCAGACCATAAGACACACTTTTCCCCAAAAGGTGTGTGTGTAGGGGATCAGGGTGCACCTTATGGTCTGATTACAGTTTTTCTTCTTTAAAAATTGGGTGCGTCTTATAGTCTGAAAAATACAGTAACTACATGCACGGCAATAACTATTTTAAAAATTGGGTAAGAAATTGTCTCCTTCTTGAAAAAAAAAAAAGTCAAAGCCCAACGCTTTCAAAGCAGTTATCTTGAACTAGATATGGTGGTGTGTGCCTACAATCCTAGCACACAGAAAGATGAGACAGGAGGGTTTCCAGTTTGAGACTGGGTCTGGATTACATAAAGAAATCCTGCCTCAGCCATTCCCACCTCTACACCTCCCTCACTGCTCCCCGTATTCAAAGGGAAAAATAAAACACTTATAGTCAATTATTTAAGAGAACAGGAACAAAGGTAAAATTAACCAGTTTACTTTATCAGACTAATATAACCTTGACACTAGTGACAATGACCACTGAAGTCTCTTCTGTCTAAAGCTATGTGCACAAGATGTGCCAGTGGCTCACCTCTTCCCATCCTACTGAAGTCTACGCTTACATGCCATGCTGCCCTTGAGTCCAACCCTTACTGTCTTAGCTCACTTACAATGTGCTCTCTTCCATTTCCTGACCCTATTCTTTTTTTTTGCTCTCCACTGTACTAGTCACTTCCAACTCATTATTCCTTTTGTTTCAGAAACAAAATTTCATTTAGCCCAGGCTGGCATTGCATGTCCCTTTATGCTATGTAGTGGAGGACTGCCATACACCTGTCCTTCTGCCTATGCCTCTTCAGTGCTACGATTACACGAGCTTGGCACCATGTCCAATTGTGCTGGTTGAACCCAGGGCTCATGCATGCTAGGCAAATACTCTACCAACAGGGATACATGCCTAGGCCTCACCAGATTATTCTTATATTTATTTTATAATGTCATTTCTGTTGAAAAAAATTCCAGCTCAATGAAAGCCGAGAGCATTGTCAACACCTGAGATCATCGGCTAGAACAAAACAAAAATCAAAGCAGAGCGAGGACAGGCTTTTTAAAGGGGAAAAGTATGAGCTTTTGGAAAATGCTAGTGAGAAATTATGAGACTATTATAAGACAGAAGGAAAAAACATTAATTTCCCCCCAGGAGGGGAGAAGAAAATCAATCTTGGGCTCATCTTAGAGCTTTTACTTGGCATCGAAGAGACCCTTGGTTCAGTCTAAACTACCCCCAAACAGCATCAACACAAAAAAACAATCTTAAGTAAAATGGGATCAACCTATTATTTTTAAAATTCACAAAACAAAAACACTAACAGAATTCCAACAGTGGGGTTCTTCCTAAGCATGGCAGGATGACCCATCTTTGGAGAAGTCTACTGGTGCCCAGTGCCATCTCATCTAACACTAATAAAAAGATAAACCCTTTCTTATTTTTCATTGACTTTTATATTTATTTATTGTATGTGAGTGCCTTTGTGTGTGTGTGTGTCTGTGTGTGTGTGTGCGCAAGCGCATGAGCAGGTCAGAGAATAATTTACAAAAGTCAGTTCTTTCCTTCCACTGTATAAGCTCTGGGGATTGAGTCCAGGTCTTGAGTTTAGGATTGCAATGAGTACCCTTATCTGATGTGCCACCTCACTCACCTCAAAAGATGAATCTTGAGGCCTTCTGAATAAAGAAAATAACTCATAAATTTGAAAATGTACTGCAATCTTAAATTTGGAAAGAAACTCCCTAGACAGTTTCTGGTAGCTGTCTTACATAATATGTTAAAATTGTAGTTAACATGTCTGAAAAAATACATATGTAAATCAGAATATCATTTATGAAATACTATCAAGCTTTAAAATTCTATTTATAGGGGCTGGAGAAATGGCTCAGAGATTAAGAACACTTCCTACTTGTGCTGAAGTCCTGGGTTCAATTTCTAGCACCCACAGCACAGTGCACTACAGTCTGTATCCCCAATTCCAGGGGATCTGACACCCTTGTCTGGCCTCCATGGACACCAGGCATGGGCGTGGTACACAGACAGACATGTAGGCAAACACTCAGGTGTATAAAACCAAGTAAGTAAAGTTGGTCCAGCCGTGTTTTAGAACTTTGTGACTTTGAGCAACTTAGAATGGTCCTTCCCTTAATCCGCAGGGTGTATTCTGTAATTAAATACACTGAGGTTTTAGAGTGGAACATCCGTCGTGTGCACTACAGAAGGGCCCTCATAGCTTTGTGTCACTTTAGTTCAAGTTTTGTTTTAAAAAGCACTTGCAAGGATTTCAGGATCTTAAAATGCAGACAGACAATGGGTCATCTCAGTGGAACAGGGACTGGACTGTGAACTGAAGGGTTATAGAGAAAGTAAAGTGTGGAAAGGAGCCGCAAGGGAAGCTCTGCCTGCGGTGGGGTCCCCACTCTCAATTCTCGCAAAACTGCAAGACGCCACTATTTCCTAAGACGTCACTTTTTCCTAGCCGGAGATCTCCTTTACTGCCTGTCTTTGCTCCTCCCTGCTGACGATTTGAACCTGCTAGGTACCACTAGTGTTCTTAGAAGCTGTTGTTAGCCAATCCAGAAGGCCAGAGCACTTGTTCACCAACTGTGGTGCGGGGCTCCACCCCCAGCCTCACCAACAAACACACACACACACACACACACTCTCTCTCTCTCTCTCTCTCTCTCTCTCTCTCTGACTGCCCCCACTGGCAGCACCTGTTAAACAAAAGACATAGGCAAATGACACATTTAATGGAAAGATTTAAGCTTTTTTGTTTTGCCTTTCTTTCTTTCTTTCTTTCCTTCTCTCTTTCTTCCTTTCTCTCTTTCTACAGAGTTTCTCTGTAGCACTGGCTGTCCTTGAACTCAGAGACCCTCTGCCTTCTGAGGAATGGGATTAAAGGCATATGCACCACCACCATGCCCCTAAATTCTTTATCGTTTGTATTTTGTTCAAATTATCATGATCAATTATTTTTGAAGTTATTATTCTGTAGGAAGAACAGGGCAAGACGGTGTGGAAGGTAAGGAGCCCTGGTCCCTGCTCTGACTCTAGCTTGGAGTCCCACTGGCAAACGTGAGTGTGATGGAGTAACTGCTACCATCCGGTTAGCCTGCTATGGGAACGTGAGGTACTGGCTGAGTGAACTAGGGTTAGATCAACAACCCTTATCACCTGGCACCTCCACTTTCTAAATATATAGGGTCAGTGGCAGGCAGGCCTTGCATTTCTGTTACCTAAGGAACCTAAGAAAAACCAGACTTCCGGCTGGATGTGATGCCTACAATCCAAGTTACCTGAGAGGCTGAAGCAAGGGGATTGTATGAACAGTAGTTGTGGTCAACAAAGAAAGATCTTTCCTAAAAAGGAAACAAGAGCCTTAATCCTCAGCAACAGATATTGTTATTAAACAGAAATGGGGTAAGATGGAATCTGCATTTCTAAAAAGCTCCCAGGGTTGCTGGCACATGACTAGACTGCAGAAGTTGGTACTGAAGAGTCCCAAAGTTATATGACAGTTTGTTGCCAAGGTAACAAGGCGTAGTGGGGTTTGAGTTTGCTGATTTTGTTTTCTGAGTGGAGAAAATTAAGACCCCTGACTAGTCTACAGACATACCAAGTCTGTGTCACTCTTTCCTCCCCTCTCTTGACCGTCAGTCAAGTTTATCTAAGCAGTGGGCCTGTAAACAGAGCTGCTAAGGATCTTCTACTTCTCACCAACCTAGAAGAGTGGACACGTTCGGAACTCAGAGGGACCTGCCGAAAGGAAGGAGTGTGCAGTTCTGTCCCCAGAGTATGTTCACAGCTGGGAGACTATCTTTAAAAAGCATGCTCAGGCGGGGTGTGGTGGCGCACGCCTTTATCCCAGCACTTGGGAGGCAGAGGCTGGTGGATCTCTGTGAGTTCGAGGCCAGCCTGGTCTACAAAGTGAGTCCAGGACAGCCAAGGTTACACAGAGTAACCCTGTCTCGAAAAACAACAACAAAAACCAAAACCCCAAAATTAACAAAAACAAAACAAAACAACAAAACAAAAAACCCCAACCAAGCAACCAAAACAAACAAAACAACAAAAAACAAATATCCTCGCGTCTCAGTGAGCATACTGAATAAACAGCCCAGCATTTTGATCACTTCATCTGTGATATAAAGGAATGACTGACATATAAGATGCTGGGACACACAGCTGCTCTGTCAGGGAAAGCCATCCCTAAAGAGCTTCTATATGTAGAGGTGCTGTCAGGTCAGTTTCTAGGAGCGGGAGTCTAATGCAAAATAAAAAGTTGCCCCAGAGACAAGTGGCTCCAGAGCCAGCCTCTTGGCTAGGGCATGAGCTAATCTCACAGCTGCTACCCTGGTGGGAATTCCCGCTTACTATTTACAAACCAAGACAAAATGACAAGATGTTCTAGTCATGATGCAAAATAAATCAGCTCAAAGGCTTAGTGCAGTAGGAAAAACTTTAAACTTTATGAGTACAAAGTATGGTTATAGAGTCTACATTAAAAAGATACAGAAAAGCAAAGCTTTGAGTCTCTAGGTGTATAAAGTTTAGAATCATATAGCCTAGCTAACTTATCAAAGGAAAGCCATTTAGATGATTGAAATTTAAGAAGTCCGGGAAGACTGCTGGGCGTGGTGGCGCACGCTTTAATTTCAGCACTCAGGGAGGCAGAGGCAGGCAGATCTTTGTGAGTTTGAGGCCAGCCTGGTCTACAAAGTGAGTCCAGGACAGATAAGGCTACACAGAGAAACCAAACCAAACCAAACTACGCACGCACACGCACACACACACACACACACACACACACACACACACACACACACACACACGAAGTCCAGGAAGAGAAAGAGAGAGGGCTAACATGAAAAGACATATATGCGTACAAATAGTTAACTAAGAACAAAACCACCAAAACCTAAAAACAACACAGAGGTAAAAATAAGATTAATTTAAAAGATGGATGAACAGCATGTAGATTATGTAAATAGCGTATCATCTCTAAAAAGAGGAATGAAGCTATGATACATGCGATGGCCCTGAGGAACCCTAACAACATTAGCAAAGTAAAACAAACCAAATAACAAAAAGGCAAATACTGTGTGCCTCTGCTCATCCAAGGTGTCAGATAGGCCAATTCATAGACACAGGAGGTGGAGTAGATGCTCCAGGGCTCAGGGCACACAAACTGTTAGGGGGGGGTGTATATTGGGGGAGGGTTACATGATAGGGTTTTGGAGATAGTGGTTATTACAATACTGGGACTGTAACTAATACCCTGAGTTCCATACTAAAAGAGGCTAAAATGGTAACTTTCAAAATATATACTTTACCACAATTAGAGGAAGCCAAAACAGACTACAAGAAATATCACTATGCAAGAAAATTAAAAGGGTAAAACAATGTGAAAATAGTGTAAGTTCCAACACACCCAAGTGTAGTGTAAGGAGCCTCAGGAACATAGACTTAAAAGCAGAGGATGTCTGACAAAGAAACAACAGGGTAAACAGCTTGATTGCCAGCTAAGTACGATGACCATGCAACATGGCAGCTTAGGTAGGACATCTCGGAGAGGAGAGAGGACTGTTAATAATCACAGAGTGACAACAGGTGTACAGTGTGCCTGTCTCACGCTAGCTGGAACATGTGGCTACTCCAGTTCCTCAGGGCTGGATTCAAATCCACAGTTCGGGGCCTGGCAGAGGAATAGTCAGTATTTTCTTTAGGAACTTAAGTTGTCAAAAATGCACTATATATAGCTTTTCATTAGTTTCTATAGAGAAATAATACACAATTACATGGTATTTATTGACGTTTACTAATCAGAGATTTTATACAAGAATTAGCATATTACTAGGTTTTATTAAGAGGCATAATCTGATATTTTAGTAAATTTAGAAGGCTATATTTTAAAACACATTTGCAGGTACACTAAGTCTTGAGATCAAGTCAGTTTTTATGAATTTACATGTTTATACACATCATAGCTCTATAGGTTCACATACATTCTTTTGTACTCATATTGACTAAGATACTTGAGATTGAAAAAATTATCTTAAAATCAAATTAGAATTACTGAGACAATTAATAATGGACATCTTAGCCATTATTTATGCACTAATATTAATGGCCTACAAACAGATGAACTTAGATGGTCCATACCTTACACGAGAAGCTCCGATGTGGGATGTCTCTTGCTAATTCTGCTATCTTGTGCTTATTCTGCAGACTCTTGCTTAGGTGATATTTTTTCAATCTTATTCTATTGTAATAACGACCAGCGAAGTTACAGTAATTCTGTTTCTGCATGCATTTGCCAAGGTGAGGAATACTATACTTCAAAGCTTGGAGGAATAATTTGGTCGTCTGCTGCATGGTAGCAAAGGCCCTGGGGTTTTGCTCCCGTGAATTATTTCATATAATTACACAGCAATGGGATCTCAGGGCACTTGAGGTCACCACATCTTATCCCTCCCCTTTGGGGTCATGAGTCCTTCAGGTTACAAATAACTACAGATGTCTGGTAACTTAGGTTAAAGAAACGTGTATGCGTTACAGTCCACTCAAATCACATTTCAAATCAAGCTGTGACTTGACCATGTCAGTTTCACTAGGTTCAAGCTAAGCAGCAATGGTTCTGGTGAAGTATGGACAAACTAAAACAAAAACAAAACAGAAAACAAGAGACAAAATAAAAATATGCAAATAAATAAATGGTCTCAATGGGGCTCTCAGGAGCTCTGAGGGTATTCAAAGCAAAACGAGTTAATCTTACACAATTCTGGGCATTTCATCGGAATGTGAAAGACAAGTGGAAAAGCCTGAATTATTTAATACAAGGAGGGTTAATAGTTGTCTCGTGTTCATTAGGTGCCAGGTACTTTCCATCTATCCGTCTGCTTTATACTTCTACAGAGCCGATCGGTGTACAGGTGCTCCGACTGTGGATCTGGGAGGCTCAAGGAACCTCCCCAACTCACTTGTTATAGCAAAAAGGCCAAATCATTTGGGCTCCTCATCCTGTACGTGGTTGGACTTAACCATATAAGGATAATTAATTAAAAAAAAAAAAACCAGTAAGATGCACAAATAAAACATAGTCATCTTTGGTTTCTGTTGCAAGGTAAGTCCATTATAACCCCCATAACCAGAGACCCAGGTTGAGGACTTGGGCCTTGCATGTAACTGCCTCTGGTTTCAAAGTCTTCACTTGTGAACCAAAAAATAACCATACCGCCTACTTTCTGGAGGTTGTTTCGTAACAAAACCAGACAATTTATATTATACTAAGTGTCAAGGACTTTACTATAGATCTGATCAGCTATGACGCCCACTCCCCACCCCCCCTTAATCTCTTATGTCGCAGCAAAATAATGGAGCAGCATCCTAGAAGAAAAATGCCCCTAAATCGCTAAATCTGTCCCCACAGCCTCAACCCACTCACCCACCATCTGCATGGAGCAAACGATAGGATTGGGAAACGGGTCCGGTAGACAAATGGGTGTTCCCAGGGCAACTGTGCATCCCAAGGATGTGGTATTTTCAGTGAGAGAATGGTACCGGTTAGCTCGCACAGAAGAGACAGGGATCAAAAGGGGGCTCAGGGAACTGGGGAATGGCTGGAAGGTGGCAGGAAGAAGAATTAGGACAGGGGACCCTCCAGCAACATTTCCATACGTACGCAAAGTGAAAGACAGGCCGGCTGAAGGCGGAGAAGACAAATACGGGAACCCGTAACTCTCAAGAAGGAGCTCCAGTCACCTCAGCCCTGCGCACCCGAAGTCTGCGTTCAGCACCTAGCAAGAAAGACAACCTACCACGCGCCGCCCAGAGCTACTTTGCAGCACGCCGGTCTACGTAACACCAATCCAGCCCCAGAAGGAAGCACATTTCGCCATCTTTATCATGGTCAGCGGTGGGCTTTTCTCTTCCTGGATTCACTAGTCTTAATAGACACCTCTATTTTGGCTTTTTTTGGTATTCTGACGAGCAAGAGACAAAGCGAGAAAGAAGAAAACAACAAGGAAACCCTCTCCCTGTAGCTACTCCACAGCTCCCTCCCACTCTGGCTCGCCCTCACTTAAGATGGCTACCAGAAAACTGGTGCAGTGACGTGACGCAGCTGTCCTGGTTGCCAAGGAGACGCGAATACCGGAAATGCAGGATTCGGGGAGGGTGCTAGCGAGGGCTGCGGGGCGAGAGGCCGGGCGTCCCAGGTCCTGACAGGGAAGAAGTTGGCAGGTCCTGACAGGGAAGAAGTTGGCAGGTCCTGCCTGGGGAGAGCTGTGGTGGAGGCACCTCCGCGTTCAGTGAGCTCTGGAGATGGAGTCGCAGGTCGCGGCCGCCGGGACCGGTGGGACTGAAGCAGTCGCGGGCAAGGGTCCCGTGCTTGGCAGTGCTCGCCAGGCGCCCAAGGGGGCCGTCCGGTGGAGGCTCCTGCGACAGGTAAGGGCGACAGCCCCGTTACCTTTGCCTCCGGCCACTCCCCTCTCAGGTACCTGGCGCGAGGCCCGGCTCGCGCTTGCTTCACCCAAACTGTCCCACGGAATACAAGGAGACTGGCGGGGTTGGAGGCGGGACAGCGGTAGCCGATCCCGGGAAACTCAGATCTAAGTGGAAGATCCTTTTGCTCGCACGTCTGATGGGTGGGACCGCCGCTCTTCACGGCGTGCCGCTCCTTTCCTGTCACTTGCCATGTTTTGCTTAACTCCCAGCCCGATTATGGTCGCCGACTTCCTGGGTGCACTTTTTGGTCCTACGTCTCTGGGGATCCGCGAGGTTGACTGATGGAATAGTGACACTTTTGCATCCGTTTCCATGTAATATTTTAAATCAGAGAGTAAAGGAAGTAGGAAAAGCTACTGCTTTCTCTTTTCCCGCCATGTGAAAGTCAAGACGTTTCTCTTCTAAGTTTGAAGTAATTATGGGGAATACTCGCTGCCCTTGGCGTACCAACGAATCCAAATGTGTTGCCTCGTATTGCCCAAACTGCTCCAGTGAAGGCTGTTTACCTGGTTATTGTGTCTCATCACATTAATAGAAAAGTAACAAGACAGCGAGTGGCTCAGAGCACTGAGTCCTTAGTGTCGTATTTTACTTAGCTATTGCTAGTAACAACCAACCACATGTCAGATGTCAGACAAGTTGTGTGAGCCACCTAGTCGTTACTGATAGAGGCAGGCATCACCTGGGTGGTTTGATTATATGTGTGTGGTCTGTATACTCCCAATTCTTAAATCAGCTGCCTGGCATGTTCTCACAGTTAAGATCCCTGCTTAGATGATGTCTCTCCTTTTTTTTTTTTTTTTTTTTAAATTTTATTTTATTAATTTATTCTTATTACATCTCAATGGTTATCCTATCCCTTGTATCCTCCCATTCCTCCCTCCCTCCCATTTTCCCCTTACTCCCCTCCCCTATGACTGTGACTGAGGGGGACCTCCTCCCCCTGTATATGCTCATATAGTATCAAGTCTCTTCTTGGTAGCCTGCTATCCTTCCTCTGAGTGCCACCAGGTCTCCCCCTCCAGGGGACGTGTAGATGATGTCTCTTCACATGCTGTATTACTTGCTTCTGGTATTATAGATGAAACAGTTTAAGAATGGAAAAGTTGGTTTTGGGACCCAGTTTGATGGTACAGGTTACAGCAGGAAGAGTCAAGGCAGCAGGACCCTAAAGCAGCTGATCACATTGTGTTTTAGCGGTCAGGGGGAAGAAAGCAATGGAAGAATAGTGTATCGTTCATTTTCTTCTTTTTATTTAGTTCAAGACCCAGTCTGTGAAGTGATGATACCACAATTAGAGTGCGTCTCCCCACCTCAGTGACCTTAATCAAGGAAGTCCTCTATAGGCTGTTTATGAAAATATTGGCTATTAATATGTACTATTAATCACATAGACTTCCTCAGTGGTTATTATTTAACCCGCTACCATAGCAATGAAAGACACAGACACCTGTTAGATTTTAACATGCCTTAAACTCTGGGGCTGGGCAGAAACTACCCCTTAAGCTATATTTTACCTCCCAGCCCCACATCCCACGCCAGTTGCTGTAGTAACTCCTAGCTGAGCTACTTTCCACCCAATACCCCATGAATACTTGCCCCTGTTTCTCATCTGGGCCGCTTTCCTCCATCACCGATCTTTAGTGCAGGGGCTCCACCCAGCTGTTTGTTCAGGATAGCTCCTGGTGGCTCTGCCTCCTCTTCTTCTCTACCTCTCTCTTCTCTTCTCCTCCCATGATCCTCCTCTTCTCCAAGCCTATTGTGAACCTTAGCTCTGCCTAACCTCTCTTCATCTTTATTTAGCCAAGCAGGGTTTCTTCGAAGGCCAGGTTCACAAACATCATTTCGGATACATGTCTGCTTGTAAAAGACAGCCAGCAGACCTTGGAGAGAAAAATAACTATCAAATACAAAGCACCAGACCACACTGTAATGACAGCCATGCTAAGAGGTTCGCCTAATATAGCTAGCCCCTCACAGACATCCGGGGACTCCTTAAGTTCTGGTCAAGTTTTTAATCATTAGGAACCATCACATAGACTGCTAGCTAAAGGAAGATGCATAGCCAAGTCAAAGGTCACAGAGTAGGGAAAAATACTCTTTTTTTTTAAGTGTCAGGGAATAAGCAAGTTTTTGTTTTGTTTTGTTTTTCTTTTAGTAATTCAGTCTGTTCTAGCAGGCTAAATACTTGTGGGCTTTTTGTAAGTTTTAAAGTGACTAAGCCGTTCATTCATGTCTCATCTGTATTCAGAAGCAGAGCTTGAGGACTCTGACCGAGGCTGGAAATGGGTGAGCATAACTCAGCGGTAGAGCACTTCGCACGTGTAAAGCCCAGTTGTGCTCTCTACCACTGGGTGTGGGGTGCCCTTTCCCTTGAGGCACACTGTCATGATGTGCGGTTATTTTTGCGTGCTCCCCCCACCCACACTTTGTCTTTCTGTATTCCTCGGAATTCCGATGGTGTCTCATGGCTCTTTATATTAACATGGCTTACTCTGGAATTCACGTTTGTGAGAGAAAATCTATATGACCAGTACATTTTTGTTTCTAGGTTATATATTTATTTATTGTTTTTCGAAACAGGGTTTCTCTGTGTTAGCCTTGCCTGGCCTGGAGTCGCTTTGTAGACCAGGCTGGCCTTGAACTCAGAGCGATCTGCCTGCCTCTGCCTCCTGAGCGCTGGGATTAAAGGCGTGCGCCACCACGCCTGGCAGATGGCTGACTTTTGATTCTCGTGCCTACCCTAATTAGATGAGACCAAGAAGCCTAGTAGCCAAGGAAGTTACGGATATTTTATTTCCCTTTTTGTTGCGTCTCATCTGAGAGCAGTGATAATCATTTGCAACTTCAGCTTTCAACGTCCCCCCAGGTAAGGATGCTGAAGAAAAGATCTATTTTCCTTAACAGATAATTTCTTCCATATGTTTCTGGCAGGCCACATTTGGGCCAATTGCTGTACCCAGGAGCATGAAGCTATTTGGCTAATCTGGGTCATCAACCTACTTAACAATCTCAGCAGACTTACATAAAGAAGAGAATTTGCCAAAAGGAAGGCACGCATACACAAACCCACAGACACCTCTAGCATGAAATATCTACCTCGAGGGCTGAACACTTGGCTGAGGAATCTGACTGATGCACTGTCTCATAGTTCATTAATGCAATGTAGAATAGGATGCTGTGTGTTAGATCGTCAGTGTTACTTGAGGCCCTGAGTTTAGGCTCAGGTCCACCCTTGACTTTGTGTGATGATGAACACTTTATTGGACATCAGTTTTTCATTGTGAGTGAAAGACTGAGGGTAGTCTTCTCTCAGACTTTCCACCTCTGATGAAAATGAAATTATCAAGCTGGGCGTGGTGGCACATACCTGTAATCCCAGCACTCTGGGAGGCTGAGGCAGGTGGATCTCTGTGAGGTGAAGGCCAGCCTGGTCTACAAAGCAAGTCTAGGACAGCCAAGGCTACACAGAGAAACCCTGTCTTGAAAATCCTACTACACATGGTTCTGAGATGCTATGAGGTTGCTGGGAATTGAACTCAGGACCTCTGGAAGAGCAGCTGGTGCTCTTAACTGCTGAGCCATCTCTCCAGCCCCCTGTTTGTTTTGAAGTTGGGTGGGTAGGGAGGTGGAGAGGATCTGGGAGGAGTTTAGAAAGGGGAAAGGGTATGATCAAAATGTATCATAAATTTTTTTTAAATAAAAGAAAAAGAAATCCCCCAAAACCAATGTATGCTTATCTCATCCTAAATATGTTCTTTCAAAAAATTACTGAGCTGTACATACTCAAAATGAGTAATTACCATAGAACTGAAAATTCATTGTAATCATATTACATAATTTATAATTAAACATAAAAATTAGAAATATACACATCAAAGACCCTGAGTTGCATCATTAATTTATTTATTTGATTTTTAATTTTTTAAATTTTATTTGGGTTTTTTGAGAAAAGATTTCACTATGTTGCTCTGGCTGTCCTGGAGCTCACTCTGTAGATCGTGCTGACCTCACACTAACAGAGATCTGCCAGGCTCTTCCTCCCAAGTGCTGGCATTAAAGGTGTGTGCAACTATGCTCTTTTGATGATGCTTGTGTCTGTAGTTCCTGTCCCTTCCCTGGGTTTTCCATTTTCAGGGTTGTCTCAGATTGTGTTTTCTTCATTGCTTCCATCTCTATTTTTAGGTCTTGGATCCTTTTATTAATTTCTTTCTGTTTGATTGTAGTTTCTTGTTCAAGTCTTTTATCTCTTTCTTTGTGTGTTTCTGTTGTAGTTTGAGGGATTTATTTTCCTCCTTTAAGGCCTCTATCGTTGTCATAACCTCAGATTTGACATCCTTCTCCTGTGCATCAGCTGTGATAGTGTCTCCAGGGCTTGTTGTGATGGGGAGACTGCGGTTTCTGGTGGTATCAAACGGTCCTGGGGATTGTTGTTTGTAATCTTACGTTGAACTCTTCCCATTCTGATGTCTGGTTGGGGCTTGAAGCGCCCAGTGCACGCGTGGACCCCGAAACTTTCTGTGGATTTGCTGGGTGACCTGAGGGCAGAGCCACTTGTGTTCCAGACAATGGTGTCTATTATGTGCTAGAAGCCTCGGACGCTGATTTTTTTTTTTTTTTTTTTTTTTTTTTTTTGTAGGCTCCCTCTGTGACCCGGGAGTTCAAAACCTGCCTACCAGCCAGGCATGTGCCCGGTGCCTACTTGGACCCCAGAGCTTTCTGTGGCTTTTTTGAGTGACCTGAGGTCAGATTCACTTGTGTTCCAGACTGTGGTGTCTGCTCGGTGCTAGAACCCACAGATGCTTGTGTTTTTGCAGTCCATAGCTCCCTCTGTGCTCCTGGAGTTCAAAAGCTGCCTGCCAGCCAGGCTGTGCCTTCAGAGCCCCCCTCCCCCTTTGTTCCATCCCCTATCTCCTCTATCCCCTTCAATACCTCCCCCACCCTCCACCCTGACCTCCGGTGGACTTTTCTGTGGGTTAGTCAGGTGCCCTGAGGCCAGACCCAACCATGCTCCACACAGTTTGGACCCCTCTCACCTGTGGGTCACCAGTACTGATGTTTTGTGGTTCTCAGATTGGTCCGTAGGTTGCTGTACAGTCACCACTGTCCTGCTAATCAAACAAGGTATGTGTTCGGCGCCGCCATCTTGGATCCCTCGCCAGTTGCTGTTCTTACAGAGGACCTGAGTTTAGTTCCCAACCCCTCGAATGGCAGCTCACAACTGCCCTTTTTGTTGTTTGTTCTTTAATGAAAGCTGCTTAGCAGTAGTTCAAGGTTCTAGAAGTTACATTTTCATTTTGATTTAATTCTAGGAATATCTTAATTTCTACTATGATTTCTTCAGTGACCCTCTGGTCACTCAAAAGCACTTTCTGGCCTTCAAGTCTGTTTAAGCCCCCTCCCCTTTTTTTTTCCCAAGACAGGGTTTCTCTGTGTAGCCCTGGTTGTCTTGGATTTGAGATCCGCCTGCTTCTGCCTCCTTGAATGCTGGGATTACAGATGTGCGCCACCATGCCCGGCTTGTCTATTTAAGTTTTAAGTAACTTTTTCCACTGTGTTTTTACTTGGTTGATTGAGTTTCTAATGTCCAACATTTGTATTTAAAAAAAAAAAAACATCTATTTCCAAGCTGGGTATGGGGGCACATACCTTTAACTCCAGGTTTGGGACGCAGAGGTAAGTGGATATCTGACTTTAAGGCTAGCTTGGTCTGCAATAGTGAGTTCTAGGACAGCCAGGGCTACACAGGAAGACCCTGACTGAAGAAAATCAACGTGTGTGTGTGTGTGTGTGTGTGTGTGTAGTATATATTACATATATGCATACAACCCATATGTACAAGAAATATGTATTTTTTTTCTCCCAAAGCATTTGTCCACTATGTAGATAACTTTTTCATCATATTGATTTTTATTGTCCATTTCCCTTTGTTCTGCTGATTCTTTCCTCCAGATCCTGGACTGAATTTTTCTGCTTGTGTCTTCTTTGATATTACTGTCATTTTTACCAGTAAACTTTTGAAATCTTCACCCAACATTTTATCTGCTTCAGTATCTTTGTGTTCGATGAGGAATTAGGCTCCCCTAGAGATGCTTCTGCCGTGTCACTGTAGGCTGTTGCTTCACTGTCCCCCAGCCTTGTGTGGAGATCTTATTGAGCAGCTCAGTGAGATCAAGATTGTGAGGCTCAATCTTTATACTGTCCAATGAGGAGAAAACTAGTTACTGTAATGGCTACAGAATCCAATTTCATATGATACAGAAATCAATGAAGATCCCATCAATACATTGACAGTGACTATAAGGCACAGAACATGGGAACTACTGTGAAGCTAATAACTTTAGGGTAGATATAGAAATACTCAGTAAGGCGGGGGAGGAGGAGAATGCAGAGAAGCCAAGGTCAGCAGACAGAAGGAAAAGGAAGATGCGTGCACGATGCTCTGGAGGAGAAAAGATTCCCAAGATAGAGAAAATTTGAAAACAGTTTAGGAAGGGGAATAAAACAGTTTAAGCCAAGCAGTTAAACATGCCTCCAGCTGAAGGCGTGCTTGCTCCAGCAGCATGCAGACCAAGCTGGAGCCGCAGGCAGAGGTGACGAGCACAGCCCTGCCTGAGGATGGCACGCAAACTGGAAAAGTGTTCCATATTGGGGCGAAAAAAGCAAAGTCAAATTACTACTAAAAGTACTCCAACGAAGATAAAAAGGAGGTTAGGGAGAGGAGAACACAGAAGACTTAAAAAAAAAAAAAAAAGGGTGGGTAGGTGGTGGGTGGGCTGGAGAGATAGTTTGGCAGTTAAGAAAACTGGCTACTCTTCCAGAAGCCTGGGTTTGATTCCTAGTAGCTACAGGCTTCTCATGACCATCTGTAACTCCAGTTGCCTTCCTCTGCCCTTCGCAGGAACTAGGCACATGCCTGGTGCATAGATTTACATACAGGCGAAACATCCATACACATAAAAATTAGAAAAAGAAAAAAAATTGTCTAGAAATGAAAAAAAAAAGATGACTATATGAAACATAGTAGGAAATAAAAGTAATTGTAAAAATATTGCAAAGGAGTGTGATGAAAAAAAGTACGACGTGCAAAAGAAGGAAAAAGGATGCTGGAGCTGCTGCTTTTTGCATTCTTCCAAACTGAAGGCTTCTGGTTATACATGCAAGAATGAGGGGTGCAGAGCGCTGTGCTGTCAGTCGGACCTACATGTATGGGTTGCGGGGTAGTGCTCAGTTAAACCTTTAGGCTCTTGGTGTTATGCAGTTGGGAATATTGCATTTGGATTGTACCGAAGTTGTATCTATTAACACATTGTCCTATAATCAGTTTGGCACCTCGGTCTCATACACTGACTCACTCTCTCTCTCTCTCTCTCTCTCTCTCTCTCTCTCTCTCTCTCTCTCTCTCCAATCTCATCTTGTATAGTTCTTGCCATTTTTCCAAGGGGTCTCACATTGTTTTAGTAGAAATAATATTTAGAGACAACAATTTGGGCTACTGCTACAAGTCTGATCATTGAACTTTTCAGTGATGGTCAGATTAATATATATCTTTTTTAAAATGTAAGGCTTCATTAGTTTATATTATACGTCCATTTGGATGTGGAGCTGTAGGGTGTTTGATAACACTCCTTAATTTTAAAGCTCTATCTTTTTTCTCCAAACATGGAACACTAAAACACACACACACACACACACACACACACACACACACACACACACACTCGAGCATATATATGTCACACACACACAAGCATACATATGTCACACATATATACACAAGCATACATATGTCACACACATATACATGAGGGTACATATGTCACACATGCACATACAGGCACACAAGTACACACACATGTACACATGTGTGTACCTATGCACACACAAACATGCATGCACACATGCACAGCCTAGTAAGAACACACCTGCTTTAGTTCTGGCTATTAAAGGTGTTGCTTGTCTTCCCTGTTTCTCAGATTAAAAAATACCCAGGAGAAAAATGGATATCAAGGCCTTGCGAGCTCTAGATTTTTCTCCTTTTTAAAGTATCAGACTGTTAAACTCTTATTTTTTAATGTTTTATTTTATTAATTTAGATTACAACTCAATTGTTATCCCATCACTTGTATCCTCCCATTCCTCCCTCCCTCCCTTTCACTCTATTCCCCTCCCCTAGGTCTATGACCAAGGGGATCTCCTCCCCCACTATATGGTTATAGGCTATCAAGTCTCATCTTGGTAGCCTGCTTATTCTTTCTCTGAGTGCCACCAGGCCTCCCCACCAAGGGGAAGTGGTCAATTATGGGGCACCAGAGTTCATGTCAGAGTCAGTTCCCGCTCTCCACATAACTGTGGAAAATGTCCTGTCCATTGAGTAGATCAGAGTAGGGGTTCAATTTTTATTACATGTATTGTCCTTGGTTAGTGCAATAGTTTGAGCAGACCCCTTTGGCCCCTGATCCACCTGTCATGATGTTCTTCTTGTAGGTTTCTAGGACCCTCTGGGTCCTTTTATTTCTCCATCTTCTATATTTCTCTTACCTAGAGTCCCAGTAGGATGTCCTCACATCTATCCCAATCTCCTGGTAAGTGAAGACTTTCATGGGACACGCTTTTTGAGCTAGTGCCCAATTATAAGTGAGTATATACCATGTGAGTCTTTCTGCTTCTGGGTTAACTCACTCAGTATGACCATCTCTAGTCCCATCCATTTGTCCACAAATTTTGGGGTTTCCTTGTTTTTAATATCTGAGTTGTATTCCATAGTGTTAATTTATCACAGTTTCCTTATCCATTCTTCAACTGAAGGACATTTAGGCTGTTTCCAGGCTCTGGCTATTATGAGTAAGGCTGCTATTAACATGGTTGAGCATATGTCCTTGTTATGTGCTGGAGCATCTTCTGAGTATATTCCAAGGAGTGGAATAGCTAGGTCTAGAGGAAGCCCTATTCCCAGTTTTCTGAGAAGGCGCCAGATAGATTTCCAAAGTGGTTGTACAGTTTGCATTCCCACCAGCAATGAAGGAGTGTTCCTCTTTCTCCACATCCTCGCCAGCATGAGATGTTACTTGAATTTTTGATCTTAGCCATTCTGATGGGTGTAACAGACTGTTAAACTCTTACTGTCTTCACTGCTCTCCAGTGCCTTCAAGTATGCTCTTAAGTGTTTTGTCCAAGTTTTCTCCATGTGTTCAGCAGGAAGTTAGTCTGAATAATCTAATCCAGTCTCATTGGATATGAAAGTCTCCTTATCACTTAGAATTTGGAAACTAACCTCTACTGTATACTGCTGGTATAATGTAGCCCCAATGTTTGATTCTGTTCAAAGGTTCTGAAGCAGAAACAGCTGGATGCCTGTCTGAGAAACGTGTCTGTGAGAAGATTTGAATCGTTTAATCTGTTCTCAGCCACAGAAGCCAACGAAAGGGGAAGCAAAGAAGAAGCTGGTGCCTGGGTCCAGTACTCGAGCGTCTTTTATCCCGAGTACAGCATCTCCTTGAGGTGAGCGTTGTCCGAGTTAAGGTTTGTAGAAGGAAACCCGTGCGCTCAGAGCTCCGTGCCTCTTGGCTTAGCAGCAGTCTCCGTTAGAGCTGAGCTTTGCAACTTGATGTTAGGAAACCCGCTGCCTTAGACAGAATCTGCTATGCTTCTATTGCTGTAAAAACACAAGTGTCAAAGGAAGCAACAACTTTAAAATACAGTTGAAGACTTCAAAAAATCAAGCAATTTGGCCCCAAATCTCTTCACTGGAAGATATTCTTATTGGACTTTAGGTTGTTGCTTCTTTATTTTTAAAAACACCTTTTATATTTATCATGTGTGTTGTCTGTAAGTCTGTATTCTTATAAAAATCAACATCTAACGACGATGTGCGTTTTTCCTGTTTAGTCACTGTTCTGTTGCTGTGAAGAGACACCATGACCAAGGCAACTCTTATGAAAGAAAGCATTCAAGTGGGGCTGCTTACAGTTTCAGAGAGTCAGTCCATGGTTATCACAGTGAGAAACAGACAGGCATGGTGCTGGAGCAGTAGCTGAGAGCAGCAGTAGGGTGGAGGTGGGGGTGAGGAAGGGAGGGCTGGCATGGCTTTTTTTAAGCCTCAAAGGACATTCTCAGTAACACACCTCCTCCAACAGGGCCACACCCACTCTAACTAGGCCACACCTCTTAATTCTTCCACCAACTTGGGACCAATCCTCTGGGGGCCATTCTCATTCAAACCACCACATTTAACTGAGATGTAAATTTTATGCAGTGCTTTAAAATAAACTCAGTAGTTTTAGAAACATTAAAAACAATTAAAAAGAAATTTTGCTACCTTCACTGGGTCTTGTTGTGTTATCAGACTAGAAAAATAATTTATTTAAGGATAAAGTGGGTTTCAGAAAAGAGCTTCATTTATCCATTCTCTCATTATGACAGAAAGCCAGGTTCTTTGAGGCAGAGAAGGCTGAAATTAAAACAGTTTTCCAGACTGTACTTCAAGTAGTAGCTGTCTGAAAATCAAACTTTGGTAATCTTCCTGTTCATGTTTTGTCACTCTCAGAACAGAATCAAAAAAACAGGAGACATTTCAGCTGAAAATACCGATATTCTGAGAAGCATACAGACTGTTGTAGTTTTAAAAATTATTTAGACAAGAAAGTTGCAAACTGAAGTAATAAAATACCACTTTTAGTCCTCGTTATATTCCGTCATTTTGCAATAATACTGTATTTTGTTTTTTAGTTTTTATAAAGTCTACATCTTGTGAGAGGGTTTCACACTTTGAGGTGGGGGCGTGCATTAATACAATTGTAAGAAGAGAAAAGAGCACCGTGAGGGGAGGTGTGATTGAACATGGCCTAGGGAGGCAGGAATGGCGCTGAGGTCCTCGACATGTTTATAGGACTTTACGTTAAAGTTTCTAAATTTTCAAAGGTGCCGAAATAGTTAAACATTTGGATAATGGTGACTAGGCTAGGTGCTATGAAAGAGCAGGTTTAAAATTCTGGTTTTTAAATACTTGTTTTATTGACTCACCAATTAAAAGACAAAGTTAATGATTTGTGAACTTGCCTTTACATTCATTATGAAATTCTAACTAAAGTATGCCAGTTTCCCTTTTTTTTTTTTTTTGAGACAGGGTCTCACTATGTAGTCCCTGGTTGGCCTTGAACTCACAAAAGTCCTCCTGCCTCTGCCTCTTCTGTGTGCTGCTATTAAGGCATGTGTCATTTGATATAGATTGTCTATTTTGTCCTTGCTTAGAAAGTAAAGTACATTACGCATTGCTAAGTGCCGGGTAATGAGCCAGATGCTCTGGTGTTTTCTGTGTCCTGGAACCCTTATGATACCTCTGGAAGTAGGAGTAAGATGGTTGCCAACTGGAAGACAGTCTGTGTCAATGAAAGAGGTGCAAAGCCAGAGGGATCCAGAGTGCTCAGGAACAAATTAACAAATTTGAAAAGCTACTCTTTACATCTTGTGATTAAAGACAGAGTAAGTCGGAGCCAGGATAATTTCCTGACTTTCCAACGCTCAGTAATGTTGGCTATGGAGAATGTGAAGTTTTCCCATCTTCGATCTTTACCAGGAAGGGAGGCCTCGTTATCCGTCCCGTGGGAATGCCCTGACTTTTCCCCTGGAGTCTTAGCTGTTGTATGGACCGAACTTTTTCTAATAACATGGTAATGATTTGGCTTTGAAAGAATAAATATGAATGAATCTTTAGAACTAAGACAGGAAGTCCTAACAACTAAAATTTTGGCCTTGATGTTTGCCAATTCTCTCTCTCTCTCTCTCTCTCTCTCTCTCTCTCTCTCTCTCTCTCTCCATTCTGCTTTGTGTCCAGTAGTCAAGCAAAATAAGCCGTTACATACATGGAATTCCACAATAGGACAGGGTCTTCAGTAGGTAGCCATCACAACGCTGAGAGTGGCTGGCAACTGATGTCTCCTAGGTGATATCACTGTGCTGAGTGGTTTCTATGTAAGCATCTTTAATACAGGCCTGATAGGTGAGTACTGTCGGCACGATCACTGGATAAGTAAGGAACAACCTGGTTGAGGTCTCACCATGGGTTCTGTGGTAATGTGTGCTTGTACTTAAACCAGGAAATCTGTCTCCACAGTTTGTACTTTTAAAACACTGCTCAACAAATAGTTGCAGACACAGTGCAGTGACTTCCCTATCCCCTCCTTCTTCTGCTATCCCTATTGAGAACCTCTCTGGGATGGACACAGAGTCTGTATTTTAGCTTCTGCATAACCCTGCCTCTTAGAAATTGGAGCCTAGGCACGTTGCTTTCCTCAGTGATCATTGTGATCATCAACTTCCTGCTTTATATATAACCCTGTTCTGCTAAAGAATTTTACTAAAATTATCAGAGGAGTTTAGATGGATGTTTTTGGCAAAAGCAGTTCACTCTTTCTCATTGCAAATTTTGTTTATGACTTTTCACTTGTTTACTATTTTTATTTTATTTTATCTGCTCAATATGAACCCCACTCTTATTTTTTCTATCTTATATTAATACTTTCAACCTATTTCTATAAGATTTTTTTACCAGTATTATCTGTTTTCTTCAGTATTAAGTGATGGATAGTTTATTATTTTAGAGAAATAGCCAAAAGGTAATTTTAAATAAGGTACACACACACACACACACACACACACACACACACACACACACACACACAGATAATTATATATAAAAAATTTTGAGACAAGGTCTCATTAAGTGGCCCTGGCTGGCCTAGAACTAGGTGTGTAGACCAGGCTGGCCTTGAACTCAAAGATCTGCCTGTAGAATTCTGCTTCCTATCCTGTATTTTTAAAGTTTGTTAAATATAACATTATGGAATTATTGGGGAAAAAGATAAATAATAAAAAATATAAATAATTTTAAGTAAATTCAAACCAACAAGGGTTTACTAGTATCATATATATAAATAAACAGAAATCCTGATACCCTGTGAGCAGATACAGGGGTAGGAGGTCCCCTCAGTCACAGTCATGAGGGAGGGGAGTAAGGGGAAAATGGGAGGGAGGGAGGAATGGGAGGATACAAGGGATGGGATAACAATTGAGATGTAATATGAATAAATTAATAAAATATATTTAAAAAGATATGCTTTCCTCAAGGAGCTAAATATATGAAAAATGAAACAGTAACAGCAAAGAGGGAGTGTTAAGTAGACAGCCATGAGCTCTCACCATGTGGTGCATGACTGATTTCTAAATAATTAAGAACTTGATGTGTATCACCTTACACGTGCTTTTTCTGGAAAGTGCTAAGGGGCAGGAGTTTAAACTGGATCTGGAAGTAATAGAAGGTTCTGGAGAAAGGGGGAAACCATCCCTGATGAGAACAAAGACG
The DNA here is from genome assembly GCF_903995435.1 of Acomys russatus. Lineage (NCBI taxonomy): Eukaryota > Metazoa > Chordata > Mammalia > Rodentia > Muridae > Acomys > Acomys russatus. Next base: position 8,766,710 of record NC_067137.1, on the reverse strand, counting down.
TTATGAAATAGGTAGGATGAAAATGAGCAAGGCACAGTGGCCAGGGGCTCTTGAGAAGGCAGAGGGTCTCTGGGCGGAGTGGTTGCTATGAGCTCCTGCAGACCATAAATGTGGCTCACTGCCCATCACATGCAGTCCCTGACACAGCTCAACAGAGGACACAGAATTCTTACTTTGTTAGTAGGCCTTGGCATCTGGTTTCCCCCACCTCAAACCTGCTTGAACCTTGAGTTCTAGCCCTTTGACATTTTATTAGACTCAAAATAAATACCCCAAAGAGAGTAACTAAATGATTGTGAATTTCAAAGTATCTGTGGTTGATTATATTACCAAGCTATATAAGTTATAAAATTATAATTACAGAAATTAAAATTAAAAGTCTTGCTTTTCTGCTGCGTTGGTTCTTAGAACTTTATAGACACAGCTGTTGCTATTGGTTAGAGGCATACAGCAAACCACAGCAGACCAGAAAGTGCTCTCACTAAAAAACCTCTTAAAAATGACCTCTACCCTGTGTTATAAGCTGTGGCTTATTATTACATAGAACGTACCCTGTAGAGACTAGATATTGTCTTCATACCTTATTTTTTAACTTAATTTCCCCATGGCCAAATTTAGATATTTTGGAAACTTTAAACTGCTTTCATTATATATGGAATCATACATGCCAGAGCTATTAATTTATAAATGTAGGCATATCCCATTATATGTGGAACAATACATGCCAGAGCTATTAATTTATAAATGTATGCATCTCTTAAGAAACGCAAAAGCCAAGAGGCCTGACCCATCCTTCTGTCTTTTAATATGACCACCGTTGCTATGGTAATTGCTGAATTAGAAGGCCAGCACTTGACTTTTGGCTTGTCCTAGACGTGCAGGATGGGCAAGAAGTCAAGAATGTGGCTTTGACTGTGTGGCCTTTTTAGTACAATCAATGCACCACCGTGAAATCATGCATTGCTCCTCAGGGAATGGAAAAGACAAATGAAACCAGCACACTATTGAAATGAGTGTGTGGCTTGTGGTGCTAAGTCAAAACTGGGGACAGGAATGTATGTTCATGAGGTTAGATGCATAGTGGAGCACTCTTAAAGACACGGCATATTACATGTATGTACTTCAATGAACATTTCCTTTAAAATTGTCTTTTGGTGGATGTGAAATGACATCTCGATGTGGTTATAATTTACATTTCCCAGTGGTTTCAGGGGTACTACTCAGTTCTGAGAACAGAGGCAAGAGGAGACAGCGAACTGGGTCGTGGTGAATATGAACAAAAGGACATCAATATGTGTGTGTGGCGCTGTCACAGTGAAACCCGTCATTTGGTGCACTAACTAGAAAATTAATTTAAAAACTGGGAGGCAGGGGCTGGAGAGATGGCTCAGTGGTTGAGCACACTGCTCTTCCAGAGGTCCTGAGTTCAATTCTCAGCAACCATAAGTTTTCTCATAAGCTTCTATCATGGGATCTGATGCCTCCTGGTGTGCAGGTGTACATGCAGACAAGGCACCCATATACATAAAATATATAAACAAATAAATCTTAAAAATTAGTAAATAAAAAATAATATAAATGGGGCTTGATCAGAATCCAGAACACAGTAAATTTATAACTTTAAAGCCAATAAGAAACAAACATGTAGTAAAACAGACAAAACGTTTCTTTAATTTTATAGCATAATTTAAAAGGATCTTACCCCTAAACGTTAAGTGTTAATGACAGAACCTGTGGAAGATAATAGAGAAATTAGGAGTATCTGAGTTGGCATCCTGCCCAGGATGTTTCTGCACACAAGCCCCTGTTGAAAATGCACAGCCTCTATAGTGAAAGTTATTCAGAGCCCATCACCAAGGAGTCTAAGGAGTGACTAGGACTGAAAAAGACCTTACCAGTGGTTTTATCTGGTCATTGCTTACCACCCAGTTCCTAGAAAGATCCATCATATTAGCTCTCATTTTTTAGCCACCTAATTTTTTCTGTTGTGGGTAATAATCTTGCCGTGTTTGAGGGATTTGGGCTGGCTGGAGTTTAGAGCACATCATCAGGAGTTCAGGCAGCCCTAGGCTTCCTGGCAGTTTGATCCAGGCAGCCTGGCTCCAAGGACAGAGCTAGCTTATTAGTTTTTGTTGTTGTTGTTGTTTTTTCTTGAGAATCATTGAAATGAGTTAGAACTAATGGCCAGCAGATAAAATTTTGTTCTTTTTTTTCTAACAGAATATAATATATAAATCAACATTTAAACACCAAAGACAAGAGTAAAAAGTGACAAGTTTGTCTTTCCTTACTACAAGGGACAAGTTATGTGCTCTAGTCCATCTGTCCAGTGGTCTAAGACAACAGTCAAGGGGGTTGATTTTTTTCTGTCTCATAGCAAGAAAATCCACACAAATAGACACAAATAAACAAAAAACAGAAGTGGCACCAAAAGCCACAATAGTCTGGACTACACCAAAACCAGAATCAAGTGAGCGGTCGGACCCGGTGATCTGGCTGGCCGAGAGTGCTCTCCAAGTGGAGGGGAATTGACTCCCCTGCCTCGAGGTCAGGAAAGTCTTCCAGGCTCCCCGTGAGGAGGCACACTGTCTCCTGGCACAGGCAAAGAGCAACCTTGACACTGTGACTAACCCAAATGCTTGAGCTCCAAAGCGAAACTAACGAACATGGAGGGACAGAGAGACAGACAAGGAAGACAGACAAAGAAGAGTGGCGGCCGCCTTACCTAACTCCTTGACTAGAGTCCAGGTCTCAGAGGGGCTCTTCAGGCAGAGGAGATTTAGAGAGTTTGGCCTTAATGGGGGTCCTGAAGGGAGGACTGGGTAGGCCAGCTTTTACATTTCCCCAGACTTTTTCTAAGTTCTTCTTTAAGAAAATTTTCACTTTCATCTAATACATTTTTAATATCCTCATGAAAGTATCTAACATACAAGATATCATTAATCAGATTTCAATAGGAAAAGGCAGTGACAGGGACCTTTTCAGGGCCAAAGGTCCCATAGTAATCATTTAGAGTATCACCCACTCTCTTCCATCTTTTTACATCTATGGTTCCTTCTTGCGCGAACCAGGGACAAATGTTCTTGAGAAAGAGGAAAAAATGAACTAAATCTTTTTTTTAACCCTCGTTTCTCGTACCTTGAGTTAAATCTTTTTTCTTAACCCTAGTTCCTTGTGTCTTTAAGCCCACCTATGAACTTTTTTATATACACTAATTCCCTGTCCCATAATATCACCATCTGCTTACCTCCGATCTTCTCTTACGGAGTGGGCGTTTCTCCGCGGTGATCTCTGTGCAGGTCTTATCTCACGGGGTGGGCGTTTCTCCTTGGCAACATCTTTGCGGGTCTTCACTCACGGAGTGGACTTTCTCCGCAGCGACCTCAATGTATGATGCGACTGCAGTCTTAAGACGGTGCTCCTTACATGTTCCCCTGTGCCTCAGGCCCCACGTTGGGTGCCAATTCTGCCCCGGCCCGCGGGGTCTTCAAACAGAACCTAGGAAGGGGTGCCGGAGTGAAAAAAAGGACAGGAGACATGAAGAAATGAGGGCAAGTCTGGATTCTGATCAAGCCCCGTTTATGGAAATTCTTACATTGTTTATATAGGCAATATCTAGGGCAAGGGCAGGGTCGCTGTGGGAACCTAACGGCAGATATCCCGCCATCCGTCCTTGGGAGGAAGAACTCCAAGATTAGGGATTGAGCTCTGAGGGAATGCAGCTATGGAAGCAAGATAAGCAAGTGGCCTCCCAGGACCCGGAGGAGCCTGCTATGTGTCAGGCAGCAGTTCCCAAGGTCTGTGTGGAGTGGTCAGGTTGACCTCAGCCTGCTATGTGCCAGGCAGAGGTATAGAAAATGGAGTCTACAGGCAAGGTGGAATTGCCCAATGTTGTAAGCCAAGAGCCACTGAGGGCAGCTCCCCACCTTTCAGTACATTGAAATGGTCCCTGGATTGTGTTTTTGAATTTATCTACATTGCATGTGGATATTATCTACTAATTTCTTACACTGTAAATAAGACTGTAAAATCCACTTGGTTATGAGAAAGCTTCAAAGTGAACTGCATGTACAGTCTGTTGTTAAACCTTTTCCTTCTGAAAACCTCTTAAAATATTTTTTGTTCTTTTATAGTCTTTTAGGGCACATTCACTCTGTGGTTTAATTTTTCTGCCTTTTAAAACCAAAGTTATTGTTAATCAGGGTATAATCCATGTGCCCTTTTACCACAATACAAAGGCTCTCAGTGCAGTTCGTGTCCCTTAGTGTCTTCGGCTAGCACCCTAGTGCAACCTCACTGTCAATCCCAAAAGTAAAACCACACCCTTCCCCTTATCTCTGGCAGCCTTCCTAATTTGGGGGTGGTTTGTCTGTTCTAGACATTTCATATAGATGGAATACTACAGTATATGAGCTTTTATTTCTGACTTTTTTCACTTAGTACACTATCTTAATTTTTTTTCTGTTGTTGTTTTTTTGTTTTTTCAAGACAAGGTTTCTCTGTGTAGCCTTGGCTGTTCTGGACTCATTTTGTAGGCCAGGCTGGCCTTGAACTCATAGCAATCTGCCTGCCTCTGCCTCCTGAGTGCTGGGATTATCTTAATTTTAAAAAAACATTTATCCAAATTCTACCATGTTTCAGAAAGTCATTTTTCTGTAGTCAAAATAATGTCACTATATGATTAATAATGCATTCTAATACTTACTCATGAGCTAACAGACAATTTGAGTTGTTTCTGTTTTTTGGCTATTATATGTAATGCTACTGTGGATGTGTGTGTGTGTGTGTAAACATATCCCTTTAATTCTCTTGTCATATACCTGGGAATGAAATGGCTAGATAATGTGGTTGCTACATGTTTGACTTTTTGAGGAATGGCCAAGATCTTTTTCATAGTGGCTTTTTCACATTCTTACTAGGACAGAATGAGAATTCAAATTTTCTTTCATGTTTGTCAGCACTTGTTTTTTTTTTGTTGTTGTTGTCTTAATTAATTCATTTTTGTATGGGTAGTTTGCCTGCATGTATGTCTGTGCACTACATGTGTGCCTAGTGCCCACAGAGGCCAGAAGAGGGCATTGGATCCCTTGGGGCTCCAGATGGTTGGGAGCCACCGTGTGGATACTAGGAATTGGGATCAGGTCCTTTGGAAGAGCACGCACTGCTCTTACCCACTAAGCCACCTCTCCAGCCCCCATTTCCTTTTCTCTATATGAGTTATAATGTCTAAGTGAGGTGAAATGATCACTCACTGTGGTTTTGATTGTCATTTCCCAGTTGGAAATGAAAGATGCAGATCATCTTTATGTCGTTATCATGTATCTTCTTTGTATCCGAGTGTTTTACCCATTATAAATTAGATTGTTTTTATTATTTTGGTTCTTAAGTTAAAAATATTTTTTAGTCAAAATCAATAAATAATTGTGTGACAGAAATATTTATGTAGTACAGAGTGGAATTTTAAAGTCTTTCTGCAGTGTGTAATGATCTGGCCAGGGTACGTAGCTCACCCACCATCTCAGCACCAGTTATTTTGAGAGAATTTTATTATCTTGGCTTTTTTGAGACAGGGTTTCTTTACATAGTCCTGGCTGTCCTGGAACTTGCTCTGTAGACCAGGCTGGCCTCTAACTTAGAGATCCACCTGCCTCTGTCTCCTGGGTACTGAGATTAAAGGTGTGAGCCACCACTGCCTGGCTAATTGTTTATATTTTATAAGTAGAATTGTGAGCTTTGGCTTCTTGTTTCTCCACCCTATGCACCTTAAAATATCACAGGATACACTCTACTTTACGGCAGTGCTTTCAACAATGACAAGTCCTGTTTCAGTATTAACTCAGAAAGTTCCACTAGTAACTGCATAGTGTGGACTTTTAAGATAGGCATTTGACTTCAGGTGTCCTACCTTCTGGCTTTCGACATGTAACACTGTATGAGATACATACTGTTTTTGTATTCTGCTCAGCTGTATGACAAAACTTTTCCTGGGGAAATGCTACACACACGTCTACTCACTTCAGATAGGAATTTTTTGGTTGGTCCAAGATGGAGTCACCTAATACATTGTGGTGCTTTGAATAGGAATGGCCCACATAGACCATAGGGAGTGCACTGCTAGGAGGTGTGGCCTTGTTGGAGGAACTGTGTCACTGGGGATGGGCTTTGAGGTCTCATATATGCTTAAACTTCACCCAGTGTGGCACCCAGTCTCCTGCTGCTGCCTGCTAATTAAGATGTAGAGCTCTCCGCACCTTCTCCAGCACCAGGATGCCTGGGTGCCACTGTAGTTCCCGCTGTAACGAGAATGGACTAACCCTCTCGGACTGGAAGCCAGCCCCGATCACATGTTACCTTGTAAGACTTGTCTTGGTGCTCTCCACGCTTAGGAATGGAGAGAGTGCTTCGTGGATGCCAAGCCCTTTCCTACCAAAGAGCTACCGTCTTCCTTCATCATAGAGTTCCAGGTTCTTACACGCTGTGGGCAGGCTCTGGAGCTCTGAGATAGCTAGTTATGGCTGGTTCTGCTTCATGGCTACCACTTGGGGCATGCAATGTGCAATGGTGTCCAATTCTTTTCTTCCTGCTCTACTCTGTGGGATGTTTGGACTAGTCTCTGGTTTGGTTACACGAGTTTTTAATGTGTGTCTATATGATAAACACCCGTGTCTGTTTCTAGGCAAGTTTAGTTCTATTATAGTGCCAGGTTAAATTGTCTTGTATTTTTATTACCACTACTGCCTTTCAGTTAGTGACAAATCAAAATCCACATCTCTGCAATGTTGAAATCATTTGCTTATTAGGAAGATGCATCCGCTTGTGCCAGTCTGTGTCTACTTATGTTTGCCGATGACTTTATTTTTATGTGTTCTTCTTGTCCATTCTGTCTTGTAACTGGACATTGTCCATGCATATGAAGACTATTGACTACTATTTGATAATTGAAAATATTCATAATTTTCTGGGCTATCCAAGTACTTGATTTAGTTTTATATTGTTTCTTTAAAAAATTTTATTATGCCACCATATCCTCTGCCTAGAAAGTTCATTTTGCTTACAAAAAAAAAAAAAAAAAAAAAAAAAAAAAAAAAAAAAAAGAAGAAGAAGAAGAAGAAGAAGAAGAAGAAGAAGAAGAGATGGCTCAGAGGTTAAGAGCACTGGCTGCTCTTCTGGAGGTCCTGAGTTTAATTCCCAGTAACCACATGGTGGCCCCCAGCCATCTGTAATGTGATCTGATGCCCTCTTCCAGCCTGCACATGTACACATATACATAATAATAATTTTTAAAAAGTTGTCTTGGTCGTGGTGTCTCTTCACAGCAATGGAAATCCTAAGACAGACACCAAAATGAACTGCCAACCTACATGGGAACCAGCTTCTTCAGGGAAATGCAAATGGACCGCTCTGCGCTTCCCAGAGGTCATCTGACCCTTACCTCAGCTGAACAGCTTGTCCACAACATCCTGGTACCTTAGTGACCAGAAGTGTCCTCATAAAGAATTTTTGCTTACAGCAGTTCCTTTTCCCACAATGCTTTTTGGCCACTGTCCTGCCTAACTAAAACCACCCTCTAAGAGCCCAGACTTTGTTTTTGGTGGGACTGCTCTTCCTTCTCTTGGACAGCCTGGTAGATTTTGCCTCCAATAGTTTTGTTTCAGCCTCAGAAGTGTGCTGGCCCTCTCCTTCTCTTGTTTAGCCTCACAGGGATACTGTTGGGGGTTGCCATGAGTTAAGGTACACTCAATTCCAGTGTCCACCGAAGCCCAGGTGTTTAGAACATTAGTGGGTGACCAATAAATCTGTAATTCAACATGTATGGCCCTCACTTGTAGTCAACCTTGGCCACCTCATTAAGGAACACCTTAGCAGGGCTCCCACTCAGGGACACCTTCTTCTTCTTCCATAGAAGGTTCTGTGGGGACCACTGTATTTATTTCTTGTTTCTTTTAGCCCTTTGGTGACCTGCTGGTCAGGCTTTGAGGCCTTCCAAAGACAAGCACAGAAGTTGGCTTTCCATCAGTATTTTCCCTAAGAACTCCAGCTTGATACAAGCCTAGTGACATTGTGCTCAGGCGACCGGGACAGACCTCCTCCTGTGCTTTCCCATCTTTCATCTGCCCTAGGTTGCTCTCTCACTTTACAGTCACTCTTTATGTGCTAGTGTAAACCACCTAGAGCTGCTGAGGCCTCTGCTTTGTAAAGACCCCATCCTGGGGCTCCATAGAGCCACTAAGCTTTCTGACTAATCTCACGGTCCTTGAATCAGCTTTTTCCTTAGCTCTTCTGTGAGCACAGTCCTGTCTGGCTCAGGGAACTGAGGCCCACACTGAGCTTCTCTTCTTCCTACTTCCCTCACTAGTGCCACGCCCTCCTCTATTGTCTTCCGTTCTTGTTCGCTTATGGAGACTTCAGATGGAGATAACCACGTGCTCCTAGCGGCTTTGATAAGTCAGGCCACTGGGGACTGACTTCCCTCAGCTGTCGCAGCTTATGTAGCTTTTGCCTTACTGGGGAGGGGTAGTCCTGTCACTCAGTTTTGCTGCCTCCATCGAAGGCAGACTGGTCCCATCTACTCCCGTGTCCCACAGCCTCATGCCAGTCCGCAATAGGCTCTTGGCTTTTAAAATCTTCCCCAGTCCCAGCATCTCAGGTGCTGAGTATGCCCTCATTACCACAGTTGTCAGCGCCCTGTCTGCATGCTTGATGGTAGGCGGTCCCTTCGGTTTCTTACTAAAGTTGGACCTGTGGGTGTCCTCTATTGCGTTACCATGTCCTCCTCCTCCTCCTCACTCCCTGAGTCTTCCCATGGGTTCCAAGTTCTTGGATCCCAGGAAGGGTTTTTGACATGAATCTTAACTTGTATTTTCTTTATCTTCCAGCCCTCAAGCCTTAAGCAGCAAGCCAACATCTCAGCCTTTCATTTATCTAATAGTCTCAGATCAGAGGCGACGCAGAGGGCACTGCCCCATCTCCCTTTTCTGTTGCACTTGCTCCTCTGCACAAACACCTCAGCCTCGGCTGCATTCCTAACTCCACACAGCGGAGGCCAGGCAGCCTCTGCCTCCACTCTTGTGTGCTAATCTTAAAGACAGCAAGATTTTCTCTAAACCTTTAACTGTTTTCAGGGCAACTCCGTATTCACATGGTGACCCTGCTCATCAAGCAGGCAAGCCCCCATCCCACACAGATGATGACTACCACCCAGTCACCCATAAAGGCCTGTCTCACTGCCCATAGCAAGAACCACGCGACTGCTGTCATAGCACAAAGGCACACTAACACACAGCATACAACAAAGGACAACTCTAGCAGAATTTTCTCCTCAGATGCTCCCACCTCAGGCTTCTCAGCCTCAGTCGTATGCCTTGCTACTTATATCTAGGACCATTCATTCACTTCTCTCCAGCTCATCCGTGGTTCTGTTTTGTTCAGGAGCCAATTATGTTGTATGACAAAACTTTTACTGGACAAAGTATCTGCTCACCCAAGATACAGGGAGCCCACGATAGACCAAAGTACAGATACCACCAAAGTTCATCTTGGTGAACCATTGATATATATATATAATTTATTTTTGTTTTATGTGCATTGATGTTTTGCCTACATGTATATGTCTGTGTAAAGGTGTCAGATCTTGGAGTTACAGACAGTTGTCAACTGCCATATGGGTGCTGGGAATTGAACCCATGTTCTTTGGAAGAGCAGTCAGTGCTCTTAAACATTGAGCCATCTCTCCAGCCCCGAACCAGTTATTTTTATTGGAGTTCCTTACAGGAGCAGAAATGGCCCAAAGACAGGTAGCAGTATCACCAATGCCCACCTAAACCTCTTCCAGGCCTCAGTCTTTTTTGCACCTTGCCTTATCTGAAGTATTTCTTCTTCTTCTTCTTCTTCTTCTTCTTCTTCTTCTTCTTCTTCTTCTTCTTCTTCTTCTTCTTCTTCTTCCTCCTCCTCCTCCTCCTCCTCCTCCTCCTCCTCCTCTTCCTCCTCCTCCTCCTCCTCTTCCTCCATCCTCCTTGCAGGGAAAGGCCTAGAGAATCTGCTTCAGGGACTTCCTGAAGCTATTCTGAGTTGTTTACCTCCTGCTTAGGAAATGTAGAACTGAATGTTCTAGTCTCAGAGGAAACTGTTACACAATGTCTTATGCTGTGAAAAGATCCCATGGCCATGGCAACATTTTGTTTTGTTTTGTTTTTCAAGACAGAGTTGTTTCTGGCTGTCATGGCCTCACTTTGTAGACCAGGCTGGACTTGAACTCAGAGAGATCTGTCTGCCTCTGCCTCCCAAGTGCTGGGATTAAAGGCGTGTGCCACCATATTCGGCAACTTTTATAAAGGAAAGCACTTTGTTGGCTGTCTTATTACCCTTGTCAGTATGTTCAGAGGGCCATTGTCAGAATGACTGGAAGCATGGTGGCAGGAGGCAGAGAAGTATCTAAGAACTCCCCACTGGGCCTGGCTTGAGCATCTTAACCCTCAAAGCCCACCCCCAGTCACAACTTCTCTAACAAGGCCACACCTCCTAGTAGTGCCACTCCCTCTTGACCTATGGGGGCCGGTTTCATTCAAACCACCACGCATCACATGTCGTCGCCTCAGATTTAATTTCAAATGCTTTATCATGATTGCGCTCTTCTGAGGGATGGGAGAGCAAGAGAGAGGGAGAAGAGGAAAAGGAAAGGGAGAGGAGGGGAGGGGAGAGGGAGTCAGAATGCCTTTAGTGAGCCAAAAAGATATCCAGTAATTCTGGTTTTAGGATGGTTTTATTTTATTTACTTATTTATTTATTGAGAAAGGGTCTCTAGCCAAGGCTGGATTCACCCTCTCCACATAGCAAAGGAGGCCCTTGATCCTCAGTTTCCTAATGCTGGGTTAAGGCTTTTTTTTTTTTTTTCTTGTAAGGAAGTCATCAGAAACAGGTTTGATATTCTTCAATTATTCCCACCTCAGTAGTGTGTGTGCTAACCTCAGACTGGGTGCAGTAATAAAATCCAACATGAAATTAGTGCTCAGTGATCGTGTCAGACAATCACAGCCGTTCACAGTTGCTCTTTGAACGTCTGAACAGTCATTCTGATCATGTTACAGGGGATAACTGGACGCTGACAACTATGAGCTATTATAAAAAACATGAATTGCACGGCAGTCTGTATCAAAGCACAGAGAACAGATCTGAACTGTGTGTACTAAAATGTCAGCTGATTATCTCTGCTCATTAGGATTCTGATGTTTTGTTATCTTCAAAGGAATCATATATTGCTCGGACATTTTGGAACACGCTGAGTTCTGTGCCGTGTCACACCTCATCCTGCACCTTAGATCTTCAAACCGCGTGTTGTAGTTTTCAGTAATGTGGGTGTGATTAATTTCATCTATTCCTAGACCCTCATATTCATAGAGGTGGCTATAGAACCAGCACATTATGAGAAGGAAGCTTCCATGTGTGCTTGGTGACTTTATTTCTTGGCACTATGGTAGTTTTGTGCCCAGTGTTTGTTTGGCTAGTTAATGATTACACATGACTGTGCAATCTCAGCCATTCTGTCAGAGAAATGACAGAAGTAAAAGCTCTTTTTTTTCTGAAAAGGGTACTATAATTAGTATTCTATTGATGTACATATCTCTCTATCTCTGTATCTCTACCTATATTCTAGAAAATGAATTTATATCTTGATATATAATTATATATACATGCATATATTCTATCCTCCATTTGTACTAAGCTTTAATGACAAAGTTCAAGTAGTATTGATAAAATGCATTTCCAGTGACTCACTGATGATTATATTGTAAACAGTGAAAACACCTAGAGTGACTACAGCTGTACCCTGAGGAATCGTGTAGAAGATTGCAGCACTAACTCCAGCCAGTGCCAGTTGAATCCCTTATTAAGATTCAAATAATCAAATCTAATATTTGCAGGGCTAAGTGAGGAGAGAGTAGAGCTAACAGAGATAGATCAAGATCGGGGGTAAATGCCATGAGCCATTTTTGCCTGGTGACATCTAGAACTGCCCGTAAGGGGGACTGCAGACCTGGTGACGGATTAGTTCTTTGTGACTGGTTTGCAAACTGTTGCAGCTGCTTTAGCGGAACTTTGGGTTACTGAGGGTGGCTCTGGACGGTGATCCTTAAAAAAAAAAGTTTTGTCTTTAGGAACTTGCATGTATGTAACTGTAGATTGTTTCCTGTTAAGCAGTGATTTTAAAAATCATAGCACTTTAAGATGTTGATTATAATCAGGAAATGCTATTGTTTCAAATATCTAATGACTGTGACTTGAGGGTTTTTTGTTTTTTTCCTTCTCCCTCTAGTGGGCAGAAACTATTTTTAAAATTATAACATGGCAGGGTTCATTTGTATGGGTATGTTACAATATACTCTCAGATTTACAAAATAATTAGAAATGTTCTTATTTCAGAAATGTTAAAGAAAGTGCTCTGTTCCTTTACAGGCATAACAGCGGCTCCTTGAATGTCGAGGATGTTCTTACCAGCTTTGACAATACAGGGAATGTTTGTAAGTTATACGCCAGCTGTAAAATATCTTCAGTTTCCCCTACTGTTTATTACACTTATTATATGTTTGTATTTATATATGTGTGTGTACACACATATACATATATTCTTATATGTGTGTGCACACACACACGTACATATTAGAAACCCTTGGTGCCTCATAGAAGATGCACACTAAACAGAGGATGGCAGTTCTTATCAAAACTTTATGGCGATGTGTTGTGCGTGCAACAGGATATAGATTAGAGAGAGGCCTGGGCTCTCTAGTACCCTCCCTTCGGCTTCTTATCCATTAGCCCAGCTGTTGGTCTGCTCGCCCCTTTGCTATGTTTTGGGGGCTTTACTCTTCGCTTTTAGTGCAGATTCAACCCAGAACATGTTCTTCATGATGTCATTATACTTAAAATGTAAGTTTTTGTTTATATAGTATGTTTTTGCCTAAGCCTCTTATTAATTGGTGATCTATTTCTCCTCTGAGAACTTCACTTAATTCTAAAATAATTGCATCTGATAAAAGAAATCAGCTAAGAATATGTTTATAGATAAGTAACCTCACAGTTAAATAACATTATAAGAGCTATATGTGCCTCCTAAGTTGTAGCCTAGGGTACTTGCTACTGATATTTGAAAATAATCAATCAATAGTAAAATATGATGATTTTAAATTAAAAAATAACTCGATTTTTTTCCTCAGAGGAAATTAGAACAAATCTTTAATTACTTAATATCTATACTTAAATGTTAAACTTTGCCAGCAGTACTGTTTTATTGTATGGATGGATTGTAATTGAGTGGACACCATAGTTCTATGTCCACATTGTAGTGAGATTTTGCTTATATAGAAAAGTTATGTTTGCTACTAAGGAATCTATAAATGTTCTATTCTGAAATTACCCTGAAATATTTAATATGGCGTAGGTTTCTTTCATGGATAGTAATAAGCTACCTTTCAGTGTATATGTGTTGGCCGTCACTGAATCCTGACTTAGGTGTGTGTTTTGTTGGGAGCTGGGCGAGGACTGGTCAGGGATGCTGTGGTGGTTGAGGCACAGTCTCCTTTATACTGGCGTAACGTTAGCTATCATCAAGCAAGCCCCATGCACGCACATGTTTAGAACATAACCCTGGGATGTGGAATAAAGAATTTTTAATTCAGTAACATAGAACAAGGATTGTTTTCCAGGCTCAGTATGAAATAGGGCCGCTAGCTGGCAGCACTACATATGATAAAAATAGTTTCTAGTGGTCCAAGTTATTATGTCACATATCAACAGCTGTCTTCTCCCTCTTTAACATTGTCTCCATCACCCACACCCTGAAGTTCTCCCACAGACTGATGGAGAAATCGTGTGTGAGCATGCTCTTCCCTGCCCTCTGTCATTTTGTAGGAAACTTCAGAATGAGAGACATCTATACCTGAAGCAACTTATGTGGTCTCTGTGAACTTGAGTAGAACTCTGTTTCTCAGGGTTGATACTCAGTAAGTGGAAGCTACTTATTTATTGTTCCGGGTGATCGGCACTTCTCAAACTTGTTTATAGGGTTTTATAAGTATGTACAATTTGGGTTAAAGATTAACTTAAAATAAACATAAGTTAAAAAGAGACACTAAGAATTATTTTGATGTTTTAAAATGAACTATTTTGATTGAATTAAATATAAAAGACTAGAAAAATTAGATAAATAACAAAAGAGTTTATTAAAATGTTTATCATAACAGAGTCTTACGAACCTGAAAATAAGCCAGGTGTGGTGGCACACGCCTGTAATCCCAGTACCCCAGAGGCAGAGCAGGTGGATTGCTGTGAGTTCGAGGCCAGCCTAGTCTACAGAGTAAGTCCAGGACAGCCAAGATAACATAGAAAAACCCTGTCTTGAAAAACCAAAACCAAAACAACACAACAATAACCACAACAACAAAAGAAGCTGAAAATAAGCCAGGTGTGGCGCACGCCTTTAATCGCAGCACTTGGGAGACAGAGCAGGCGGATCGCTGTGAGTTTGAGGCCAGCCTGGTCTACAAAGTGAGTCCAGGACAGCCAGGGCTAAACAGAGAGACCCTGTCCCGAAAAAACAAAAAACAAAAAACAATAAACAAACAAACAAAAAACCCTGAAAATATTGTCAGGTAACTGATGCAGTAACAACACAAGGTGAATTAGGCTTTTTCATATGTAACTATTTTTGGAATGTGGTATGTGTGTTGTGCAGTGTGTTTGTGTGCTCATGTGGGTGCTTGTATGCGTATATGCATGTGTGTGGAGGCCTGGGGTTGAGGTTAGAGCCTTTTCTGTTGCTTTCTACCCAGTCACTGAGGCAAGGTTTCTTGAGCTTGTCCATGCAGCCAGGCTAGATACCCAGATTGCTCTGGGGGGAGCCCCTGGGTGCTAGCTAGCACTGGACACCAGCCACCATGCCCACCTGGTGTTTATGTGGGTTCTGGGATATGAACTCTGGTCCTTGTGATTGTGCGGCAAGTGCTTTCTCCACCGAGCCATCTCCTAGTCCTTATGCAATGTTTTGCATTTAGTGTTTTATGTTATATGATGAGCATGCTGTCCTTCATCCTTCCTTCATCTTTCTTCCTGCGCCTCTTCTTTGCTCTTAGTTCTCTTTGTCCCCCTGGACAGTTCTACTTCCATGTCATACATGCTTTATGTGACTGCATTCACTCTTAAGTACATAGCTGTATTTATTCTTAAGAGGAATAGCTATTGAAATCTCACTTAGTGGGTAAATGGGTAAAGTCTTATTGCAACAAAGTAATACTAGTTACAACTTTTATGTAAGCTTCGTCATAAAATGTTTGTGGACAAAAAAGTAATTGAGTTTCATTAGTGTTGTTAGGTTGAGTCTGAGTGGGAAGCCCAGCAGAGGGCGCCACAGCATAATTCTGTTTCAGAGCACAGTGTGCAGGGACAACAATAATTGTAATCTTTCATTGTATAAACATTTACAGATGTGTTTATATACTTTCATTGATTTATTTCTAATATATTTAATGCATTCCCAATCATTAATATAAAAAGCTTTCCTTATCTTTCAATTCATTTTGCTTTTGTTAGTAATATCATTTTTTTTTTTTTTTTTTTTTTGTATTTCTAGCTTTAAGGAAAAGAATAGCTCTGATCTTCTAACCCTAATGGGGGCTTGAGTTATGCCGAGGAACATGAGTTTGTATAGAACTAGTGTGACAGTCTGCACAGGGACGTTATCAGTGAGGAAAGAAGCTGCTAACGGTAGAGATGATGGGCACAAGCACTTAGGTTCTGCAGGCTAATGCTACTTAATAACAGAAAAAAAACCAGTTAGACTATTTTAGAATCTCAGCATTCAGATGTGTCTGTCCAGTAAACACAGCACACTCATCGTGTGGTGGAGCCATCCATCACAAATGTAAAATCAAGTCATGGTTGTGCTCGTTGCAGATTTTTAGAGATTTCTAGAATTTTCTAAACTACTTGGAAAAATCTTCCTGATTATCTGATCTTTTATTTCCTGATGTACTGGAAAAGAAAATATTCTTTGTACTTGCTTTTGTTACTTATGTTTTGTTTGTGAACATCTAAGCTTAAAATGGTTTCTAATCTTGAGATGTTTTCACTACTTGACTTTTTCCCAATGATGTAAGAAGAAATTAAAATGGATTTCATGGGCTGGATATGGTGTGACTCAGTGGTGATGTTTGCCTACCATTCACAAGTACCTAGGCTTGGCTCTTAGTCCCAAAAGAACCAAGTGTCATGCAAAATTAATCATTTCTGCATACCAACTTATTGCTGTAGGAACCCAACACTGTCTTTGTGGATTTCCTTTTGCTCTTGTAGAAGACCAACTATTTGAAAGTCAGCCTCCCTAAAGATAGGCTCATCTGTTTCATTCTCTGGTTCTCACAGTTCAAGACCACTCCTCCTGAGACACTCAAGCCGCTCTGCAGAGGGAGTGTGTGCTACTGACCCGTGTGTCTAGAAAGCGATGCCATCCTGTGAGCTAGGGAGAAGTGTAAGACCACAGCCTTCACCTCCAGCGAGGGTCACTTCTGCTGACACCTGTGAGCACAGGGCACTGTTTGGGATGGCTGTAGCCAATTTCCTGCTTCTGTTTTCTCTGTGGGCAGAGGCCCCCTTTCCTGCCAGTCCCCTTGGTCTCTGATCAGAGAAGCCCCACCATGCTATGATTCTCTAAAAGCCTTTTTCTCTAAAATTGTTGCTTTTTTTTTTTTTACTCAAAAAAAAAAAAAAAAAAGTATTTTTGTAGACAGGATGTTTCTTTGTTGTTTTGGCTATCCCAGAGCTCACTGTGCAGACCAAGCTGGCCCTGAATTCACAGAGATCCTCCTGTTTCTGCCTCTTGCATGTTGAGATTGAAGGCCTCCACCACCACACCTGGCCAGAATTGAATTTTTGAAGATGTGACTGTTCTTGTCTTAGTTGATAATATATTTGGATATCATGGCATCTAACACAGTTATTTGGTATTTATAAAGCCTTCTATGTGCTTGGGAGTGTCATAGTTTTGCTTACATATTTTTAATATAGTTTTTTATATTTTTATATACTATAAAATATATATAAAACAAAACTATATAAAATATCTTATATTTTATATAGTATTTTAAAATAGTAATCTTATGATAGCCTGAACAGATGAATCAGTATTTCTCAAACAATTTATTGCATATACACAACATATGTGCCACATTGGTAATATATAGAATTTAATAATAATATTTCACTAACTAGGAATGTAAAAATAATGAAAATTTAGAAATAATTCTATAAATGTAGACCTATATATAATATATATGCCAGTAGTTATAAATTATTGCAATATTTTAGTGTTAGTCAGAATTTTTGGCTAATGTTGTAGCTTCATTTTGAAGAATGTACTAGTAAAACCCCTTCTGCTGTTCTTTTAATTTTTCCCTCCTCCGCCTGGGCTATGATAGGACCCTGTCATTGGTAGATGTCTCCCGGCTTCCTGAACATGTTTGTAGACACACTTCCCTCCATACTTCCACATGTGGTGATGGTGATCTGCTCCGCACTGCGTCGTAGGGCACCCCTGAGCTTTAATGCATACAGCTCTAGTCTTTTCTGCAGTCTTCCTACCTGTTTAGTCTGTCTTCAGATGTGCCTAAAGCTGATCTCTTTTAGACTAGGAATCAAATATTACCAGAGGAAAGGGTCTTACTAAGACATTTTTATTTAGTTTTGTTTTGTTTTGCTTGAGACAGGGTTTCTCTATGTAGCCTGGTTGACCTGGTCTCACTTTGTAGACCAGGCTGGCCTTGCAGGCTTCTGCTTCCCATATGCTGGGATTAAAGTCATGTACCACCACTGCCTTGCATATATATATATATATATATATATATATATATATATATATATATATATATATATATATATATAATCTTTAAGATACATTTTAGTTGTCCTGTTTCATAATTATTTTTAGTTGTCCTGTTACATAATTATTTTGTTATATAATTTCACAATGCCAGGTTGAATTTAAAAATGTATTCTCATTAAAATAAAGTTAGGTTTTATATATTTTTAATGATTTATTTTATTTTATGAACATTGGCATTCTGCCTGCTTGTATGTGTATGTGGGTGTCAGATCCCCTGGAACTGGAGTTATAGACTGTTGTGAGCTGCCATGTGGGTACTGGGAACTGAACCCAGGTCCTTTGGAAGAGTAGCCACTGTGTGCTCTCTCTCTCTCTCTCCCCCTCTTCCTCTCTCTCTCTCTCCCCCCTCCCTCTCTCTCCCTCTCTCTAGCATATTCATTTATATTATTATACATATATACAATGAACTACCTACAGCAAGAAAAATCACGAAACAATCAGGAATTATATAAATGTCACATTCATAGTGTTTTGGTTATTTGTATTTGGCAACTTTGAAGAAAACATCTTTCCTATCTTGGTGCATCTAAAATTCTGATTGTAAATCCATGTCTATCATATCTCATCTTTATCAACTTAAAACATCTCTCTAGACCTAAAAACATCTTAACCCCTAAACAACTAAGCTTAATTGTAAAACTAAACTATCTGGTCTTCAACCCCATCAGAGATTTGAGAAGGAATAAAATTAATTACCTGAGTGAACAGGAAGTGCAGGTTAGCAGCTTCCACAGTGAAAAAAACGACAGAGACAGTTTGCTGCCTGAACAGTCACTCAACACTTTCTATAACATTGGAACATTATCTTCAGCCTTCTGACCCAGTACCCAGGCTTGCCCATTTTTAGGCAGAATTCTGTCTGTGGCAGAAATGAGGACACTTTGCCCAGTGGCTTGTTTGCCACATTTGAAGCCATCTCCATAAGGAGGTTCTTTGATGCCCATCATCCTCTTTGAGGTAGACTGGGTGTTGCCAGGAGTTAACCTGTCTCATTTTCTATGAATCTTTAAAATAATAAAAACATCTTTAAATACCATATTCTGTAGGTCTTTGAGGTTTTTGAAGACCTCATCTAACTATTTTACCTTAGCTATCTATATAATCATATCTATCTGTTAAACCTAGAATGTATATTCTTGTGATAGAAATAGACTAGTGACTGACATGACCATGATTTGATTAACTAACAATTAACTTGTATAACTTACTTATCCTAAACAGCCTGCAATAGCATTTTCAAAGTATAAACCTTGTATTATAATTGAGTTGTGGTCGGGCGGTGGTGGCTCATGAGGATCGCTGTGAGTTCGTGGCCAGCCTGGTCTACAAAGTGAGTCCAGGACAGGCAAGGCTACACAGAGAAACCCTGTCTTGAAAAACAAAAATCAAAAACAAAAACAAAAAAAAAATTGAGTTGTATAGGTACAATGCTTCATAGTAGAGTAGAAATATATATATGTGTGAAGAGTAATCTTAAGTAGCCAGTGCTCTTCTTAACTGCTGAGCCAACTCTCCAGTCCATATATGTATGTGTGTGTGTGTGTGTGTGTGTGTGTGTGTGTGTGTGTGTGTGTGTATGAATGACATCTATAGAGATATTTAATGCATATGTGACATACACATGCGTTGTATACCTGTAACACATTAGAAAGCATGCGTGTGTAAAGTACATTATATTGGTAAGTTGTCACATGTGGGGCTGATCCTCCACTTCAGAGCCAAGCCCCTTGTCCGGGGTGGGCTGGGATCCCTAACTGCCGAGAGGGATGAGAAGGGCAAAGCAGCCCAAGAGTAAAGACTCTGCTCTGGAGAGGAGGTGGGAGGTGAGTGTTTCCAGCAGAGGTTGCTGTTTATCCCAGGGTGTAAGCTGCCCACAGTGGAAACCAGAGCGGGAAGTTCAGCTTAGGAAGCTCATCAATGAAAAGATAAAAACTCAGCCGGAAACTCTAGCTGACTCTTTCCCTGGGCCTTTTCCAGTCAGTGTCTGCTGGGTGGTAGTGTCGGGCCTGCAGGTCAGCTGTCTTCACTGCGCTTTAGTCCCTTGTGCCTGCTGTATACCTACTCACCTCACCCAGTCAACACTGAGGACACAGCAGTCCTGATCATTCTCCATATGAACAGTGTGTAAACACATGTGCAAGTCCTGTGTGGATAACATAGCCGTCTTTTATCTGTTTACATGCATGTCTTGTGACCTATATCCATCCATACTCTATATCTCTACGCAAGCACACGCAGATGTTTTAGTAAAACAGTTTAAGAAATAAGAAAATTTGAGCTTTTTATGGGTCACTCACTGTTCTAGTTTCAAATAAGTGTCATCATAGAAAGTATATGTAGAATTAAGATTTAGCTCTCCTCACTCCTAAGAAACACTAACTACTTTGTATTATGATAAACATATAAGATGTTAAGCTGTATGTGATGGTACATACTGAATTTTTTTATCAGGAGTGTTGGTATTGTCTGCTTCATTCTTGATTTTTTTTTGTTTTGTTTTGTTTTTTGTTTTTGAGGGAGGGTTTCTCTATGTGTCCCCAGCTGTCCTGAACTTGCCTCTGCCTCCTGAGCTGGGATTAAAGGCGTGTGCCACACACTGCCCAGCTCTCATTCTTGAACTTTTTAGTTCTCTGATTATTAGAAAATAATACAACGTAGGAAGTACGTTTCCTATATAAATATTTCACATTACTTTGTCATGTGCAATGCAATGTTGAGTGATCTGTATAGCTAAAACAGTATGGCATTCAAGTAGTAACACAATAAGTGTTTATTTATAAATAAATAAGAAGAGAGGGTTCTCACAGACCTTAGCATCCAGCACTCATATGACCAAGGTGACAGGAAAGGATTGTTTTTTTTTTTTTAATTGATACTTTTAAGAACATTTAACTAGGAATTTAAAAAAATAACAAAGCCAACTCCCTCCTTTATTCTATATCAATATAAATATAAGTTGGATAAAATGTTTAATTGGAAACTGACAATCCTGTATATTCCAGATGAGCACTTTTGTTGGATTGAGACAGAGATGCCCTTCTAAATGTAATCCAAATGACTGTGATTCAAGATTAATAAATAGGTGGACTGAAAATTTAAGGACACTTCATTTAAAAAGCGGCAGCGAGAAGCTGGAATGTAAGTGGTGCACTGGCAGTTCTTATGTGAGAAGAGTATGCAGACAAAAGTGTGTTCTCTAGAGACAGCATTCAGGAGAAGCAGCAGAAAGGCCACTACAAGCAGGTGAGCAGCAGTTCACCGTCACAGAGGCAGCCTGGAGGTTCATTTAACCGTGTTAAGTGTCTAGTTTTTTATTATTCCCTTTCTGAAAAATAATGCAGCTATTGTATAAAGCTATAAGTAAAGAGATGCACTTCAGCACAACGAATGTACATGTTTAGTTTAGTGACTTAATTATAGATACTCCATGCAGTGGGATACTATATAGTTGTTGACAACATGTAAAACAGATTGAGTTAAAAACCAGTACAGTAGGGGCTAGAGAGATGGCTCAGTGGTTAAGAGCACTGACTGCTCTTTCACAGGTCCTGAATTCAATTCCCAGCACCCACATGGCAGCTTACAACTGTCTGTAACTATAGTCTCATGAGACCCAATGCCCTTTTTTGGTGTACAGATGTGCATACAGACAAAACACCTATATACACAAATAAATAGATTTAGAAATCAGTATAGTACATGTATTTATTTACTTATATGTGTGTGTGTGCAGTTTGTGTGTTTGGATGCACATGTACTGGTGTCCTGTGTGTGTGTGTGTGTGTGTGAGAGAGAGAGGGGGGGGAGGGAGGGAGAAAGACAGACAGGGAAGACAGAGCAAGCAGGGAAGGACAGAGGACAATTTTGGATGCCATCTTCATTCTCAGGAAACCTCCCACCTCTTTTGAACCAGCACCTCTCATTGGCTTGGAACTCATCAGTCAGGCTAGACTGCAGGGTTAGGAAGCTGCCTTCTGTCTCCCCATTCCCAGGGCTACGGTCACAAGCATGTCCCAGCACAGTTGGCATGTTACCACGGCTCTGTCGGCTGACCTATGCACCCATGCCTGGGCGACATCTCCCTAGCCCACATGGGCTCCTGCTTCTGTAAGCCAGGGACACCGCAGCATATGGGAACAGCTGTGGTTATGCGCAGAGCTGTGCTTCTCTGCTCGGTGCCTTGTTGGGATCATGAGTAATTTGCATTTTCTTCATTATGCTTTCCAGGATTGTTTGAATTTTTATGGTATATATTACTTTTACAACTAGGAAGGAAAAAAGATTACTTTCATTTTTTTTTTTTTTTTTATAAGTACACTTTAACTTCCAAGAGGAGTATTTATCCTTGAAAGCTGTGATACAAATCTCAAATTGTTGGGCTGGAGTGATGGCTCAGAGGTTAAGAGCACTGACTGCTCTTTCAAGAGGTTCTGAGTTCAGTTCCCAGCAACCACATGGTGGCTCACAACCATCTATAATGTGATCTGATGCCGTCTTCTGGCCTGTAGATGTATATGCAGGCAGAGCACTGTATACATAATAATAAATAAATAAATCTTTAAAAAAAACTCAGATTGTTAAAGAATAAGGAAAGAATGCATTTTCCAGTTTAAAAAAACAGATACTGTTATTTTTTTTTTTTCTCCAAGGGGCTCACAGTGGTCAGATGTCAGTGTCTCCCAGTACAGTTTCAAGAATTCAAAAATCAAATCAATCAAAAAATATTCTTCTGATTTTTCGAGACAGTATTTCTCTATGTACCCTGGCTGTCCTGGACTAGCTTTATAAACTAGGCTGGCCTTGAACTCACAGAGATCTGCTTGCCTCTGCCTCCTGAGTGCTGGTGTTAAAAGCGTGTGCCGCTACCACTCAGAAATCAAACATACAAAAAATTAAAGTCACTCTGTGATCAGTTTTGGGCAAGCTTTCTAACTTCCTTAGGAAAACGATTTCATAAGATTTTCTGTGTTTCCTCTGCTTAGGTAGACAGCAGCTGTGTACCGTGAGGAAAGCTGCTGCTGGGCAGTGTCGGCACCAGGCCTGGCTCCTGGTCTTTCTTAAGTCTCGTAACACATATAGCCTTTGATTACAAGCTCTTAGAAAAGGGTAGAGTGCACATGCACTGGTGTCGTGTGTGTGTGTGTGTGTGTGTGTGTGTATGTGTGTGTGTATGCACACGCACGCGCACATGTGTGTGTGTGAGGGGGGGAGGAGAGAGAGAGGGAGAGCACATACATATATTCATATTAAGGAATAAGGAAACAATGGATTTTACCTATCAAAATTTTACACTTACAAATACATCTTACCAGTTGTAAAAGTAATATATACCATAAAAATTACATTAAGTGGGGTGGGTGGTTCACTATCTGACTCCAAGTACCATAGTTGGGAGAATGTATTCTTTTCTTTTGGCTCAATGTTGGGTAAACATGGCCCAAGCTATGCAGAACCCTCACATTTGATGTTAGGGTTACCAGGCAAGGAACATTTATTTAGAAGATACCTCTTTTTAAATGTATTTTTTACATTTTCATGTGAGATGCCAGGCAGTTGGAAGACACATTTGGATCTCTCCTTATAATGTATGTTTTTGCATCTTTATCTGAAACAAGGAGTTGGAGAGTTTCTCTTTGAAAACAGAAGGCAGCATTATAAAAGGCCTGAAGAAACGAAGCCCTGAGGCTTCCTAGATCCGAGGCCACACTGAAAGGTAGCCTGTGTCTGTCGAGTTGTGTTTTGAGTGTCTGCAGGGATAGTTCTGTCACACTCTGCCAGCATATGCCAGGTGAGAGAGTCACATGCTCCCCAGCAAACAGAGTAGTGTTGCCTCCTTCCTCCTCTTTTAAATAGCTTCCCTGTGTTTTTCATTCCTTACAGTGTTTATCAGCTACATTGTAAATATTATCCTTAGTGGATAAACTTAACTCCTTAAGAGGTGGGGTGGGGGGGGGCAGAGGGGAGGGGGGATCAGCGGGTGGAGGGGAAAGGCTTAAAGGCTTATTTAGTGAGTGCCCACCCAGGAATTTAGAACCCCTCCTCTGTATTTCTCCAAGGTTTTGTCTCCCCACAGTGGTGAGAAATGGATTTTAAAGTTCACGATGAGAACTGAAAACTGCAGTGCTAACTTGAGAGATAGAAAATAATTTTGGCAAAGGGAAAAGAATTAGAGTGGTGGATTGTCTCAGAGGAGCTGATTAAAGGTCACTGGAAGATGGGCGTCAGGGGTTTCTGTGAGATAGTGGACATTCTAATGGAATAGGGATTTGGGGAGTGAGGGTAGTAAGGGGAGAGTGTGCACTTTCTTTTAATCGTCTTAAGCCAAATGTTCATATTGTTTTCTTTCTTTTTCTTGGAATGCTTTTTGTAATAATAATACAGTAGTGACCATGACTTCTGACACAGCCTTTCTTCCAAGGTACTCCTCAAGCTTATGGCCATAGGGATATTTTAAAATCGCATACATAAATAGCACATCTAAAAGAATATTCATGGCTTCAGCAACGTTGTTTGGCCATGGGCAGCGTTTCCACAGAGCATTGCTTTAGATATGTGGACATTTGTATGGCCTAGGTGTATTGTATGTTATGCTATGAATTCTTGATGTGAACAAAGTAGTTAATGGTTGAATGCGTTGATTGTTTGTGTTTTATGTGCCTTGCTTTCTTCCCTCCACTCTCTACTCCCAACCTTTAATCTGAATATTTGAGTTGAGTCCTGGGGAGGTGGAAATGAATGAGGAAAAGATTCAAATCATCCTGTCCATATGCGTGAGTCTGAAAATGTGGATGAATTCTGTATATGTGGGCTGTCCGCATGCTCGCTCTCATCGCTTGTTTGAGTATGCTGGAGTAGCTGGAGTGCTCCCTGTAGGCGGTAAATGCATGGTGTGTGGACGCCTTTGTCCTTCTAGGATGCTGAAGGCCAAGTGATTGCTGTTTCTAGGAAGCTCTGACAGTTGACACGACTTCATTTTTGACTGAAAGGTGTGGTGAAACTCAGAATTGGGACCAATAGTATTTTGCTTAATCTTGGCAGTTGTTATTTTGATTTGAATATTTTATTTAGAACATGATGGGGGTTGGTGGATTGTCATTATGAACAGCTAAGAAATGCAAAATAGTTATGAAAACCACAAGTTCTCTTTTCCTCTGGCTTCCTTTAAAAGAGAAATTAGAATTATGAGAAGGTGTAGTGAGGAGGAAGGCCTTGCTTCATATCACCCATTTTGATCTCTCTGCCTTTACATTCTGCAGATTTATAATTTGCAATTTAGTACTCAGTTATGTCCCATATATATTACCTATAGGCCTTACTTTTCTCCAAAAATAAATGTTAACCTCTCTGATTGCAAGGAGGTTGTGCAGTGTTTATAAAGCCTGCGGTTTGTCTCAGAGGCTGTCCATTGAGTGAAACATTGTCAAGTAACTGTGTATTTACTTTTCTTGATCAAGTGACACAAAGAGCGTGCACAGTTCTTTCGTCCTCCCATCTCCTGCCATCTCATGTTGCTGTTGGTTCTGGGCCTGCTAAATAGAAGCTGACCACACAGAAAAGCCCTAGACAATCCCAGGTCTTTCGCTTCACTCCCTTTCCCCCTGATTTTCTATCATAAAATGTGGAACAGACTTGCCAAGGGCTGATCTACCTTGGAGAGGGTGGAGCCTAGGATGGGCCAACAGGAGTGGGAAGAACAGGTGACGCAGGCCAAGTTCTTAAAGTAAGGGTGACCACACAGCCTTGTTCCTTTGTTCCTGTCACAGTTGTGCCTGGTGTAATATTAACGGTGCCTGATTCTAAAGAGGGATCCACTTTGGATTATGTGTTTTGAAATCATGGGAAGAAATGTTGGAAGATTACATCTAGGCATAGCTCTTCATCCCACCACAGTACCATGAAAAGGACCTGGTGGAAGGGGTATTCAATATGTATTGAGATATCTGAATCGCTAGCCACATTTAGACAAATTCATTCATTCTGTACATCCTTTTTGTATTTGATTTATTAATCAATATAATAGATATGTTTAGGTCTACAGTTTATAGAAAATATACCATAGGCCCCTAAATGAAATAGAAACTTAATTTAGAACACATATTTTGCATAACTAATGCAGTAATTAAAAATTATAGCCGAGATGTTGCAGTAGGGGAATTCACATGCACTAGGTTCTCAGTGTCTCCTGGAGGGTATGTAACTGAGCAGCCCGAGCCTCAGTCACATATGTGAGACTCATCTGGAGACCACGTTCTTTGATTTACTCTTCCCTTGACCAGTGAACACTTGAGTCTGCAACCTCATTATTCCGTATAGATTCGGAAGCCTTTAAGACATATCTATTTTATGTGTTTATAAGAGGATTTAACTATTTACCTAAGTTTAATAAACTTTCATTAGCCATTTTATTGATTTATAATAAAGTAAAATACTTGTAAATAATTTTGGTGATATCTTTTTCAACTTAAACAGCTTAATACCCAAGTCTTTAGAAAATATCCCCTATATATTATCTGAAAATATAAAGAGCTATCAACAAATATTTTATATTACTCTATTTAACAAATCTAAGCTAATATTATAAATATTTTTCAATAGCTAAGTATTTTAAAGGAACTATGTTTCTTTAAAAAGTTACTTGAGTTAAATTTGTGAAATATATTTTAAAAATAAAATTGAAAATTAATATATAGATACAGAAGAGTAACAAAAGAAAATTTAAGTAATTGTGTGTGCATGTTTACATATATGTGAATATGTATATAAATTATATTTCATATATAATACACCAAGTAGTTAACTTGATATTCATTTACCTTTTCTTATCTTATTTATAGATTGGAAAAGAAAGAGCAATCTCAACAAATGTTTGTTAAATCCTCTTATGTGCTGTCCTGCATTTTCACTTCTCAAATGATCTCTCCACTTTGACTGAACTGCTACAAAGGAATAAAACTTCCTTTCTACATATGTTGAAGAGACTTCTGTATTAAAATCTGGATCAATCTCAGTGTTTGGTGGATCCAGGTACTTGGATGATTTCTGTGAACTATATTTACATTATCACCAACAAACATCTTTTTAAAAA
Organism: Acomys russatus; assembly: GCF_903995435.1. NCBI lineage: Eukaryota > Metazoa > Chordata > Mammalia > Rodentia > Muridae > Acomys > Acomys russatus. Next base: position 8,739,699 of record NC_067137.1, on the reverse strand, counting down.
AATGTAACTTAACCACATTGCTTCGCCTGTGAAGAATCCACCCAGCCAGTGCTGGCCAAAATGGCTCAGCTTACGCCCGTGACAGTGAGAACTTCAGTAGCGTGCGTATATTATCTTAGGACATAACTTTATTTGCATGTTTTTAAGGCCTAAACTATTTTCAGGTAAAATATCTCCATGTAAAGCATCAGTTTCACAGCCCTGAAGTTTTTCTGAAGCCTGTGACCACTGGTCGCTAGGCCTGTTACAAATGTCATATCTTGGGCTCTTTTACTGTCTTCTGAGGACTCATTGCATCTGTTTTGTGTTGACTATCAACCATAAATTATTCTCTCGTATTTACTCTGCCCTCTCATACAATTGTAAGTTTGAGTAATTTTGTGAGAAAGTGAGGAGAAGGTGATTCTTCTGAGGCTTGGTGATACTTCAGTTGGATATAAAGTGATGAAATATCAAATGACTTTCTTCTCAGAACTGCACAAAGATGCATTGTATTTTCTAGAAGTTTCTCCTTATTCCTACCTTTTAAAAAAGAAACCTGTGCTGGGTGGTGGTGACACACGCTTTTAATCCCAGTATTTGGGAAGCAGAGGCAGGTGGATCTCTGTGAATTCGAGGCCAGCCTGGTCTGCCAAGTGAGTCCAGGACAGCCAGGGCTACATAGAGAAACCCTGTCTGAAAAAACAAAACAAAACCAAAAAGAAAAAAAAAAGAAAGAAACCTGTTAATTTGGGACCAGGTCTCCTCCCTGCTGTTCTAACTTGTGTGATATGATCTGGCGTGGCTCTGTTTTCAGACACGGTGTTGACTATTTAGTGGACACTTTGCCTTTACACACATCGTTTTAAGTGCTGAGAAATTTTCTGTACTTTCCTTTTTTTTAAAAGAAAAGATTTATTTATTATTATGTATACAATGCTCTGCCTGCATGTACACCTGCAGGCCAGAAGAGGGCACCAGATCTCATTATAGATGGTTGTGAGCCACCATGTGGTTGCTGGGAATTGAACTCAAGATCTTTGGAAGAGCAGTCAGTGCTCTTAACCTCTGAGCCATCTTCTCCAGCCCGCTGAGAAATTTTCCTAATGATTTCTTTGGCGATTTTCACTTCTTTGTACTTATTTATTTATTTTTATCACCATTGTCTTTGTAATTTACAGTACTTTTCAATGGCATATTCTGGACAGATTAATTTTCAATTATCTTCTGATTTACAACCTCTCTACTTATTTGTTAACTCTTGGGGATAGTTCCACAACTTTCATCTCTCAACTCTTTGGTTGATTTTCTCATTTCGATCTTTATGCCTTTTAATGTCTGAAAAAAAAATTTTTTTTGCTATTGTGTCCCACCCCTTAGTATTATTTTCATTGCTTCTTGGTTGCATGTCTTTTTAGACATCACCTGCAAATTACATTAAAATATTTCTTTGGCTTCTGTCTTTTATAATAGAAGCTTTTTTTAAAAAAATGGTCATCTTCCAAAGTTATGTTGTATAAAACTGGAAACTATAGTGCTATGTTCCAGCTGTTGACAGTAGGTGTCTCTGTAGGGGAGTCTGGCTGGGCTGGTCCTTAGCAAGCCCTGCACGTTTGTGTTTGTGTGTTTCTCTTGAGCTGCTCCAGCTTCCTGTCTGTATCACACATAGGTACGTATGTATGTGCCGCTCTGTCTGTGTCACACATAGGTACGTATGTATGTGCCGCTCTGTCTGTGTCACACATAGGTACGTATGTGTGTGCCGCTCTGTCTGTGTCACACATAGGTACGTATGTATGTGCCGCTCTGTCTGTGTCACATATAGGTACGTATGTATGTGCCGCTCTGTCTGTGTCACACATAGGTGCGTATGTGTGTGCCGCTCTGTCTGTGTCACACATAGGTGCGTATGTATGTGCCGCTCTGTCTGTGTCACACATAGGTGCGTATGTATGTGCCGCTCTGTCTGTGTCACACATAGGTACGTATGTATGTGCCGCTCTGTCTGTGTCACACATAGGTACGTATGTGTGTGCCGCTCTGTCTGTGTCACACATAGGTACGTATGTATGTGCCGCTCTGTCTGTGTCACATATAGGTACGTATGTATGTGCCGCTCTGTCTGTGTCACACATAGGTGCGTATGTATGTGCCGCTCTGTCTGTGTCACACATAGGTGCGTATGTGTGTGCCGCTCTGTCTGTGTCACACATAGGTGCGTATGTGTGTGCCGCTCTGTCTGTGTCACACATAGGTGCGTATGTATGTGCCGCTCTGTCTGTGTCACACATAGGTGCGTATGTATGTGCCGCTCTGTCTGTGTCACACATAGGTGCGTATGTGTGTGCCGCTCTGTCTGTGTAACACATAGGTACGTATGTGTGTGCCGCTCTGTCTGTGTCACACATAGGTACGTATGTATGTGCCGCTCTGTCTGTGTCACACATAGGTACGTATGTATGTGCCGCTCTGTCTGTGTCACACATAGGTACGTATGTGTGTGCCGCTCTGTCTGTGTCACACATAGGTACGTATGTGTGTGCCGCTCTGTCTGTGTCACACATAGGTGCGTATGTGTGTGCCGCTCTGTCTGTGTCACACATAGGTACGTATGTGTGTGCCGCTCTGTCTGTGTCACACATAGGTACGTATGTATGTGCCGCTCTGTCTGTGTCACACATAGGTGCGTATGTATGTGCCGCTCTGTCTGTGTCACACATAGGTACGTATGTATGTGCCGCTCTGTCTGTGTCACACATAGGTACGTATGTATGTGCCGCTCTGTCTGTGTCACACATAGGTGCGTATGTATGTGCCGCTCTGTCTGTGTCACATATAGGTACGTATGTATGTGCCGCTCTGTCTGTGTCACATATAGGTACGTATGTATGTGCCGCTCTGTCTGTGTCACACATAGGTACGTATGTATGTGCCGCTCTGTCTGTGTCACATATAGGTGCGTATGTATGTGCCGTTCTGTCTGTGTCACACATAGGTGCGTATGTGTGTGCCGCTCTGTCTGTGTCACACATAGGTACGTATGTATGTGCCGCTCTGTCTGTGTCACACATAGGTGCGTATGTATGTGCCGCTCTGTCTGTATCACACATAGGTACGTATGTATGTGCCGCTCTGTCTGTGTCACACATAGGTACGTATGTATGTGCCGCTCTGTCTGTGTCACACATAGGTGCGTATGTATGTGCCGCTCTGTCTGTGTCACACATAGGTACGTATGTATGTGCCGCTCTGTCTGTGTCACACATAGGTACGTATGTATGTGCCGCTCTGTCTGTGTCACACATAGGTGCGTATGTGTGTGCCGCTCTGTCTGTGTCACACATAGGTACGTATGTATGTGCCGCTCTGTCTGTATCACACATAGGTACGTATGTATGTGCCGCTCTGTCTGTGTCACACATAGGTGCGTATGTATGTGCCGCTCTGTCTGTGTCACACATAGGTACGTATGTATGTGCCGCTCTGTCTGTGTCACACATAGGTGCGTATGTATGTGCCGCTCTGTCTGTGTCACACATAGGTGCGTATGTATGTGCCGCTCTGTCTGTGTCACACATAGGTACGTATGTATGTGCCGCTCTGTCTGTGTCACACATAGGTACGTATGTATGTGCCGCTCTGTCTGTGTCACACATAGGTACGTATGTATGTGCCGCTCTGTCTGTGTCACACATAGGTGCGTATGTATGTGCCGCTCTGTCTGTGTCACACATAGGTACGTATGTGTGTGCCGCTCTGTCTGTGTCACACATAGGTACGTATGTGTGTGCCGCTCTGTCTGTGTCACACATAGGTGCGTATGTATGTGCCGCTCTGTCTGTGTCACACATAGGTACGTATGTATGTGCCGCTCTGTCTGTGTCACACATAGGTGCGTATGTATGTGCCGCTCTGTCTGTGTCACACATAGGTACGTATGTATGTGCCGCTCTGTCTGTGTCACACATAGGTGCGTATGTATGTGCCGCTCTGTCTGTGTCACACATAGGTACGTATGTGTGTGCCGCTCTGTCTGTGTCACACATAGGTACGTATGTATGTGCCGCTCTGTCTGTGTCACACATAGGTACGTATGTATGTGCCGCTCTGTCTGTGTCACACATAGGTACGTATGTATGTGCCGCTCTGTCTGTGTCACACATAGGTACGTATGTATGTGCCGCTCTCACACCGTTATCTAACAATTTAGCACAGCGCACATCGTGATACTGGTTGGATATAAAATGATTGAATTCAGATGATTTTCTCTTCAGAACTGCACAATAGTGCATTGTAAACGTTCTAGAATGTGATAGCCAAATGCTATTTTAATTCTCTCTCCCTCCTTCTCTCTTCTCTCCTGCCACCATCTCTTTTTTAAATGAAGCCTATTAATTCTCCTATGGTACCTGATAGATTCCCCCCCCCCCCCCCCCCGGTGTTCTAGAATTGTTTGACACAGTTTGGCATAGATCTGCTTTCAAGCACTGTGTTGACTATTTAGTGGACAGTTTAAAAGTACATTTCTTTTAAGTAGACTACATAGTCTTGTCAAATCTACATTATAAAAAATATTTCCAATTGCAGTGCATTAACAAAGCTTATATGGGCTTTAGAAATTGTGATTTTTAAATTCGGTGGCTCTCAAGGCTCGAGTGTCACTGACCTCCTGTAGGAGGCCTTTTCTGCATCTGCTGAGGAGAATCCCACCAGTTCTGGGTCTGCCTGTAGTCTGTCTAAAATTTAAAATTTATTGAGATAGGGGCTGGTCACACAGGCCAGCGAGGAGGGGCACTGATGACCTAATTTCAATGTCTGGAACCCATATGACAGAAGGAGAGAACCAACTCCAGCAAGCTGTCCTCTGACCTCCTCACATGCTCCAGAAGATGCATGTATGTGTGCATACACAGAGACATTCCTACAAAAAAAAAATAAATGTAAAAATTAAAATTCATCAAAATATATTATCATTTGAAAATCACTTAGACTGTAAACTCCTATGGGGCTTGTAGTTTTATTTCTATGTGTATACATAACTGCTTAGCATGTAGAGACTACTCAACAACTATTTTGTGAGTTATTGAAATTAATATCCAAAAAAGGAAACCAGATTAAGTAATTAAGTTATATGATTCTTTACTTGATATTTGTTAAAAGGCCAGGAAGTGATGGGCTGTGCTTCCTGAACACGTCTCTACCATGTGCATATATGACATTTTACATTGTAGTCGCTTTAATAGCTTTTGTTGCTAGTGAATTTGAAGCTTTGTTTCATAGTGTTCCTTTTCCAGGAACACATTCATATTTGTATCACGGGTGCATGTGTGTGTACATTACACACATTCTGTATTCTTCAAGTAGCAGTTTACTCATATTTAAAAAGAAATAATTATGATTAGTGATATTTTCCCTGCAAATATCTTTTGCTGGAAGAGCACTAAGTTTCTATTCACCTAGGTTTTGGTCAGCGCAATGTATTTTAAGCCACTACTTCTGAAACACATTCAAATGGCATGCCCTATTCCTCATGAACTGCTTTCTTCGCTTAAATTTCCCACTCAGCCCACCAGCGATCCCTTAAGTACTTTTCCTACCTGCTAATGCTAGCTTTTAAAAATCTACTTAATGTTCCTCTTTTCTTCTCTTTGTTGGCTCTGTCACTTAATAAACCTCGCGCTTGCCCGACATTGTTCCTTCTCAAGGTCTTTATGCTTTTAGGATGATTTCTTCTTCTGGTCTTTTTTATACTGTCTTGGATGCGTTGATTCTGTTTCTCCACTGCAAAGAGCTTAGTGGAAGGTGGAAGTGAATATTATGGGTGACTTTAAAAAGTTTGTCTGTAAAATATTAAGAGCATATAAATGAAGAGAGTTACTATATAACGTGTTCCAAAAAGGCCTGGTAAACTTTTAGAGGCATCAGTAGACACAGAACTGAAATGAGATTCGTTTAAATTTCCTAAGTAGGAGGAAAAGGGGAGTATTGAAGATTGGCAGCTGTTAAACTGAATGATAAGTAAATTAGTGTTCATTATTTTCTATCTTGGTTATTTTTGTATATCCTAAAATATTTTTCCAAATACAAGGTTTAGGAAGATCTATCATTTTCATTCCTGTTAACCTGGCAGTCCCACTCTTTGGTATCTGTCCTTCAGTGTATAATAGACACCGATGTAATTGTAGTATTACTCGGATTAGTAAGGAAAATAATGGAAACAGTCTAACGGCTTTACTTCCATCTCCAATGGAAATAAGTTATGGCATATCCTTATCAATAGGTTATTCAGTAGCAATTAAAATCAGGAATTGCGTTTATGTTGTATTTTGGAGAGATACTTAAGATATTATTGTTAGATGAGTTGAATAATGTATGTAATGTAATTTTATTTTTATAAAAAGAAGATGCAAATTCAGAAAAATCTGTGAAAAAAATATATATGTATGTATATGTGTATATACATATGTGTGTATGTGTATATATACATACATATATATATAATTATAAGTCTGAGTTATTTTTTTAAAAAGTAGCACCTGAAAAGATGGGGTAGAAGAATTGCATCCTCATTATTAATTTTTGTATTGTTTGCTCTTTTAAAAATGTTTTGCTCTGGGGAAATGTAATATATATTTTAAATGTAAAAATAAAATATTTACAAGGCAAGTGTTACTTCATCTGTGACAATAAAACTCTTCACTAGAAATTTAAAGAAAAGCAAATATATATCGTGAACCGAGTGATAAATCATGATTTCCCTTGAGAAAGAAAAGTGAATGAGTTGCGAATTCACACTTCTGAAACCCATGACTGTTGCCAAACTTTGAGTAGAAATTACTCATTGAAGATTAGAAGAAATAATTGGTTTTCTATTAATCATCACCATTGCAAAAAGAATCTTCTGGTGACAGCTAAGAGCAGTACTAATTTTTGGAGGTATACGTAAAGATGTAGAAGGAAAAAACAGTGGTGGAAGCGCCCAGGGCCTGAGACCTCCCAGGCATGGATTCTCTCCTCTGACACTCATGAATCCAATCAGGAAGTGGTTCGTTACTGTATCAGTCAGGGTTTTCTAAAGGAACAGAACTGATTGTGTGCATGTGTGAGCACATGTATGTATTGTGAGGTGCGCCTGTGTACATGTGTTTATGTGCATGTGTGCGTGCATGTGTGTATGTGTGCACACGTGTGTATGTGTGTGTGTATGTGTGCTCATGTGAGTATGTGTGCACGTGTGTGCGTGTGTATATATGTGTGTGTATGCATATACATCAGTGTGTGTGTGTGTGTGTGTGTGTGTGTGTGTGTGTAATTTGTTAGACTGGCTTACAGGCTGTGGTGTGTTTGGGGCAGTCCAATAACGACTGTCTCACAATGGAAAAGCCAAGAATCCAGTAGTTGTTCCGCCTGCAAGGCTGGCTTCTCAGCAGTCCCGGTCTGCCGCTGGAGTCCTGGAGGGGTCCTGGAGGGGTCCTGGAGAGCTGTGTTAGAATTCACACAAGTAGGCTCTAGTGCAGGTGAAGCAGGCCCCAGGAACAGGGTAGATGCACTTGTCAGTGAGAGTGGGGGCAAGCAGGCAGACGGCACACACTTCCCTCTTGTGTGTCTTTTTATGTGGGCTGCCACTAGACGTGGCCTCGATTTAGGGGTGGGCCCCTAAATCCCACCCCTAATAATCTGATTAGGAAAAGCCCTCCCAGGCATGCCTAGCAGCTTGGGTTCAGTTGATTCCAGATGAGGTCAACTTGACTGAGCACCCATGGTTTCTCCCTGAGTCATTCCACTGTTGCATAGCTTGCCAGGCAGGTCGTTAGCGTAGCCAGGTACAACCGTTGATGACCTTTCCTGCCCTGTAGAGTCTGTAGGGCACTGTTGCAAGTTAGCTGACAAGGAGAAACCTATGTCAGTCCTAGCCTGATTTCCCTATGTCCTCCAGCCAAAAGGTATATGAAAATTCCCAATTTTGAACACATTTCCGTCATTACTTATGTTTCATGATAGACTTAAGAAGTAGAACCAATTTTAAGTATACTTATATTTAACACATTTACTACATATACATTATTTTCTTTAAAACAAAGACTAGCTTAGTTTTTCATTTAAGAGTTGATGCTTTTTCCTCACAGTTGAGGAACACCTGTACTCATAGGGTGCCGGGTAAGAGAGATCCTGCCTCATTTTCCTCCTTTCCTGCTCTGAGGCCAAAGGTTTAACTGGCAGTAGGGCTGAGGGCAGGCATTAGTGGCATATCCATGGTAAACTTCGATTTTTTTTCTTATGGCACTGTGGATCCAACCGAAGGCTCAGAGGCTCCTCAGTCTAAGCAAGGGCTGTGTAGTTACACCCCTAAGACTCTCCCCGGCTTCTTTCCTTTCTCCATTGGAACAAGGTTTAGCCTTGAATATGGGCAGAAACTAACAAGAGGAAGTGAGTACCGTCAGAGCTTAGTTTTCTGTTTTGCAGTAGGGAATTTGGCAATAAATCAGAAAATTGGGCGAGCCAGTAAGTAAAGGACGCATGGAGGACAAGGGGAGTTAAGTGTTTCAGTGTCAGCCAAGAGTGTTGCATATGTGGAAAGGGGAAAGGCTTAAATACAGCCCTGACTGTTGGAAGGAACTGAAGATGTCACTATGTCACTTTAGACAGACAGATGGACAGATTGATAGATGCGATGGTAACAGATTATTTGCTATCTCTGTCTTTGTGGTGAATACACTACTGCTTGGATATTGGATTCTAAATATAATTTTCCACTAAAACCAACAGTTTTTGAAGAAATGGCTAACTGAGGGAGTGGGCATTTTATGCCATAAAATAAGGGATGCACTCAGACTGATCATATAGGCCCAAAAGACATAGGAAACTGGCTTGAAGATGTTACTATTGGCCAAATTTGACTAAATTAAATTTGCTGACAAAACGAGTGTCAAAATAAATGATGGAAAAATTGTAATCTTTTGGGTAAAATAATACTTTGCAAATTGGTACTAATATTGACACATGTATAAATGTTGGAAAACAAAGTTCTTTGTGTCTTAGATTACCATTTAATTAAGAACAGGGTCTAGATAGTAGAACCACAGTACTAGTGATATTTTGGACAGGATAATTTTAGCATAAGTGTGGCTCGGGGTCATGGAGCTTATACACTGTAGCAACATTCCTAGTTGCTATCTATGAAACACTCGTGGCATGTCATTTGCTACCTCATCTCCCACCTCATTTCATTTGTGAGAACTGAAGATGTCTTCAGACACTCCCAGACAGTGGGTACCGAGCTGCCTGGGCTCCTTTTGAGAGCCACTGGTCTAGAAGCAATAAAAGAATTAGACAAGTGTATTTGCTAGCCATCATATTAACAGCTGATTGAGGATTGAACTATCAATGATACTAAAATATGTAAATATTTGGTGAGAAATAAGAGTATTAATTTCAAAGCAGCCACAACTAACAACTTGATGTAATGTGCTTTAAAAATACATATATATATATATGTGGGTGTATGTGTGTGTGTGTGTGTGTGTGTGTGTGTGTGTGTGTGTGTGTTTCTGTATATGTCTCTGTGCTCTATCTGCATGTATGCCTACATGCCAGAAGAGGGCATCGGATCCTTTTCTAGATGGTTGTGAGTCATGATGTGGTTGCTGGGAAGTGAACTCAGGACCTCTAGAAGAGGAACCAGTGCTCTTAACCCCTGAGCCATCTCTCCAGCCCCCAAAGCACTGTGCTTACGATTAAATTTACAACAGGAAAACAAAGCAGATAGTCCCTTACAGAGTGGTTCATATCCGCATCTTGTGTTTTCTGTCTATGCCGTTCTGGAAGCACAGCCCTGCTTTTGTGATATTCCTGCCCCAAAGCACAAGTCACAAGGAAGGTCAGACTATGGGTTCTAAGTGACCTATTGTTCTTCAAATGTGTCCTGGTCTTGGGAGGCAGGGAAAAAAATAAAGAACTCTCTCAGGATGGAGACGAGAGAGACATGATAGCAAAGTTATTGTGCATCCTGGACCAAAAGAGGAGACTCAGAAGTTTGGAGGGAGCTTGTGGATGAGATGGTAGTATTGACTCCTCGTTATTACTCCAACCCTCATAGTTAGAGCTTAGCTATGCAGAAGTCTTTTAAAAATCCACGTTTCAAGTGCATGGCCTGCTCAGGATACTTAAGTTGCTCTTTCTTTCTTTTTTTGGTTTTTCAGATGGGTCGCACCATTTGATGATGTTTATTACATGTGGTTACTTTCTTGCTAATACCTAGGTTTTGTTTTGTTTCCCTTCAGGAAACCTAGAGCAGCAGGCTTCTCTGTGCTGCACCCTGAGGATGTCTGAAGTGGTGCCTGGTGCCCAGTAAGGATTTGACTCTGTAGCAGTTCCCATGTCTCTTAACCTCTTGTGTCACATTCCCAATTTGAACACGCTGAGATGGGCCAGTGGCAGTTTCTATATTTTGTGGAAATTAGTATCTAAGGAGAAAAGGAGATAAGCTTAATAATCGTGTAAGAATAGAAAAGAAGAGAGGGAGGAGGGAGAAGATGAGAAATAGAATTCTGTACTATAACTTAAAATAGCCCACAGATTGCTTGGATGTGCCTAAAGTCTTGGACTGAACATAGCTTCTCCAGACCTTTACTTAGCCTAACCCACTGAATTATTTCCGATTTAATTGGGACTTCATTCAGTCTGTTCTCAGTGGCAGCTGGCTTTACTTTAAGAATGTAGATAAATTTAAATCCTTTCAAGAAGTGGAAGAGAAAGGAGTTCAGCACAGACGGAATGATGGGCTGGGCAGTGTTAAGTAACTCCAATGTCGTTACCATCCCTTCCAGTCTGAAGGAAGATGTGTGTTTTTCCTGCAAATCAGTTCTTAGTCACCCCAAAGTGTTTTGACATTGTAGCAATTCTTAGATCGTTGAGAAACGAGATTTTTTTTAAGAAGCTGAAAATTGCTATTTATCTACCAAGAAGATATAATTTGTCTTTTAAGTTGGTGTATGGCATCTTTAAGATGGAGTTACATAAGCAAGGTCAAGGGATTACCACGATTACAAATGTAAAAAACTCAACAACTTTGTCTTTTAGAAAACACACCTTTTCTTCTTATTGCCATTTTATTAAGATGGCTTCTTAAAAGCCATTATTAGTATATCTATGCTTAGAGTTTTAAAGGCTGTTTTTTTTTAAAGTGATATAAAGATACTTTTATGCCACTGTGAAATATGGAATGTCATAAAAACTGAGAATGAAAATCAATCCTGAAGTTCTAAGTCTGTTCACAGGTAAACTTAGATGTCTGTTATTCCATTTAAATGAAATATTCTAGTTTATTCAAAACACTTTATCTGTTATGCATCTTTAGTATGCCAAAAGATTAGTGCAAATTTTTGGAGAAATAAATATATAAATAAAAAAAGGATTGTGGAGCCAAGGACGGGACGAATTGCTAATGAGTAATGGTAAACCCCAAGATCTAAGGGTGTTTTAAAAGCGTGCCCCTATGTGGTGGCACATGCCTCTAGCATTTGGGAGATGAAGGTAGGAGTGTCGGGAGTTCAAGGGCATCCTTGGTTGGATAGTGAGCTCTAGTTGGGCCTGGGCTACAGGAGGCCTTGTTGAAAAAAGCTACACACCTGCAGAGAGTCACCAAGCAGTAAATGTGCTTGTCACCAAGCTTTACTTCCTGAGTTCAATCCCTGAAATCCTGCCTTTCATAGGAGTGCTCTGGCAAGCGCGTGTACGTGTACTCTCTCTCTCTCTCTCTCTCTCTCTCTCTCTCTCTCTCTCTCTCTCTCTCTCTTTCTCTCTCTCTCACTCTCCAAAAAAAAAAAAAAAAAAAAAAAAAAAAAGGTAAAACAAAAAATAAAACCTAAACCCCAAAGATGTATGTTGTGTTTAAGGGCTAGTGAATTTTAGCTCATTTCCAGAAAATGAAACTCACTTTTAATGTAGTTTGAAAGAGAAATGTCTCCCATATTTGAATACTTAGGTCCTAGCTGGCAGCATTGTTTGGGGGAGGGTAGGCTGGGCAGCCTTGCTGGAGGGAGTATGCCACTGCAGCCGGCTCTGAGACTGTGCAGCCTCGTCCCAGTTCCCGTTCCCACTACTTCCTGCCTATGCTTGAAGGGATGTTCTCTCAGCTGCCCACTCCTGGTGGCACACCTGCTGTTTGTTGCATGCCTCCTGCTCTGTACTACCTAAATACGTGCTCTTAGCTACTGAGCCATCTCTTCAGCTCCTTATAATAGGAAACTTTTACAAATAGATTTGATAATTCTAAACTAGCAAAAATTTGGTTGAGGTTTTTCTACTGTCATAAAACTTACTTTAAAATCTTATTTTTGAATATATGACCTTGATTATTGAATACCAGAGATGCCACCCTTTTTAAAGGTTTATTTATTTATTATTTATTTATTATGTATACAGTGCTGTGCCTGCATGTACACCTGCAGGCCAGGAGAGGGCATTAGATCACATGATAGATGGTTATGAGGCATCATGTGGTTTCTGGGAATTGAACTCCAGACCTTTTGAAGAGCAGTCAGTGTTCTTAACCTCTGAGCCATCTCTCCAGCCCCCAAGAGATGCTCTTTGCTGTTACTCAGTCATTAGTTTCTAAGAGCACAAAATTACATTGTTTAATTTTATAAGATATTTCTTTTATTGGAGGAAAAAGAATTTGGTGTGTGAAGACAACACCTTGCACTTGACAGTTTTATGTGCCCATATCGGTTAAGGTGGATTTATTCACAGTGTTCTGCCTGAGTGTGCGTGTATTCCTTCATTTAGTACATGCTTAATGGAGTTCTGTGTGCAAAGAGTAAAAGTGGAAAAGAGATAGTTCAATTATTAAAGATTACGTTTTATTTTGAATGGTTCTGATGCCTTAGAATCTAAGGAAATACACGTCTTATGCCTAGTTCATGCTTTATGAGACTAAGAAATTAACCAAATGTGATTTAAGCTCCTCCCCACCCCAGCCAGGCCAGGTGGTGCACACCTGTTATCCCAGCACTTGGGAGCCAGAGGCAAGAGGATCTCTGTGAGTTCAAGGCCAGCCTGGTCTACAAAGCGAGTTCAGAACAGCTAGTGCTACACAGAGAAACCTTGTCTTGAAAAACTAAACCAAACCAACCAACCCAACCAACCAACCAACTAACCAACCAACCAAATGAACAGTAAAGCCCCTCCAACCTTTTTAAAAGATTTACTTTTGCTTTTATGTGTGTGAACATTTGCCTGAATGTGCATCATGTGGCACCATGTCTGAGGGCAGAAGAGGGCATCCCTGAAACTGGTGTTCCAGATGAGTGTGAGCAGCCAAGTAGGCTCCGGGAATTGAACCTGGGTCCTCTGCAAGAGCAACCTGTGCCCCTGACTGCTGAAGTATCTATTTAGCCATAAGCTTTTCATTTAAAATTTTCTTTTCTGTAGCCTCATGGCTAATTCTCTATAGAGAAGGTTTTTCTGTTGTTTTGTAGGACACTCAGACTACATGTTGTATTTTTAAAAAGTAGTAACTTATGCTTAGAAATGGATCTTCCAGCCTTATACTAATTAATTTCTTCTGTCTCCAAATTATGATGTTAATACAGATTCGAGCATCACACGAATAAATTAGTGGCTCTACTTCCTTTAAGCCTTTTCTTTGCCCTTTAAATTGGTAACTTTGTATGACTTTTATGAATTTCTAATGTAAACAGAGGGAGCAAATTGTGTGTGTATGCATATATATGAAATCTATAATGAAATCACAGTTTAGAGGAGGAATTATATGTTTAAAGTCTTCAATTTTGTGAAAACAATGATTCCACATTTCTTCAAGTGGCTGCCATGGAACGGAAATTGAAGTCCCTGGGTGGGAAGTGTGCTAGAAACCATAGCATTCCTTTTCAGAGTGTTTTGCATCTCCTTATACATATATTCAGTCCTTCATTTCTCACCCTACACATCGAATCATGCTGAGACTCATAATACTGTTTTATGTTTTAAATTCAAATATTGTTTTTTTAAGGGGAAATTGCCACTAACGTTGGCTAAGCTGCACATAATAGTTTAGTAAATGGTTGTAGGTTTGATTCTTCTCATGTCAGTCTAAATGTGAACTAATATTATTCAAAAATCTTTTCAAGACTGAATAATTGTTTCAGTTAACTAAATGCTTTACCAAATAATATCAGCTCATGAAGTGTAGTTGAGTTTAGTTCATTTATTGCTTAGAACATAATAAGCAGTAAGTATCTACAGAATTAAATGCTAATGGGTATCTGTTGAGTGCCCATGTGTTTGAAGAAAGAGGGACTTCACTTGTTTTTTTAAAAAGATGTATTTATTATGTATACAGTGCTGTGCCTGCATGTACACCTGCAGGCCAGAAGAGGGCACCAGACCTCATTATAGATCGTTGTGAGCCACCATGTGGTTGCTGGGACTTGAACTCAGGACCTCCGGAAGAGCAGTCAGTGCTCTTAGCTGCTGAGCCGTCTCTCCAGCCCTGACTTCACTGTTTCTTAACTGAAAAAAAAATTGTAGTCTTTTTGTGTTAAGAGGACAAGCTATAAATCACTGAAAAGTTCCACATGGAATATATGATGTAGTGGGCTCACAGCCATCTATGATGAGATCGGGTGCCCTCTTCTGGCCAGCAGGTGTACATGCAGGCAGAACACTTTGTGTACTTAATAAATAAATAAATCTTTAAAAAATATATATGATTTAGCTTTTAAAAAGTAATTTGTCTAGGGTTAACTTGATATACAATTTACATAAATAAAATGTGCTCATTTTTGATGAGTTATGAAATTTTTACACCCTCATGTATTTTACTAGAACAATCTATCACCCCCCCCCCCCCCCCCCCCGCCAAAAGTATGTTTGAGTCGTTTTCCAAGTCAGTCCCCAGTTCTTCTAACTAGTCCTGTAGACTTGGTTGGAATTTCCTAGCGTTTTATATGTGCAGGTTTTATCTGCACTGTTTCCTTCTTACATAATGGTCTCGAAACACTTGTGTTGTGTACATTTGCTCTGTTCCACTTAATTCCCAAGCAGTGTCAACGCTGCATGGATGTACCCCGTCTGCTCTTCCAGTTACATGCCAGCAGACATTCATGTTCATTGCACATTGTGCTGTGTTGAAGAAAATTGATAGTTACGTGCATGTCTTGTGCAACGTGTGTGTGTGTGTGTGTGATATGTGAATGCATGTGTGCACATTTGTGTGTGTGTGGGGGGTGGGGTGGTGGTGGACCATGTCGTGTGTGTGGAGGGTAAACACAACCTCAGGTGTGGGTCTTCACTTCCCACTTTGTTCGAGATGGCATATCTTTTGTTCATGGCTGCATGTGCCAGGCTGGTCTGCGAATAACCCTCCTGCCTCTACCTCCTAATCTTCCTTATCCCCCTGTGTTGCCACAGAAGCACTGAGATTACACAGCGAGTGCTGTTGCACTTGTTTGTTTTAAAATGTCACATTAGGGCTTAGAACTCACACTTCCTTGCTAATATAGCAAGCACTTTCCCACTGAGCTGCCTCCCCAGCCCTTTTTATAGACTATCTAATCTACCTATTACCTCTCTGTCTTTCTGTCTGTCTGTCTGTCTGCCAATATGAGTGCAGACAGGCAAGCATGTCATAGCATTTATGTGTCAGCTGGAGGACAACTTTTCAGAAGTAATTCTTTCTTTCCATCATTGGGTTCTGGGAATGGAACTCAGGTCATTAGGTTTAGCAGCAAGTGTCTTTATTCACTGAGCCAATTTACCAGTCAACTTTTAAAACACATATTTAAACATAAAATTTAAAACCATAGTGGATTGTGCCATGTGATTATTAGTCTGTGCTCACATGTTCTTTAGCATATCAAATGATCTTGGCATGCCGACCCATCACACTTCGTGTTCATCTTTTTAAAAATTTATTTATTTATTATGTATATAATCTCTTGCCTGCATGTACACTGAACATCGGAAGAGGGCAGCAGATCTCATTATAGCTGGTTGTGAGCCCCATGTGGTTGCTGGGAATTGAACTCAGGACCTCTGGAAGAGCAGCCAGTGCCCTTAACCTCTGAGCCATCTCTCCAGCCCTTGTTCATCTTTTTAATGGCTACATCGTAATATGTTATCAACTGTTTCTTACTTAGGTTCTCTCTCTTCTGGTTGATGCTTCACTTTTCTGCCTTTTTGATATCGTAAACATTGTTGTAATTATACTAACTGTGCTTGTACTAATGTTTTATTGCTGACATGAAAATAATCACAAACAGTATCTTTAAGTGACATAAATTTATCATTACTATGATTCCCTAAGTCAGCAATCTGACACAGGTTACAATGGGTATTAATGACAATGACTATAGACTACATCTGTTCTGGAGCCTCAGAGGAGGAGAATTTATATCTTCATCTTCCTGTTGCTCCCTCCATTCATTGGTTCCCTGCAACCTCCTTCCTCTTCACAGTGCGAAATCAGGAGGGCACACTAAAGTGTTGACTTCAGGGTCAGGAAGCTACTTTTGGGTCTTCTCTTCCCTGAGAGGTTAATGAGAGGACACCGGGATGCTTTCCCAGAATACCTCAGCGCACCTGTCCATCTCTGTGTTCCCTAGGATACAGCGTTGGCTTTTATTCGCACTCCAGATCTCAGGTATGCAACCTAATTCACCCCTACAACTTTAAGTGCAATGCAACCTGGGAAAGTAGTTGTAGGTCTCATGCCTCTACAGTACAAGAAGAAAGCCACCAAGAAGGAAGTTGGACTGTATGGTGAGAATTTCCATTTTATCGTCTCTAGCACAGTACAGGCCTAGCTGTGTGCTGAAAGTTGAGTAGTAATATGTTTTTGGTTCAAAGAGGTCTCCCAGAGCTGGGTAAGAGTCCTTTGATGTGAGTCTGTTAGGGTTGCTAGTATAATCAACTGAGCACACTGGTAAGGGAATGCACTACAATTTTAAGACTCATGGAATCTGTATTGAGCCAGATGGTTAGACTTAGGGAAGATGATCAGGTACAATGCCCATAACGTGGGGCATCGCTTTGCGGGAGGCCTCATTGCTGTTACCACTTGGCACTGGGCCCACGGTCTGTGCTGAGTAAGTACAGCTACTAAAGGCTCTCACACAGCTGCCTCTGAAAGAATGAAGCCTTTCACTTCTGCTCAATAAAACCAGATCATGGACACGTGCCTCACCTTCACTTGCTAGTAAATTACTCATGTGCAGGTGTTTGATTGGCTGAGATGGGGCGTTCTTGATTTCCTTCTGGAAAGAAGAAATTCTCCATGTGGGAACCATCCCAGACTTAACAAAGAGCCAGTCCTCTGAAGATGCAAGGAACCCACACACGTGGAGATATTCATATAGTGAGGAAGACACTGAAACCAGATAGGCTTCTTTTGTAAACGGGATGGAATGATGCATAGATCTGCGCTCCTCCTTGCTGCCCCTGACTTTATTGTGGACTCTGTTGGTAACACTCTAGCCTTTCTCAGATGGGTGATAGAGGTCTGTTTTACTTCCAGGGGCATATGCTATCAAAACGATTAAAGTGAGTCCATAAGCCCACATCAAAAGCAATTGAAGTATAGCCATCAGAAGTGTAAGCTTGCCACATTGTGCGGTCATTTGTCTGAATTTCTGTTAGTTTCATGTCTACTGTTCTATTTTGTATGTTGGTACAGCATTTGGGTCTCGTATATTTTCATAACACATCCTAAGCAATCCTAAGTCTGTATTACTTAATGCAGCCAAGAACTTTAATGCTGTTTGTCATGTAAACGATCCCTTGTCCAAATTTGAACCGAGGGCTAGAGCTCAGTCCCCTTTCCCACCCACACCATCATGCCCACAGTGGTAGAGTGAGTGATGAGATCCCCGACTCAGAAGGAGGAGGCTAGGATGAGACTGGAGTTACCCACACACACATTGCCTCAGTTTAAGAGCACATAACTGGTTAGCTTTTGCCAAGGTCTGGGTGGGAGATGTAACTTCTTTCATGGCTGGGAAGTTAAAATGTAATATGCCACAGGGGAAAATGTCTACACATGTGGACCATTCACAGTATCACAGAATCAAGTCCAGTCACTGCAGGAGCCGCAGAGCTGTCACACTCCATCACCTTGACTCACCTGTTCATCTGATGCGGCAGTTTCATTAGCACTCAACTTTGTGTCAGTCTGATGATGAACCACTGTTGTGGAAGACCACAACTCCTAGCTTACGTTCTACTTTTCTTACTGGAGTTATATGTGTTTTATGAGGTTCAAGAAATAGCTTAAGTGTCCGCCCTCCTGGTAATAACTATTTTAATGTTCCACAATCCCCAGAATATAGGTGCTTTTGTTTTTTTTTTTTCTCTTTCTTTTTTAAAAAAATTTTTTATTTTATTCAGATTACAACTCAATTGCCATCCCATCACGTGTATCCTCCCATTCCTCCCTCCTTCCTGCTTTCACCCTATTCCCCTCCCCTAGGTCGATGACCGAGGGGACCTTTTCCCCCACTATATGGTCATAGGCTATCAAGTCTCATCTTGGTAGCCTGCTTATTCTTTCTTTGAGTGCCACCAGTTTTTTGTTTTTGTTTTTGTTTGTGTGTGTGTGTGAAATATAGCCAAGGCCCTTATTCACTCACTGTTAAAGTTAAAAGAGTGCTCAGAAGAAAAAATAAACTACACAGTTACTTTAAGGAATGACATATAAAGATTTATTTATTTATTTATTGGTTTTTCCGAGACAAGGTTTCTCAGTGTATTCCTGGCCATCCTGGAACTTACTGTGTAGACCAGGCTGGCCTTGAATTCACCGAGATTTGCCTGCCTCTGCCTCCAGAGTGCTGGGACTAAATGTGTGTGTGACATCAGACCTGGCACATGCATAAAGATTTATTAATGCTAAGTCTAAGATGAGTTTAATAGTGAGAGAATACTGCTTAAGCCTCTGGCTTCTGTTTTGAAAATTTCCAAAGATCCTATCCAGCTATACGAAATAAAAAGGTGATATGTTGACCTATGTATAACTGACATATTCTTGTTTAAGTTATATAGTAAAGTCTCAGATGGTTTACCTAATATTTATTATTGTCATGATTTTTTTCATTTTTAGGCTTTTTTTCTTTTTTATAAGAGGGACCATGTAGGAAGAGTATACAAAACCTGAGAGCAGTTGGGTACATGGGGGACATTTCCTGGAGGTCCCTGAGAGTAATATACATAATTTGGACCTCAAATCATTTAATTATATATTTAAAAACACTGGCTCAATGGGGTGGTGCCTTGGCCTGCCATTCAGGACAGAGTGCCCTTTACTGTGCAGCTTGCATTCTGCTGGAGGAAGCTTTTTCTACCCGCTCCCATTTCTTGTGTAAAATTCTCCTCATCCATTCTTAACTTCTCTTTTAAGTTGTCTAAGAGATTAGCTGCCACCTCATTATCTTTGTTAATCACTTCCAGAGGTTTTGGCCACTGCCTGTCACAGTGGTCCAAAGCATCATCACCAAGACAGTGCTAAGTCTTTATTCACAAAGGAAGTTGTCAACTCTTTCTTTATCTGCTGTATGTTTCCTTGGACACTTACAGGGCAGCAATGGCCTAAGAGGGTATTTCTTGAAGAGTAGATCTGCTGCTACTGTGAGACTGAATAGGAAAGAAAAAAACCAAACAGACCAGGGAGTAGAGCAGCAGCCATTGTGACCTGTGTCCGGCGCTTAACGGAATGGTTCATGACCACATATTCTACTCATACGGTTATTGAAAGCTCCTGATTTAAAAACTTAGAAATGGTGACAGTGTGAAGTTTAATTTATTTTTGTTGATTGGTTTCAAGGTTTTGCAGCACTAAAGGTCATATACTCAGGGTGTCACATATGAGAGACCAGTGCAGCTTTGTTTCTGTCCCCGACTTGCACTAATAATCAATGCACGAGGTCCATATGCATATTTCTCAACAGGAACCACACCCCGTCTCCTAGTTGCTCTGGTTTGAATGGAGTACCCTAAGATTAACCCCACAAGCGAGAGCAAGAGTGGTCCACGCATCACCACTCAGCTCACACAGCACTCTGATGCTCTAGTATTTATGTTTTTGCTAAGAACATCTAGAGATATTTTCAGAGATAAACAAAAGAACCCTAGCCGGGTGTGGTGGCGCACGCCTTTAATCCCAGCACTCGGGAGGCAGAGGCGGGCGGATCGCTGTGAGTTCGAGGCCAGCCTGATCTACAAAGTGAGTCCAGGACAGCCAAGGCTAACACAGGGAGACCCTGTCTCGAAAAACAAACAAACAAACAAAAAACCCTTTAAAGTGAAAAGCACAGTTATAAGATAATAATGCCATCTCAACCAATAATTTCCTCCTGGAAATATGTAAATGCAATTCTCCTTTAATAACTGTAACTTCATTTTTTGGCAACGTGTTGTATAAAAAATTAAAAGTGACATTGCTACTCAAAGGAACAGTACAAAGAAAAACAGACAATTGAAACATAAGATCAAGGACGCTAAAGATGGGTGAAAATTTACCCTGCTGTTTATAATTAAAGTTTTTTAGTTTAGTATTTATAACAGACTTATCGAATTATTATTATCAAAGCTAAAATCCTTGGTTTTCTTTGTTTTGAAGCATTCTTATTTTCTTCCTCTACCGAAACCAGATAAAACTTGAAGCATATGACTCACAGTTTATAGAACAGTGGGGAAGATGTTTTCTAGATTCAAAGGCCCTTTATCTTTGACGCCTCATCATTTCTAGTCCCTGTCAAGTTTTTTTTTTAATTACAAAATGATAGAAATTGATACTAATTTTAGTCAAAATAGAACGCACTGGGTAGTAGACAATTCCTGAATCCGTGGGGAAGAGGAGAGGTGGCCTGGGATCCAGACCCTCTGCCCAGGGTCAGGCTGCAGACTCAGTCCAGCTACGTTTGCGCTGTTAGATACACTCTGCCCGTAACTGCGAGGTGCTGGCTCCCATCCCGTAATGCTTTGTTACTGTGTCTGTGCTTTGACCTTCTCAAGATTCAGGGTCCTCAATTCCAGTGGCCACTTGATAGATGGTGCTAAGGTATCCTGTGCAGTTCTAGCCTTCAGAACTTGGTGTAAGTTGCGGGTGGGGAGGTGGTGCCACTAAATACACTCTAGGAGGCGACCCTGTCATCCGACTCTTGGTTACCAGAGTTACTATGTAAGTTGGCTGTGAAAAGGCAAATGCTGTGTGTTGGTTATTGGTTTAAAGCATGCGTTTTACCTAGTAGTCAGTATTTTACTCCCACAAAGTATTGTTTCCCAGCTGACATGGTAATGGAGTCTTCAATTCAGCCTTTGTGAAAGGTCAGCTGCTTTTTGATGGAAGAATCCATAGGATCTGTACATTTCCTGGGCTATCGGTCTATGGCTTTATTTTATTTTGTTCCTGGTGAAGTGAATTCATTGTTTTAAGAATCAGTGTGCAGTGGTGTGCAGATGTCCATTATACCTCCGGTTTCAGCCCTCACTCATTTCCCTTCTTTACTCTGTATCCTTGACCTGCAGGAATAAACCAAGTGCTCCAAGTGCGACTGTTTGGGGATTCCATAAGAGGACAAGTAATCATGTGTGTGTGTGTGTGTGTGTGTGTGTATATATATACACTCACACATACACACATACAAACATATATACACATACATACATACTACACACACACACACACACACACACACACACACACACACACACACACACACCAAGCTTCTTCTTCAGGGGGCTGGGAGATTGCTTAGTCAGTAAAATGCCTGTTGTGGAAACATGAGGGCCTCAGTTTGGATCTCCAGCACCCTGGCCAAAGTGATGTGTCTGCAGCCTCATCTTTGGAGGTGGAGACAAGTGGATCCATGGAACTCATTGGCTAGTCAGCATAACCAATCAGTCAACTTCAAGTTCAGTGAGAGGCCCTGTATCTTAATGTGGAGAGCAATGTAGAAGGACATCCTGTGTCAGCGTCTGCTCTCCACACGTGCACACCCACAAGAACATGGGCATATATATCTGTACTTCCTAAGACACTTAATTCGAATAGTGTTTCACATGCCAGTTCCAGGCCATCTTTGTGCTTGTTGTTTTCCTTTGTTGCAGAGATGCCATCTTGTGAACAATTCTTGTTAACATAGTTACTGCCCTGAAAGTTTTAAATTCATCTTTACATTTCTTACACTCAATACCATGTTTGAAACTTTGTGTGTGTGTGTGTGTGTGTGTGTGTGTGTGTGTGTGTGTTTTCAAGACAGGGTTTCTCTGTGTATATTCCCCTCTTGTGAATCTCAGGATTAACACTAATGATGTCTGTTTGTGTTTCTCTTCCAAAGTTTTCTTTGTTTTTGTTTTGACTGTGAAGACTTACCAAGAGTGAAAGAGAGCGTCCAGGACAAGAGAATTAGACTATCAGTTATCAATATTAGAGTATTAGTTTATTCTAATTAGGTGGCATCTCATTATTAAGGCTTTGCTAAATAGGTTTTTCAATACGTACCCTATATGAAATACATATCTGTGTAGACATTTTAAGCCAAATTTCTCTGCACAACAGAAATACCTAATTACCAAGGGAAAGCTGGAGACCCTGAGAACACTTCGGGAAGCCATCTTCTGCCTTGACTCTGCGTGCGGACCAAAGTTTTCCATCTAAAACAGAGGAATCCTGTGGCACCTGGGGCTGATGCTGCCAGAGAAGCCCTGCAAACAGAGGGTCCCCATCAGATGTAGTTTGGACCTGCAGTCACACCATTCATTTTGTCTCCTTGGGAAGCCTGAAGTTTCCTACCCACCCCACCTCCCCCCAAATTGCAAACTGGAGTCAGGTACTAATGTTTGTTTCAGGGAAGCTGTGTATTTTAGTGGGCAATTTTCATGTGTGATGGAGAGAGGTGTTGAGAAGGCAGTCTCTCATCAGTGGAGGAACAATGCCTAGGAATTTAGCTAATGGCCCCCCTTCAGTGCAGAGAATAGATGGCAACAATCGGACTTGCAGACTCGGCCTGGAGCTGCTTGTTTGGCTGCTAGGTGTTAATGCAAATTTGTTCTTCAGCTCGCTCAACCCTGGGGCTCCCGTCCTTTGATTTAATTAAACGTAATTGGTTACATTGCTCCTCCCAGGCCCCCGAGGTGTTTTTGTTTATTGCTTACTCTTCGCCATAAAGCTTCAATTCCTGGTACAAAATGCTGGATAAATAAGAGTCTTTTTTCCCCCCTTTCTCTGTGCTGGATTTGCTGGGAGATTATTTTCTTCAAATGCGTTGGCTCTGCTGTTGAAAGTAAATGGCCAGTGCAATAAACTCATTGGGTGCCAAACATAGCATAGTCCAGAAGCAAGGAATTAAATAGGGTAAATTACAGGAGATTAGGACAAGATAGGACGTTGTGAGCTAACAGTAAAGATTTGCAGAAGTAGTGTAAGGGTTATCTCCTCTGTGAAAGAATACGGTTTGATGATACCATCGACGTTGTAGCACCTTGTTATTAAAAAGTTACTTTAAGATACCAGATTAGAAATACTCTGCAAATTTATTTTTTGATAATGTAACAGAGTTGTTGGGGACAAGAAGGAGAAAGATAACGACTTAAATTAAGTAGCACAGGTACTTATTCCTTCTAAATGAAAGATCTTTTTTTTCTTCCTTGTGCATTACATATCTATAGACACAATATTTATCTATATATATAGATATATAGATTATTTTTTATAAATGGAAGTGATCATAAAATCATTTTTGAGGGATGGTTTGGGAAGACAACTCAATAAAGTGGGGATAGACATGAAGACCCGAGTTCAAGGCCCAGAAGGTACATAAAAGGCCCAGTGTGGGGCTACCCAGCTGTAGTGCTAGTGCTGCGGCCATGGACAGAGCCTGTGTTCTGAGGCCAGCTGCTGGCTAGTCTAGCCTTACTTGGCGATCTTCAGGCCAGTGGGAGATTCTGCCTCAAAACACAAGGTAGACAGCACCTGTGGATGGCATCTGTCCTTGGCACACACATGCACACATCTGTACCTGCTTATGTACACACACACTCTTTAAAAAGAAGTGATTCTTCCTCTCTAAGTTTCCATGCAAATTTGAGAAGTGCAATGCATTACCTTGTATTAATTATTAAGGAACAGCTCAGAAATGCTGGTAATTAAATACCATATGTACTTTGATTCAGTTCCAAGCACCAGAGTATGTATATAAATGGCTCTTTCCTCTTTTTGTCCTTGTCATGGGGATAAAATAGCCTGTCAGAATCTTATTTATTACAGCGTTGTCTAGCTGGTTCTATTGTTTTTCCTCTACAGGCATATGGTGCTCCATCGACGACATTTTCATGAGTGCCGTAGACTTTCCAAATCCTGCCATATCACAGGCGCCACTCAGATCTTTTCTGATGGGAAAACTGGAAAATCCATGATAAGGGCACAGGTATTCTCTGTGCAATATAAAGCGTCAATTCCGCACAATAGGACTGTTTTGCAGAAATGTTGTCTAGGCGTTCCTCGAGCCCTGTCGCTGAGGTACTGGGGGTTTAGGTGCGGAAGGCTAGGCCTTTCTTCCGGAGGATGCCCCTGAGGAAAACCAAGAGGGCAATTATAAAACTAGAAAACTCTCCTCCTGAGGGGGGGGGGGCGCGGGGCGCCCTAGGACGTGAGGGCTATGGTAGGTGTTTGGGAGGGATTTCAGTACCAACTCGACATCTCAGAAATGAGCTGTTAAAACGGCTGTGCTCTGCCGGCCCAGAAAACCTTGGCTAGTCTCAGGCAGCTCAGGCGTAGGTAGAAAATCCAGCTGTGGTCTGCGGTGGGCAAACCTCGGGTGGAAATGAGATGCTTTGCTTGTCCGTAGGGTTCTGTGGGATTTTAATGCTGTGCCTGGTTTACATGAAGGAGTCAGTTCAAAATAACCCTTGCCTCACGCAGGCAAATGAGAATGCTGAACATAGTCTAATGCGGCGAGCACCAAGGGCTTGTAAATGGAAGTGCAGTGTCAGACAGAACTGAGGGAAATGCTCCACTGGTCTTTTAGATAAAACCAGATACTCTCCTCTTGTACTTGAGTAATTTTCCACCCCGTGCACTGGTAATAATAAGCCCATTGCCCGTCCCCTGACTGCGACTCTCCTGAATCCACAGCTTTGATTGGAAACTCTCAACCCCTGACAGGTCTCCGGAGCACTGATTAGGAAGGCACCCCACACACTTCCTCATAAACATTTGGCAGATCAGGAAGTGCTGAAAAGCGATGCCCCTGGCTCTCAGAAGAGGGTACTGGTGGGAGAAGAAATAGAACATTTTCCCTCTTGCAGCTGTCAAAGAGTGATTATGTCAAATGGGTTTTCAAGGAGCCACAAAGTAATTACAGGGTAACTTCTTGACATTATTTTCCAATGTTTGGCTCAGCAGATGATGATGATTAATTGATGTGTATTATTTTATGGCTCTCGGAAACTTTGATACTTTAGCTAGAGGTCAGACTAAGTTTGTATTTAGGCAAGCTGAGCAAGTTTGCCTCAAATTTTAACCTTATTTCTATCTTTGTAATAGATTATTTCCTACATGAGTGTTCCAATGGCTAGTGGAGGCTATGTCTGGGCAGTTTTTTTCAAGTATATTCAATGAAAAAAAGAAAAGACAAAACAACAAAAACAACAACAAAAAACCCCACGTGCTATCCAAAAATATATAATTCTAGGATGTTACTGTTAATTCCTACTGCTGTTTGAGAATTGAGTGAGTTAAACCATGACAAGTGCTAATCCTTGGCAGATGACAAACGCCAGCCCTGTTAAGGCATAGCAGCTGCCATTAACCTTGGGAGGGTGCTGATTCCCTTGGGTGTGGTCTCACTAGTGCTGTGCTTTGGTTGGCATGGAGGCATCTTATACCCTGCTTGTTTGCTCCAGCATTTGCATTTTATTCAAACTGGCCAACTGTTGGCTTATATATCCTTTTCCTAATTTTTGTTGAATTTAAGATGGTTAGGAATATTTAAATATAATGCATTTGAAGCATGTTTCTAACTATATATTGTTTTTCTGGGGGGCATATTTTATATGTAAATGTCTATATTCATTGGTTCTAAGCAAATATTTCATTCAGGTAAGCCAAGATCTGGATATTCATTATTGATTAAGTAGAAACTAAGAAAGATTAATAACGTAGTAATAAATACAGTGGAACCTTTCTTGTTTTACTGAGTTTATAAATTTTAAATATGTTTTTCTCTCGTATCAAAGTGGTCAATGATATGAACATGCTTGGTGATCTTGGGGTTTTCACTGAATTTTATACTAAAAGATGCTTTGTAGCCAGGCTAAACACTTTGTATTTAACCTAAATAGAACACAAAAGATCCTAGGTTTCCTTTTCAGTTTTATTTAGAAAATGTTTAAAAATATTTATAAAATAATTTGGCTTCTAAAATAATTGCCATTTGTTTACTCCAGAGTATTCACTAAAAATATTTCAAGGAATTGTAAGGCCACAAAAATAAAAACAAAAAGCCATTCTGTTACGTGTGAGACTATTACATGAAGAGTTTAAATACTAGGGTTGGCTTAGTTTTAAGAATACGTTCATAGAGTCGCGGACAGCCAGGGCTGTCACACAGAGAAACCCTGTCTAAAAAAAAAAAAAAAAAAAAAAAAAAAAGAAAGAAAGAAAGAAAAAGAAACCAAACAAAAGCAAAAACTATAGCTTATCAAGGAGCTTTGAGGAGGATTTTTATGTTAAAAGTTTTAGGTATATCTAATTCAAAAATATATTTTTCCTAAATTTAAGGGAACTATCATAGAACCAGATATTTTGCCCATAAAAAGGGGACCATATCCTGTCCTTTTGCACAAGGAATGGGTTCATTTGTGGGGTGGTGGACTTGGCCGTGTGTGTGTGTGTGTGTGTGTGTGTGTGTGTGTGTGTGTGTGTGCGCGCGCGCGCACGCGCGCGCGCATGTGCGCGCGCATGTGCAGTTTGTGAGTGAATGAAGTAAGTAGGCGAGCTGTTTATCTATGGTGCTGCCTCTGCTGCCAACTAGATACATGCACACTTCAGATATGAAGAACGGTAAGCAATTCAGCTGAATAGGTCTCCTTTGTCTTCATGGTGTCTTACAAGAAAAGATGTTGCTCTCTCCCATGGGAACAGGAGGGTGGTGGCCCAGTGTTGTGGTGCCGTGTTCATTATGTGAACACTGACCGAACAAAAGCCAGAGGGAACCCCACCCCCTTTGTTGTTGGTTGGGGTTGAGGTCTCTTTTGATACGGTATTTTAGACTTAAAAACAATCCCCTCTGTTTATAGGAACACAGGGCACACTCAGCTGTGCAGTGTATTGTATGTGTTATGTGTGCGGCAAACAGCAGATGGCTTAGCAATCAGTTGACCCTTCCTGTAGGAATTTGTTGTTTCTAAAATTAACAAATCTTCGTCTTTGATTAGTTACACATTGTTAAGACATTTTGAATGAGGTTTAATTTCATCCTGAACTGATGCTCTCATTGCAATCTGATCTATAAATCTTTCCTCAGCATACCTCCCCTTCCCTGGTGCCTGAGTCACTGGCTCCCCTGTTACTCAAACCCCAGTTTAAGCTACACTGACTGGCTGGTCAGCTGGCCCCATGGGATGTACCTGCCTCCAAGGCAGAAGGGCTCACTTTCACAGGTCCTGGGAATTCCAACCAAGTGCTCATGCATGCTTGCTGAGGAAACATTTTCCTCCTGAGCCCTTTGCCCAGCCTATTTCATACTTCTTAGTAGAAAATAGCAAAGGCCAAAGACCATCACACCTGAAAGTTGGCTGCATTTTTTCAGTCTCTCTCCTGATGATTACATGGACTTCTTATAAAATCAAGTCCCTGGCTGGGTGTAGCGGAACACACCTTTAACCCCAGCCTTCATGAAGCAGAGGCAGGCGAAAATGCCGACTCTTGAGGAAGGCTGTTCTATGACCCAGCTAGCCCCCCAAAATTGAGACAAGAACCCAGCAATTTATTTCAACATCTTTAACCCAACAGCTGGGCAGATACAATTTAAACTAATTTTCTAAAGCTTGGCTGTTTGAGGGTATCCAGTGTATGTCTCAAAACCAAACCAAACCAATAGCAGCAGCCGCCGCAGCAACAACAACAAAAAGCCCAAAGGAGAAAAGTAAGAGAGATTTTATTGTGTTTCATTACTGTGCACGTGACTCTGGGTATACTAATTTCCCTGTTTTCGTAAGTTCTCATGAGTTATTTCAGTTGATTTTATTATTGTGAAATTAGGATCCTAAGGCCGGTGCCCTGCTTGCTCCCTTGCCTTACTATAAAGTTATTTAAGTGTATCGCTTGAGAGCTTGCCACAGTGGTTATGAAATATAACGTTAGTGTGAGAGGACAAAAAAAGGTTAGGAAAAGGAAAAGCATTGGATTGTGGGAAATTTAGGGACCCTGTCTACTGATAAAGGAAAGGACTGAATTTCTTTTGTTTTTTTTCAAGTTCTTGAATGGGTTTGGGTTTGTTAGTTATGAGACTTACTCACCCCCGCCCAAGTTTCTCCCTCATGGTTTAAGGGGGTTTTCCTGTTGTGAGGTCCTGCTTATATCCAACATAACTCAAATATCAGATCAATGCAGATGACAAAAGTTTATTGTAATCAAACCGCTATTGATCGATCAGGGCCACAGAACAGCCTTAGGGCCACAGAACTGCGACCCTGAAGGGAGGCCGTACAGCATGCTTAAGTTCTTTTTTTTTTTTTCTAAATATTTTTAATTTAATTTAATTTAATTTTAATTTATGTGCGTTGGTGTGAGGGTGTCAGATCTTCGAGTTACAGACAGTTGTGAGCTGCCATGTAGGTGCTGGGAATTGAACCCGGGTCCTTTGGAAGAGCAGGCAATGCTTTTAACTGCTGAGCCATCTCTCCAGCCCCCATGCTTAAGTTCTTGCCATTTCTAGATTCACTCACATTTGTCTAGAGGTAGCCACAACTGTGCTTTTCCACACATATTTATTTCTAAGGCCCGTATCCAAAACTCAACTCAGTTGTTTAAAAAAATAAATGTAAAATTCCATGTTTAACGAAAGAAAGTTTTCATTTAATTATGTTTATTTAATTTTTAAAAACTGTCTTCTGTAGTCATTGAATACAAGTGCAGTTTAATGACATTGAACTCCCTCATAAAAATACTTAAACGAATACAAAAGCAACCCCTAAGTTTGGGTTATTTACATGAAATTGGACTCCATTTTTTTTTTTCCAAACCAGAGGAGTACGTACATAACCACAGAGAGACCAGAATCTCCAGTGCTCCCATTGCTCTCCATTGTCACATTGCCCTTGCAGAAGCCGGTCCATCCTGTCGTGGGCAGGGACACTGCTGGGTCCTGTGTGGGTCCACTGCGAACCTCTGGCTCAAGTTGGTGACTGGCTTTTCTTTGTCTCCACAGCTCCTTCTCAGTACTTGAATTGTAAAGCTGTTCCTTTGGATTGTAATTACCTGCTGTAATTACCTGTTAGTGTCTTTAGCAGACAGAGTGGCATCACCAAGATCGAGGAACACAAGCATGTTGAATAAGCGCAGCAGTCTGTGTGCATGTGAAGGTTCAGGAGGGACACCCAGAGATGCAGGGGGACACCCAGAGATGCCATGTATTCTCCTCATTGACGGGTTTGGTGAAATCCAGCTGCTTTGTGGAAGCTCTCCTTCCTCTCTTTATATGAAGCTGTTTCCAGTGAAAGTGGCAGATATCTAAGCTGCTAATTTCCTGTTTATATTTTTGTATATTAAACTAGGATCCCCAGAGAAAATAGAACAGTGGAATGTGACCCATGATTTGAGGTCAAATGAGCCAGCAAACATGATAAATAAGTTTGTTGTCCTTTCCAGCTTCCATAATGATACTGTGTTGTCTCTGGGGCGCACATGTTTGGGGTGTGAGCATCGTTAGGGTCTTTTGAACAACTGCACATCATCTAATGAATTTACATACATAAACACTTCTAATTAACATTTGTTTATTATTTTGCATTTCACTGCTATTTACTACCAGATTTCAAGACAATAGTCAATTTTGTAACCTCTGTTTTGTAAAAACCACTAGTATTTTTGGTCCCTAGCAACCATTTAATATGCAAATTAGGCATTCTCAGGCCTAATGTACTTCATTTTTATAAAACAAATACATCATTAATCTGATTAAGTTCTTGGATGGGAGTGCTGTCCTCAGATCATTGTGGATCATTTATTGTTGGGCATGCATCAAAAAAAAAAAAAAAAAAGAAAAATTCAAGCATGTCACTAGAGTACAGGTTTAGGAGAATCATTGAAACTCCCTAAATGATATTTTCCAGAGGAGCAGAAAGGCACTGCTTTATCCTGAATTGCAAGCATCACCCCAAACTTAATGATGCCCTCACCCTTAATTGCAGCTCAGTTTGCTGATGGCACAGTGCCTGAGAGTATGCCGCGCTGTGCTTTGAGGCTATAGAAGCGTGGTGGGCTAAAGGTGGTCCGCGGGATAAAGGGGACTCCAGCTTCGCCACAGTAACTTAGGGGGGACTCAGTCACCATTCCCAAGTTGCTTCGCTACCATGGTCATTCTTTGGTATGTCTTTAGCTTTTAGACAGATTTGCTACTTAAGAGCTAAAAAAAATATCATTTATTAAGGTTAAATATTTCATTCATAAAGCAGATGGACCTTTTTGGTTTTTTTGTTTGTTTGTTTTTGGTTTTGGTTTTTGTTTTGGTTTTTCAAGAAAGGGTCTCTCTGTGTAGCCTTGGCTGCCCTGGACTCGCTTTGTAGACCAGGCTGGCCTCGAACTCACAGTGATCCGCCTGCCTCTGTCTCCTAAGTGCTAGGATTAAAGGCCTGTGCCACCACGCCCGGTTTAGCAGATGGACCTTTTAAAGAAAAGTCGAAACAAAACGTTCTGCCTGTGGTTCACGGAGGTGGATTTTGTTATCAGGATCCCATGTTTTTCTCTCCTGCATGTCTGCCATGGCACCTCAGTTCACCTGCCTGTAAAGGGGCTTTGTTTATCCCCACTGGGTCTGTAACAGACAGAGACTCAGAGAGCTAGGAATCACACTGAGCACTCACCCTGAATCTTCTGCCAGCAACAGAAAGGGACTTCCTAGGTCACCGTCATTTTGGAGAGAGACTGGCAATTTATTACTATCAAAGGTCAGAGAGTAAATAGTAAAGGCTCCAAGGATCACATAAAATATTTATAAAGGATATATTCATAATCTTGTTTCTAATTACAATGCAGTGTTTTGAGATATTGGTGCCATTTTTTGGTCCTGGTAGGCCCACAGCTCACAAGATAGGCTAGGCTGGCCTTGAACTTGAGGTTATTTTCCTTCCTCTGTCTCTCAGATACTGGAGGAATAGGCAAGTGCCACCATGCCACAACCCCTAAAAGTCTTATAAACACCCCCCTGAGGCTGAGGTGAGCACAGGGATAGGCTGAAGGGTAGGCTTGTCCTTAGTCACCAACCTTTTCAGGACAGTGCCAGTAAGTCCTGGGGCTCTGCCACGGTAAGAAACAATGAGAATAATTTATACCCATAATAATCACTTTAATGCATCCAGGAAAAAAGAGATGTTCTTTTTAAGAAGGCATAAAAGTATCATGTCTTAGGTTTCTAACAAACACATGAACATAAAGTTTTGATATTTACGGTGGTGTTCTGCTCTAGACACCTGTAGGATCCAATTTTTGAAACCGTTCATTTTATAGTAGATAAAAGGAAAGGTTATTTTACAAGTAGATTTGGACAGTCACAAACTTTATAAGGCATCTTATTTTCATAACTGTTTAATGCTTTTTTACTTTTGCTATTTTCATACTTACTGTTCTGCCCCTGGTCTGCTAACAGTGCTGAGGGACAAGCCCTTGATCCTCTCACACACGCAATCTCCCACTGAGCCAAACCTCCAGCCTGACCTTAGCTGCTTTTTAATTATTTAATGCCTATGGGGGTTTCATCTGCACGAATGTGTACTTCATGCACGTGGTGCTGGAAGAGGCCAGGAGAGGGCATCAGATCCCCTAGAAGTGGAGTGAGAGGTGATTGTGAGCACCCCTGTGTGTGCTGGGAGTCACCCAGGTGCTCTTATCCACGGCGACATCTCTCCAGCCCCTGATCCTAAAGTTATGATACTGAAGTCCAGGGGTTCCTTCCAGCCACTGCATGTAGTTTATTATGAAGAGGCTGCGAAGATGGGTCAAACACGGGTGTGCCTCACGGTGGAGAATGTAGTTAGCATACATGAATTCCTGGGTTCAACCTCTAGTATAAGAGGAAAAAAAAAATCATGTTGGAATAGTAGCTGGCAGGTGCCTGAAGTTTTTGTTCATAGGTCATTATTTACCCAGATAAATGTTTCCTCTTCAACTCCTTAATGCATCACTTTTCTCAGCAGGCCAAAGAGAATCAGGTTGCTGCTCCAGGTCTACCCTTAGATTTCCTAAGGAGGATCCCTGGGGTGGGGGTTGATACAATGGGGGAGAGGCAAGGTAGGGACCACGCTATTACACTAATAGTTTAAAACTCCCCCCCTTCCTGTCTATATGTTTCTAATATCTTTATTGTCTTCAAGCCATTAATAATATCTCTTTCAGTATTCAGTGTAATTTTAATTTTGGTCAGGAAATGTCTGTCTCTGCTCACATGTGAGAGGCATCCTTCATGCTTTGGGGCAAGTACACAGCTAAACAAGGCCACTGCAGAGGGGCTGGGTTGAAGTTATTTTTATAAAACCGTGTTTGTTTCTCTTAGCTTCTTTCTTTCTTTCTTTCTTTTCTTTTTTTTTCTTAGCTTATTTCTTAACTCGGCTATCACACAAATAATTGAGACTCTTTTGTAATACAAGGCTTCATAACACAATCTTGAGCAGTTTGAGTCAGTTCTTAACCCTCTATGCTATTTTGTGTTACCCCCAGCAAACATCCCAGTGATACTTGCACTTTGTAGCTCTCCTGGGCTGCAGCTCTTCCCTCCTGATCTTCCTTGGAGTTCTCCAGGTGGCTGAATCCCCTGACTGAATCTTAACTCCTCCTCCCCTGGCTGGCAGGAAGTCCCACCCTGTTCTCTCCCCTGCTCATTGATTGGCTGTAAGCTGCTTTATTGACATATCAGGGGGACAGTTGGGGAGCAGTGTTTACACAAAATTGAGACAGAAATCAGCATTTAAACTACACAATAACCTTATAGTCTAATAAAAGGCTCTTTTTTCTTACAATAACAACTAAATGTAAATAGCAAGTATGAAGATTGTTAGGTAAGACTTGACATTTGTATATTTGGTCATCCTTAAATAAAGTATTTTACTATCTTACCAATTTTTATCATTTTAAATAATTTAAATTTAATTGTGACAACCATAACTATCTAGTCTTCAACCCCATCAGAGACTTGAGAAGGAATAAATATTACCTACCTACATAGGAAGTGCAGGCAAGCAGCTTCCAAAAGTATAGAAATGACAGAGATACTTAGCTGCCTGGACAGTCTGCTCAAATTTCTCCATAACGTTGGAGCATCATCTTTAGCCTTCTGGCTCAGAATATTTGACAGGCTTTTTTGTGTGTGAAGCAGGAATATATAGGACTTGTGTACCTTGTCCCTGCAAAGCTCGGCAGTCAACTCTCCTGTGTCTAGTTTGTCCTGTTTGGACAGTATTCTGTGTGTAATTGACACAAGGACCTTTTCTCACCCAGTGGCTGGCTTGCCACATATGAAGCCTTTGATGCTCTTTTAAGTAGATTGAGGATGCTGCCAGGAGCAGACCTGTCTCGTGGCAGAAAAGCCGTAAATTACTACAATCCTTAAATGCCATATTCTGTAGATCTTTGAGGTTTTTGAAGACCATCTATGTACCAATCTTATCTGAATTGTTTGTTTTTAGCTATTTTTTATCTGTAAATTTAGAAAACATATTTATATATTTAACTAAACTAGTATCTAACATGACCATGAGTTTGATTGTAGCTTTTAAAATGACTAGAACTTAACATTGCAGTTTTAAGAATTACATAGGTACAGTACATTAGCACTTTGTAACAAACCTCTTTTTTTTCCCCTCTCTCTTTTTTTCCTTCTTTTAATTTTTTTTTTTCAAAGACAGGGTTTCTTTGTGTACCCTTGGTTGTCCTGGACTCACTTTGTAGACCAGGCTGGCTTTGAACCCACAGTGATCCACCTGCCTCTGCCTCTCAAGTGCTGGGATTAAAGGCGTGCACCACCACACCCGGCTTGTAACAAACCTCTTTTAGAACAATAATAAACATCTGTCACCATAGAATAATCCAAAATCACCCACCTCATGGGAATGGCATGTGGTTTTTTGGGGGGGAGGCCAAGAAAATTGGGGGGAACTGTTTATGTCAGTTCTTTTGGAGTCATAGAGCATAGGTTGTCTCTGTCAGAAAGGGGTGTTGAAACAGTGCATTTTGGCTTTTTCTCTTTTCTTTTCTTCTTTTGGTTTTTCAAGACGAGGTTTCTCTGTGTAGTCCTGCTATCCTGGCCTCACTTTGTATACCAGGCTGGCCTAGAACTCAAAGATCCTCCTGCCTCTGTCTTCCTGAGTGCTGGGATTAAAGGTGTGTGCCAGCTTCCCTTTTTTCTTGGTGTTCAATCTCATGTTTGTCTGAACTGGTCTGAAGCTCATAGAGTCATGTAATCGCTCTGCTGTAGCCTCTTGAGTACCTGAGACTAAAGCTGGATGCCACTGTCTCGGAACCAAGGCACGCATTACTCTCTCTCTCTCTCCCCTCCCCTCCCCTCCTCTTCCCTCTCCTCTTCTCCCTGTCCCCCTTTTTCCTTCTTTGTTTTTTGAGATAGGATGTCATTATAGCCCAGCTTGGCGCCTTGAGCTTGCTATGGAGCAAACACTGTCCTCTAATTCTTGAGCCTTCTGCCCTAATTCCCAAGCCCTGCCAACACATATCCTGTACTCTCACTGTTCCGGGTTGTGGTACTGGTCCTAATCGTAGAACCTTTGTCCCCTGTTTTTTCTCATTAACACCCCCCACATTGTTGTTGTTGACTTTTTTTGTTTTTTGTTTTGGTTTTTGTTTTTTTTTTTTTTTGTTTGTTTTTGGCATTATTTTTCCAATGAACTCTTTTTTTAAAACTTGGTATGGTCAGATTTCTCCCTTTATCTCTGTATTTATATTTCTGCTTTTTCTTTAAGTGGCTTGTTACATCAGCCTTGGTGCATGAATTCCATACCGGGAGAAGAATGTTAGTGTTCAATGCTGTGCCTATCACCACCAAGGTTACATCCTACCCTGTCATCTCGCCCTAGGTTCTACTTCTTTAGTGACTTTTTCCTACTCACTTGCTCTCTGTTTAAATGTCAGAACACTTTTCCTGTGACTCAGGACATATTTATATTCATGTCTCTTTTTCTGTCTGAGGCGTCTTCATACTATTTGTGTCTTTTGATTTGACTTGCTAGAAAATACTTATCTTTCCCCCACATCATGAGCTCTCATGGTTATAAAACTCTTTAACCTTTAAATTATGACTAATAGTCGGCAGCACTCAGTGCTGGTAGGTGATGAGACGCAAACTAAGCTGCAAGTGAGCTCCGGGGTCTGAATGCTGACTCTCGGGTCTGAATTCCTCACTGTTACCGCTCGCCGTCATCATCAAGGGAGCCGTGGCAGCTGAGCCTGTGGACCTTGGTGGACTTGGTGCTGTGCTGCGTTCCAGCATGTACCATGATGGAGTACTGAGCACAGTGGGCTTTTCTTGCTTTTTTTTTTTTTTTTCTCTTGAGACAGGGTTTCTCTGTGTAGCCCTGGCCAACCTGGAACCCCCTCTGTAGATCAGGCTGGCCTTGAACTCAGAGATTCACCTGCCTCTGCCTCCTGAGTGCTGGGATTCAAGTTGTGCACCGCCACTACCTGGCTAAGCATAGTGTTTCATGGAGTCAGTAATTACACATGTTTAACTGTATAAAAAGAGCAGTTGTAATTTTTTTTTTAACCCAACATAGAATAAACAGTACCTTTTAATTTGGTGAATTGCTCTCCTCCTTTCCTTCCATTTAGCCATCCATCCATCCGTTCGTCTGTCCATCTGTCTGTCTACGTATGTATGTATTTATCTATCATCTATGTATCTCCAGATGAGAAAGGTTTCAGTTTTCTGCCGTGTCTCTCTGTCAGTATCAATTAGTGAGCGCCTCTGTAGAAGGCGATTTGAAGACTTGGAACTACAAATCAGTCTGGTACTTGGGTTGTATCTTTTCTATTTTGAGCCACAGTTTTCTGAGTATTTTGACATAGGAGCTTTTATACTTGAAATAATGTAAAAGCAAGGAAATATTCTCTTTCACCTGCACTTCTGAGATTTAAGCTACACCTTTTTCTTTTCTTCCTTTCAGCGTCTATTGTATGTAGCTACATACAGGACTAAGGCTGAAGAAGCTGTCCCATACGGAGTCCTTAAGAGAAGCACCTGCTCCTGTGTTGAATGGGTGTGCTGGTAGCAGCTTGGGGATAAATAGCGCCAAGCGATGTGGCCCGAGTGTTAATTTTACCTAAGTGAGACTCCACCTGAGAGAGGATGCGTACAGCTAAAGTGAGAAGGGGAAAGCTGTGTGGCTGAGCCCTGCCAGCTGACTTGTAAGAATCATCAGAGGCTCCAGTGAAAGAGCTAACCAGGCTCAGTGACATCAGGGGTAATCCCCACAGAGTTCCGTGTGTGTGTGTGTGTGTGTGTGTGTGTGTGTGTGTGTGTGTGTGTGTGTGTGCGCACGCGCATGTGTGTGTAAAGCAAAACTAATTACATAAAAACAATATGTATTATTTTTATATCTTCTTGTTGTGTGTTGATAAGATCAATGTTTTTATGATCTTGACAACCTTGATGTCTTTTCAGAAAACAGACCCATGATTTCTGCCCACGAATTATAATCTCTTGCTGTGAAGCCTTGTGTCTTTCTCGCTCTCCTTGACCAGGTCAAAGCGTTTGACAGACAGGTCCCTGCGTTGCGGCATAATGTTAACCTCTGTCTCCAAGTGGTCTCAGAATTCTCTGGCAAACTTGTGCTCGTGCTTCGCAGTATAGCGGAAATCTTCCCTCCCTGCTGAAGTGCTTCCCGTGTTACAGAACTTAAAACACGCAGCTATCACTCTGTGTCTGTCATGTCCCCGTCTGAAGAGCTGCTGGAGCCAGGCTGGGTTTCACAACACTAACATCTGGCGTGGATCTCGCCCTCTAATAGATGCATAATAAACGCTTGAATGACTGCAGGAATAAGTGAAGGAATAAATATCCCACCACATGTTTGGAATGCGCTGGAGTTCTTCCAGCCAGCTTTTTCTTTTGTGCCGTTTTATCTTTTTCTTCTCGTCACACGTTCCTCTGTCCCCGTTAGTAGATGTTAGAGCTCAGGAAATCTGCGTTTGAAGATTTAAAATATCGTGCTTTGAACTCCTTAGAGGAAAAGTCTATGAATAAATAATTAGACTCATTTCACATCAAAATCTAAAGTGTGAAAAAAGGTTCGTATCAGTTGGTGCTTTATTCACTTGTATGGTAATCTGATGGCACATCTATTGTTAACACTGAACTATACTGAAATATTTTACTCTCGGGGCCTTTTCATCTGACAAAAGACGGCTTTTGGAAAATGAAAAAGCTCCTTTCCCTGGCATGCTGAGTGTAGCTCCTGTCCCCGCATGCCATGGTGAAATTTGTTAGTTCTGAAATGCGTGGGCTGTGTGTTACCTCGGACAGTACTTGAGCAATTTCTCCAGTGTCACTGCAGCACACGTATGTATGAGTCCTACCATCTTTGGAGGATGTCAATCAGGGCTGTTGCTGAGGGACTACTTAACGTTTTCTTGATGGTGAAGTGCTTAGTTTTGGAATTTAATTGTAGGTTTTACATTTAAGCTGTTCAGGATCACTCACATAAAGGTTCTATACATTTCTTGCTTTGTCGTTTAACGGGTTTAGTCACCACACTTTAAAGGCATCATCCTCATAATGAAGCCGGAATAAAAGAAAGGTTGATCATGCAGGGTGGCTGACTGTGACACTGAACAATAGAGCTTGACTTCTTCATGTCTGTTGAGTTAGACTGTGGGCTGTGCTCATCTTCCTGCATTGATACTGCATTGTAACAAGAAAATGCTATGTTGTGCAGCCTGTGATGTGTGGCTGTTCTCTGTGTGGGTGGCAGGAGCTCTAAAACAGGCTGCAGGCTGCCTTGTGGGCTTAGTCTAAAGTCATAGAACTGGGCATAATACTGACATGAGATATATAAATAAAAAATGCAAAGGCATTAGAGGTACCTTCTATAATGTGGCTTCTTATAATCTGTCTTCAAAGGGCCTTTGGTGGCTCAGGAACTATGATATGCGAGAAAATTTCACTTACAGCTTCTTGGAAGGAAATAAGTGATATGGTCTGATGGGAAAGTGTAAAGATGTTAAGATGCATGGGGGAGTGACTTATTTATAACTTCTCTGCATTACTGTGGTTTCATTCAGTTCTTAAATAATGAGAAGCCAACTGTGCTCACAGGGCTCTGTTGGCTATGGCAGAGATTTTAAAGGCAGGTGAGATTGATTCTTGCCCAGAAGAACCTAGAATTCTGGTAGAGACAGAAATGACTCCCTAAAACTGTTAGGTGTGTGAATGACAGTAGTGTAAGCTGTCAGGATCATTTAAAATTTGATTCTGTTATTATATGTATCATCCCCAGATGTGTCACATGAGCATTTGATAGGCATACCCTTTATGTCATTAAGTCACTGCTAAAAGCATTGACAAGTCAAGGCCAAGGTTAAAGGCAAGAGGGAGCCTTCTGGTGCTTTCCACACTGGTCCTAACATGTGCCTTTTGTCTCTCCTTGAACCCTGCCTCACTGTTGAGATGTGTATCAACCACCTAGTGACCTAGTCACATGGTTTTACCATGGATGTTACCATTCATGCCTTTTATATACTTACTGCTCTTTCCCAAAATACCAGAAAAGCGTTTCCATACACCTGTCTCTCTTTTCTCTGTTTGTCATGATTTTTCAGTGTGGTTCCTGCAGGAGACCATAGATACAAGTCAAATTAACCTGGCATGGTGGAATGCAAATCACCCTGACTGCAGATCCAAACCCACTTAGAGCAAATGCTAGATCATAGGCTGTGTCCTTATTTACTGTGGGCTGCACGCTCTCTGTAGTGTTTATCTTTCTCTTCTTGTCTGAAGACCCCTTTCTTTCTGGAGAAAATTGAACTAGAAATGGAGCAGTTGCGTGCCTGCCAGCTGTTCCCTCATGGCTCTTCTTTTAATAGAGGAACCAGAACTGAGGATTTTATTGACAGTAAGGACACACCCAGTGAAAAGGTTCTCTAGATTCGTGTAGCTAGGGGTGGCCTCGTGACACATTTTGGCCAGTGAGGTGTTAGGGGAAGTTTCTAGGTGGAGTCTGTCAGTTACCCAGTGATGCATAAGGAAATATCACCAAGCCCAATGCCTTCAAACAGTGAACAGTTCTCTCTTCACACAGTTTTGGGTTAGTAACTCATACATAGTGTGGTTGGGGTGCAGGCTCTCTCATGGGCTCATGGGCAAGATATTAAGAGGCCTTGTAGTTACCTTAAAGGTTCAAGAGGAGATTCTTTTACATATGAGCTGTTATTGTCTCTCTCTAATAAGTGTCACAGTAGTAATGACAGTAGTTCCCTGGGCGGGCACTACTACAGGGCTTCTGTTACTGCCAACTTCAAGATGCCGAGTAGAATTACTCCATGTTTGATGGTGTCATTTATTGGTTTCTCCATTAAAAAAAAAAAAAAAAACCTGTGGATACTTTGATTTTCTATCACTCTTACAACTTATAAAACTTGTGATGAACCCCCTTATCCCCTGACTAAGGGAATGTTGCTGAAGAAGGGACAGAAAGAGTGTAAGAGACGAAGGGATGGCCACTGTGAAACAGCAAGTGCACTCCTGAGCTCACAGCGGCTCTGGCTGCCTGCAGGAAGGATGCCTAGGAAAGCTAAGCAAACTTCCAGCATAGACTGGGGCTGAGGGGCAGAGATTGGGGGGACATGGACAGATGAGCAGCCGACACACTCTCAAAGCATAGATAGGGGAGGAGCTCATAAGGCCACGCACCTGGCTGAGGAGGTTTGGCAGCTGAAGGCATCTGGCCTTGAAAGAGTTTTCTTTCCTGGTGTGGCTCCTGATAGTTACCCATGCTCTCAGGGATGGTCTTATACTTCTGCATGTTTAGACAGCTGTGCACTTGGGCTATGAAAGGAGGACATGACATTTAGATGGGGACAGAGGTAGGGGAATCTCAGAGAGCTATACCAGAACTAGGGGTTTGCTACAATCCAAATACATTGTGTACATATATGAAATATACAAAGAATGAGCAAAAAGATTGTGTGTCTGTGTGAATGATCTGCCTCAGAAAACATTCTAGTTTCTGGCCAAACAGCCATTTTATACTCACTTAAACTTGACTCAATACAAGTAGACAATATATATATAGTATAGGGTAGGCGCTGGAGGGATGGCTCGTCTCAAGAGGACACTGACCATGACATGTGACCAGCTTCAGAAGTGTGAACTGTGCTTGAAGATGGTATGTGCCACCAGCAAGGAACCACAGAGGCACATGGAACCCCAGCTGCTGTGTAGCGTATCCCCGAGTACATTCTATTTGTCAGCTGGAGGATAAGCCCAGCACAAGACAGCTCTGGGGTTTTTCATCTCATGCCAGCTGGTTACCAGAGGAGACGGTTTGATTGTATGGTTGACTGATAAGTTGGTCTCTATGAATGGCTTGGGAATATTTGGGAAAAGTAAAACATCACAGTTAAATCAGGATCTAAATCTAACTCAGTAGGTATTGTTAAATGTCGGGTACATAGCAGATTCTGGGGCATCAGTAATGGATCATCAGGGCTTTCTAGATGTGGTCTTCCTCTTCTGTTCTCTTTTTACTTGTGTGTGTGTGTGTGTGTGTGTGTGTGCATGCGCATGCATGTGCATATGTGCGTGTGCGTGTATGTGTGCATGCATGTGTGTGCGTATATGCGTGCATGCGTGTGTGTGCGAGTGTGTGCACGCATGTGCATGTGTGCGTGTGCGTGTATACATGTTGTGTGTATGCACACGCGTGTGCGTATGTGTGCACATGCGCGTGTGTGTGCGCGTACGTGTGTGTGTGTGTATGCGTGTGTGTGTGCGCGCGCGTGCGTGCACACGTAGAGGGGATAGGACAGTCTATGGGAGTCAGTCCTCTCATTCCATCATGTAGATTCCAAGGATCATACTCATGTTTTCAGGCTTGGTGGGAAACGCCTTCCCCTTCTGAGCCATCTTGTCAGCCTCCTCTTCTATTCCCACTCACGGCAGATTTTCAGGCTGGCTCAGCAGCCTCTTCTCTCTGCCTTTCAGCACTGTGTAGACCAGGGTATATGTTGTCGAATCACATGTCCTTATCATCGAATCATGAGTTTTTGTCCAGCATCAAGGACTTCTATCATCAGTCTATCTTCTCTACACATCATAACTATGTTAGAAGCATTATCTCTTTGCCTCCTCTGTCATACACAGTACATTCTGCTAAATCCTTTTCCACTTTAGTGGTGGTGAAGACCCCTTTGGGGGTTGAACGACCCTTTCACAGGGGTTGCTGAAGACTATCAGAAGGCACAGATATCTATACTATGATTTGTAACAGTAGCTAAATTACAGTTATGAAGTAACAATGAAAATAATCTTGTGGTTGGGGGTCACCACAACATGAGGAACTGTACTAAAGGGTCACAGCATTAGGGAGGTTGAGAGTCACTGTACTAGAGCAATTGATTCTCTTTATTAATCCTTCAGTATGTGCAGTTCTTTACTGGTATTCCTAAAGGCAGGAACTATATATTCAATTGTACTCTTTCCCCAAGTATGCCTAACCTTAGTGCCATGGAGTATTTCTTATTAGCCAGAGCAGTGAGCATGCCCCAGGTGGTTGTCAGTAGGGCAGATAGAGGAAACAGTTCTGAAAAATAATACCCCCCACTTTCAGATCTGTGACTCCAGATAGTGTTGAGTTCTTTCTACTTTCCAAATTCATTAATTTGTCTTAATGTTTCTCTAAATATGTGTAACTTTTGAGGTATATATCTTAAGTTTATATTATACTACTGCTATGGAGATTGTATTGTTCCCAGGTTAATTTTTCTTTCCACTCAATCCTTTATTGCAAGATTGTCTGTTTTGTTGCACACTTCTGTTTGTTGTATCTGCTGACTACGTAACAGCTCATGATGAGCACACGCTGTCTCTCATGAATTTGTCTGGATTGCTGTCAGTTCCCCAGCGCAGTGAATGATGCCGTGTGAATCAGTTCAGCTCACTCGTAGTTACTGTCCTGTTGCTGTGAAGAAGCTGTATGGCCAGGGCAACTTATAAGAGGAAGCGTTTCATTGGGGCTTGCTTACAGTTTCCGAGGGTTGGTCCATGATCACCATGGGAGGAAGCATGGTGACAGGCAGGCGTGGCGCTGGAGCAGTAGCTAAGAGCTTGCATCCTGATCCGCAGGCAGAAAAAGAGGAAGACTGGATCTGTCCTGGGCTTTTGAAATCTCAAAGCCCAACCAACAAGGCCACACCTCCTAATCCTTTCCAAGTAGTTTACCAACTGGGACCAAGCATTCCAACTTTATGAGCCTATGGGGGCCATTCTCACTCAAACCACCACTGTCACCAAAACTACAGGGCACATCTGTAACTCAAATGACATCTAATCACATCTGGAAGGAGATTTTTTTTTTTTACTAGTGCATCTAATCATAGGGGATGAACAATAGTTCTCAAGCATTATTTTGTGTTGTTGTAAAAGTCAGGGAATGGGTAAGCAACATTAATTCATTCGGTGACATTTCACCGACAAGAAAGGATGAATTATTGATACATACCAAAATGTGGATTTACCCTGTAAAGCATCATATTAAATATAAGGAAGGAATCAATCACAAAGAACATTACTTTAAATCCCATTTGTTTGAACTGTCTGGAGCAGGTAAATCTATAGAGACAGAAAGTGGACATGCAGTTACTCCAGGAGGGGAACCAGAGAGGAGGGAGACACTTTTCTCCCCCAAGTGTGAAGTTGTTCAAAACTTGATCGACACTGCTGGCTGCAGAACTCTGGCCATGTGGGGAACTGTAGTTGGCTTGGTGCTCTCGTCAGACGGGTGAGGCTAAAGGCATGGTACTTCTATCTTAATAAAGCTCTCTTAAAAAGGCCAAAGAAAACCTCCATCAGATCATCTTGCAAGGATGTTGGCCAGAGTTAAAGGTTGACCCCTCAGCTTAGAGGGAGGATGGGAAGATGCAGAATTCCAGTCCCAAGCTCGCCTCCCATTGTTGGGCGGGTTGTTTCAGCTCACAGTCTTGGCTACCATATGTCCACCCTCTGCTTAGTTATCTTCAGGGTAGTTTTCCTTACGTCACCATCAGCAATCCCCAACCCTAGGTGCTTTGTGTCTTATCTAGTAGAAACTGAGGACATCTTTTCACTCTTTTATCATAATGCAGTTATTTTAAAGTTATTTTTCAAGTATGCTTCCTTATACATAATACTTTTATTGATCCAAAAGAGAAAACAATTTCTCTCTCCCCTTCTTTTTCCTATCTATCTATCTATCTATCTATCTATCTATCTATCTATCTTTTATTAGAAACAGTAGGAATGGCACATTTGTGCTAATTAATGACTGCTTCAAAACTATGAAGAAGGTTCCTCTCTCAAGAATGGTAATAAATCATTGATAGAATAATCTTTTTAGTGAAAGGAATTC
The DNA here is from genome assembly GCF_903995435.1 of Acomys russatus. Taxonomy (NCBI): domain Eukaryota; kingdom Metazoa; phylum Chordata; class Mammalia; order Rodentia; family Muridae; genus Acomys; species Acomys russatus. Next base: position 8,695,905 of record NC_067137.1, on the reverse strand, counting down.
TGGTCTTTTATGTTTAACTATCTTAGACTACAGTCAACCTACAAAGTTGAATTCTGATTTTTGCCTTACTCTACATGTGTACCTCCTGGTCACAATAACATTCATGTTTACCTAGCTAAATTACAGTAGTTTTTAAGTAAAGGATCACATTCCACCATAGCTGAGGGAAGTGTTCAAGTGGCCTGAACGCAGAAGCTGAAGATGGAGCAGCTACAGGAGGGAGGCCTTGACGAGAAGGCCGTCACACACACTTCACCAGCGCTGTGGAATGAGGGGCCGGTGCATTTACTGAGCAGTGGATGTCCAGCGAGCTTAGACTCTAATTGGTGGTTGGACATGCCCCAGAGGCAGTGATTTTAAGGTCATAGCAGGCTCAGTGAATAATGCTGACTTACGCTGCATCTTGCCGATAGCTGATCTTACCAATGAGCCCTTTAGAGGCATTCAAGCCTGAACTCTCTCCCTGTGCCTTGAATGGCATGTCAGTGGTCACTGCTTCTGACAGCCTTTATGTTTGCCCAGCCAGCTCTAAATCTTTAGGTTGGGCTTCTGAGTACTCAGGAAAGAAAAGAGAGAGGCAATTATTTTCAGTCATTGAGTTTTGAAGATCCTGGTGTTAATTATGCCAAACATTGTCGGTTCATCAGCAAATAAAAATGTTAAAAAGGGTAGCAGGCATTCCAGACCTGCTTAAACATCCTTCATGGTGACTAAGAGTGTCTTGTATACACTAACATTTTTAGGCACATTGTCACTCATGCATTGTTTCAAAATGGAATATTCACATTTAAAAGCTCATTCGTATTTTGGGGTATTAAAGAGATTACTTTTAATGAATGTGTGCTTTCTTATCAGTTGCATTAAGAGGAATAAAAAGTGCAGTTGATTATTTCTTTCTGGAATCCAGAGTGATACGAAAAACATTTCAATAACAACAACAACAAAACTGCAATGGATAGTTCTTACAAATACTTCAAAAATTAGTTTAAGCATTATAGTGGACTTTGAACTGTGAAAATTTCTCTCCCTCAGGTCTTAACTTATCAAATATTCTTTGAATATTTAAGGTGTGCTTTGCTTGTTGTTTGCACACACACACACACACACACACACACACACACACACACACCCTTTCCTGTAGAAGTTTTTCAGGAAATACCCCATCAGAGGATCTGAGGACACACTAAGGTCGCTTTGAGTGTTCATCTGAAATGCAAATTAAGGACGTGAAGCCAGTATTTTTGCTTACAACACATTTCAAAATTCATTTTTCCTATAAATAAAATGAAAAGCAGTTAGGATGTAAACTCCCTAAGTCTGTGAGAATCATATTTGTGTTCATTACATTGTTTGTTTGTTTTACTGTACTGAAACAAATACATCCAGTCCCTGAAGAGAGTAAAGTGGGTAGCATCTTTTTGCTGAAATACAGATTTGAAACAGGACAGTTATTTTTTTAATATATATGCATTATAGTAGATACCATGCTAAGTTAGAATAGGTGCACTGTTTGATACATTAGTGACTAGAAAAATCCTGTCATATGACTCTAATACAAAACCAAGTGTTTTTATATCTTGGAAGTCTGTGTTCTTTCCATGTGGCTGATAAAATATGTTACCATCCTAATCTTGCCTTTCAAATTAAGATATAATAATCACTCAGAATCTAATACAGAATTAATTTAGATTCAATTGTCTCTATTAAGACAAAGAAGTATCATAGTTTTTAAAGATGGAAAGGATCATTTATGAGAATTTGGCTGCAGTCAAAAGCTTACCTATTAGCATTGTAGGTCTATCATAAAGGAAAGCGTTATCATCTTTGCACTGTTCTTTATTTCATTTGTTCTTACGAAATGTGTTTATCTTTTATTCAAACTTTCTATTTGAGATGTGATAAAACAAGCATGGTAAATGTTAGTGATAGACTTGAGGTTGTGTGTGGGTGTGTATGTGTGTGTGTGTGTGCGCGCGCATCTTCTCCATGTAGCTGTTGCAGAATGACTCTGTATTTGAACAAAAGAACCTATTTGGCTTTTGAAAAATTAAAATAGATAGCTTAATTATGTAAGTATAATATGTAGGTATAATAGATTTTTATATTGCTAATAGTATATATCTAACCAGTTAGTAAAAGACAAAACTAATTTTCATTTGTAAACTTGTATACTGTTTACTGTACATTATTTGGCTGATAGTAGTTCCAGCATCAATTTGAAGATAAACTCTTTTTCAATTTTGTTGGAAAGCTATGAGGAATGTTTGGTAAGTTTTCACAATAAATTGTAAGTGTACATAAAGACCTGAGCTCATGTAACACAGAGTACATTTTCTTCCCAGTCACTCTTGGTGCACTTTGGAATGCGATAAAAATCAGTAAAGAATATTTATTTATTAGGCTAAAGCACACTGCTGGTGATCATATGTACCAGAGAAGAAATTCTTTGTTCTTAAATTAAGACAGCAGCTGCCTTTAGGGTGTTTTCTTATTGCTTTCCCTTGGCGCTTTGCCACACGTGCACCTAATGTGCGATTGTCTCAGAAGTGATCCGGATAAGTAATGTATGTACGCTCACATCTCATTTTTGAGACCCACTTTAAACAGATACAAATTGAACATAACTAGTGCATCTACCCGGAAATATCTCTTGGCAGATTGGGCTGAGTCGGAACCTTGCTCAATGCCTGATGTGTATCTCACATGCTAACATCATCAGAATCTGTGGATTTACAGGTCATTTTACATTTGATGACTTAAGGTAGGGACTTTTGAAGTAGAATTTGTTTTTATTCTGAGTGTTATATCCTCTTATGTTCCTCCACTACTAGCCAGTGTTAAAGAAAATAATGACATGTGAAAAAAACCCACCATCAAGTTGGTCCTTGCATTGACTAGATGTATTTAAGAATCATCTGTGGTCAGCAGAGTCACACCCTACTGTGTGCCTCTGTGGTTATGCTACCATGCTGGGGAGGAATGGCTCAGCTGCACATCCCATGCCCCTTGTTATCACGGCTCACGATAGCCCATGCTAAAGTATATGGTGAGTCATACATTAAGTAGGTAAAAGATACCTAACCGACACATTATGCTTAACTCTCAAAGGCTCTTTGCTTCTGGAGTGATGCTTTCTGTTAACAACCTATCATGTATTCATGAGTGCAGCAGGGCTTGCTCATCTATTGGCAATGTTCTCTAATTTGCTGTGCCCGGTAATATTCGATCAGCCATTAACTAAGATAAGACTATAGAGAGCAAACACACGCACTCGCGCTCACACACACACACACACACACACACACACACACACAGACATGCATATATAGACATACATGTATGGTTCTTTACTTACTCGCATATATATATATATATATATATATATATATATATATATATATATATATATAGTGAGTCATAAATGGAAAATAGCTACTAGATTTACGGTAAACCAGAATGGTCTTTGATTTATTTCAAGTTAACCATCTCATTTGAGATTAGCTCAGGGTCTTACAAAGAATGCCAGTAGTTAAACATAATCCTGCACGTTGCCCCACTGCTTCTGTGTCTGAATCAGGCTCACTGCTGCAGTGCTCTGACAGCCCATTACGGAGTGTAATGAACAGCTATTTTTAAACAGAAGAAATTCAAGTTGACAGCTTGGCAGTGAAATTCAGCTAGTGGGATAATTTTTGTCATCTTTAGTATAGAGAAAGGGTTCAGTTTGGTTTATGGAAATTTCTATCCTATGGTTTATAGGGAAAACATTTTTATTAAGAGAAAATTTTGTTGTCCATTTTGAGGGGCAGGTGTTACTGGCAAAGTGTGGAATTGGCTTTTAATGCATTAATGAAATTTCTCTAAAACCCAGGTTTAAAATAAAAATCCTATTTTTTTTCCTGCTATACGTGAGATAATCTAATAAGACCACTGTGAGAGAAACATACCTGCTAGAGGTAGTATCCCATGATGCTTTTCAGTCTTTTTTTTTTTTTTCTTTCAGTTCTTTAGAGTTTAAGATGAGGAGTTTTTTCAATGTCCTGGGTTAGGGACATAAAGTTTGAGGCATATTGTCTTAGTGAATGTACAAATTAGAATTGTATGCAGGGAGAAAGGAAAGTGTCTGCTGGCTCCTTTAGAGAAACTTTTTAGGAATAAGGAGAGAATTACATCTGGTTTTGGTAACTTTGGAAAAAAACACATTTCACAATTCCTAATAAAAAAATTAAATATATAAGCCAGGCTATAGTGGCACACTCCTTTAATCCCAGCACTTGGGAGGCAGAGGCAGGTGGATCTCTGTGAGTTCCATGCCAGCCTGGTCTACTGAGTAAGTCCTAGGACAGCCAGGGCTACACGGAGAAACACTGCCTCGAAAACAAAGCCAAAGCTGAACGTATATTAAACTATAATGAAAATGATAGAGTGGGTCAGAGTGCTGTCATGTTTATGTTATGAATTGCATAAGAACTTTGTTTTTCTAAGCTAGGTTAGCTTCAAGGGCTTGGAGGAGATTTTAAGTTTCTTACTGAGGGTATTGCTCAATGAGATCTGAAAAAGCAGTAATACAACTTACTAAACGATACATGGGTAGGCCATACAAATCAGCTATTGAATGCTTTAGTATTTTACTCAATATCTAATGTTTCTGATTCAACCAATAAAACTAAGAAGATATGTAGTGGCAGAATTTCATTAGTTTTGTTTAAGACAGGGTCTTACTACGAGTATTTTCTGGCCTTGAACTCATTACATAGAGCAGGCTGGCCTGGAACCCACAGAAACTGCCTTGCCTCTGCATCCCGAGTGCTGGGATTAAAGGCGTGCAGCGCCATGCCTGAGTAGTGTGTAATTTTAGTCAGCACACAGTAACGGTGCCTATGTATGTGGTTGCATCATGATATTTCAGTGTACAGATACAACGTGCAATGTCCACTTATCTGCTGTCATGCCTTATCAGACATCTATCATGTGTTTGTGTTGGGCACGTTCAAAGTCCTATTAGCCATTTTCCAGTCTCCAGTTAGTTCATGTCACTCACATCCCAGTGTGCTGTCGAACACTTGATGCTATTCCTCTTATCCACCCGCAATGCTAGAAATGTAAAAGTCATCCGAATCATTCTTCCAAATACCTTGCCGGAAACCTCCATCTTGGGGTCACCAGCACACTGTCTTCCTTCCAGGTTACCTTCCCTGAGTTCCCTGAGGGCTGGCCAGGTGAGTGATAGCTTTGCTTAGACATGGTACTCTATAAAGCAGGGTTGCAGAGTCAGCCATGTTTAAAAGGCAGCAGACAGTTCTGCTCCTGGTCTGTTTCTGTATTTCTCTCATCTCTTGGAAGGCGTAATGTCCCCAGCATACCGTGGCAATGGGGCTGTGTACAAGTCAAGCATTTGGAGGGGCAGTCAGGTGTCAGGTCAGTCCCATACTCTTTACAGTATTTATTACCGTATCAAAGGAATTTCTTGACACAAAAGAATCATCGTGCCTCCATAAAGATTTGATTTAAACCTAGAGAGGCCATTGTTCATCTGACACAGTCTAAGGCATTTCTTGTAGCAGTGCAGAGCTTGTAACCTGACCTTGAGCTCCCGGCTTTCCTGTGTTGTGACCCTCTTGAATCTTGGTTAATCCACCGACAGAATGAGACCTCATCACATCCTCTGCTCTGCACGTCACGGAGTGTTAAGGTGAATTCCTCAAGGGCATTTTTACTTTTTTAGACTGTAAAGATTTTGAGAAGGAGCCCCAGGTATCAAGGACTCCCTTTATTAAGATAATATAACTTTACTCCTGGCATTACTCCTGGAGGAACTGTTGGCAAATGAGAGCCGGCCTGGTGGTGCCACGCCAAGGCGAGGACTGCACTTTATGCTTAGTTCTGAAGAGAAACAAGACAAAGTTGCTGGTGATTACAATGGGGGGGAGGGGGGGTACTCTGGCCCCATTTTTTCCTTTCTATTAACTTTGCAAACTTTATTTTGAGGTTTGAGTAATTCAGGAAAAGGAGAGAAAATTGTCTTTCCATGATATGTTATAATGAACATGAAGAAAATGGGTGGGAAAGTGGCTGGCAAGATACTTAGGAGGGAATATGTCCCAGTCCTTCTAAGTGGAGGTCGGGTAGGTTCTGTTTGCCCTCTTGGTCTTGGTCTACAAATGCTTTTTTTCTTTTCTTTCCTCTTTCTTTCTTTTTTTCTTTTCTTTTTGTTTTTGTTTTTGTTTTTGTTTTTTTAGGCACGGTTTCTCTGTGTATCCCTGGCTGTCCTGGATTCACTTTGTAGACCAGGCTGGCCTTGAACTCACAGTGATCTGCCTGCCTCTGCCTCCCTAGTGCTGGGATTAAAGATATGCGCCACCATGCCCGACTTACAAATGCTTATTTTCATTGGGGGGTGGTTATAAGTTATTATTGGTCTTATACAGAGGAAAAATAGGCTGAACTCAGGGACATCTCTCTTTTCTTTTATCTTTCATCCATAGGTAAGGAGATAGGAGCTGAAAAGAAAGAAAGGGGAATATAGAAATATAGAGGGAGGATAGAACAAAAGCTAGATGATTGAACCTCTCCTTAACTCAAGACCTTAATGTTACTCACAGAGAAGGTTATTTCTAAGTCAGTGGTATAGAATTTTGTATATTGATGCAAATCATGGTCATGTCAAGTACTAGTCTAATTTTATCACAAGAATATATATCCTAAGTCTAACAGATAGATATGATTCTATAGATATACAATGTAAAATAGTTAATAACGTCTTCAAAAGCTTCGGAGACCCACAGAATATGGCATTTAAAGATGTTTTTATTATTGTAAAGATTCTTTGACAACAAGACAGGATAACTCCTGGTAACACCCAGCTTGCGTCAAAGAAGATGATGAACATCAAAGGACTTCCTTTGGAGTTGGCTTTAAATGTAACAAACCAGCCACTGGGCAAAATGTCCTCGTTTCTGCCACAGACAGAATTCTGGCTAAAAATGGGCAAGCTAAATTGCAGGCAGAGTCGACGGCCGAACTCTGCCACAACAGGGTAAGCAAGTCCTCAAAAGTTTCTGCCTCAAGAATAAGTCTGGCAGAGATATTGGGCTAGAAGGCCGAAGATGATGCTGGGATGTTGGGTGACTGTTCAGACAGTAAACTGTCTCTGTCCTTTTTTCATTTTGGAAGCAGCTAACCTGCACTACCAGTTCACTCAGGCATTTAAGTTTTATTCCTTCTCAAGTCTCTGAGAGGGGTTGAGGACCCGATGGTTTAGTTTTACAATTAAGTTTAGTTAGTTAGGAGATAAGACCTTTTTAGATCTAGATAAATGATTTAAGTTAATAGAGATGAGATATGATAGATGTTGAATTTCATTCAGAAATTTAGATCCAACAAGATAGGAAAGATGTTGACTTCAAGTTTGACAAATACAAAGAGCCAAATCACTACAAATATAACATTTATATAACTCAGGGTTCTTCCTGCTGTATGTAGTTTGTTTTATTCATGTGTAATAAAAGAAATGTATATGTTTTTAAAAAAAGATTCTCAGAAGGTTTCTAAGCCAGCTGTCATCATGGCAGGTAGGATAACTCAAAAGGGTATGGTCCAGGATTCACTCACTGAAAGTCCTTAACCCAGCATCCTATGAACTTGTGTTGTGTGATGGTTAAGAGCCATGGTACCTGAGCTGATTGCTTGGGCTTGAGGCCTATGGCTTACTAGCTATGCCATTTTGGCCAAATTATTCAACTATTTTGATCTATAATTTCTTTTTTATAAAAAGACTTCCAGAATTATATATAATTGCCAGGATTAATACAAGATCAAATGAGTTCAACATTTTATATTATTAGAATAATGTCTGACATGCAAAAACAACTAAGTACATACAATCTATTGTTTCTAAATTAATTCTCTACTTAAATTTATAAATTTTTAATTAAAATGTTTTCAGAATTTCCTAGAACTGTAATGCTTTGTGTTAAAGGCTTCTTTTTCCCCCTTCAGAGGTAATCATGGAAGGGACATGGCTGGGAAGATTTTAAAAGTCAGAGTTACTGGGTGACAGCTGCAGAACAGTCTTTGCTAGATGTGACACAGCCATTGCATACATGAAATCACAGTGCTATGACTACTTGCACAAGTCTTGCATGAGATGAAGCCAGCCAAGATCCCATGATGAATGGAAGAGAGACTCACAAGTTCCAACCTAGCTGTGAAGAGACTGGCTACTGACTTAAGTGGATGGCTAGTATTCCACACACCCCCATCTCTCTCTGTGTCTCTCTCATGTAAACATGCTTCTAAGTTATCATTATAAATATCCTAGTTATAGTGCTAGAAAACAGTCTAGTCCTTTAGTAAGAAAACTCACAAATACACATACAACCAAAAAACAAACAAACAACAACAACCAAAACCAAACAACAAACAAATCAAACAACCCAGAGTCTAGGAATTGTAAAGCAAGAATTTGTTATCAGTTGATAGCTCACTGTTTTTTATTTGCTGTAAGCTGAGATCTTTCCTCTTTCAGCATCCTTACCTTCTAGCTCTCAAATTTACACCATAATATATACATTCTTGTGAAGAGAGAAAGAAAAAAGATGGTGGAATGAGAAGATCTAGCTAGCGCCTAGTTTACTTTTCTTCAAACTGTCTCTGAGGACTGAGAAACAATTAGAGGAAATGAAACACACCATCACTCTGTTTGCCGTAAGTGGTAAATATGCCTGAGGAGATGGTACACAGAAGAGGCAGTCTGCTGGCCAGGGCAGACCTCCACAACATGCCTCTGTGAGGATACTGTAGTCACAGCAGAAATCTCATACTGAATGTTTTTCTTTCCACCTTCTTCATAGATCAGTGATCTGTCATCCCGCTTTCTTCTTTCAAAGATGAGGTTTTGTCCAACCCAAGTATGTTTTCTACAAAGCCAGCATCTGGGATGCTAATGCTAGTGCAGTCAAGCAAGCTTCTCTGCTCTATAAGTAGAATCGATTTTATGTAAGACAGCGGCATGCAGTATTCATAAGGCTTCACTCGCTTAGGTTGTAGCGGCAGTGCTGTTGACCGGCATGCATCGTAAAGATAGTTGGCTAGGGCTCATACCTATTTGTACGTCTGTATGTTTCAAATTGGTGATCCGCTCATGTGGTTCAAAGTCCAGCATGTCTTAAAAAAATATAAATCCCTTGTTTTTCAGTAATCTAGTCTCCCTCTCTGTAGATAATCACAGTGATAGGTGGTTTTGTGTGTGTGTGTTCTTCCAGAATGGTTTTTGCACACAAACAAAACCATGTATGATTGGGTTCATTTCTGTATACTTAGAAAATGGAGGTCTTGTGTTGCTTTCTAGAAAGATATGGGCAATAAGCTCCTGAAGGTTCCAACTGCTCTTGAGCTATGTTTTTTAAATTAAAAAAACATATGTTATGGTTGTTTTTATTAGTTAATTTATTGATTTATTATGTATACAGTGCTCTGGCTGCATGTACACCTGCATACCAGAAGAAGGGCATCAGATCTCATTATAGATGGTTGTGAGCCACCATGTGGTTTCTGAGAATTAAACTTAGGTCCTTCGAAAGAGTAGACAGTGCTCTTAACCTCCGAGCCATCTCTCCAGCCCCCTAAAATTTTTTTGAGCCATGTTTTTAAAAAGTTCCCGCTGTATAAAGATCTTTCAAAATAGAAATAAGAAGAGAAAACAAAGATACATTAGAGAGCCCCAACGACTCTCTTTCTGTTTTGAAATACTCTCGGGCATGTTAGAGGGGGTGCCGAGCTCCTCTGCAGCTGCCTAAAATCTGACGTCTCTTCCTGGGAACTAGCTGTGAATCCCAGCTGCTGCTGGAAGCTTGTACAGCCTGCACAGTGATGTAGGGAAAGATGCTCCATTTGGGGTCAGGGTTTAGAGGCTGACTAGCCTTTGGCTCTTTAGCTAACCTAACGTTTGAGTTGCCTCTCCAGAGTCTGTCACTTGGGAGCCATCAAAGCAAACCTTGTGGCCTACTCAGAGGATGAAATGAATTCATGTGAAGTGAATAATGCCTGGCACAAAGTAGGTCCTCAATAAACAGTGGCTTCAGCTGGGCGTGGTGGCGCACGCCTTTAATCCCAGCACTCGGGAGGCAGAGGCAGGCGGATCGCTGTGAGTTCGAGGCCAGCCTGGTCTACAAAGTGAGTCCAGGATGGCCAAGGCTACACAGAGAAACCCTGTCTCAAAAAACCAAAATAAATAAATAAATAAATAAATAAACAAACAAACAAACAGTGGCTTCCTCACTAACCTGTCCAGGGCTTAAAATTTGAAACGGAAAAGTCTGTTTTCAGGGCTTGTGGTGGTTTTGGTCTTGACGTGCTGTTCAAATAGGAAGCAGCGTCTGCAGAGTTTTCAGGAGACTGTTCATCCTGTGATGATGTCAGAGATGGACTCATTTTTCACCTAACAACAGCCTTTGTGCAATGCTTCCACAGTATACAAAAGTTAGCTTCCTAGTCTCTCTGCTAGGAAGGTGAGAAAATGGATGAGAGGCAATTAGATGGGAGTGTTTCTGAAACAATATTGGTACATGAAACTATTTAGGTGTCGCTAAGGCTGGGGGTGCAGTTAGCGATATAGAGTGCTTGCCTGTCTGTGTGTGGAGCTCTCTGAAGCATTGGATTCAGTTTCCAGCACCCCCCAAAGTTTCCTTTCTTCTCCCCAGTTGAAGGTGGAGTAATATGAGGTTTCTAAAAGTGGAATAGAGAGGAAGTCTCTGGGAGACAGCTGCTTAGGTTAGATCTTAATTTACCCAGTATAAAAATAAGACAGGCAAAAAAGTCACGTTCTGAATGTTAAGTGACAGATAAACAAAGATTGATCACCAGCCTTTTGAGCTTTAGTTGCGCTGTGGCGTCTGGCTAGTGGCTATGCTTTGCGTGAATGCCTTAGTTTTCTTCGAAGTGAGAAGAAAAAAGCCCATACAGGTTTGGGAACAGTAGACTCTTTTCAGTTTCCCTCAGCATCATAGCTGTAAGCACTATGTAAATTCTCAAAAATACTTTTGAGCCTAGCTTTACAATTTCAATAGTTATTGTATATTCAAAACAGCCACAGAAGCACTCTGTTTTCATTTTAAAGATTTACAATTAAAGTGATTTAGGTATACCTCAAATGCTTGATTATATACAAACCCATTACAGGGTTTATGCACACATTAAGTCCCTTCTTATTATGGGGTTTTGTGCACATTAAGTGCCTGGTTGTTGTAGATTGTTGTTTTTCTTGTTACCATTAAATGTAACATTTTCCTAGGTGATGAAATGTGTTATTATTGGGAACATTTATTTGAGTGTGCATTCTGTATTTTAAAAGAGAAAGGTATTTAAGCAGCAAAGACGTAGCTGTTATGAAATTTATTTTTATAAATAGCTTTCAGCAAAAATCAGAGCAGTGCTTTGAAATTACAGTTAAAAAAATCATTTAATCATCACACTTCTTGTTGGCTAATAGAGTAGTAAGTGGCTTTTTTTTTTCTCTTGCAGTAGGCTATTCTTGCTATGCCCACTCAGTGGGTCTGCGCATACTAGTTTGTTTTATGTTAGCAAGCCTCCTTGCAAAGTGCTGCAAGTTCAGGGAGCATTTGTTTTCTTTCTCGTGAGTTCATTTAAGTCCTAGTCTTGCTGCAGCTTTAACTGGGGCAGACAACTGGACTTGAGATAAAATGAAAATAATGGACTGAGCTGGGTGTTGGGGATGGTAGTTACGCTGCGCGCACATCAATAAGCTCGAGTGTGGGTCTGTGTTAATGCAGGCCTGATGGGTCAGCTCTCTCTCTAAGCCTGGAGGACCACGGAGCCCTGGAAGCTGGGTCACACTGATAGCGTGTGATCATTTAGCAGCAATAGTGAACCAGCTGTGATTCCTAGCGTGCAAGCGAAACACTGCTTAAAAATCCTCCACGATCCGGACATCCATAGATCAGGAAGAAGATAATAGATTCTGCTTTAATTTGCATAATCAGAGCTCCTCATTTTTCCACCTCTACATAATATAAGAGAGGAAAAAACCACAGCAGCCACTGTGAACCTTGCATCTCAGCAAATAATTTCCATAAAAATGTAAATAACTTGTTTCAAAAGAAAGAGTATAATTGGAAGATTTTTCTGTGTTGTTTCTTTGGACTCAAATGGTAGGTACAGACACAGGGGGAATGAGGAAATGAAACTAAGTTCTGTTTGGAGTGTGAATGTCTATAGTGATTGGACTGAAACAGAACTTTTCTGTGTTGAGCCGGATTTCACATAGCAGGTGGGGTTTTGAGAAAAGCTGAAAGTTAATAACAGAGAACTTGGTCGTTAATTTTCTCTTAACGCAGAGAAATTGAAATAATTTAATTCATAGCAAACTTAAAATAACAGTGCGTGAAAGAAAGCAATCCAGGAGCAAGCCTCAGCTGCACAGAGATCAGCCGCCCGGAGGCTCTGCCATGACAGACTGGCGTGTCCTTTGACCCTGCTCTCCTGTCACCTCTTCCCTTTGGATTTAAATATACCACAACTATGGTGGGTGGCCCTATTAGACCAAATACCTAATGTAATTTTCAAAGTTTTATACTTTTCACTGGGGGATTTGGCTTCGCCAGCTTAGCAAAATTATTATATTGAATTCATATCTTGTAGACTTAAAAAAAAATTCCACTTTTAAAGAGACCCCTCTTGAGCACTCTTATTTCCAGCCTGGTCTTGGGCATGGCTGCTACTGTTGTCCTTCAGGAATTTGCTTCTTCCTCATGGATAAAAGAGGCAGTAAGGAAGTTCTGGGAGTGACTGGCAGGTCTTAAGGGCAGTGGGTATGATTTGGCCATTCGCACTTGTAGTCTGAGGCAAATGGTCACAGCTTTGAGGCTAGCCTGGGCTACATAGCAGGAGTTTTGGTTTAAAGTCTGGTTGTAAGGAAAATTGTATTCTCTGTGTGTGTGACTGTGTCATGCATGTAATAGACACGTGTAACTGCACTATGCTCATCCTGTGCTGGCATACGGAGGCTGGAACAGCATGGGGGCCACTCTCCTGTGCTGCTTTTTGCATTACTGCCGTGAGGCAGGAACTCACTGATCTTGACCTTGCTGTTGGCTACCTGGAAAACTCCTGGAACCTGCCTGACTCTGCTCTGTAATACGGGGCTTATAGGCGAGGGTGCACATGTCTGCCGACTTTTCACATGGGGGCAGGGGATTTGGACCCAGCCCTTCATGCTTGCAAGGTGAACACTCAGACCCATTTACCCAGCCCTATACTTTTTTGTTGAAGAAAAATTAAGAGGTAAGTGCTTTTGTGTATCTTGTTGGGATGCATACTGATTCTCTATGGAAAAAAGTAACAAAAAAATCTGTATGAAAAGGTTTCTGAGCCAGATGTGGTGGCACATGTCTGTAATCCCAGCAGTCGGGAGGCAAAGGCAGGCAGATCTCTTGTGAGTTCGAAGCCACAGGAAGCCAATGCTAGACAGAGAAACCCTGTCTTGAAAAAAAACAAAACAAACAAACAAACAATAAAGGTTTCTGGATATTTATTGAATGCCAGCTCTCTTCTACACACTTTCTTCACTTACTGGGTCCTTTAAGAAATTCTCTAAAGGAAGTATTGCTCTGAGGTAAGACCGATGCGCTGCTACATAAAGATGCACACTTGTCTTACTACTGTCTGCCTCGGTGTTTCCTGTCAAGCCAGGACTACAGAGGGTGCCCAGTAAGTGTTTGTTGAGAAAGTATAAATGAGAGTGATCCGTGCTGATTCAGAGAGGTGTACCGCAAAACAGCTGTTTCAAAGGTCCTTGCTCCATTTCCGCTTTACATGGCGTCCTAAACCGGCACGTGTCTTCTGTGTAGCACTCAGCAGCAAGCAGAACAGCAGTGGACTCAGTAAGTGGAGGTCTGCCTTCGTCCATCTGGCAGGGCGCGGAAGAGCAGGTGCTCTGCAGGCCTGAGGACTTGAGTTTGAATCCCTAGCATGTACATTAAAAAAAAAAAAAAAAAAAGTCTGCAGGCTTGACTGCGCATGCCCGTAACTTCAGCACTGGGAGGCAGACAGGAGATCCTGAGAAGGCAAGCCGCTGGCTCAGTGAGAGACTGCCTCAAGGTAATAATGAGGAAGTGCCTGATATCCTCCACTACTTCCTCATGCATGCACAAGGCATGGGTACCTATATACTGATATGTCACACACACACACACACACACACATACACACACACACAACCACACCACATGCACACACAATTTTCTTGTCAAAGGGGCTAGGAGTAGAAAACTTGAAGGAGCCCTGTTGTGTAGTAGAACTTACATGGTTTTACTTCTTTTTTCTTTTTTTTTTTGAAAAAATATTTTATTTATTTATTTATTTTACGCATTTTTATTGAAAAATAAAATAATTCATATTACATCTCATTTGCTATCCCATCCCCTGCATCCTCCCATTCCTCCCTCCCTCCTGCTTTCACCCCATTCCCCTTCCCTATGACTGTGATTGAGGAGGACCTCCTCCCCCTGAATATGATGCTAGGGTATCAAGTCTCTTCTTGGTAGTCTGCTATCCTTCCTCCGAGTGCCATCGGGCCTCCCCATCAAGGGGACATGGCCAAATATGGGGCACCAGAGTTTGTGTGAAAGTCAGTCCCCAGTCTCCACTTACCTGTGGGGAATGTTCTGTCCCTTGGCTAGGTATGGGTAGGGGTTTGATGATGACTGCACGTATTGTCCTTGGTTGGTGCCTTGTCAGTATCTTTGGGTAAGATTATAACATTGTTTTATACCCACTTGGTATTAAATGGTTGAATGAGTAGAGGGGGGAATTTCTTATATTCTGTGGTTTCTTCATAGAAGATAAAAATTGAAAAATTAAATTTTCTGGCCTGGCAAGATAGCTCAGTTGTTAAAGATGCTTGTGCCCAAGCCTGGTGACCTGAGTTCTGTCCCTAGGACCCACATGTTAGAGGGGAGAGAACAGACTCCTGTAGGTCGTCCTTTGGTCTCCATTTGCACTTGTTTGGATGGCTTTTCTCCTCCTCCAAGGAGATGTACAATTAAGTGAATATTCAAACTCATTTGGAAAAATTGAGCAACAATTTGAGAAATCAAAAATTGACAATAAAAATAAACCACCTTTTATCACTCCAAGTAAGTCCTGTTCTCTTCACTTATAAATCCATATTTTAAATTAATATTTTGATAAAGATTCTTCCAGACAACTCTCTCACACATGTATGTTTATGATTTACTATAGGAACTTAATAATATGCTTTATCATTGGAATCCCTGTAGTTTTCACTCAATAGTACAACTTGAAGATTTTTTTATTCTAATGAAAATTCTATGAGCATCATTGTAATTTTAATGGCTCGACATTATGTTGTTTCAATTTATCATTGCTTATTGCCCTCATAATAATAGATGCTATTTCCTTTCTTATACGTCTGATGTTATAAACAAGCTGCTATGAATATATATATATATATATATATATATATATATATATATATATATATATATATATTCATGTAGGTCTCTGAATCATTTCTTAGAGCTGACACAGTATGTGTCTTGTACAATTTGATACATTGTTTAAAATTATAGGAAAGTAAAGTTGCTGGAAGAGTAGCAGAGTGCAGGAGGCTCAATGTATTTTCTCTTTCAATGAACAAATATTTACAGACACACAGTGTAAACCAGGCTGTGAGAATACGAAGAAGTGTTAATTCCTGCCCTGTAGCTGGGAGAGCGGGTAGGCAGTGTAGGAAAGAAAACACTCTTTTGTTTGTTCCTTTTTGTTTTTTCAAGACAGGGTTTCTTTGTATACTTTTCGCTGCCCTGGAACTAGTTAGCTCTATAGATCAGGTTGGCCACAAGCTCACAGAGATCTGTGTGCTTCTGCATTCGGAGTGCTGGGATGAAAGGTGTGAAACATCCCTGCCCAGCTGACATTGCATTCTTGAAATTACACCATGCAGAAAAAACATGCTGAAGCCTTTTCTTTCTTTTTTTTATTCATTCATTCATTCATTCATTTTTTTGTAACAGACATTCAGATAGCAAACAGGTTTCATATTGATAAAAGTAGATGTTCAAGTCAAATTATAAATATATTTATATGAGTTTTAACAGCAGGTGCAATTGTTAAATCTGCAGAGTCCCTAATCCTGCTGAGATTCCCACTGGCAGTGGGGGATGGGGAAGCATCTGATTAGTGCACTCTTCTCATGCAGTGAGTGCAGGTGGGTAGCTCTGCCGCCATCTTGCCATCTTCTTTCCATTCACTCCTTCGCCTGGGGAGGAGGCCGAGGGATGTTCTTGTGATGTCATGGTTGGACTGCAAAGTGCTGCCCCCCACTGTCAGTACTGCTTAAAGAAAATCAGAGACAAGAGTGACTATTATTCCACTCCTGCCTTGACTGGGCATTCTATTTTTGTTATGTTTTATGAAGATGATAGATGATGTACTAAAAAAAAAAGAAATGGTACTAATTAATAATTAGAACCTTATTACTATTATTTACCAAAATGTGAGTAATCTGTATTTTAAGACTTAAACACTGAGACAGTAACAAACTATGTGTAAATAATACTATCATTGGGCCAGTGAGGTGGCTTAGCATGAGGGAGTGCTTGCTGCCAAGCCTGACAGCTTGAGTTCAGTTCCCAGAAAACACATGGTGGGAAAAGAGAATTGACTTCACCACGTTGTCCTCGGACCTCTACACATGTGACATGGCATGGTCCCCCACGAAAGTTTTTATTGACGAAGGAGCACGGTGGTAGATTTGGTAATATACCTTCTAAGACTTCTGATGTGGATTTTTATTTTGTACTGGCTGATGTCAAGTCCCCGGGCTCAAGTGACCAGCCGTCCTCTTCACTAACCCATAAGGCACTGCACCCAGCTGGCCCAGGACATTTTTATAAAAGATCAGCGTATTTAATATGTTCTAATCTCTTTAAACTGTTTTAAGATTTTAAAGTGTGGATTTAGTGGAATTATACAGACTCAGTACAAGTTATATGAAAATGAACATATGAACAGTTTTGTCTTCTTTTTATGAAAGTTTTTTTGTAGGTTCCTGAAGTTTATGGAAGATACTAAACAGCCCTTCATCCTTGAGGAGTTCTTAGAGATTGTCGGTGGGCCACCTAAGCAACAGTGTCCTAGAAACGACTTCGGTTCTAGCACAGTCCATCCCACTTCCTGCAGCACAAGCTGCAGGAAAGGGAACAGGTCCAAGGTGGAGCCCCCCTTGCAGGCACGTGGCACAGATGCACATGTAAACACCACAGGGCCTTAGAGTCCTATCAGGCCTTGAATTTAAGAGGCTACTCAGGAGGAGGGAGGGAGGAGGTCGGTGTGTATTAGCCACATGTTAGAGTGGTTTCTTCCAAAGAAAATATAACCAGGTCAGAGGGGAAGCCATGAGTTTATCAACCTAAACAGGCCTCCGCTCTCCGAAGCAGTGAAGGCTTACTTCGCATTCAGATTTTGCAAACAATTGTTCTGATATCTTTCTTGATAGCACCCCCCTCCCCCTCCCCCCCGCCCCCACACACCAATGTTGGATTAAGTTCTCTAAACACAAAGACATTCCTTGTCACCTGTTAGCCACACCCATACTGCTGTGGGTGTGCGGTGCTTTCCTGTTTGCTCCCCACTCTGCTAAAGTGTAAGGGCCTCGCGCCAATAACTTTTTCTTATTCAATGCCTGGTTATATATAAATGACTTCACACATTTAGTAACAAGGAATGCTAATGCCATCCCATGTGGAAAGACTAGCTAGGCACAACAATAATAAGAGAAGCCTTGAGTGTGACATTAGAAGGGAGGCCAGCATAGCTGACAAAGGGAGTGGGGAAGGGCAATGGGATACATATAAAACAAAAGCATAGGGGAGGAACGGGGGGGCGGGGCGGGGAAGGGGTACGGGGTGGTAGTGATGGGTTGTTGGAAGGGTACCAGGGGCTGGAGCGTGGAGGAGAAGAGGTGGGAAGAGAACCAACAGAAATATATTTTGCTTGAGAATGCGTAGTGAAACCTAATACTGTGAATGCCAGTTTAAATATTTTAAAATTAAAAAAAAAAAAAAGAAAGACCTGAGGGAGGATGATGGATGTGCTTCAAGCTATGTATAATTGGTGTTTCAATAAGCTCTATTTTAGCATTTACCAAAATATTATAATTGACCAAAAATGTAACCATTTTATAGCGTAAGTCGTTAGCTTAACACTCCCATGTTCTTTCTCTTGAATAGTCAGTACATTTTATTATTTAATTTTTAAAATTTCATTATTTAAATTTTAAAGTAAATGAAGGCTTAAAGGGTAAATCTTAGTAAACATGAGAACATAGCATCCCGAGGGAAGAGTACAGAGTAGGTCTTATTTGAAAAAGTAGCAGTTTTTGCATATAGGTAGGAGTAGGTAGAAATTTGAAAGGAACAACTGGTATACCCAAAGCAAGCTAGATGACAGCTTATGTTTGTTACAGGCATGCCTCCCCCAAAGGAAGAGACCAGCCAGATACCATAATAAAAGGAAACTTCATTCAAAAAACCCAGTGTCTGATCTTATGGCTCATCACTTAAGAGTGTTCTGGAGAGAGATAATGTGTGATTTTCATTAGAGATCCACCTGCTTATTTTCCTATGTGTCCCTTCAAATCAAAGTTAACATGTCCTTTGACACCTTTCTTTTGTTTCTTACTATATAGCACATAGTACCTGAAACACTATTGCTTTTGATTTTGGTGTGAAACAAGACTGACTCACTATTTAAGAGAAAAGAGTGAGGTTACCATGGTTGATGATTTAAAGAAAAGACTTCTTCATAATATATTTAAGACAGCTAAGATGCCTTTTGTCCTCAGGGTAGCACTGTAGTTCTTTGGTGCTTGAGTCGATATTGCAATCTAATACTGCACCTACAAAGAAAATTACAGTTTTTAAACTGTTTATTCTAAGTGCTTTCAAAATGAAGACACTACAAAAGTGGTAAAAGTGTGCTGTTGAAAAAAATGAAGTAGAAGATTATTAATTTCTTAAAGATCAAGAATATTGCAAATTCAAATGATCCCACTTATTATCAACATGGGGTCCCGCTACAGGTTTGCATATTACAATATGTTCTTAAATGGGAGACATAGTGACTTTGTAGATCAACTACTTGTGTCTTCCAGCTGCTGAGTCCCTTTCTTGCTGTGAAATATGTTCATTTTATTGTGATAATATGAATGCATACAAAGACTATAAATGAAATGTTAAATCATGTTTCATTCAGGTCTTAAAAACACCTTGTCCACTTTAAAGACTTTTGAGTAACTTAATTTTAAAAAGAAATTAGTTTGTGAAAAGATGCCTGAAAGCATGTGTTCCGCATAGCAGGTCATCGATGTCTTCTTTAAATTTTTAAACATTTTATTTATTTTGTGTGTCTGGGGTGTGGTGTGTGTGAGTGTGTGCGGGGCTAGTGCACATGTGCCACTGCAGGTATGTGAACGTCGGAGGACTGAGGGAGCCGGTTGTCTTGCCTATTGTGTGGGCTCCAGGGATTGAACCGTGGCTGTCAGGCTTGGCTGCAAACACCTTTTCCCACTCCCGCCACATCACTGACCCAATGCTGTCTTTCAAATTAAATTATTTCCATGATTGTTTACTAGAGCTCTCAATTTGTAATTCACAGAACTGGTGGCTTTGGAGCAGTCATGTAATTTCTCTGTTATTTGCCTCATCTGTAAAATGGAGGTAAGGTTTTACACAGTGGGTAATGGCTCAGTATTTATGAGTAGAGATGGGTGGCAGGATGGGCACTAGCTATGGCATAGTGATTATGGGCCGAGACACCTACTGCCAACAAAGTTTGTATGCAGATATATCAAAGGTCTTAAGTATGTGCATGCCACAGCCCGTGCTCAGAGGACGGAGGACGACTTGCAGGACTTGGTTCCCTTCTCCTACCATGTGGACGCTGGGTATTGAACTCGGGTGCTCGGTCTTGGCAGTGAGATGCTTTAGCCCACTTAGCCATCTTGCTGGCTCCTAACAATGAAATGTGTGTAAGGTCTGCATTATGAGAAGGTTTTTCCTTCCATCCCTAACTTTCCAGAATAGTGGCTCATGAGACTCAATTATTAGTTTACAAATACCCAGGCCATATAGCTAGGCTCTTCTCTGACTAGCTTATAATTTAAAACAGCCAATTTATGCCAGTTTGCATTCTGCCACGTGGCTGGTTAGCTGGCCTCTGACACCACGTGCCCTGTCCTCTTCACATCTTGGTGGCTGAGTCTCGAGCTCCTGGCTCTAGCCCATAATCTCTTCTGCCTGCTGGGTGTCCCATCTATTTCCTGCCTCAGCCATAGGCTATGGGTGTTTTTAATTGACAGGTGTTGCATCCATGTAGTACACAGAGAGTCCGTCTACAAACATCCACTAGAGCACACAATAGTCATTTGAAGACTGTGCTGGGCCAGCCATGGAAAGACACAAATTTAAGATGATAACCTAATATTAATTTTGATATTGACAGGAGGTATGGGCTAAGCCTGGTCACAACAGTTACCTCACACATTGGGACCAATATATCAAGCAACCTATATAAGGCTGCAGTGACAACTTATTTCAGTGGCAGTGGCCTTAAAGGTACACATATATATACATAGATTTAACCTGCAAAATTAAAAGCCGTGAAGTTAAATATTTCTCAGGAATCTGCAATTTTCCTGTCAAAAACATACTACTTGGAAACACTACTTGGAAAAACATATCCAAAATTTCTTCTGTAGAAAGATGATAAACATTTGGATTGTTGGCTAACTCTCTTAATCCCCTCTTTCTCCCACCCCACCAAAACAGTGTCTCGTACATTAGCCCAGGCTAGCTTGCAGCTGACTATGTAGCCCCACTGGCCTCAAACCCACAGCTATCCTCCTGCCTCCTCTAAGTGCTGAGATTACAGATGTAAGCCACCATGTTTGGCCAAGTTTTCAGTTTTCATCTAATATTTCAGGAATAGTGAACACTTCAAAATAATTGCGTTTGCTTTTCCATAATTAAGATGGGGCATTATTTTCTTTCCTTGCTCTGTTCTAAGTCTATAGGTTGTGTATGTGTGTGCACGTATGCGTGTACATGTGTACGAGTGTGTGTGCATGTGTGCACATGCATGTGTACTAGTGTGTGCGTGTGTATTAGTGCATGTATGCATGCGTGTGTGTACTTGCTTTTGCCATATTGGCTATAGTTATGGGTTGGGGTTTAGGACTCATCATGGATGGCGTGTTCCTAGCAGCACAGTGGACAGTGTCTATTTCTGACACAGACTGAATGGCTATCTGTTACAATGACTTCTGCTTTGTTTATAGGCTTTATGGTGCTCTCTTCTGGAGATGGCAAGACCCTTCATTTCTCTCCTTAGTTGTAGCACCACATAGCTAACACTTAAAATGCTTTATATTTTTGACAATTACAAAACTGCTGGCTATTTTAATAGACACAGGAAACAATCAAAGGAAACTGTCATTTGATGGTTACAGAGAAAAGATAAAAGAGTGAACTGCTTTTCTATTTTAAGAAAATTGTGTCTGCATCTTCAACACATGTTGCTAGCATTAAAGATTTGAGTTTATGGTTCCTCTCAATAAGAAAACGTAATATACCTTCGTTCTTAGGATGTGTAAGCTTGCTTTATGTTACCTAAAGAAGCCTCATGAAAAGGTCCAACTCTGTTGTCACTGTAGCAGACTAGTGAATTCTAGAAAAAGGGAATAATTGGGATAACTGGCATTTTGTACCCAATAAACACTTTCCTAAACTGCACCTCCGCCCCTGCCCCGCCCCCGCCCGCATAGTGAGCCTCAGCAGAATACCTCCGTCTTTTCTGGTCGGCTTGGTGCGGAATGGCTGAGTGAGATCAGATTAGCAACTTGACATAGACTGGGTGAGTCTGTTTATGGTCATGAATTTTGCAGAGTTCCAAGGAGGTTTTTTTGTTTTTTGTTTTTTGTTTTTCCTTCTCCCTATCACAAATCACCTAGCAACTAGATTCAAGCAGAAGTTGGAGTTTATTTTACAAAACACGAAAAAGCTTTTAAACCAACGCCTTTGAGGTAAAGCTGTAGTCAAAGTGAGGCCACCTGCTGTTTAGAAAAGTGCTTACACGTTCAGGGCATTTCTGTCCCCAATAGAGGAGATTGCCGAGTAAAACACTGCCATTGCAGCCTCTGCCCGACAGGTGGCAGCAGTTCCCACAGTTTCAGAGCATAACAATAGCGGGCTCTGTGGCTCCAAGAATAAAGCTGTCATGAACTCATGGGATCTTTATACAGTAAGGGCTCTCCTTTGAAATGTGATACATGAGAAAATTACCATTAGTTTTTAGTTTCCCTTTTAAGATTTAAGTAGCTTATCTTTTTTTTTTTTTTTTTTTTTTTGGTACGTTCCGTTTTGTGTTTGAAGTCGTGCCCCCCAAACAAGTGTTAACAGCCACCGTGTTTTTGTGGTATTGTATTATAAAGTCTGAGTCTTTGGGTTATCTGAGGAAAAGCTATGCTGCTAACTTCTTCCTCCCCTTTTCTTCCCCCCTCCCCGTGCCCTAATTACAAGAATAATCCATTGTTAATTTTGACTGCTGCGCCTTCTTGAGAAGGAAATCCTAGTTGCTGTCTGTGCGAGCCCAATTTCCCTCTTGCTCAGGAGCTGAGTGGTTAATGCTTTAACAGCGCCATTCACCTTCCAGGAGGCTTTGAACCAGATTG
Organism: Acomys russatus; assembly: GCF_903995435.1. Lineage (NCBI taxonomy): Eukaryota > Metazoa > Chordata > Mammalia > Rodentia > Muridae > Acomys > Acomys russatus. The sequence goes on along the minus strand of NC_067137.1, from coordinate 8,673,137 downwards.
TAGCACCTATAAAAGAGCGATGTTGCCACTGTCTTTAATAAGAAGGGGTTTTGAATAACGCCGGCTTCTGATCGGCGGCGACTCAGCTGAGGCGGCATCGCTCTTGGAGCAGCGTACCCTTTGGTCTCTTGCATGTGCGTACACATAAACCCTTCCCCTGTCTAAAATACGATGTAGATGTGACTGTGTGTGTGCTGGGGGGTGGTTCATTTTAATGGTAATAGTGATTACCTAAAATGTATTCCCTGATAATTGTTTTAATTCATAGAGTTGCATTCTTAAGTGAGTCCTTTCTTTTTTTTTATTCAAGTCAAAATAGAGTTAAGCCTACCTTCGAAAATGTTTTTCCCCAGAAACTCAGTAGCAACTACTGTCTTATTGAAATTAATCACCCAGAAATCTTAACATGATAATTTATTCAAATTAATATGAAAAATCTGAGGTTCCTATTTTTAATTTTTTCCATCTTTTGATTTAGAAAGGACTAGGTGCTATTTACTTACTTATGCTGGGAGGCTAAAGGCAGCAACATGGCTGCAGTACATGAGCATTCTGGTGTGTTTTGAAAGGAATATCTTGAGCTGTCATTGTTTGGAGCTCACCCATTTTTATCAGTGACATTCATCTTTGAACTTTATGGAATTTTAGGTTCTAGAATGAATCTAGTCCCATTAAGTGAACAGAGCATTGAACTATTTCAAGTGAAGACCTACATATCCCTGAGCACTGTATATATGGTGTATAGACCTGCATATGTTTAGTTCTGGTAAATAAAGATGATGTAGGGCTTTAGGTTGGAAAGCATTTTTATCTCTTAAGACCAAGGTTCCTGCCTAAACTTGCTACCATCTAGAAACCATGGCTAGAATTCAACCGGCCAGAGTCCTGCTTGTGTTATGGTGATGTCTGAAGTAATCCTATATACTTCCCTGTCCATCTGGTGTATAAGAAAGGAAAGTAACAAAAGCAGAGACATTTTCTAAGAACCTTAGATGCTCTAAAGAGCTATATCTAAAGAGTTACTAAGTAGCATTGTCTGCTACTTGAAAAATAGTGTTTTTAGTGTAACTACTGTGAGCAAGAATACAAGTAAATTTCTTTTTGAGTACTTTTCATGTTAAATATTCATAAAAATATTTTTGAGGGGATAATGACAATTTAATGATATGCAATTTTTTTGTCCTTGCTGGATTTTTTTTTTTTTTTTTTTTGGGCATATTTGAATAGCTAACCATCAAGCCCACACTCGAAAGCAAGGCTCTTTAGGATACCTTCAGCTATGCATCTCTGCTTTACAAATATTTCAATCAGCCGAGTGCCAACATATCACAAAACATAAACCCCACGATTTCTGTTTTGCAATGCACTTTTAGAACATTATGTTACAATAATTTCAGTTTATGTTAAATTGTGAACACACTCAGGCGGTCATCTTGTTCTAGCATGCAAATGTTTAAGAGTATATTTTAGCACAGTGTTAAATGTCCTTCAGTGAGCTTACGTGCCTGTTTAACAGCTCTTCCCTGATGGGTAAGGTGATGCTTCTATTGGGAAGTAAAATCATCTGGATGAATGAGAGCCTCTCACCGAGTCTCACGGGCTCCAAAAGCTTGGAGTTGATCTCAGCACTATGCGGACACTTGAAAAGCAAAGCACAACATATCACAGGACAGAGAAAGAGCGCAGGGTATTTGACCAGTTTAGCTCACTAAAGTCCATTTTAGAAACTGCCATTCCTTGTGATTACAATTCCTGCTGATCTATTTAAAAATGAGTTTGCATGTAACTTCCCCAAATTTAACAATCCTAAACTTCAGCCTTAATAAAAGGTTGTGTAAAAATGTTCACAGAAGCCGCTGGTGTTTGAAAGGCCAGGATAGGAGGAGCTATGTCGAGGCGAATCGCAGAGCTAGGAGGGTGTATAGACTGATTAGGAGGAGAGCGAAGAGCAGGAACGGTATCTGATCACCTGACTCAGACACAGCAGCAGATGTAAGGAGCCTGGGACTCTATGCAATGGGTGGAGAATGGAATTTTCTCACTAATTGAATTTTTCTATTTGATATATTATCCATATCTGTGTATGCACCTCGTGCATGTGAACAGCTTTTGAAGCCTTAGGGTACAGAAAAATAGGTGTGGTCCTGAGTATGCGGTGATCCCTGGGGATCAGCGTAGGGTTGATTCTGTGTCCCACTCACTCCAACTCCAAGCCAAATCTCAGATTTCAAGTCCCTGATTGATAGCACAGTATTTTTACACAACGCATATACAGCTTTTTCACATACTACCCTGAGTGTACCCAGTCTTGTCTGATGTATTTCTTAGGCTGTATTGTTTAGGGAGGAACAACAAGAAAAATAGTCTATATGTTTTCAACACAGACAGTATTTTCTCTGAGTGTTTTCAGCATGTGACATGCATGTGCATATTATAGAGATACAGCTGACTATACACTAAAAGTAATTGCGTCAAACCATTACTTCGTTGGCTTGTTGTGTCTGGATTCCAATGGACTTCGAGAGTTTCTATTGCTGTTTTAGAGGTCTTATGGGCAATGGTCTCAGCAGTGATGGAGATTTCAGTTACTTGGGTTCCAGAAATATGAGTTTATTACTCCTAATTCTACATATTTAGTGTTGTGAATATTTAAGTAAGAATACTCACATTTAGCTAACATATTATTTTATAGCCATGTTTCTATTCTGAGTGGTACAGTGTAAGATACCAATGCCTCGATTGTGTTTACTCTGAACAGCCTTCTATAAACGTCTGCGCTCTAGAAGTTCATCCTAAGAGAACCCTCTTTGCATAAGCCACGAACTCTGTAGAGTCAAGTTGGGTGTTAGGAATGAGCATGCATCTGTCTTTAGAGCTGCGAGTGAAGATCGGGAAGGTAAAATCCTGTCATTGGCATTATCAGTTATTCCCCAATGTGGAATCATTTTCTCCATTGGTAGCCATATCATCTCCTCTCCATGTGTGTCTGGTTGCATGAGCCACCAAAGTGGCCTTTTGAGCCATGGCACATAAAATCTGGATCTGTTTCAATTTAGCATCTCCAACAAAGTTGCCAGCTGTGTCAGAAAGAACTACGGTTGCATGTGCTGAAAGCATGTGTCCTCTAGCCAGATGTAAAGCATGGAATGCTGGCAAGACAGGTTCCTGGGCAGTGTGAGATTACAGCAAAGGCTCCTGGCCAGCCCCACTACTCGCTTACCTAAATGCACATGTCACCTTCAGGGTGGAGAGAAGAAAGCTGCTATGAAATTTGTGGGCTTTTGGATAGCACTTAAGGTCAGTTTCCCAGTCTATTCAAGTATTTTTCCTTAGGCTCTCTTTCAGCCTTTCAGAGAAACAAGAGACGTTTCCTCTTTCCTTCCCTGTCTCTTTCTTTAGAAGCCTCACCATGCTGTCTACACTAGTCTCAGACTCCTGCACCCAAGTGATTCCTGGCTCCATTCTCTGTGGTTGGCAGCGGAGGCGTGTGCCACCATGCCTAGCTACTTTCAGAAAAGACAAAGACAAGTTCAAAATGGATTGATTACTCATAAACTCAACCAGTTACTTCTGAGGATGACTTCTGTGTGTGTTCCTGTTGTGCAGTATATGCATGTGTTTATGTATATATACATACATGCATGTGTGAGAATGTGTATAAATTTCTGTGCACATGCATGTGGAGACCGGAGGTCTACGTCAGGTGTTGTTTTCTGTTGCTCTCCACCTGACTTTTTTGAGGCAGGGTCTCTCACTGAATCAGGGACTCACCCATTGGCTACACTGGCTGGCTAGTGAGCTACATGGATCCCGGTGCCGTGCCTGGCTATTATATGAGAGCTGAGGATCTGAACTTGGGTCTTCATGCTTGCCCAGCAGGCACTGTGCTAATTAAGCCTGACGCATTACTAGTTTTAAAAACAGTATTTAAATTTTGTTATTGTTGTGGTGCGTGTGGCGTGCATGCATGCGTGTGTGCGTGTGCATGTGGTGTGCATGTGCATGCTTGTGCTGTACTACACAAACGGAGCTTAGAGAACACCACCCAGAGCCTGCTCTCTTCTTGCACTGTGGGATTGAACTCGGGCAGCTAGACTTGCACAACAGGTTCTCTTATCCAATGAGCTGTCCTGAGTGCCCAGCGTTGTTGTTTCCAAGGGTTAGGGCTTCGGGGTTCAGCAAATGCTGCTTTGGATGAGCCATATCAGCCTTTAACTCCTTGTCTAATTATGTATCTTATTAAACACAGCCGACCCCACTGCTTTCTTATGTTTGGAAAGTCTGCTCATGAGTACTTATAAATTCTTGGTAGGGGTTGATCTGAAACCCCCAATCCTTGACTTTTAATTTATATTACTGTAATTCTAAAATTGGTTCTAAGTTGGAGACTTCAGAGCACAAGAACATATATGAAACCTATTACAAGCCTGAAATTCTAAAGGAAAATAATGTCATTATTGTACTTAATATACTCTACAACAGAAACCATATGACAAATTATTTGTTTAAAATCATATTTATGTGAAGCTGGATGCTGTGGTTTGATTGCGCTTCCCCCAACTCCATGTGTTAGGAACTTAATTTTCAGTGTAACAGCACCAGGAGGTGGGCGCTAATGGAAGGAGTTAAGCCTGAGAGCTCTAACCTCACAAATGGATTTGATGCTCATTCTAAGAGGGCTGAAGGCTGACAGTTTGGCCACTTGTCTCTCTCCCGTGTGGTTCCTCTGCTATGTTATAAGGCAGCAAGAAAGTCCTTCACTGGGTGCAGTTCCTTGCTTGATTCTCAGCTTTTCAGCCTCTGGAACCCTGAGCCAAGCCAACGCCATCATAAATCTCTCTGTTCTATTCTGTTTTGGTAACAACAAAAAGAGACCAAGATACTGGGCTCAACCAAAAGAAGGAATAACCCTTAAAAACTTTGTATTGTGAAATTTTAGCAATGCCCCGATTTCTGTTGATTTTAACTAAATTGATGATTGGTTGATTTAATGTGTATGTGTATGCATACCATGTAGAGGAATTTTAATCCAGCAACATGGCTGCTCTGACAAGGGATCACATCCAAAGACCTTCTAGGTCTGTGAGATCTGGCTGGAATGCAGACACTCTCTGGATTACAGTGTGATCTGGATGGGATACAGACATGCCCTTAGCACACACCTTTAATCCCAAACAGTAAAGGTAAGGCGCTAACCTTATAACCCACAAACCACTATAGGAAGCAGCCATGTTTGAAAGTGATGTCTAATTGAGGGGCAGATAAAGTGATGAATCAGAGAAAGATCTGACAGACAGAATCAGACGGAGGATAGAGAACAGGACAGGAAAGAGAGGCTACTTAAGAGCAGGACAGTGAGAAAGAGAGATGAGAGGGTTTTTTACTGAGAGTTTTTTACTGGGACAGTTTTACAGACAGGTTGCAGAGAGAAGAAGATAGAAATAGGTGAAGACAGAACAAGCCAGAGAATGAGATTAAAACATATTTCCAGAATTAGTTTGAGGCCGGGCAGAGCAATTCAGTCAGAAACCAAAAGAAGCCAGTTTGAATCAGTCAGCTTAGAGATAGTTTGGGCCAGAACAGCTGAATTGAACCATCCGGTGACTGTTCAGAAAAAGCTAGGAAGGCTTGGGAATGGCTCTCCTCTCATCCCCTCATCTGAGGAAATAAAAACAGCATTTACAGTACCATGATGCAAGTTATCAGAGGATAACTTGTAGGACTCTTTTCTCTCCTTCCAGCATGAGGATCCCAGGGGTCAAACTCAAGTCATTGGTCTTGGTGGCAACCCCCTACCTCACCCCTGCCACACTGGACCATTTCACCTGCCATCCCTTGATTTTAAAGAATGATATGAATGGAATTTGTTAGTATTCCCTGATATTTTGGGAGAGTATGGTACTCGTAATTACAATAAAATACAGTTTAGAAGTCTAGGTGTCTGCTTTTTAAAAAAGTATATATTCTGAGGGCTCGTGGTAGAGTGTATGCTTAGCATGTCTGAGGCCTTGGATCCAGTCCCTAGTTGCACACACACACATTCACAAAAGTTTCCTTTCTAATTATCTAGGGATTTGAGGCAAGTGTTCCTGCAGCAGCATTGTGAGACTCAAACATCTCATACCAAATGCCTTGTTTTCTCTGAGATATTATTCTTAGTGGAGAATCATGGTCCATGATCTGAGGGCATTAGAGAAGAGACAAAGGGTGTCCCATCAGCAAAGCAGAAATTGATTGATTAGGATAGCAAAGCTAAAGGCCTTTGGGTTTTTGTTTTTTTAATGTCTGAAGTTTGATTAATAATCCTATTACATGAAAATGCTAAGGACCAAAAACTAGACAAGATAATTTTGAAGAAACTTAGAGGTTTCACACTATCAGATGTCATAGTTTATTATAGAGCTACAGTAATTATGACAGTTGTTGAGTCTCTAAAAACTAAAGTATGCAGTTCCCCAAACAGACTTGCATATGTTAGAGGCTTCTTTTATAGTGCAGATTTCATTGTAGAGCAATGGAGTCCAGAGGGATTTGCAACAAGACACTATGGTTTTTTGTTTGTTTATTTGTATCATTTGTTTATATATTTATTTTCTTTTGAGACAAGGTCTCACTCGGCAGCCCAAGTTGGTCTTGAAGTTGTGGTCCTCTTGCCTCCTAAGGGCTGAGGTTAGAGGTGTGTGGGGCCATGCTCTCCTTCGATAACATTCAGGATACCCTAATGTCTTTAAACGTAGTGAACTGAAAGCCCCCAGGGAAATGCACACTAACTCCACAGTGAGGTACCACCACATTCCCAGAAGATAGCTAAAATTAAAAAGATGGACAGAACCAAATGTTGAAGATGTCCAGCAACTAAAACTCAGATGTACTATTTTGTAAGTGGTAAAGCCAGTTTTGAAAATGGATTAAAGGGATCTGCTAAAGCTACATGTGTGTGCACTTTAGAAGTTTCATTATCAGGTGTAGGAGGCCCTATAGAAGTGTGTGTGTGTGTGTGTGTGTGTGTGTGTGTGTGTGTGTGTGTGTGTGTGTGTGTGTGTAAAAGATGTATGCAAGAGTTTCATAATATCTGGACAGTAGAAATAACTCAAATGACCAGCAAGCACTGGAATAGACACATTATGGCTTATTTGTATAATACAAAATGGGAGGGAGGGAAGGAGGAAGGAGGAAGGAGGGAGGGAGGGAGAGAGAGAGAGAGAGACAGAGAGAGAGAGAGAGAGAGAGAGAGAGAGAGAGAGAGAGAGAGAGAGAGAGAGAGAGAGAGAAGAGGGAGAATGAGAGCGATTAAGTAACTGTCTAGACACTACATCCTGGCTAAATCTTACAAGTGTATTATTGGATAGTAGAGAACAGGCTCCAAATCATACATTGTTGATTGTTTTCATATCAAGTTCCAAGGTTGGCAAAACTAATCTGTGGTGTAAAATCTGGGGATGAGAGAAAGTGCTTAAGGGAGGCTAGTCACATGTCATTTCTTACTCTGGATAGTGTGAAGGCTTATTGTGTGATGGTACGCTCAGCCATGGTTTTATTTCTTCACTTTTCCATGTGTGCTGTGCTTCAGCAAAAGCATAGTAAGAATGAAACAAAAGAAGAGGAGGAGGAAGAGGAAGAAGAAAGATGTTGGCTTGATGAGGTAGCTCCAAGAGGCAAAAGTGTTTGCCACTAGGCATGGCTACTTGAGTCTCATACGTGGGACTCTCACATGATGGACAGAGGGAATCAACTCCCACAAGTTATCCCCTGACCTACATATACTGTGTCATGTGTGGGCACACATGTACACATACCACCATGCCACCACCATGCCACCACTACCGGGAAGAAGGGTGAGCTTGGAGAGATGGCTCAGCATTAAAACCACTGACTGTTCTTGCACAGGATCCAAGTTAGGTTCCCAGCACGCACAGAGCATCTCACAACTGTCTGTAACGCAGTTCCAAGGGGCTCCGACACCCTCTTCCAGCCTCCAAAGGCCCTTCATACGTGTGGTGCACGTACAAAATGTAGGCAAAACCACTCAAAATACAATAAAGAAAGAAATTAACAAGTTTTAAAAGGAAAGGCTATGGGAAAGAATTCCCAAGTCTTTCAAGTGAAATGTAGGGAAGCAGGGCAGAATGTGGGAGGGGGTTGTCGGGGGGGGGTAGGGGGCGCTTCTTTGGATTTGGAGAAAGTTGTTTGTAGATGAGAAAAATTTCCACTTGTCCTGGGGATGAAGATGAGAGATGTGCAGCCATCCATAGCTGCAGTTAAGTTTACAATGGAAGTGTGAAAGGTGTGGCCTCCCTCAGTGGAGAATAAGCCACTTTTCTCAAAGTCAGGGTGTGTTTGTCTTGAGGTGTTCCATTTTCTCATAACACGGGGCTTGGTGGTCAATGGAAATTGCTCTTGCAGCTGAGAACTTTAGAGTGGTCATTACAGATAATAGTTATCAAATGTTTTGAGTTTTTGATAGTTCCTTATTATACAAAGTTGAATCTGGACAATGGTGATAATTATAACCAAACAGAGAAGACAGGCTTGAGTGTCATGTCTTCACAGTGGAATGCCTTCTGTCAAATGAACTGTTTCCAAAAAGCGAAGGCTTGACACTGGATGCGTATGAACCGACATCTCCATCCCTACCGCGGATATAACCTGTTTAATGGCAATGCCCCAGCCCAGACAACCAGAGTGCAGACAAATGCACGTCTTTCCATTGTCTTGACTGTTGTATGAAGGCAACCGTAGGTCTGTGTCCTGGGACAAGTCCTCAAATTTCCCCATCTGTGTGTCACCCTGTGTGTAGACAGGGACCACAAGGCCCCTTAATCTGGGAACCTTGATTTCAGTTGTGACTTTGCCTAATGGCTCAGATGCCACGTCTTCCTCAGGGAGGGCTTTCCCTTTTCACAGGAGTATTTTCATACCCGCCTCCAGGCCACGGGCCAGTGCTCCTCTGTATTTTTTTTATGCCATGGCTCTTGGCTTCCGTGTCTGCCTCATAGTCCCACAGAGTTTCATAGAGTTTCTTTAGCACCTAAGAGTCCTAAGATTAAGCTTTTTCATGTGTCACTGTATGAAAAGTATTTTACATGCAGGGAAGAGTGGCACAAAACAACCTGACGGTGGCAGGGCTCCCGAGGCCGTGAGTCCCATGTATTAATGTCTGCCTTTAGTGCTGTAATGCACGTAAATTGCCAGGATGAACATCACTAATAACTTATGTGCAATGTTTGTGTTACTATGAAAGCTAGACTCAAGATATAAGTTAGAAAGTTATTAGTTTTATTAAGTAATGTTTAAATATTTTAAAAATTACACAATTTGGTTTATTTTTCAAAATTTAAATGGGTGTCGACAGGCGTTCCTTTTTTCCCCTGTACTATTTAATTTTGCAGAGGTGTGTGTGTGATATGTGTGTGTGTGTGTGTGTGTGTGTGTGTGATGTGTGTGTGTCTATGTGTCTGTCTGTGTCTATGTCTGTGTGGTGTGTGTGTGTGTGTGTGTGTGTGTGTGTGTGTGTGTGTGTGCAGATGTACATGCACTTGTAGAGATGAGAAGACAACTTTGGGTGTCATTCCTTAGGAGCGCTCCACTTTGATTTTGAGATGAGTCTCTCACTGACACAGAGTCCTTATAAGGAGGCTGGACTGGCCAGCACTGAGCCCCCGGGGCCCACCTGTCTGTCTCTGCAGGGCTGGGGCTACAGTGAGCACCACTGATTTTTTAATTTAATGTGGGTTCTGGGCTTGAACTCAGATGCTCACAGTGTAAACCCCTTCCTTACTGAGTTGTCTTCCCAGGCCTGGGAAATTTTTCATTGTTCCTCTAGTCTTAGGGTTTTCAGATTTATTAATCCATGGAATGCTGTTCACTTTTTGACACTGTGGCAAACCTCCAAAATGAATTCATGAGATGCAATAGTGGGTTATAATACCCTGATTAAAACTGACAGGGGAAGAAAACTTTAAAAACTACTCGCTATGAGAAGCTGCAATTGTGGCTTCTATGCTTTGAAAACTGAATAACAGAATGGGATAAAAAGGTAAAATATTAGACAAATTGGATTACTGTGAAAAGAACAAGAAAACCCCAACTGAAAAAGTTTCGAAAGCCGTTCAAGGCTAAGGGTGCGTTTCTGTCTCCTCGCTTGTCCAGGTCAGTATCGCGGAGCTCGCTCTTCATGCCAGGGCCTTCCAGCGGCAGCATTAAGGCTGTGTTCAGTGCAGAGAAACGTGCATGTCGCTCTTTCATCCAAACAGCGCTGGGTGAAAAGGCAAAGTCCTCCAGCTGGTACTCCCGTTTTCAAACCGCTTCTTTAGTTTTTTAACTTACTCATTTTTCTAGAAACTAAAAGGTCTGAAAATTTATCTGTATGTTGAAGTGCTTCTAATTTTGAGCACATGAGTGTTGCAGCCTCTGCTGTATTGCTTTACTAGCTGAGCAGTATTTTGATTTCGTTTCTCCCTGCTCCAGCCTACATGTCAGTGAAATCCAGATTCAGTTTCACTGTGGCCGTTGTCGCTGTTGGCGCCCTCCTCGCTCTCTTCTTCCTTCTCACTTTTTCTTCTTCCTTTGGTTTCTCTTCTTCTCCCTTCTCCTCCTTTTGTCTTCTGTCTTTCTCTTCTTTCGTCCTCATCTCTTCCTCCTCCTTTCTCCTTCTCTTCCTCCTTTTCTTCTCCTCTCCCCACTTCCTGTCTCTTACCTTCCTCATCCTCCCTTTGAGACAGGGTTTCTTGCTATGTAGCCTAAGATGACTTTGAACTTCTAATTCTCCTGCGCCTTCCTTTCATGTGTCAGATGGAAGCACAGGCCTGAGCCACTATCTCAGGTCTGTGCGGTGCTGGGGTCTGAACCCAGCGCTTTGTGGGTGCTAAGCGAGCACTCTGCCAACTGAGCTGCACCCCCAACCTTGTCTTCTTTATAAAGTGCTCAGAAGTGAACATCAGAAAGAGTGAAAGAGTAGAATATAGTGACGGTGGTGCTAAGATTGGCAAATAACTAAGGAGTATGTCAGCGACTGGGGTAATGTACTGGGAGATTCTGGAACATGCCAACAGCTACAGAGGAGTCAGAGCATGAACCAGTCTAGGCCATATAAGGTATGTTAGAAAATCAGGTAACTCTCAAAGCAACCAAGCAAAACCAGTACAGTTGAAAACTGATTTGGTTTTTAAATTATCATCATGTGTCTTTCTTTCTTTCTTCTTCTTCTTCTTCTTCTTTTTTTTTTTTTTTTTTTTTTTTATTGTTTTTGTTTTAAGACAGGGTTTCTCTGTGTAGCCCTGGCTATCCTGGGCTTGCTCTGTAGACCAGGCTGGCCTCGAACTCACAGTGATCCACCTGCTTCTGCTTCCCAAGTACTGGGATTAAAAGCGTGAGCCACCCCACCCCACCCCTCACCCCTGGCCATGTTAGTAACTTTTAAATGGCAGTAGTAAAATACTCTGTCCTGGGGAGTACCCTGGGGTAAACCACTCCCACCATGCCTTGCGCTTTGGTATTTCATTTTATTCTAGCATATTTTTTAAATGAAAAAGATATAAAGAAACAGAGTTATAAAGTTTTTAACTACTTTGAATGCCTTACTTATTTTGTGTTTCTGAGAACCCTGTCACTCTTTGTAGCTGAGGGCACCTTCCGACTTGTCAGTGTTTCTCTTGTCACTGCTCACATGAGGCTTAGACTGGCCCCTCATCTTCCCACCATTATTTTATGTCCTGCATACTCACTGGTTACCCTGTGTGTTTACTGTTTAGTCGGTAGCTGGGTGCCTTTAAGAACCTTGAGAAGGAGCCGATCCGTGACATCATTACTAAATTTATAACAAAAGCTTGAGCTTTGCAGTGTGACATTTAGTCTCTCCCTCTCTCTCTCTCTCTCTCTCTCTCTCTCTCTCTCTCTCTCTCTCTCTCTCTCTCTCTCTCTCTCTCTCGCTCTCTCTCCTGTCTTTTAAATTAAATGCTTAGAGTTCTAGTAACATTATCGATCTACCTTAAATCCAGATTCTGGCCGATTTACGTTTCAAAATGTACTGTATTAGTTTGGATTCGGCAGCGGCTCCATATAGATCCTAAATATGATTTATTGTCCATTTAACTTTGAAGGACAGCGGGAAAGAGAGAGGATGTCTGAGGAGGAAGCTGTGTCGCCTATAGAGCATCGAGGCTTCATTTCAGTGCAGGTGCAGACGTGAGAGACGCACAGCTCCGCAGCAAACCATACGGGAGCATGACCTTCAGCTCAGGGTCAGCCGTTATTTACTCTGAAAACCGCTGCCAGCTCCCACAAAGAGAAATGATTTTGCTTTTCTTGTTTCTTGATGGGTAGGACACTCTTAGACTACAGAGCTTCTAAAAGTTACAAGTTGTTGTTTTAACTGTTCTCTCTTCTAGCTAATAAGAACTCTTTTAACAAGGATGATAATGACGTAATTAAGGTGTTGTGCATCCTGGAATGTATTTGGCCACTATTCGCAGCACTACTGTGGTGACTTCCCGTGATGACTCTTCACTGGACCTCTGTCACCGATGATTCCTCATGGCTCTGTCTATCTTCTGCACCAGGGATGAGGATGCATTTCACAAAAAGAGATTTAATAGTCAGTACTGGGAGTAGGGTACAGTCCCCTAAAGAGTACGTCAAGAAGCCAGGCATGGTGGCATACTCGGGAGGCAGAGGCAGGCGGATCTCTGTGAGTTCAAGGCCAGCTTGGTGTACAAAGTGAGTCCAAGACTGCCAGCTACACAAAGAAATCCTGTCTGGAAACCTCCAACCCCCAGCAAAAAATGAACGTCAAGATAGAGGCTTTGTTTCAAGGCATTCATAATTTCTCTAAGAATTTAAGGATTTTTTTTGTGTCAGCACGATTTGTTGATTTTATTCCTATAGGTTAGTGAGTGATCTTATGGGGATGGCTAGTCTGAGGCAGCCTGGCCTACACAGACTACGTTAGTTCTTAGAAAACACGAACAAAACAATTAAAAGATTAAAAATATTAAAAGAACATTGTGACTCTGCTTTTATATCTTTTTCATTTCTTTTCTTTTTTTTCTTTTTCTTTTTTTTTTTTAAATATACATGCTGAGGCATACCCAGTCTCTAGAGTTTGGTCCAAATTTTATGTGTGTGTGTGTGTGTGTGTGTGTGTGTGTGTGTGTGTGTGTGTATGTATGTGTGTCTGCCTGTCTGTGTGTGTCTGTGTGTCTGTGTGTAGTGTGTATGCATGGCCATGTGGCTCAGAGGTCAACTTTGTAGTTTTTGCCCTTGTAAGCAATGGTCAATAGGAAAAAAGAGATTTTGTTTTGAGTCCTAAATGATTCATAATTCTCTTTGTAGAAAGGCTTCTATGCCAGGCTCTTCAGAACTATGAAACAAACACTTTGGACATACTGTTCAAAACGTCTCTTCTGAAGTTTTAGTCCTCAACTTCTACTTGTCCAACCCATTTGAAAAAATGCTCTTTGGCATCTAAACACCTGGGCAGTGTGGAAATCTTGTTCTCACTGTTTTGCAGTGTGCTGATGGATGGGGGGGGGCAGTAGTGTTGATAACTTTGGCTGCCTGCTGTTGTTCTCCACTGTACCCCGCCCCCCGTGCCCCCGCCCCCGGCAGGGGGAGGTGATGAGGACATTTTTGACCGTTTGATTTACCTGCTTCCATTGACTTTGTGTTTTTGAAGTATGACTAAGCTTTTGACAACTCTGTTAATTCACAGAAGAAAAAGGCTTCAAGGAGAAAAAAATCATACTTGATGTTAAGAGGCAACTAAATTTCTTTGCTGTTTGTTTTTTGGACTTGTATTAAAGAAAATTGTGAAATTGTAATGACTAAGTGCATATTTTTGAAGGTTTTTACTTCATTTATTTCCTTCATAAAAAACAAAACAAAACAAAAAACCTCAACAACAACAACAGCAACAAAAAACAAGCAAACCAGTAGCTGTTAACCCTAATTTATTTTTACTCTTCAAGTGACATTACTTTTAACTGGCTACATTTGGATAATAAAAGCCACGGATTTTAAACCACTTAGTAATTTGGTTTCATTTTTAACACAAATAACACCTTTTCATCCATTTTATATAAACTTCAAACAACATATGTTTTAACTTACTGCCAAATAAGAAGAAATGTGTTACATTAAAGTGCATGTTGTTTGCTTGCGCATTTGGAAATACCATTCATTTTATAGCAATTTTGAGTTATTTTTCTGTCACTTTGTATTCCTATTCAAAGAGACATACAGAAACCCTCACTCAAAACAACTCCCTTAGGCTTTCCTCCTGGATGTCAGTAGGCACCAGGGGGAGGAATAGTATACCACAAGCTTAGGTCATGAAAATGCCAAGTCCTGGTGGCTTGCATTTAGTATTGTCTTTGATTTGCCGTCTCTCCAGCAATTCTGCCTGAAATTCTGCAAGGAGTATTCTAATATATTTCTTTTATGCATAACTGGAAGAGAGGGAGAGACAGAACACTTTACTTTTTTCCTTTTCTCTTTTATATAAAAAAATTAAACATACCCAGTCTATAGGTGTGTGTGTGTGTGTATGTGTGTGTGTGTGTGTGTGTGTGTGTGTGTGTGTGATATGTATGCATATACATGTGAAGATCAGAGGACAAGTCTGTGTGGTTTTTTCTCTTCTTCACCTTTATGTGGCTTCTGGGAGTCAATCTCAGGTTTCCAATCTTTTGTGGCAAATGTCTTTACCTGTTGAACCATTTTATCCACTCATGGTTCAATATTTTTTTTCTAAAATTTTTATTTTAATGTACATCATGTATCTGAATTTTTTTCTGATTGTGTGTTCCCCACGTGTATGAAGTCCTCAAGAGGACAAGAGAAGTTGCATCTGTAGGCTGGAGTTACAGATAGTTGTAAGCTGTCATGTTGGTGTTGGGCCTCGAACCCCTGTCCTCTGGCAAAATAGTCACTACTCTTAACTGTTGAGCCGTCTCTCCAACAAACCCTGTTCCCATTCAAAAATGTAAATTATGTTTTACTAAGGGTAGTGATCATGCAGGATGTGAAATGTTGATAACGTTAAAGACGTAAAGGACAGAAAAATGACAGCTTTTCAGTGACTCACATTGGTGGATTGTTTTGAGTTAATAAGCATGTTGGAGAATTTCAGATCCGTAGACTGTGTTGTGTTTTGTTCTTTGGGGAATAGGGGCGGCTCTTTTTGGCTGCTCATTCTGAGGATAAGGGTGTAGCGAACATGGGCACTATACCTGTTTTGCCTCTAATTAGCTATGTGACCTTGGGCAAGCCTTCTATTATCTGATCCCAGGTTCTCTGTAACCACAAAGTTTCAGTTTGGCTGTGACAGTGAAGCTACTGGGGCCACTCCAGGGTGGTGTGTGTGAGCTCACAAAGATAGAAGGGAAGGCATATAGAAGCACTAACTCAGGTTATTAAAAATAGTTAATAATATGTATGCTTTGTCTTTTTAATATTTATTTATTTATTTTCTATATATGAGTGTTATTTTCATGCACAGGATTAAGGGGAATCAGATTCCATTACAGATGGGTTATGATTCACCATGTAGGTGCTGGGAATTGAACTCAGGACCTCTGGAAGAGCAGCCAGTGCTCTTAACCGCTGAGCCATCTCGTCAGCCTTGATACTTCATCTTTTTTCACATTGACCTATAAGTTCAATTTCATAACCACCAATAAAAGACTGGCTCATAGTTTTCCCTGGCAAAAGACAGCTGTTTTACTAGTGGATATACCTCTACATTTTATGGTGGTTTATTTTCCTATTGTTTGAAAGTTTTGTTGAGGAATGATTGAAGCTTCCTCTCCCCTTCCCCACCCCCACCTCCCCACCCCCTCCCGCCTAGAGACTGTGGAGGGAACTCTTCCCTGGCAAAATGGGAGATGTTCTGCTGTCTGAAAGGCCAGTTTTCCTGTTCACAGTCCACACTGTCTGCCTGCCTGTCTCCTGTGTTAATGTGGGTGACTCACAGGACAACACAGAGGAATGGCAGAACTCTTCTGTGGGCATCTTTGTGGTCTGATACAACAGTGTACCCCTGAAAGCTTAGAAAGGGTCAGTTCTTGAAAAAGACAAGTATTTTGAAAAGCCCTTGTCCTGTAGCATTTTAACTTACACAAGGGAATGCCTTCTTTGAAAGAAAGATCAGCACTAATTCGGTGGTCCTCAGCCTTCCTGATGCTGTGACCCTTTCATACAATTCCTCATGCTGTGGCGACCCCCAACTGTACAATTATTTTCTTTACTGCTTCATAACTATAGTTTTGCTACTGTTATGAACCATACTGTAAATATGTAATATGCAGGATATCTGATATGCAGCCCCTAGGAAGGGTTGTCCAATTCCCCAAGGGGTCATGGACCACAGGTTGAGAACCACTGTACTAATTGCCTAACGAGAAAGAGGCTCCATGTGGAAGGAAGATTTAGGTCATGTTTATAATTAGTCTATTGGAAAATTGAATAACGTCCCCAGGAAACATTACCTCACCTCCTACCCTTGCTGGGTTACACTCAGCTCCGAGGCTCTCGTAGCCAGAGCTCCAACTTCTGTTCTATTTAGCACTTTGTCACTTGGTCTTATTTACTTGGTTTTCTTTTCCATGTCATACTGGAGTTGATGTGCAAGAGATAATCTGGTGACAGAATGCCAGGTGGAGGGTCAGGGTGGCTGGATCCTGATTGTGCCCGCACACATGCACTGTTTGCCTTGAAAATATCATCACTATATTCTCACGTATAAGATGCCCCTGTATTCTTCAGTAAGAGTTGCTGTGTGGCTGGGGGTAGTGGCTCAGTGGGTAAATGCACTATCACCAAGCCTGAGAGGCCAGCATTCAGTCACAGAGACCCTCATGGTAGAAGGATATAACTAGTTCCTTTGGGGTTATTCTCTGACTTTCATACGCATGCCGTGACACACATGTATACATACATACACATAGCACACGCACGCACACACACACACACAAAAAAATGTAAAGGATTGGTTTATTATTTTGAAAGACTAGGGAAGTATGTATATATAAAGTTATCAAATAAAAATAGTTTTAGGACATGTGAAAAATTGTAGAGTATATTAATATATTGTCACTTACTTGATGTAAGTTGAGTTTGATTTACATTATGTAGATTCTACATTTTTAAAAGCTTTGTGTTAATTTCAATATTGTCCTTAACCGGTGTGCGAAGAATCCAGTCAGAAACAGTTCATACTCGCCCTTATTGGCCAAGAACAAGAGAGACTTGGAGCTAGGCTGGAGTAGCCGGCCAGTCTCTTTTCCCCTGCAGCTGTCGCAGTGTTCTTGAAGCAGGAGTGTGTACATTGTTGTCTCCCATTGATTGTGATGCTACAAGAACGCCGCCTCGGGACAGCACCGGGACAGTGTTACTCTCTCCCATCGGCTGCTGCTGAGCGGGCCCAGCTTCATTTTCATTAGCAAAGGGTTAGTACTCTTCTGCTCATCACTGCCTGTCTTAGGCAGAGAGCTCTTTTCTTGGGAAACCTAATATCCAGTGACTCAGAGCAAAACCTTACTTCCCTCTGCCCCTAAATCCAGCCAGTTTCTCCTTCTGTGTTCCGAGGAAGGCTGTGATCACCCTGGACCATCGCTGAGGCTTTCCGGATCTCTGCCGTAAAGAGTCCTCAGTACAATTTTACGCTGTCCCTTGTATCGACTGAGCTAAAGATTTAACTATTAATTTAACCAGCATTATTACACTTTTCCTGTAGACTAAATCGAGGCTTTTAGAGTGAATTGATCCCTTACTGTCCTGTAACAATGCAGCATATTCAGCAGCCATAGTTTTCAGATACCATCGTGCATTATCGTCGATACGTGCAGAGAGGAACAGCTGTAGTCAAGTGGGCAAGGTGAAAGGTAAATGCTCCCCACTGACTCACAGAAGCATGCCTACCCTGCTTGGTTTATGTATGAGTACGGCTCAGTACGAAGTATGGCTGGATTTCATGTATATTTTATAGAGAACAGCAGTCTTCCAGTTTGAACCAAGACAGCCGTTGGCACTATCTTTTCTTCTGACTTCAGACCCAGGCCCTGCAGGCTCTCAATAAAGATTAGCTGTTCTGAGATGACTAGCCGCCTTTCCCAGTTCTGTGCGTGAGATAACCAAGCCTTCTGGGAAGAGCTAATAACTGTGGTCTTCTACATGCCTAAGGAATATGACTTTGAATCATCTCTCTTCATCACAGATACGTTTGAATAGAGTTCCAGTTTGGGACTTGGGAGATCATATTTGCATAAATGGTAGTAACCTGTGCTAATGTAAAATGCTTTGCTCTACTGGCTGTATAATTCCAGCAGTCAGGCCTGGCGGTGGTATTTGTTAGCACCAGCTGTAATATTATTATTTCAGTAGTGGACTTAGAAGTGTTAGCCTTTGGCTGAAATTATCTGCAATTCGAGACCTTAGCCTATTTCGGGTATAGGACAGGGGGAAATCTTCATTTAGTATTCATATTTGGAGTATATTTGTTATTATTAATTGCTTTGCTGAAAATGAAACAAAATATAAATGAAAGCCAGATGTAGCTTTGAGGGCTCCGACAGAAACTGTAGTACTGGTTTTATGCATCTCTCACTACAGTTTTAACATTTGTCAGCTGATGTCCTCACTCCAGCTGATAGGTGAGAATGCATCATTGAGAATACTTGGTTTTCCATATCAGAAAATAATGTAGCACTAGACAGTGCTTGTTTTTTTATAAATGAAAAAAGAAATGATAAAAGAATTAGCAAAAGTGGAACAAAGTACTTAAAGAAGAAACAAGTGAGGATGCGTGTCACAAGCGAGGGTCCCCTGGGAAGGGGGGACCTCAGCACTGCCACTAGATTGGCCTGCGGGCATGGTTGTGGTGTTACATTCTCTGTTAGCAATTGCTCTAGGAAGGCCTGGCCCACTGTGGGTGGTGCTACTCCTGGGCAAGTGGTTCTGGGCTGTGTAAGAAAGCAAGCCGGGCAGGCGAGCAAGCCTTGGAGAATAAGCCAGTAAGCAGCACTCCTCCATAGCATCCCTGAGTTCCTGCCTTGACTTCCTTTGGCAATGGACTATACCCTGTAAGCCAGATAAGCCCTTTCTTCCCCCACATTGGTTTTATCACAGCAGCAGAAAGCAAACTAGGGCAGGCCAGATGGATTTGCTCTGTTTTACTATTCATTCATTCATCCGAGGTTGTTTTGTTTTGAGACAGGTCCCACCTATCTCTAGGTGGCCTTAAGCTGCCTGTGTGGCTAAGAATGACCTTGAGTTCCTGCTGCCTCCGCTCCCAGCGTGCTGAGGTTATGACTCTGTTCCACCAATGCCCCAGCCATTTTCTCTTTTTAAAAATAATTTTTCTTCATATGAACACAACAAAGACAGATAGACAGATAGAACTTTTTAAAAAAAAGTCTCATTCATGGAAAAAAAAAACCCTCCTTGTGCATACAAAGAAGATATACATCAAAATTGATTTACCAATGGCTCTTTTGAGAATGGCATACCCTGATTTTATTTATTTTGTCTACTTCCATTTTACTTGGAAGTATTACATTTATTTTGAGGGTCAGGTATTATTTCTATATAAGAAAAAAAAAATGAAGAAAGCAGGGAGGGCAGATATGAAAGACTATAAACTACCCCAGAGGATAAGAAGGTAAGCTGTGGGCATCAGGTGTGGACCTG
The DNA here is from genome assembly GCF_903995435.1 of Acomys russatus. Lineage (NCBI taxonomy): Eukaryota > Metazoa > Chordata > Mammalia > Rodentia > Muridae > Acomys > Acomys russatus. Next base: position 8,653,454 of record NC_067137.1, on the reverse strand, counting down.
AGGGTGTAGACGTAGGTGCTCATCTACAGCGGGTGGATGGATGGAGTTTCATGCCAGAAGAGCAATCGAGAGCCCAGGCTAGCTGTAGAGTGGGACTCTGCATGGAAGAGGCATGGGCTCACAGAGTGGAGTAGAATAAGGTAGTGTAAGATTGAAGGGCTAGGCCAGTCTTCCCTGGGATGAAGTAAAGATGCCAGTAGTCATGGAGATGGCTAGGCAATGAGTGGCTGCCTTCTGACAAGAGTTTTATGCTTGACTTACCAAAGTCAAGGTGCAATTCAGGTATGTGTCTCCTGAGTGAGATCACAGTGGGCTTCTGCTCCTCATGGGAAAGGGGCAAATGTTGGCCCTTGTACACATCTTCAATACAGTGACAGGACCTCAGCTTGTAGAAGGGCCAGCTTGTGCTAACAGTTGGAAATGGTTATTTACTTCTCAGTGTTGGTGTTGACCCATGGAAGATATTTTAAAAATTGTGTCATGTGAGGCTAGTCCCTCATACCAAAAAGCGAGAAAAAGAAGCTACCCATTAGCTCCCCGGGTAGGCTCATGAATCCTTTGCTAAGTTAGGCATACAGAACAATAGCAGTATCCATGCATCCGTATGTGTTCTGTGTAGGGTTAAGATCCATAGAGCTAAATATAGCCATTAGCAGCACTTAGGAGATGCTCTGTCTTTTGTTAGATTTCTTTGGCAAAAGTAAGCCATTCTGTTAGCAGTGGTTTTGATGATGAAATCCGGTAATTCAAGAGATTGGCTTATTCAACCAAACTGCTACCTTGGGCAGCGCTGGACCAACTGTGAGGGGTCTGTTTTCTTGAGACCTGGAAAGCTGTTCTGTTTGCTAAACAAAGGAATTGTTGATTTCAGTGATTTAATTCCCCTTTTGGCTAAAGGCAGCTGAATGAAAACAGTGCTTATTTGGGAAGGAATCTGTTGCTAAGGCAACTGATATCTCCTTAATTATTGGCCAATATTCCCATATGAGATTGGTCTCTTTTGATAGTTGGAAATAACCAAATTATCCGAAACGTTTTCAAGTCCTGAATTCTGTGTGATGGTGGGGAATGCGCAGAGTTTATTTCAAATATATAATCACACATACCTTTTGTTTGTGTTGGCATAGTGAAAGCAGTGTTGCTTGTGGTAGCAAAAATATGGGTAACCACGTGGCATTAGCAAAATCTTCATCTAAGAGACCTCACTACTGAAGATCAGTTGCAGTGCTAAGATGAATGACCTATGCTCAGTCTTTTTTTTTTTTTTTTAAATTGAATTCTTTGATGTCTCTTAGAAAATATAATATGCCTAATCGGTCTTTTATCCACAGGAATAGGCTGATAGTACACGTTTGTCAGTACTAGTTGAGTAATTATGCTAAAAAGGACCGTCTTCAGAGCTGTCTGTAGCCATTTATGTGAGATGCTTTTCTTAACTGTTTTTCCTGGTACATATGCTGACCTTGGAGAGTGACCTCTTTCTGCCTATTACTTTGTAGGATCATGTAAAAGACCTATGGTTTCTTGTCTCTTGGCAGTGCAGTTGTTTGATCATTTAAAATTAATTGAAGCTTTAAAGTAGCCAAGCTCAAGTTCTAGTGTATTCATATCATACCTCGTAACTGTTCTTCTGTGTGAAGGGCACACTAAGAAACCAGATGGGACTGCGCAGGTTTGTCCTTAGAATTTTATTCTAACAGTAAAACACTTACTGTGGGTCATAGTGAGCACACATTATCCTCTGTCCTTGCAACAAAATGGAGACTTCTGTTCTTTGGTCCTTGTCCTCTGACAGGACAGAACATGATGAAATTCTTCTAATGTTACCCAGGGATGCCCACATCTTCCAAGAGGGTGAACAGAAGGTCCGGGGTGTGGCACGGCGGAAGCATGTGGTTTTTGGGAGTTTCAGAAGTCGTAGCCGTAGCTCTGGGCTGCCTGGCCTATGATAGTGCTGGGCGGTTACCCTGCTTCCTCAGCGTTAGTCTTTCCATGTTTCACTCACAGGGATGGCATTGCCTTTACACCCTAGGATGAACTGAAAATAAAAAGCTTTATATTATGTATTGGGATAACACTTTGATCCATATACATGTTTATTATCTATTCTAGACTTGTGAGATTTCATTTTCCATTCTAAATAGCTTGAAGAAGTAAAGACAGATAAGACTTAGTTGGTGGGGCTGGAGAGATGGCTCAGTGGTCAAGAGCACCACCTGCTTTTCCAGAGGTCCTGAGTTCAATTCCCAGCAACCACATGGTGGCTCACAACCATCTATAATATGATCTGATACCCTCTTCTGGCCTGCAGGTGTACATGCAGATAAGCACTCATATACACTAAATAAAACAAACAAACAAATAAATAAGTCTATCTTAAAAAGAAATTTACTTGATGAAAATGCTAAAATACATGAACAGGGTAATAGTGCACAGCGCTGTGGTCTAGAGCAGAGCGGAAGCCACAGGGCTAATAAGCACAAGGCCAATGTCTTCTTGCTCATCTCTTTAGTCCCACCATCCTGGTTTCTGTGGGTGGCCTTTCATCTTTGATTCTTCTTTTTTTCCTCCCTCCTTTCCTTCTTCCCTCCCTCCTTCATTCTCTCCCTCCCTCCCCCTCTCTCTCCTTCCCTCCTTCTTGCCCTTCCTTTATTTGTTTTTGTTTTTTGAGATAGAGTTTCTGTGTGTAGTCCTGGAACTCACTCTGTGGACCAGGCTGGCTTCGAACTCACAGAGATTCTTGCCTGCCTCTGTCTCTCAAGCATCGGTTAAAGATGTGTGTCACCATGCCTGGCTTCTTCTCTGTTTAAATTAGTGTTTTGTGGTATCTACTGAAGTTCTTCTATCTCAGGCTCCATTATAAGCTTAGAGTCAAGTGTGTGGTACATTTTAAGTCTGTCTCTTTTTAAACAGCTCTGTTGACTTTAGCTTTTATTTAAAATACAATGAGGGCAAAGCTATCATAGTTCCTTGAAAAATATTTTTGTATCCTTTTGTAATTTCATACTTATGGATATTGCAGAGGTTTTGTTTCAACAGTTCAATATATGAGATTCCTTCTTCCCTGATTACTGTAGTAAAACTAACTTTTTAGAAGATTGTATAGTGTCAGGGATGTAGCTTCTCAGCAGAACACTCACCCAGCCATGAATCCAATTCCCAGTACTGGAAAAGAAAGTCTACAAGCAGAAATTATTTCCATGTTTTTTAGTTAATAAAATTCGACCAATTTAGCATGTGCCAAGTTCTGTGCATATGAAGCTATACATTTGCTTTGTCACGGGAACATTTCGAAACAAGAGTTCAAGTCGCCGTTTTCTCAGATTCATTGAAAATCAAAGATGTAGAGAAGACATTGGCTAGCATTTTTCTTAACTTTGTTTTTAAAATTGTATATTTCCCCCTGAAGACCTGTACTTAGTACTAGTCTCCAATTTTCATGATATAGTTCAACAATCATTCTACAGTTAGTGGATTTTCAAATATACATATTATAAATCTTATCTTTGCGTACACTTACATGACAATGCTCTTTCTTTCTGTGATGAAGATGTTTTTCCAGTTTAAAACTAGATAAATTTTGGTTGTTTAGCTATGCTGCTGTTTGTCATTCTTAATTTCTTTTGTCCAGCTACAGGATCAGAGAAGAAGAGAAGGTCTTGGTGGCTCCGAGGTAGGAAGAATTGAGCAGGCAGTGACCAGCTGTTTAAGGGAACTAACTGCTGGATGAACAACAACTAGTCAGAGGAACTAGCTGTTGAGGAGAGGTTGAGGGATGGAGGAGAAAATAAATATTAGCCCAAGCATAAAGGTGGTGCAAACTAAAAGGTCTTCCAGCCCAGGAGAACTTTATTTTTCTTCTGCTTTGTCTGGTTTCCTTGGGCCAACCCCAGTACTTTTTTAAAAGTGAAATTCAGTTTTTTTCATTACAGATTGCATCATGGTTTTCTCATCTTTTACAACTGAGCCTTTAAAAATCAACAAAGCAAGAAAACAATCTAACAAAGAAATACAAACAGTTCTGTATAGCCTACAATAAAGCATATAGCAAAACTCAACCAATTTCCAAGCATTGGTCAGAATGACCTGAATACTATTTCTTAAACAATACTCGGGGAAGTTTAATCATAAATTTCCCTGTGCTTTAAGCCATTGTGTTTACATGATTGTCATAGCAACATAGCTTGAAACTAAATGTCCTTAACACAGAAAAAGCTTGACTCACTTCCAGTCCCAAACCAACAGGTATCCTGTCCAAGCCTAAGCTAACTGTCAAGGGGTCATCTATTGTAAAATATCTGTAAAGCATGACTTTCCATGCCCACCTTCTATTGCTCTCAAAGCAGATTCTAAAGAAACAAATTTAATTTTTATACAGCCAACAATCTCTAACCAGGTACTGCTATATCAAAGTCCTAACTTTCTTTTCAAGCAGATTCTGCCTAGCTACACACAACAGTCAGAGCCAAGACTCTCTCATTGTCTCAAGCCTTTGGCCATATGCCTTCTTTCAACATTCTCTGTGGGAAAGGCAGTTTTAGGAGAAAAACAGATCTCAAAGTAGTTTTTAGGCAAAATTAAACCTGGACCATACATAATATTTAAGAGCAGTGGTGATCAGCCAGAGATCTTTGGACCTTTGTCAAGCAAAGCCTCAACAGCTATTCTGGGTGTTTAAAGACCATGCTGGAAAGTCAGAGGTCTCTGTAACTTTGTCAAGCAAAGCCTCTACAACTTGTTCTCATGTCTATGACATTTTTGTGTGCATGTGTGTAGTTTGCATGCTAGTGTATATGTGTTTTCATAGCTGTGAGTACATGTGTGTGTAGTTACATGTATGTGCATGTACACATGGAGGGCAGAAGTTGATAGCAGATGTTTTCTTCTATCACTTTTCACTTTCTGTGTTGAACCACAACCTCTCACGTGAACCAGAGTATGCTGAGTTATCTAGCATAGCTAGACAACTTGCCCCAGAGACATGTTCTCTTTGTCCCCTGAACTCTGGGCTCAGGTGGGCTTCCACATATAACTAGAACTCACATGGGTGCTGGGGATTTGAACTCCAGGCCTATGAGTTTTACCACCCAGCCACCTGTCCAGCCCTAAATTGTGTGTGTGTGTGTGTGTGTGTGTGTGTGTGTGTGTGTATGATATTTGCCTTCTTTCTGTGATGGAGATTGGGGGGCCAGGATTTTGCTTGCTTGCTTTTCAGGAAAGCATTGACACTCTCTTGTCAGATACTTTCATTGAGAAAGACATGACTGTGGGCTTGTGTGGTGCCTGCCTCAAAGAATGTGAAGGAACACAAATGAACTCTTTATCACAAGTTTGAGTCTTCTTAAAATGCTACATGATTCTGGTAGACTCAAGAGCTGTAGCGGGAAGTAGCAGTGAGGAAAGAGACCTATAGAGTCTAAACTCTATCCTCCATTTTCTTGCTATTTTCTCCAACTGACAGAGTGACCTCTGTTTATACTTCAGCTCCATCAAAGGCTGTGCCAAGTTGGAAAACTGAATCTCTGTGGGGAGTATTTTTACTGAAGTTCAGACGTCTGAACTAGGTCACACAACAGAAAATGTGAAGGCTATCTATCTCAGCCTTTCCTTAGGCAAAAATTGCCAAGTAGACACGGACCTTGATTGTTGGTGTTTCTAGGCAGACTCATCATCTGAACTCTTTCCCCTCTCATCAACCCTGTCTGGTACCTTTGGCACACCCTCCAGCTCTGTCACACACATGGCCTGTTCTCCATTTCCTGTTCTGGTGCACCCTTCTACTTTCTTTTAAAATTGCCATTCCTGGGTTGGGGAGATGGGTCAGTAGGAAAGGGTACTTCTGTGTGAGTCTGATGACCCAAATTTGGTTCTCAGAACCTACATGATGGAAGGAAAAAAGCCTCTCTCACAAGTTGTCCTCTGCTCTCTCACTCATGCACACACACACACACACACACACACACACACACACACACACACAAAATAATGATTGTTAGCCCCTTATTCTAAGCCTTTTTTAGTCCATTTTAGAAATAAATCTGATGTAATATGTAATCACTTTGAACTGATAGTGTCCCCCTTTCTGGTTTGCTATGCCAATTAAAATAGACTTTTTCAGCTCTGTAGTACAGAATGTTCTATATGACCTCTGTGGGTGTTCGTTAAAGTATTTTTATCATTTTTTTCTTGTTTGTTTTCAGAGAGAGTTCCATCACGTAGCCCAGGATGGCTTCAAACATGTGGTAGTGCTCCTATCTTAGCACTGTGAGGGTTTAGAGTGTGGTGTAACTGCCACTCCTAGGAAGGTATTTATATTAAAAGGAAAACAAATACTGAGGGGCTAGCATTCTCATCCACTTTCAAGACTCAGTGATTTAAATAGGACATTTCAACTGATAAGATATATTCAACCTCCATACTCCTACTGATTAAGTGAAAATATTTAAATGGAAACAATATGTTTAATAGAAATAATTTTGAGGAACAGGGAGTTTCTTTTTTACTTCAGTAATTATTTTTAGTATTTTTGAGATGACTGTTGTACGCTATAATTCTGTCAGGTTTGAAAAGAGTATATTATAGGTAAACTTTGATTTGTTAAATTTTAGAGGAGCCCTTTTATTCTCTTCACATTATTTTTCTTACAAAATAATACAACAAAGAAAGAACAAAAGTCTATTCAAAATATGATTTAATTATTTAAAAAGATCTTCCTCGTGTTCCATATTTCTTTTGTTGGTATAATGACCTCCATTTTTAATAGTTATCCCCTCCTCTGCATGTGCCATTTAACTTAGGTACAAGAGCAACAGTGGAAATACTTTTAGCTTATTCTTGCTAGAAATGCTGCATATCAAAGTCAACTCTTATGGGAGGGTGTGGGAAAGCAAGAGTAAGGAAAAGAAAACAGTAAGGTAGAATGATTTTTGCTAGGACCTTTATGGCCTATTAGGAAATCAAATAAATATGTATATGTAACCTATTAGTATGTAAGGATAATTCTAAATATGGGAAAAAGTTAGCAGCCAAGGGCGTCAGGGAGAAAAGAGGAATTATAGCATGCTTGAGCCACCAAAGAAATTTTAGGCTGAACTTTGATGGACAGAGAAAAGGCAAGAGACCTTCAGGTGGAAATATTAACACAGCCCCCATCAGAGTTCTCAGATCTGAAGCTCACTGGTGTGCGTCTGTAGTCTGGCTATTTGGGAGGCTGAGGCAGAAGGATCACTCAGGCTTAAGACTTTGGGGCCAGTTTGGCAGCAAAGTAAGACCCCAACCACATCTCAATAGGAACAGGGCAGGGGAAAGAAAGAAATAAAGGGAAGAGAGAGAGAGAGAGAGAGAGAGAGAGAGAGAGAGAGAGAGAGACAGAGACAGAGAGAGATAGACAGACAGAGACAGACAGACAGACGCACACACAGAGACAGACACAGAGAGAGATACAGAGAGACAGAGAGAGAGAGAGAGAGAGAGAGAGAGAGAGAGAGAGAGAGAGAGAGAGAGAGAGAGACAGAGTCAGAGTCAAAATTAACACTTGCAACAAACTCAAAAAAGAAAAAAGATTAAGTCTTGTTTTCCTCATTGGAAACCTGTCCAAACCCAGTTGTAAGTTCCTCTCACTTTAGATACCCAGTTTTTAGTCATCTCTTGTGGCTTAAACACCAGATATTTATTTCTCACAGTTCAGAAAGTTGGATTTCAAAGGTCCAGATGTCAGCAGGTTCCATTCCCTGGATTCTGTCGTCTTATGTCCCCATGGGGCCTTTCCCTCATGCAGGTGCTGGGGAAGGAAGCCATCTTAGGCATCTTCGTCTTCTTACAAGAGGCCTTGCTTGGTGCCACCGTGAAGCTACATCCTCAGCACCCACGTAACCCTTGTCACTTCCCAACGACCCAGCTCCCACTCCCATCATAGGTTTAAAGCCATGCTTTAAACCCAGAGACTTGGGAGGCAAAGCCGTCAAAGGACAAAACCAAGGTCACAGGTGTCAGGGCCTGCCCCACCCTTGCACGGAATGCCTGGGCCATGAGCCCGTAGGACTCAGTGTGGACTCAGCCCTGCGCCCTTCCTTGTGTGCCCTACGAGTGTATTTGTTCACATTCCAAGTATTTCAAACTATTTTTGGATTTATGTTTGACTATTTCATCAAAATTAGCTTCCTTGAAATTGGCTCACCTTATGACTCTATAATAGTGAATATTCAGCTTTAGCTAAATGTGGTTTACTTATTTAACAGCTACTTAATGGATGTCCATTATGTGCTCGATTCTGATTTGGGCCCAGGCGTTTGTTGTTTCCTGTCCCTGTACTTCTTACAAGGGCAGAGTTGAAGTGGAGCATAAAAGCACTTAACTGTGGAACAGTTACAATTATGACTGATGGATGTTTTCAAAGGATTTTCTATACTTTTTATCCTTCCCAATTTTTTTATTGTGCAGATATTATATGCAAAGTATTGTGCAAGGTTAGGGGTTTACATACTTTCTCCAAAGGGTGGCAGGTAAATATTTTAGGCTTTGTAGGCCACAGGCTCTCTGTTGGACTTACTGAACTCAGCCGCTATAGCACCAAATTCACCTTAGACAACTCATCAACAAGTGTGTTCAGGCCCAGAAACTCCTAGTGTTTTTTTTTTTTTCTTCTGTGTTCTCTACTTGTTGAAGGAATCGCAGAGCCCACAGGTGCTTAGTGTAATCTCCCTGCTTGATGGAATCAGTGTCAGGGAATTTGAGGCTATCTTTAATATAGTGATTATTCTAGATGGCTAGAACAGCGTGGTAAGACTCCCCCCGCACCCCTTCTGCCTTTGTTAAAGTCATTACCTTATTTAATTACCTTAACTTTAAAATTTTTTAATTCTTTTCTTCAGTTATCTAACTGTTGAGATAATTATAGATTCACATGCAGCGTTAGAAATAACGCCGTGAGGCCTTGCGCTGCAGTTCTCTGGGTGGCGACCCTTGGAAAACAGTAATAATTCAGTATCACAACCAGGAAATGGATACTGAGAAAGCCCTCCATCCTGTCCCGATGGTGTGTATGTGTATTGTCCTGTGTTGCTGTTTCATATGTGGTCACTGAATCAGGAGCTCCATTCTCTGGTCTTCAAGTTGTGTGAGTCAGTGAGCAGTGAGCTGGGACAGCATAGCCAACAAGATAAGGAAGCAGACGACGCATCTAGAGAGTCCTGGCTGGGCAGCCCAGCACGCCACAGCAGTGCCTAGGGCAGGTGGGGTCTCAGCTGTACCTGCTTCGCTTTGACTGATGTTGAGGGAGCCTACCAAGTAAGCTAGCCTGGTTTAATACCTCAGGGTCACACGAGCAGCTGAACTAAAGCCCTGAAAGACATCTTGTTCCTGTGGAGACTAGAGCAGAGCCCAGGCTCCTCTGCTCAGTCTTCTTGTCTCACGATATTGCCTTCCCTCCAGGTAGCAACTGTTACTCTTAAGAACTGCAGAAGAAAAAAGAGGGAGGACTGGGTTTATGCAGCCTCATCTTGGAGGCATGTATGTGTCTCCAGCAGCACCGTTAAGACACAGAACGTTCTACCACCACAGCAGTCCTTCCTGCTGTCCTGTTATAACCCTAGCCTCCTCCTCTCACCTCCAACTAACCTGTTTTCCATCTCTAATATTTTTTATAATAGTTCAAGGATGTTATAGAAATGAAATTATGGCTGGGCATGGTGGCGCACGCCTTTAACCCCAGCACTTGGGAGGCAGAGGCAGGCGGATCGCTGAGAGTTCGAGGCCAGCCTGGTCTACAAAGCAAGTCCAAGACAGCCAAGGCTACACAAAGAAACCCTGACTCAGAAAAAAAAAAAAAAAAAAAAAGAAAGAAAGAAAAGAAAAGAAAGAAAGAAAAAGAAAAAAGAAATGAAATTATGCGTCAAAGAACTTTTGTATTGGCTTTTTTTGTTCCATATATTTTCGTTTGGGTTCATTCACACTGTAGTGTGGAGCAACACTTTGCTTCTGTTGACTGCTGGTTATGGTGTTAAGGATGGAGTACAGTTTGTGTAGTCAGTTACCTACTGAAAGACATCAATAGGTCTCTCCTTTTGGGCTTTTATGACTAAGGCTACTGTGAATATTAAGTTATAGTTTTTCCTTAATGTGGGCTTTTATTTCTCAGGGATAAATGTAGTATGGTGTAATTGTTAGATTGTAAAGTAATTACATTTGTAGTTTGCAGGAAGCGCTGAGCTGTTCGTAGGACCCTACCATGGTCTATTTCCAGTGTGTGAGTGATCTAGCATCCATGTGTCCTTGTGGCATTTCCTGTTGCCACTGTTTTCATTCTGGCCATTTGAACAGTTGTGTCATTTGAACAATTGTGTCATTTGGACAGTTGTGTCACTTGGACAGGTGTGTCATTTGGACAGGTGTGTCACTTGGACAGGTGTGTCATTTGGACAGGTGTGTCACTTGTACAGTTGTGTCACTTGGACAGCTGTGTCATTTGAACGTTGTGTCATTTGGACACATGTGTCACTTGGACAGGTGTGTCATTTGGACAGCTGTGTCAGGAGGTTTATTATGCTTTAAATAGACTTTTTCTTGATGCTAGTAGAGAAAAATCTTTTCCCACATTTTTTTTTATCAACTATATCTTTTTGGTGTCTGTTTTCAGGTCTTTTGCCCATCTCATTGGATTATTTGGATTTTTTTAAATAATCATTTTCATGTTTTTCCTGTATTCTACATTCTAGTCCTTTGTAGGATATATAGTTTGCAAATATATTCTTCTAGGCCACAGCTAATCTTCCATCTTCTTTGTTGGGTCTTTTGTTTTGTGGAGCCAAAGGTTTGGATTTTGTTAGCTTCGAATTAAAATGTGAAGCCTGTGCCCAGTACCGTTGCGTTATGTCCAGGAACTCTCCCAGTCTGAGCTACTGTACTTCTTCCCCACCTGTGTTCCTGCCTTAAAGGTTATAATTCTATGTTTCCACTGAGCCCGTTATCCAGTTTGAGCTAATTTTACATAAGGTGTAAGGTTTTGATGAGATTCACCTTTCTGCTGATGGAGGTCCAACTCTCTGTTATTTAAGCTTTAAATATAGCTACTCTTTAAGACGTCAGCTTGTCTCAGTTAAAGTAAGAAGCCAAGAGTTTCTACCTGTGCCACTCGCAGCAAAGAGGAAGCAGGAAACGACTGCTCGCCGAGTGGCAGGGGTACAAAAGGAAGGACGGAATAAGAGCGAGAGTGGAGGGCGTCTGCCTCAGCCACTCTGCAGGGTAGATTTTTGTCCGAAATTCTACCCTGCTGGGCTGCAGTTCATGGCAGAGCACGTGCTTTGCGTGCACTCGGTCCAGTTTGGTTTGCCACTCGATCCCATTCCCAGTGTTTTCTCTTCCTCCCAAATGTTATAATTTTATAATGTAAACAGATCTTTTCCTTGTATATGCGGATTGTGGTTTTCATCGACATATAGTAGATGATGTTTCTTACTTGTTTTTGATTAAGACCTTGGAGATGATCATGTATGGCAGTTGTTAACATCTGTCTAACATGCGTTTATCTTGCAATGAGAATAATGTTAAAATCTGCTTATATATAAAAACTGTGATTCTCATTTCAGTGGCCTATAAACAAAAATACCTGAAAGTCCAGAATCTTAGTGCTATCATAAAGTATTTCTTATAGTTCGGATGTGCACACCAAATGGAAGTTCTGTAACAAGTGTGCTGTACTAATTTTCTCCCAAAATTAACTGTTTAAATCATCCTTGCCTCTTGTCATATTTCAAAATGTGTTAGCTAGTACTACTTTCAATAATCAAGGTATCATTTTTATCTTGCAAATTTATGCTGATCAAAAAATCTTCAAATTTGAAATGTTTATAAAAACGGCTGTGTGACAGAGCTGCAAACACGCGCTTTAAGGCTGTAATTCTGAACACTCACAGGCACCTCATGAGGCATGTGCTGCCTCTGAGAAGGGCACTGTCATCAGTATTATTTACCTGTTCATTTTGGAATTTGTAAAAATTCACTTTTGGGGGAAATTTTAACATGTGAGTCCTTACCATCAGAAAGGAATAGAAAAATCGCAGGCACTTTGGAGCTGAATAGAAGTTATTAATGAGCTTAGCTTTGACTGAAATGACAGGTTAATGACTGAATTTTCTTCTACACCACATCTGTTGAAACTTCTAGCTTGCTTCAGTAAATTCTTTTTGTCATTATGAATTGAAGGCTAAAAGCAAAGAGATTTTAATTTCAATTTTGAAACCCAGACAGCAGATTCTTGGTGACCTTCACTCACAACCAAAACTGGTTAAATTTCCTTGCAGCACATTCCATTTTCAATCATTTGCTCTACTGTGGATCACACATCGTCACAATTTCTTTTTATTGATTGGTGGAAAAAAATAACACTGAGCAAAATTTTGGTCTGTTCTGATTCGGCGTAGGCTATAGTGTGTATTTCTCTACTAGGCCTGATTTTATCTCTTCCTCCTCCTCTTCCTCTTCTTCCTCTTCCTCTTTCTCTTCTTCTTTTGTTCTTATTTCCTGCAGTGTTTTATTTTGTAATAATCGCACAGGAAACAATGTGCTTAGTCCTCTTCATGTTTTCTGCACATTATATCACATTTAGAGCTGAACATCCCATGAGGTAGGTTCTCTCATTTCCCCCATTGAACTGATGAAATGTAGAGAGCAGAGCTACTAAAAATCCAAGGCTACCTGCAGCCAGTGTGGGACCTTGTTCCAGAATTAAACTGACATTACTGTGTTCTTCATCTAGGAAGCTCTGCTGTGAACAAATGGCCAGGCCACCTGAGAAGCATGCTTCCTTGCATGGTTGGTTGGTATGCTGCTATAAGAAACCCAACTGGTCCTGGTAGCAGACAGTTGATCGCCAGACTGGATCAAACTTTCAGTGGCATTGTCCAGAATGCTGTACAAGTTAGCCAAAGGGAAGGGCCTATGTGTATATGTTTCTTTTTAAATATTCGACACTTATGGGCAGGAACTTTCATGAAACATGGTAATGTCAAAGCGTCTGGAACTGGAGAAGTGGCTCAGTTGGAAGGGCTTGCTGGGTAAGCATAAAGACCCAGGTTTGCATTGCTAGAGCTCACATAAAAGCTGGGACCACCTACAAACGTCTGGGTGGAGATGGGAGGGGCTTACTGGCCTTCGGCACATTAAAGGGAACAGCAGGGCAAATGTTAACTGTGTCCAACATCAGCACCTTGCATCTCACAATTTGCAGATAGCTAGTCACAGCCAGGGAGCTAAGTCATCAGGGTAATTCCCACCATAAAGACAAGCACTTGGCGTCTGTATCCTGGACTTGTTCCCACTTCAGAAAAGATCTTTTGCTGCTTCTCTCACACTCACACTTGTGTCAGGCTGAGTCCTGAGCCTTCCTCTGATGAAGGCCCACATACAGGAGTTCATCCATGGGAGGGGAGGATGTCCATAGCCACAAGGGACCGTTGTAGGAACCACCTATAGGTGAAAGCACTGTGGCCCCGTATCTCTAAAGGGTGTGTGGGGTGGGACATGCGCAGTAATAGGAAAGTTTGATGTGAATGGGCCAAACAATTTGATGTGGGAGATTTTTTTTCTTTTAGCCAGATAACCATGAAGTAGGGGACCCTGGTCATTACTGCCTTGCCAGGGGTGCTGCAGCAAATGTGGTGTGGCCTAAATTTCTGTAGCTCTGATGTGGTAGCGCCAGAGTGCAGGGAGGTGACAAGAGTTAATGAAGATGGACCAGGGTGTGTTCTGGCTGAATGTCGGTGACAACATTTCTTCTTTGTTCTTAATTTTCATTTTAAAGTAAAGGATTCATATGGTTTGTAGAGTTCTCAAGTGCCCTTCCCTCAACCTCCCCTAAAACAATCATCTTCCTTCACCGCAGAAGGATTGTTTGAAACCTGGAAATCAACATTGGTCTGAAACTGCTATGAAGACCTTGTTCAAATGTCACCAGGGTTTTCACTTTCTCAAATACACCCTTTTCATGGTCCATGACCCAACCCTGGACCACAGGTTGGGTTCCTTTGTCGTGTTTTCTAAATCTCCTTAAATCTATGATAAATCCTCGATTGCTGACTGTCTCACCTTCTTGACACTCTTTAATTGGCTACACACTACTGGTTAATATCCTGCAGTGCATCTCTCCATTTAAGTTTGTCTGCTATTGTCCCTGAGAGGCGGAGCTTCTGAAGTTTGGCTGCAGTATTGCGAGAGTGATGCACTGTTCCCAACAAAAGACATCATGAAATCATCTGATGTTTTACTGCTGATTTCTACGTGATCTCTTGAAGAAAGAGATTTTCCTAGGATTTTCCACTGTAACTCTAGCATTTGTCCTTTTCAATGAAGAACTATCATGTTGGGAGATAACGCGAGACTAGGCAAATATTCTGTCTGCTTCCCATCTCTCTTCTGTCTCAGAGTCTATTACCCACTAACTCTAGAGTCTACATTCTTACTTACTGCATTGTAGTATAAACGGTCTGAGTTTAAGAGATATTAGCTGGGGGCTTCTCCTCCAGCTCCCCCTCCCCCACCTTGGACTGCCTTTGCCCTACACTGTGGCACTTGCTTGGGTCCCTCATCTCATCTTTGTCCCAATTGGAATTTTTCAATGAGGCCACTTTGACCATCCTGTTTAACAGTGCTGCAGGCCACCAACTCCAACATTCTCATTTCCCAAGGACCTCCTTTGCCCATCGTCTCCTTGCCTTGTTTTTCCCCTCACTTTTTGTCACAGCACCTGTCTCCTAACATTACTTCACAGTTTGCTTCCCCTGCTTGCATGACAACAGAGGGGACAGCCACATTCTGAGGCTTCTCTGGGTCCCCCGCTGGTGGGCTGAGGAAGGAGCTCGGTGAAGGTGTTCTTCTTCTTGGTCCATCTTCCTTAACCCAGCTATAGTACCCGTGGTTATGATTTCTAGCACTTTCTAAGCTGATCATAACCAGGCTGCCACTATCTTGCAGAACAAAATCGTCTGATGCTCGACTGTCACAATGTGCAGTTCTTTTCCCATCGTCTTTTCCCAGTCTCTCCCACCCATCTGGGGTAGGGGAAGTTCAGTGAAGTATTTAAAAATAAAGTTACTCCCTCCTCATTTTGACTTTGGACAAATAGCTTCACCTTTCTGTGACTCATTTTCTTTATAAGCTGAGACTAATAAATCATAGGTTTGCTGTAGGGATGAAATAAGAAAACACACATAAAGCACTTAGCAAGGCACCGGCATGCTGTAGGCATTCGATGAGTGGCAGCTGTTGTTATTATTATCCGGCTTTTATGGATGCATTTTAAACATGGCACAAAATTGTACCTTCATTTGTCTCATTTTGACAGTATACCTCATCTTCTGACCTACATGTACCTAAATTTCAAGAACATTTTCCCTACCCTTTCATTATTGCTCGCCTTTCAAGAGTCTCCTACCTTTTTGCACTATCTCAATTTCTGGGACATGAGGCCTCTAAACTACAATAAAATAAAGCTAGAAGTTGTTCTATATTGGAAGACCAACTAGTTAAGAACATTTTGGAGTTTTCCTACCTAACTCTATATCTGTATACATTTTGAAAAGCTTGATCTAGAGCAGATTTGAAAGTAAAATTTGTTTTATTTATAATTTAATCTTTTTTTTCTGAAAGTAAGATGAAAACACACACACACACACACACACACATACACACACACACACCAAAGTAAAGGCAGTGTTGCAAGGATCTCTTGAGGGCCTGCACCTATTATGTCATATGTTGTTTTTATCTCTGTGTGTGTAGCTGCTAGGACACAAAGCAAAACTACCAGGACAAAAAGCATTGAGTTACCTAGGGATGTTGGTCAGTTTTTATAGGATGTCACACATTTGTTGTGGGACTTAAGGTGAGAGCTTTGGTAGCTTGCTGTATGTATTTATACTCAAGATTGGTGCTGCTCATTGATTATAACTTTCAGGCCATATAGTGGTAGAAATACTCTTTGGTAGTGCTTTTGAATGGCACGCTGAAGAGAGCCAGCCTGCTCCACTTCCAAGCCTAAGCCTGTACCTTAGAAAACCTTTGTTTTTCACACAGAGTTAGATGAGGGCCAGAGGAGAAGGGACTTGGAATATATAGAAGTGTGACTGATACACAGTAGTGGCTTAACAGTTATGAGCAGAATAATGAATAGACAAACTACATTTTTCAGTTCCCTGTGACTGGTAGAAAGGACAGAGCTAAATTTACTCTTCAGTTGTACTAACTGGGGTAAAATGTCTCTTCCAGCTTATCTCTGTTTTTAGCTATTTAGAGATTCTGTTTGTCCTTCAATAGCATAAGCACCCTCGGATATTTAGAATATAAGGCTTCAGAAGGCTTTGTTTCGATTGTGTGATATACATTTAAGTAGAGTTCCTCTTGGGATTACAGGCCAATGTCAATCTGTCTTTCTTTGGTCATAGCCCAAGGCACTTCATCTTCTCCTCTTGCCCTTCAAGGATGAGAACATGTAAAAGGCCTTCTGACCATGTTGGCTTTCTCTCCCAGTGTAGAGCAGAGCACCATCAAAGCTAGCACAGACACCGCCTTCAGTGCAGCACATAGTCCCTCAGCCGTAGGGAAATCATGGTAGATGGTTATATAGGAGAAGGGGAAACATCAGTGGAGAAGAGACCAAATTACTACTTCCTGGTTAGTTTTTGTCAACTTGACACAAGCTAGAACCACATAGGAAGACAGACTCTCACGTAAGAAAATGGCACACCTTCAATTCCGGAACTCCGGAGGCAGACGCAGGCAGATGTCTGAGTTCAAGGCCAGCCGGTCTACAGAGTTAGTTCTGGGACCACCAGGGCTACATAGAGACACCTGTCTTAAAAAAGTAAAGGGGCTGGAGAGGGGGGTGGGGGTGGGGGCCAGAGAAAGTGAGTATAGGCAAGTCTGTATGGAGCGTTTTCCTGATTAATGATTGATGTGAAAGGGGCCAGCCCACTGTGAATCTTGCCATCCCACAGAATGCTGCCAGAGCAGGTGCTCCTGAGTTGCTTAAGAAAGCAGGCTGAGCAAGCCAGTAAGCAGCATTCTCCCAAGATCGCTGCTTCAGTTCCTCCTGCCTCTAGATCCTGCCTCTGGTTCCTGCCTCTAGTTCCTGCCTCTGGTTCCTGCCTTGAGTTCCTGCCTCTAGTTCTTGCCCTGACTTCCCTCGGTGATGAAGAGTTACAACCTGAGAGTTGTAAGCTAAAATAAACCATTTTCTTCCCAAGTTGATTTTGTTCATAGTGTTTTTATCACAGCAACAGAAACCTGGGCGAAGATAGCTGCACAAGGCTGAGACCGATATCCAGAAAGGGAAAGTGTGTTCAAGAGGAAGAAAAAAATTAACTTAATGTTGGTGCCAGGTAACATGCCCAGAATGCCTTCAGCAGGCCTTAGGCAGCTGACTAGATAGGTTGGTAGAGAGGCGAGCCAGCTGGAAACAAGGATTTTTTTTTTTAGGACAGTGTGCCATCGAGAGCCCAGAATGTCCAGTTATACCCAATCCAAAGTGCCTCTTTTAAGGACGGACCAGGCCTGGCCCTGAAACTAGGGAGCTTTTGGTTTATGGCTGATAGTACACACTAAGTAGGAGTGAGCGCTGTGCAGAGTAAACAAAGGCATCTAACGCCAAAGCAGAGGATGCTGAGGTAGTGAGAAAGGACAGGAAGATCCTACTACATAAATACACAGACAGCTGTGACCTTTTCTGTCTTATTCACTGCTTTGATTCCAGGGCCTCCAGTAGGGCCTGGCACATGCTAGTTACCCAGTCATTGGGTTTCGATGACTACATTAGTGGGAGGAACTTAGGGCAGTGTGTAAAATCAATATATGCAAGCGTTATTGCTGTAGCAAGGATAGTCACACTCTGCTGATTATTTTAGAATATTTTAAAATAAGTAGCTAGTGAAGGAATATGTTGGTTAGTCATAGGTAAAAGCTGTAGTAGTTGTGATTCAGGGGTTGGGAAAGGACAGCTTAGCATATTTACATGGCAGACGACTGTTGGTAGTAAGGTCTATGCAGCCCCTGGGGAGTTAGATGGTCCTGTGTAGACGTTAATGCGTGTGTAGCAGGTTAGTGGCAAATGAAGCCAACTGGATACCTTACTCTCTGCATCTCTGAGGTGCTGGAGAAGGAGTGGCTGAGGACGGGGAAGTCCCAGGCTGCACGGTTAACATCAGACTGTCATCCACAAAGCTTTTGTGGAGAACTAAGTAAGGGCCTCACTTATGGTTTGCTCTTCTGTGAGTGGAGACTTGATCCCCGCCCCCCCCCCCGCCATGGCAGTTCTTTGGGTGCTGGCATTCCTGTCCAAAAAGCTTTTGAGGGGAGTAGGTCTGGTTACCCGTGAAGGCTTTGTAGGGACCAGCTTTACACAGGTAAACAAGGTACCTGTGACAGTAGCTCAGAATAATGTGCTCTGAGAAATCTACAGCTTCCACAGAATGCTCTAGAAGGACAAAACGAAGTAAGTGCTCAAAGAGAGTGGGAAATTAAGCCACTTGTCACCTACAGACCTACTCCTCCCACGGGGAAATCCAAAATGAATGGACTTGTTGTGTTATACAAATCAAAGGTAAGGCTTTGAAAGGTTGCTGTAGTCATGGCACCTATGGGTGAGTCCGATTTGGGAGGGGCAGCTGGTGCAAGGCGAGGAGGATATTTGGATTTAGAAATCCCGAGTTTAAAGCTACCCGCACATCTTGGAGTGGGCGGCAGCTAATGAAGAAGGTCAGGCAGAAGCTCAGGCCAGGTGAGCATGCAAGTTGGCGGGTAAGGTTTGCTCTCTGCTTCCTTCATTTTCCAGCTTTTGCAGGAAAACAATGAAGGGAGAGGCCGGCTGTAGCCTGTGGCCGCTTGGGTGTCATCTATTTGTAGACTCAGCACACTCGAACATTGCTGTGACAAATGACAGGGTGACAGTACAAAGTAGTGGCTTCTCTTTATTAGAAAGAGCAAGAGTCACAGCTAAGCAATTTCCTTGAAAACTTCTTTTTGTTGCTAAGGTTCTATCAGAAAAATATATGCTCAAAGTCAGACACAAATGT
The DNA here is from genome assembly GCF_903995435.1 of Acomys russatus. Lineage (NCBI taxonomy): Eukaryota > Metazoa > Chordata > Mammalia > Rodentia > Muridae > Acomys > Acomys russatus. Next base: position 8,634,396 of record NC_067137.1, on the reverse strand, counting down.
TTCGTTGCTTATGACAGGCAAGAGGGCCTCACCCAACGTTCCAGTAATCCTGCTCCAAAGCATGCCAATTTACCTCAAATTTCTTTCACAGTTCTCGTTAGACTCATGCAGTAAATAAATTAAGTACCTTTCCCACTGGGAATTTTTTTAGAAACACTTAACGAAGTAAATGCCACAGTGTTAGGCCAGAGGGGAGCCGTGCTATTGGATTATTTTTAGCATGCATTTCCAGCTTAATTTTTGTTGGTTTCTTTTGATCTGTTCTAGAGCCTTAGCTGGTAGTGTGGCTCAGCGGACAGAAGACATGGGTGAAAGAAGTCATTTAGTGTTGACGTCTAGTGTGTGGAACCAAGGGAAACCTTTCTCCCCCTAAGGGTTATAAAGTTTAGTCTAGAACCGTCTCTCTAAACAGCAACAGAACTGCGTCTGGGATAACTGAAGAGTCACAGTGCTAACACTTAACCCTGAAGGTTTTGGAAAGATCCTCTATGTTTATTTTAATTATCTTCCCTTTCAAGAAAACTATATTAAACTATTTTTTAATTAAAAGTAATTTAATCATTAGAGTTAAGAGAGCAACTTGCAATCTTGAAGGGCTTTGAATCACTTGGAGAATTAGCTGATTGTATCACAAGCATGCATAGGTGTTTGCTAATTGAGATTCTGATTATTAATAGATTTCCTTTACAAATCAAAACAAAAAACAATAACCTCGGTCTGCGAATAACCAAAAGCAGTTGCTAAAGACACCAAAATAAAATTCTCAAAACAACTCTATTTTTGAGTGAAGACAATGTGGAAGTACAGAGAAGATGCATTGTGGCCAGGACAATCACGTTTTGATGAACTCACTCTCTTAGCAACTTAAGAATTAACAAAACACAAAGCGGGGAAGATTACAGCGAGACTTTTGCACTGCTAAATTGTTCAGCAGGGTCTTGTGATTTTTCCAGCTCTGTGCTTCTTAAAAGCTTGGGAGTTTGTTCTGGAGGAGGGGAAAGAAAAAGGAAAGATGATTTTCTCTTTGTCCAGCACTCTGTGATACCCCTGTTGCTATCTCAACGGGAACGATGCTTCTGGTTTTAACTTGAGACCCGTTGTGAAGCTTCCCCAGCCTTTTTTGCAATCTCCAGGTAATCAGAAAGTATGGCAGAGTGTAACAGGAACAAAGTAGAGAGCGGTGGCAGCCAGAGCCTCAGGCCAGATGGGTAGGCAACCCCTAAGAGAAAGAATTCGACAGCTGTAAATATTTCATCTCACAAGGCTCCTGTGCTACTGTGTGAGAACCATTCAGTCAGAAAGATCATCAACAATTAGGTGACATCCCTATCACACCTATTGCCGAGCTGAAATTTCTCTGACATGAATAATAAGGGGTCTGGTTTGACATTTAACAGTTTAATTAATTTGTTTCCCAAAATGAATGATGTTTTACCCCGTGGATTTTCAGCACGACATCTCTATATACTTGAGTTGTTTTTCTTCGGCTTTTTTGGGGGGTCGCTCTGTCATCTGCCTTTTCACTAAGCAGGTCACCTCCCATCTTGGTTCTCCCCATGTTGGATCTTTGAAAAGAGCCAGTGAAGGAGTGGGGAAACAGTTTTGCTTTGTTTTAGAATTCCAGTGCTTTTTGTTGTTATCAAACTGAAGTATGAACATTATTTGCCTGGACACCCAAATTCTTGGGCATCTCCAGGGGCACTCATGTGCACTCATGCCCTCTGTGCCGTGTAACTATATGCACTGTTTCTCAAACGTTGCCATTTTAAGGGTCTCTCAACACCTTCAAGAGGTGTTTTGTATTAATGTGAGATAGGCGGTGCTAGTTTTGAAAATAAAACACATAATGATTGCTAAAGGTCACTTCTAAGCAGCTGCTGTGAAGGTAGGAGGACTAATCCCACATGACCACAGAAAGCACGAGGCTACCATGTAGTTCTGCCCACAGAAATAGACTCTTAAAGTCAGTCAATTAAATTAAATTATTTATTCTTAATTGCTCTATACAAACCTCCTGGTCCCCTACCTGAAACCAGTTCCGTTTGCAAGGAGATTGTTAAATAGCCAAAGACACATGGGAACGCGTTAACCTGTGAGACTTGAGGACAGATGGCACTGTGCGTCTCAGAGTCCATGTCCGTACCTGCCTGGCGGATGGAGCATGGCTAGGAAGGTGCTCTCAGGTGAAGCCAACTGAGTGAGTGCACATCAGGGACGAGCCTGAGTGGGAAGGGCGTCTCAGAGCATCCATGCCGAAGAGGCAACTGCAAGTGTTCAGGCTGAATTCTAAAAAGGAAATAGAGGCTCCAGCTCTCAGGAGAAGGGTAGACCACTATAAATTTCCCAGGGGACACCACTTCTCTTACAGTGTGATCTTATTTTACAACAGCAACTAAGACATAAAACAGGCGTCACCAATTTACTGCCATTTCAGGCACAAATAATGGTGAAACCAAGAAACCGAATTTCACTATCGAGAACGGATAAATTTTTTAATGCTATCACAAAGTACCACAAGATGCTTCCACATTATAGAGAGCTAGCAAAGATGAAATTGCTGCTATTGTGAGCCTCAGGCTTGTTAAAACCGCCCTGGACCCATGGTGAAAGAGATTGCTCTTTCCTCAGATGGAAATTGAACATTTCCCCCCTACATGTGTTTGTGAATAAGCAGGGATACAAACCATCCCTTTGGCACATATTTTGAAGCAAAGATGTGTGTTTGTGGCATGTTTGCTATGTATCACATAAAGGCTTCTTCTTCTAAGACTGTTTTCCAATTAGTGATTTTGAACTGTACCGTTGTCCTAATCACCTTTGGCCTTTCCCTACCTCTGGCCTCCATCCCCAGGCCTGTATCCATTCTTATTAAGTACTCCATGTCTGCCTGAGGATGCCTTAGCTTGGCCATAGCAAAGGGTTAAATATACCTTCAGGAAGCTAATTCAATGTAGGCTGTGAATGACTTCCTTTTATCACAAACATTTCAGAAATGAAAAAGATGATATAATAACAACAACAACAACACTACTACTACTAATAATAATACTACTAATAATAAATAACCAAAACTTGACATCAGGTACAAGAGAGGCATTTTTCTATTTTTCTTTTGGTGGTGCTGATGCTGTGCTTGTCGAATCCAACATGAGCCCCAAACAACGCAGTGATGACTGTTCATCTTCATGTTGTACGTGAGGAAACCAACACATTTCTGGTCATTATGCCTCGGACTCCTCACTAATATTAACAGGCTGTATCATCGTGGCTGTGGACGGGGATCTCACCGACGTGCTCAGGCCAGCCCCCCATGCTCAGGCCGGCCCCCCAGGCCCCCTTCAGCTTCCTGTATAGCTGCACTCATGCACTGATGAGCCTAGTTTTACTTAGAGTTTAGAAGAAGCATTTTAGTCAGTCAGTGGTGCCCACAATAACCGCTCCTCTTATTTCATGTACAGCATGGGACAGGGGGAAGACCCTGGAGTTATGGATTTAAAGACTGAGTCTCTTTGTTATATGAGTCCAGATCATATGTCTAATATATCTAAACTTGTTTCTGTAGTGTGTATACTGTGGGAATGAAAGCGCCTTCTAGCTTCCTGGAGTTGTCTGAGAAACAATGTAGTAAGTAGTCATTGTGGTAAACTATATGAACCTACATTTGTTAAATATTTCTCCAAGGCACGAACTAGCAAAAGCACTTGATGCTTTATCTCGTGTGGAGTTTTTTTCCCTTTCTGTCCTTCCTTTCTTCCTTCCTTCCTTTTTTTTTTGGGGGGGGGGGGGGGTTTAATGTATATAGCAGTGTTTTTCCCTGCATGTACACCTGCATGCCAGAAGAGGGCATCAGATCACACTATAGATGTTTGTGAGCCACCATGTGGTTGCTGGGAATTGAACTCAGGACCTCTGGAAGAGCAGCCAGTGCTCTTAACCTCTAAGCCACCTCTCCAGCCTGTATCTCTTGTGTTTTTCACAACAACCTTGTGTAGTAGGTACCATTGTTACCTCAGCCCCGTCGATGGGAATATTGAGGCACAGAGCAGTTGGAGAACTTGCCTAGGGTCATGGGGTAAGTGGCAAATCTGCTCGATTTGAAGGTAGGAGATCTGCTTCCAGAACCGATGCCCTCAACTTCCCAGAGATGCGGGCTGTCTAGAAGAATTATGTTATGTGCAGTTATGTGGGTGCACGTGAAGGGATGTAAGACCGTGTCTTCTCGTGGAAGAAGCAAGCATCAGGGTTGTTGAAAAAGGAAAGTGAGAAAGAGGCAGGTCAGTGAATCTGCAATGCAAGTCCTCTCAGTCTGTACAGGCCAGTGGCCCTTAGTGAGACTGGACATAGCATGGGAGACTAGTGCTGCCTGAAGACGCGTTTGAATTCCGCAGTTTCTTCCAACGCTCTGGAGAACCTTGATTTGCATCTCTAAAGGGATTCCGACTGAGGAGAGGTATCTGGACCCCTCAAACAAAGAGCCTTCGAGCATCTCTGCATCTCTTCTGTACTTAGAGGAACCATTTGATTTTAATACTGCCAAGTCCAGGAACTCATCTTTAAAGTCAGATCCAAACACGGGTGAGCCTCCATAAGTGTAAGTTCCTTGAGTGCGGATTCTCCCAATCTGAAAACCTGTGAGCCACGGAGAGAACACATGCACGCATGCACACACACGCGCGCGCACACACACACGCATATGCATGTATGATAGCACGCTAAGCATGATAATGATTGCTAATGATAATTCTACTCAGAAAGTTACATCAGCAGGAAACCATATGACTGATCCTGGGTCCTTGGAGCTGGTACTTACTGATGAGTCCAAGGGAGAGTCTACCTGCTTGGAGGTGCCTCTTGTGGCTACCGGTACCTTTGGCGTTCCTGGTTTTACTCTCAGAGCTCTCTCTTATTTTCCTGTAAGAAAATGTCTGTGTTTGCAGCTGAATAACCTTGTTTTCCTGCAATCTACTTAAAAAATTTTAGGATTCTGAAGTTGTCTTCACTTAAAAGAGATGTGTGGTAAAACAGCGCTAAAATGTATCAGTGCTAAAATGTGTCATCTTAACTGCTTAATGTAAAGATGTTGAGCAGGTCTCAGCCTTCATATTGTTACTCAGCCCCTCTCAGAGCGAATTGGTACAGTTCCTTAAATAAAAACCTTGTAGGCTTGTTGTGTATGCTATAATATTGCATTAGGCTGACGAATGCTTTTCTCCGTTAGCTTCTTGTGATGCTACTGTGGGGCGAGATGCTTAGGTACGCAGAAGCTGTTTATCAGAGAAGGTATTCCGGGCATGGTCTTAAACCTGCAGGAGTTTTCGTCTGCCTGAGAGGGTTTCTGATCAGTAAATCCTTCTGAATTCTTAATGGGTTTTCATTCTCCTTCAGAGGAGACGCCTTTGTTAGGAGATCTGTTCTTGACAACCTTAGATCTAATCTTCACCTTGAAGGCATGTCTTAATCTGAAAAGTATTTCCTGTCAAGAGGTTCTGAGAATAAGAAGCAGTTTTTCAGCCCGACAAGTTCTAGAGTCTCTATAATTGCTCTGCGCTCTGCATTCTACATGGAAGCCTAACAGCTTGTTCTTCAGCTTTCTCTTTTACGTGTGTGTGTGTGTGTGTGTGTGTGTGTGTGTGTGCGCGCGTGCATTTCAGTAGGCTCAACTTTGTGCTGTGAGTATGTGAATATGTGTAGGTCAGAGGTCAACCTCAGGTGGTGTTGGTCAGGTATCCTCCACACTGTGTTTTGAGACAAGGCTTCTCACTGGCATGGAGTTTACTCCGTATCTTAGGCTAGTTGGCCAGAGTACAGCAAACAGCGCCCCCCCCCCAGCTCTGCCTCCCCGGTACTTGCACTGCACACTTGTTCTACACTGTGCAGCCTTTTCAGATGGGCTCTAGGAATCAAAAGCTCAGGTCTCATGCTTGCATGGCAGAAACTTTACCGGTGTAGCTCTCTTCCCAGCCTGCCACTGTAGCTTTCATCATATGCAACAAGAAGTCAGCAAACACTCCAGTATTCTGCCTAGGGCTTTCCTTAGGCCGCTCACAAACCTATTAAACGCTTTTCAAGTTCTCCATTCTGTCATAGACAGGCCATGATGCTGTCAAATTTTAAGCCATTACAGAAGTGCCTTCCTTCCAGTTTCAGTAATGTCTGCCTGGCACTCTGCAGTACTGGCGGTTGAACTCAGGATCTCACGTGTGCCAGCCCCTCTACCAGGAACTGTATCCACAGCCCGACAGTCTTGACTGCAGCTCTCCTGCTCAGCTTTCTGAGGCCTGTTCTCATACCTGTGCCGGGGGTTTTCGGTTTTGTTAGAACGGCCTCACACTTTTGGTAATGAAATCTGTTCTTGTCACGTGTGCTGCAGTGAAAACAAGCCACACCCAACTAGAGAGCTATAAAAAGCACGAAGACTGAATTTGGCTCTTTGATCCAAGAGGTCCGGAACTTGAGATAGGCATTGCTTAGGTGATGCTTCACCGCCAAACGACTGATCCCTGGTGCCTCTGCCAGGAGAAAACAAGGAGCTGAAACAGGAGGATCCAGCTCTAGGGTGGCTCTCTTGTTCATATCTCTGAGATGGCTTAAGGTGGCTTAATTGGGACTGGGCAGTAGAGTGCCTGTAGGTGGGCTTGACAGCGCTGTGAAGGGGGCAGAGGAAGGAAGCACAGGTCTCCCCCCCAGACACCCCCCCCCCCCCGTCACTCTCAGCAGCCTGAGGACTCATCCTAGACTTTTAGACACTGGTGGTTTGCATGAGAAAGGGCTTCTTTGAGCTCATATGTTTGAATAGTTGGTTTCCAGTTGGTGGACCAGTTTGGGAAGGATGGGAGGTGTGGCTTTGTTGGAGAAGGTGTGCCACTGGGGGTAAGCTTTGAGGCATCAAAAGGCCACACCATTCCCAGTCTCTCTGTCTGTCTCCTGCTTGTGGATCAAGACGTGAGCTCTCGGCTGCAACTCCAGCACCATGCCCGCCTGCTGCCGTGCTCCACACCATGATGGTCATGGACTCTAACCCTCTGCAACCATGGGCCCCAAATTACATGTTTTCTTTTATAAATCGCCTTGGTCATGCTGTTACATCATAGCAATAGAAAGGTATCTAAGACAGGGACCGTGGCTCAGGCCAACCCAGGATTTGTGGCTTTGATCTGAGAAGAGGTTCTGGACTAGCCAGTTTATGACAGTGAGTTGGAGACTTTATTAAAGCTATTTTAAGATAGACTTAAGAGTGAAGATTTAAAAACAGAGCAAAGATAAGACACAGTCAAGTAGGGACCTGGGCTTCTCAAAGAAAAACTGCAGAAAGTGACACGTACTCAAGTGTGGACACAGGCTCCTCAAGAGAGAGCAGCAGCTCATTGCTTTCTGTAGTGGTCATGTGTAGGATTTTGGTGAAGTGTGAATTAAAGTCTTCAAAGGATTGCTAAGAAACTTAGTAAGATCATCAAATGGCTCCTGGGGGGGGGGGGGGGAAGCATCTGACACCATTACAATGAATAAGGTGAAAGGGTGGCTCATGGGGGAGGGAGTTAAGGAAAACTAGGCCATCTGTACCGTAACAAAGCTAACGGGAGCCTCAGAAGATGGCTGGAGAAAGGAATGTCACTCCACCCATGGTTTGTATACACTCAGGCCTTAACCCTGGTACATTGTTACTTTGACATAAACTATTTATATGAAAAGCAGTAATATGTCATCTATCATCACTACAGATGTTAACTTCTTACTTCTCAGCTGGTAAGAGGTCTCAACCATATATCTGCCCCACATGGCCACAGTTTTCTATATCTTTCTGTCCCTCCTCCGCCCCTCTCTGTGTGTCCTAAGGCTTACTTCCTAAGACGGCTGAATTCCCACTGGGAAAGTGCCACCAGAGGCAACCAGAGAGCCTGCGTTCTGAGCTGCCTGACCTTTTCTGCTTGGACCTCAGAAGCCCTTTGAGTTTCCAATATAACAAGGAAAATGCTCTATACTTCCCTTGTTTTATTGGAAACTCACAGGGACTTTGGCCTACGTTATTTACCTCTACAGGGTACACACACACACACACACACACACACACACACGGTGAAAGAAATGAGCTAGACACCAGGGTTTGAGAATTCTGCTCTTTTGTCATTGACTTTCTGTAGAACAAAAGAATTTTTACAGTGAGCCCTGTGTTATGTTATGCTCCAAGAATATCATGTGTATCCCTGCTAGTCCTTTGCCTATTTTCTTGGAGTTGTTTGCCTCCTACCTGTGTGTTAGCGTAGACTGGCACTCCTGATAGGCAAAGGCCATGTCCATCAGGTCTGGCGCAGTGCTTGGAAACCAACAATGTCTAGAATGCTTAAATGGATGAATGATTCTTTTCACACCTGCCTTTTAAACAATAGACATCATGTCTCCCAAGATATTTTAAATTTAAGTCATTTAAGAGCCTCGGCATGAGTGCAGAGTATCATAATAAAATAACCAATTTAGCTTGTTAAGAATCCCTTTGTATTATTTTCATTAAATATTCATTTAAACCCTTTTACTGTATGTGAGTGTAAATGAGATTAAGGTATTCAGCATACCTTAATTTAGAAATACTAGTAATGGTGGGAGCATTTTCAGACATTTATACAAATGTTTCAAGTAGTTTAATTTCTGTCCCAGACCTGGGGCCACTGGTCTAAGTCCTAGTTGAATCTGCAGGTCTGAAAACTAGGACCTCTGATGGTGAGGAGGAAGAGAAGCTGGATGATGTCGCACTCAAAGCATGAACACCTGGTCCCTTTCTCCATTTTTTTTTTTTTTTTTTTTTTTTTTTGCTGCTGTTGTCCTATTCAGGTGGGGGAGGGGATGATGCTCACCCACCCATGTGAGGATGACCATCTTCCTTGGCCCTCCAGTTCAGATGCTAATCTCTTCTGGAAACAGCCTCACAGACATCCCTGAAGTAAAGTTTTATGAGCCGTTTGAACATCCCTTAACCCAGTGGAACTGATACAGAAAGTCAGTCATCTCGAATGCTTCCACATTTTCCTTTTAGAAATAACGGGTGTTGGTACGGTGTAACTCATAAGCCATAGAATCCATTCCTCTAGCACAACCCATTTTGGAAGCAGTTTTTGAGCATTTCATCACTCAAGAAGCAGCCCCATAGCTATTATACCCTGGCCACTTCCCCCCAACCCTCAGACCCAGGGCAGTCAGCTCCAAGCTTTAATGTCTTAAGATGTTTGGACTGTGCTCGGGGATGAGCGGAGGGAGCCTTAAGAAGTTCAGGTGTCTTAGGACCAGAAGTCAACAGAGCGCCCAGGACTGTTTATCAATGACCACGTTTTAGGTTCCCAGCAAAGTTGAGCGCAAGACACAGCATTGCTGTTTGTTCTTCCCCTCTGCTGCACAGCCTCCCTCCATCATCCACATGCTTTAATTTTGTTTTATTTATTAAACCCTTGAGCCCACCTTGACACCATAGCTTACCTCAGCTTCGCTCTCCATGTGTCCACCCTGTGAGATTTGACATGTGCATAAAGGATGTGCATCCATAATTATGCCCATCACACAGATGGACCCCCATACTGAAAACTGTGCTTTATTTACGCATCCCATCTAATTCCTTCTAAAGGAAGGACCTATAAGACCTATAAGAACTTAGGTGGAAAGCAGTCTGCACGCTACTAGTGCTAACGACTACTTGGGGCTCTACAGGTAGTACTTTAATGTTTTTCCTTCTCTCACGTCAAATGGTCACTTCCCAATGTGTAATGCTCCAGGCAGTGAATTCTCTTAACTCAACAACAAAACAGCATTTCTACAGTCCTTATTTTTATGGTTAGCAGTTTGTATATTACAAAGTTTTGAAAAATATGCAAATAGTACAAAGTGCAGTGTCTATTAAATCGAACCTCTTCCCCAGTTGTTAGCACTTAGCCAAACTCCACCACCCTATACGCCTTGGCTAGTCTCCCACTGACTGAATTATTTCGAAATGAGTTGTACCCAGCCTATCCTTTCATCTCTTAGCAATTTCAGTATTTCGAAAGATGTGCGTTAAAAGAGAAAACGCTATAATATAACACCATTATCGTGCCTTAAAAGTTGCCAACAACTCTTTAATACTATTAAGTATCTGTTCCTTATGGAAACTCTCCAGTGTCTCAAAGCTTTTTTTTTTTTTAACTGTCAGTTTGTTTAGACCCTATCTGAACCATATCCACATATCTTTTTTTTTCCTCCCATGTGTGTGTCTGTGCGTGTTGTGCACATATGTGTGTTCACGTGTGTAGAGGTGCATGTGGGTGTCTTCTCAATTGGTGTCCACTTTGTGCATTAAGTCAGGATCTCTTGCTGGCCCTGGAGCCTGCCAGTGTCTGCTAGCCTAGCCAGCCAGCTTGCTTCAGGGCCCTTTCTCTGCTTCCCGCTTGCTGGAGTTACAGGTAGCTGCCACGCTTGCTCATTCTGCTGGTATCGTCCCTGTCCTCTCATGCCTACCTTTGCCCTCGCAGCCTCCCCCTCAAAATAAAAAGCATGCACAAACAAGCGAACAAGCAAACAACAGCCATTTTTAAAAAGTACAGAAAGCATCTTATGCTGGAAGCTGTAGCGTGTCCCAGTGTGTCCCACAGCACATCCCTCTGTCCACACAGCACATCCCTCTGTCCACACAGCACATCCCTCTGTCCACAGCACATCCCTCTGTCCACAGCACATCCCTCTGTCCACAGCACATCCCTCTGTCCACAGCACATCCCTCTGTCCACAGCACATCCCTCTGTCCACACAGCTTCGCTTGCAAATGCTCACTGCAGTGCATCTCTGGTCTGGCTTTAGATCTCTGGCTTCTGTGACACCATCAATATTGGGACCCTTCCCCGTTATCCCGTTGCTGCCCCATGTCATGGGGAATCCTACAGCTTTGAATAACAGGATCGGCCCTTTCATGTGTCCCAACCATCACAGAAGATACAGACTTTGGGGTGGGCCCTTCAGAGCCTTGGATCTGGGCCAGGGTGCTAGCAGAGCTGGTCAGGCCACTGGTTCTCCTTTATCTGTGCCATCAAGGTGAGCTCTCCAGCCCTGCTTTGGCTAGGCCACCAGTGCCACTGTCAGCTGGAGGAAGGGTCATCTCTCCTGCTCTCCTCTCGTCAGGCCAGCTCGCCCACACCCGTGCCTCCAGTCCCAGTTCCACCGTGCTACCCACCCAAGGCAACCAGGTCAGCTCTCCTGTTCTCATGACCCTGGTGGTCAGCTCTCCCAGGGGAGAGGGGGGACATCACCCCTGCATCCTCACCACCTCATTGCATATGAGCGGCAGGACCAGCTCTCCCACGCTCTTGCCCTCAGGGCTGGCTCACCTGCACCCCTTCCACCAGGGTCAGCTTTGCTGTGTTGCCCAGATGAATGAGGTATAGGGCCTGCTCTCCCTACTGCTGCTGCTGTTGAGGGGCAGGATAGCTCTCCTGAGCTCATGATCCTGTGAGGGTGAGGGGCAGGGGTGGACATCACCTCTGTGACAAGTGGTAGGGTCAGCTCTCCCAGCCTTACACCCCTAGAGTGGCTCACCACCTCCCCTCATCAAACTTGCTCCACTGTGCTACTATCAGGGTGAGGCGCAGAGGCAGAGCCTGCACTCCCAGATGCTGCCAGCAGTGAGAGAGATTGGGCCCGGCTCTTCAGAGTGCTGAATCCATTGAGGATCGGGGCCAGCTCTGCACAGCTCCTGGACATCTAGGCAGTCCCTGGAGGCTGCCCCAACCAGCGACATCCTCATGTTCTCTAGCGGCAATTTCAGCCATGGACACCGACACTGAGCCCTGCCACTGCTTAGCCACAGACTCAGACATGGCCCTCCCCATGGCACTGGGAGGCAGGGCTGGCCACTCACAACAGGCTGCTCCTCTCCACCCTCGAGTCTCCTGTTCCTTGCCTCTTTATAACGCTCAAGCTGCTCCACTTCTCTTCCTCTCCCATCTGACCACCCACTGCTGGCTGGCCACCCAGGCCCCCGGGAGATATTCCCCCATCCACACTGTGTGGCATGTTGGTAAGCATGTCTATGGTCTGCCTGTGTTGGGCTGTTGTTTTTATATTATCTGTATTATCATTATGCCCGGCAATCAATCAAGACACAGACACTTGTTATGTTTTAAAATAGCCTTAGTTAACCTGGGGCAGGGCAGATATCAGTCCTCTAAACTACCTCTCATAGTACCCCATGCCATCTGCTTCTAATAATTTCTACCAAGCTACCTGCCATCCATAATCCCAAATACTTCCTAATGTTCTTCATCTGGGCCAAATCTCCATCCACACCTGCCATGTGCAGCTACATCTACCCCATGGTGGCCTTCCTCCTCCTTCCTTTGGGACCCTGTCCTCGGGTCTCTCTCCTTTCTTCTCCCAGGATTCCTCTCTGTCTCTTTATGCCCGGGGAACCTTAGCCACACCTAGCTCAGCTGCCCTGCCCAGGTGGGATGGCTTTCTATTAGTGAGCATCAAAGTACATCAGATCATCTCCCAACCCTGGGGCCTGGAGGGCAGGTCTGTGGGTGGCCTTCTCCCTTCCCGTGCTGGGCTGTCTGGATTTCATTTGACTTGATTTGATGTTTATGAGTCCTAGGCATAAGACAGCTTTGGCCACCAAGCCAGGCATCAAGCTAGGATGAACAGAGGACTGCTATCTGTTCTGCCCCTGACAGATACCACCTCCAACAAGGTGTCCCTTTGCCCATTGCCAGGGGGCTCCTACTCACCCTTCTATCTGGAGATCTGGACTCTTGCACGTGCGTTATCCTCAAGCTAGCTCCCCAGGGTCGAGTTGTCTTTCTTTTAAACTGATGGCATTACCGTCTTGTTTTCTGCTTCTCTTTTCCGCCTCTGTGTGGGTGTACACATGTGCATGCCTGCGGAGGCCATGGAGATTGTCCCTCAGGAGCTATCCACCTGACTTTTTGAGGCAGAGTCTCTCATTGGGACCTGGGGCACCCTGAGTAGGCTAGGCTGGCTGACCAGAGGACCCTAGGGATCTGCCTGTTTCTGCATCTCCAAAGCTGGAGTGTCTATCGGGGGGCGTACCACGTCTGGCTGTTACATGGGGGTGGGAGTTGAACTCCATTGCTACTGCTTGCATAGCAGGGCCTTACCTACCGAGCTGCTTCCTAGTCTCTCCTTTGCTTATTACTTGAAGAGACTATGTTTTTCATCTTGTAGCTTTTCACACTGGGAATTTGCCTATCACTTGCCTAGTATTGTCCGTGCACTTGCCCTCCTGGGAACCAAGACAGGGAGCTTGCTCTTGCTGGTACTCTACATTTTTATTTCAACCAAGTATGTAAGTGATCGTTTGTGAGGGTTAGCAAAGTACTGATGTCCTAATACATTTATTAGCTCAGATATTTCTGTAAGGAGAATAATTGAGGCACTGTTTGAGTAAAAAGTTGGCTTCTTTCTTTTATCTCCCAGATCCTAGAATAGTGAATTGGCTCCCTGGCATCTTCAAGGGAGATGGCCTATTTGTGTGTTTTAGCGTCATTACAAACCCAAAGAGTTGTCCGTCTAGATTCTATGTTTCAATCTATTATACCAACTATCTTATTAATGCTTATACTTGAACATGAATAAAAATTTAAAAATTGATTCGGTTCATGGTGACCCTATAACAAATGGCTTCCTTATAGAATTGGTTTAAATGAAACCTTCCCCGTGGTTATTAATGTAAAGTAGGCTGGACCTGGGCAGGGTGTCGTTCACTCATATTCACTCGGACAGATGTGCTTATGCGCATCTCTGGGGCATGCAATGCTGCTCTGAGGGAGGAGTCCCCACTCACCTTTGAAAAGAACCCCGTTATCTGTACTGGGCCTAGGTGGCTGCCATTCTGCAGCGGTCTCCTTGAGCTACATTCTCCGGCTCTGACCACAAGAGGCCGTTGGCTAGCCCACAGTGACTTGTCAGGGTTACCAGCTTTTTCATAGTATTCTTATCAAAGAAATGATGTATCCTAAGTGTCAAATTGCTGATTCTTTTTTTTTTTTTCCTCAGTCACTGAAAGGTCTCATGGGGACTTATGTTGTTATTTACATGTTGATGGTGAAAATTGCAGTCTGTGAGTAATTTGAGAAATTTCAACCGTTTGAGTCATTGTAATCTGGAAAGGGAATGAGCTTCACGCGCGAGGTCCCCGTGCAGTGCGGCGTGCGTAATGTATGTGCGGCATAGGCGCAGGGCTTTTTCAAAACATTTACATTAAACCTGTCAGCTATTTATGAATAGCAAAAATTAATTTCCCCTAGCTCTGTCATCAGCCGGAGCAATGGATTTTAGCATGGAAGACTGTCAGTATTTCCTGCACACCAGAACAGCTCACTTCAATGTCATAGTATTACACCAGGTGGCCTTCTACGAGTCAGCTTAATGTGATTTCAAATGATAGGGTAGAGAGTGTGAGGGAAATTAAAATAGTATCATACTTATGATTTAAAAGCAAGTTAATTACAAGGGCTTGTTAATAAACAAAGAAAAATCCAGAATGTATTATCTGTTAGATAGCATATCAATAACAAGCATGATGCTTTGAAAACAAAAACATGTGCCACTACGTGACTTTGAGACGACTTAGAAATATTTAATTATATTGTTGACAAACGTGTTAGTCTACTAATGGCCTCAGCATTTGAAATAATTTTTTGATACTCCTTTTAGCTCCTAAAGCACATCTAAAAGCATTGTTTAACTGAAAAGATTAGCAATGTTGTTGGCGTCTTGTCTGGAAAAAGCCCACAGAAGATGTGCTGACGTGAGCAAGTCCAGCAGCACTGTGCCTCGTCTGCACTCAGGCCACGAGGTTTTCCCAGCTGGGGACAGGGGTAAGGTTCACTGGGGACAAAGACATGCAGTCCCACATGCTGAAGCAGGCGACTTGATGAGTGACTTAACATTTTGATGGTTGTGGTGGCCATGTCTCTTCCAGGCTCCTTTCTTAGATATTAGGAAAAGGGGAAAAGGGGCGGGGAATTAGCTGGTACTTTTTTTCCTCCTTCTTTTTTTTTCTTCTTCTTCTTCTTCTTTTTTTTTTTTTTTTTTTTTGAGACAGGGTTTCTCTGTTACACAGAGCTCTGGCTGTCCTAGACACTTTTTGGAGATCAACCTGGCCTCGAACCCAGAGAGATCCACCTGCCTCTGTCTCCTGAGTCCTGGGATTAAGAGCGTGGGCCACCACACCTGGCTTAGCTGGTACATTTTAAGAAGTTATTTAAATTCTGTTTTTTTTTAAATTACTTTAAAATTCTAATAGTGAAAAGTATTAAATGTGTGTATTATTTATTAACCTATAATAATCTTTCCTTTTCTCCAAGGTTCTTTGGCAAGAAGGCTTTGCCGGGGAGGGTACTTGCCAGCGAGGCTGAGAACTGGAGTCAGGTGCCAAGTACCCATTTAGTGGAAAGAAAGAATTGACTCCCTCTTTATAGCTGTGCTCTGTCCTCTACACTGTGCCATGGCCATGTGTACTCATTTCATACACACACACACACACACACACACACACACACACACACATGCTCGCACATGCATGCACACACATACTAAATAAGTAAATGTAAATTAATTTTTAAAGGATTATTATTGGTGGTATTATTATGGCAGCATTAGGAAAGGAAATGATTACAAGGCTTGTCTTTGTGCAATGAACTTGCTGGGAACTATATATCTTTTTACATTAGTATGAAGAAGAGAGACTGATTTTTAAAAATTATATGTCCCCTGGATATCTTTTCTCATCACAAGGAAATCTGAGGAGAACTCTTCTCTCTCTGGAGGATACTGTTAGAACAGAGATGTTCTCCTGAAAATTATTTCAAGGAACTTTAATACCTTCTGTCCTCCTCTGACTATATAGTTAAAAATTAAGTCCAATTCTTAACATCCCCGTTAGGTATTTGGTTCCCGTACACCAGGGTTGTGGGGAGTACTGAACAGAAAAGGTCTATAGCGATGGAAATGGGTGTCTGCACCTACACAGCCTGTTATATGCTTTTCCTTCGGGAACTTGTCCTGTTTCATGTACCGTGGACTAATTTGAGGCTGCACACTCAGGTGTAAAGGCTTTCTTTGTGAAATCCAGCTGCTCCCAGGATCTTTAAGTGTCCTGGCTGGCAGCCCGCTGCTACCCCTACTCAGCCAACGTCGTCCACATGAGAGAGACAGCTGATACCGTATTTGGAGTTTTATCAGAGGCTGCAGCAGTCTTGCTCCAGCACTCTCTCCCTCTTCGCACAGGGCTTCCCTCTCGTTGTGAGTAGGTCAATTAATGGAAAAGAAAACAGTAACATGTAAAAACCCTTTAGCAAAAGACCTGAATCCTTATTGCAGACATCTTGTGTCACAGCAGTTTTGAGAAGCCTTTGGGTTTCAGGATGCTGTCTGTCCTTACATTTCCTATGGTACAAGTAAGTCCTTTTAAGAAGATGAGTACATGCAAAGAAGGAAAAATCATAACATCTGCACTGACTTGTCCTGTGTAGTGTGTAGTGCCATGACATGGTTATAAATTAGCCTTAGAGCAGGGGTTCTCCACCTGTGGGCCAGGGGTCACATATCAGACATCCTGCATAGCAGATATTTATATTACGATTCATAACAGTAGCAGAATTACAATTATGAAATAGCAATGAAAATAGTTTTATGGTGGGGGGGGGTCACCAGAACATGAGTCTGTATTAAAGGGTAGCAGCATTAGGAAGGTTGAGAGCCACTGGGCTAGAGGAGTTTAAACATTAGAAATTACTGGACACAGTGCAGAGTCGCCTGGTAAGGAGTCTCAACCAGGAAAGGAACTGGCTTGACCCAGTTGGCTAGAGGCTGCTTGTTGGGGAGGACCCACTCTGAGTGTGGGTGGGACCATGTCATGCACTTAGCCCTGGCCTGAGGGCAAAGGAGACAGCTAGCTGACTGAGCTCACCGCCTGTGCAGCGTGCTAGTTGTGCATGTGATGTGGCTGTGACCTGGAGCTGTGAGGCACGACACCCTCTCTCCCCAGGTTGCTTTCCTCAAGGGGCTTTGCCACAGCAACTGGAAAGGAAACCAAGACAGGAGGAAGAGACATTTTTGTTTCTTGGCTTTGCTTTTCAAGACAGGGTTTTTCTGTGTGGCCTCAACTGACCTGGACTCACTTTGTAGACCAGGCTGCCCTCAAACTCACAGAGATCCGCCTGCCTCTGCCTCCCTGAGTGCTGGGATTACAGGCCTGTGCCACTGTGCCCAGCTAGGAAAAGACATTTTTAGGAACTATCTAACCAAGTTAAATGTCCCGTATGGAGATCAGAAAATATTTCTGTTCCTTATAGTGCTGTCCTACAGTCTTGCGACTGTGTGTGTGTGTGTGTGTGTGTGTGTGTGTGTGTGTACACACATCTGTTTACAACTCTCTGATGATCTAATGTCATTGTAACAATTTTGATTAACTTCAAAAATACTACTTGTAATGTGGACATGGACTATTTGTTTTTTAAGTGTCAACATCCTGGGATAACAACATGTTTTGATGAAATGCTGGTAAAGATGTTTACACTCCCCATGCAGATAGGAACATAAACCTGTTCAATCACTATAAAAATTAGTATAGAGACTCCTCAGACCAGTAAAAATAGAGCTAAATATAATGTAAGTATATGCCCAAAAGAACCTGCATCAATCGACTATGGAAGTGTTTGACCATTCATGTCTATTGCAACACTATTCGTGAGAGCCGAGGTATGGCGCATGCTTAGGTGTCCACCAACAGCCGAGGTACGGCGCATGCTCAGGTGTCCACCAACAGCCGAGGTACGGCGCATGCTTAGGTGTCCACCAATAGCCGAGGTATGGCGCATGCTTAGGTGTCCACCAACAGTGGCTGCATAAAGAAAATTTGCTGCATGCACATAATGGCGTTTCATTCCACTCTTAAAATTAAATAATGTCGCTTATCAGAAAATGGGTAGAACTGGAGATTATCATGTTAAGTGACAGAAGCCAGACTTAAAATGATAAATATCACATTTTTTTCAGTGTGTGTGAAATCTAGATTTAAAGTGGATTTATGCTTGTATACGTATATAGCGTATGAGAGTAAGAATAGGACAATGCAGGAGGAAGCAGAGGTCTAAAGGAAGGGGTGGGGAGCAAGGGAGGATAATTGAACCTAAAGGGGTGTGTGTGTGTGTGTGTGTGTGTGTGTGTGTGTGTGTGTGTGTGTTTGTGTGTGAATAAGAGGTAACTATTGAGGAAAGAGGAGACAGGGTAGGTAATAGAAGAACAAATTATGATGATGTGCATATGTGAAAGTGTCATTAAAACCATTATTTTGGGGGGCTGGAGAAATGGCTCCGTGGCTAAGAGCACTGTCTGCTCTTCCAGAGGTCCTGAGTTCAGTTCTCAGCAGCTACATGATGTCACAAAACCAACTATAATGTGATTTGATGCCCTCTTCTGGCATGCAAGCGTACATGCAGGCAGAGCACTGTATACATAATAAATAAATACATCTTTTTTTTAAAAAAAACATTATTTTGTACATTTAGAAAAAAATATTAATTGAAAATAATGTAAAGATAGCTGGAGAAATGGCTCAGCAGTGAAGGGTACTTGCTGCTCTTGTACAGAACCTGGATTTCTTTTTTTTTTTTTTTTTTCATTTGTTTAGTTCATATCATTTCTTTTTTTTTTAATTTATTCTTGTTACATCTCAATGTTTATCCCATCCCTTGTATCCTCCCATCCCCCCCCCATTTTCCCATTATTCCCCTCCCCTATGACTGTTCCTGAGGAGGATTACCTCCCCCTATATATTCTCATAGTCTCTTCTTGGCTACCTGCTGTCCTTCCTCTGAGTGCCACCAGGTCTCCCCCTCCAGGGGACATGGTCAAATGTGAGGCACCATAGTACGTGAGAAAGTCATATCACACTCTCCACTCAACTGTGGCGAATATTCTGACCATTGGCTAGATCTGGGAAGGGGTTTAAAGTTTACCTCCTATATTGTCCTTGGCTGGTGCCTTAGTTTGAGCGGGACCCCTGGGCCCAAATCTGCCTATCATATTGTTCTACTTGTAGATTTCTAGGACCTTCTGTATCCTTTTATTTTGCTATTCCCCCATGCGTGTCTCATTTAGAGTCCCAATAGGATGCCTTCCCCTCTGTCCCAGTTTCCTGGTAAGTGAAGGCTTTCGTGGGACATGCCCCTTGGGCTAGTATGCAGATATAAGTGAGTATATACCATTTGATTCTTTCTGCTTCTGGGTTAACTCACTCATTATTATCATTTCTAGCTCAATCCATTTATGCACAAATTTCGGGAATTCCTTGTTTTTAATAGCTGAGTAGTATTCCATAGTGTATATGTACCACAGTTTCTTTATCCACTCTTCTACTGAGGGACACTTAGGCTGTTTCCATGTTCTGGCTATTATGAATAAGGCTGCTATGAACATGGTTGAGCAAAGTTTCTTGTTGTGTGCTGGAGCATCTTCTGGGTATATTCCAAGGAGTGGAATAGCTGGGTCTTGAGGAAGCCCTATTCCCATTTTTCTGAGATAGCACCAGATAGATTTCCAAAGTGGCTGTACTAGTTTGCATTCCCACCAGCAATGAAGGAGTGTTCCTCTCTCCCCACATCCTCACCAGCATGTGGTGTCGCTTGAGTTTTTGATCTTAGCCATTCTGATGGGTGTAAGATGGAATCTCAGAGTTGTTTTGATTTGCATTTCCCTGATGACTAAGGAGGTTGAGCATTTCTTTAAGTGTTTCTCAGCCATTTGATACTCCTCTGTTGAGAATTCTCTGTTTAGTTCCAAGCCCCATTTCTCAATTGGGTTATTCGGTTTGGTGGTGTTTAATTTCTTGAGTTCTTTATATATTTTGGATATTAGACCTTTGTCAGATGTAGGGTTGGTGAAGATTTTTTCCCAGTCTGTAGGCTGTCGCTTTGTTCTCTTGACAGTGTCTCCTGCCTTACAGAAGCTTCTCAGCCTTATGAGGTCCCATTTATTAATGGTTGACATTAAGGCCTGGGCCGTTGGTGTTCTGTTCAGGATGTTGTCTCCTGTGCCAATATGTTCCAGGCTCTTTCCCACTTTTTTCTCTAAGTGGCTTAGTGTCTCTGGTTTTATGTTGAGGTCTTTAATCCACTTGGATTTGAGTTTTGTGCAAGGTGACAAATATGGGTCCAGTTTCATTTTTTTACACATAGACCTCCAGTTAGACCAGCACCATTTGTTGAAGATGCTATCCTTTTTCCATTGGATTTGGCTTCTTTGTCAAAAATCAAGTGACCATATGTGTGTGGATTCATATCTGGGTCTTCGATTCGATTCCACTGATCAACCAGCCTGTTGCTGTGCCAGTACCATGCTGTTTTAATTACTATTGCTTTATAGTACAGTTTGAAATCAGGTATGGAGATTCCTCCGGAGCACCTTTTATTGTACAAGATTGTTTTAGCTATTCTGGGTTTTTTGTTTTTCCATATGAAGTTCAGAATTGAACTTTCAATGTCTTTAAAAAATTGTGTAGGTATTTTGATAAGGATTGCATTGAATCTGTAGATTGCTTTTGGTAGGATGGCCATTTTTACTATGTTAATTCTCCCGATCCATGAGCAAGGAAGATCATGCCATCTTCTCAAGTCATCTTCAATCTCTTTCTTCAGAGTTTTGAAATTTTTTTCATACAAGTCCTTCACTTGCTTAGTTAGGGTAACTCCTAGATATTTTATATTGCTTGTGGCTAATGTGAAGGGTGTGGTTTTCCTAATTTCTTCCTCTGCAAGCTTGTCATTTGTGTATAGGAAGGCTACAGACTTTTTTGAGTTAATTTTGTATCCAGCCAATTTGCTGAAGGTGTTTATCAGCTTTAGGAGTTCTCTGGTGGAATTTTGAGGGTCACTTATGTACACTATCATATCATCTGCAAATAGGGATAATTTGACTTCCTTCTTTCCCAGTTGGATACCCTTGATCTCCTTTTGTTGTCTGATTGCTCTGGCTAGAACTCTGCGTACTATATTGAAGAGATATGGAGAGAGTGGGCAGCCTTGCCTTGTTCCCGATTTTAGAGGAATTTCCTTGAGTATCTCACCATTTACTTTGATTTTGGCTATTGGCTTGCTGTATATAGCCTTTATTATGTTGAGGAAAGTGCCTTGTATCCCCGATCTCTCTAAAACTTTAAACATGAATGGGTGTTGAATTTTATCAAATGCTTTCTCTGCATCCAAGGAGATGATCATGTGGTTTTTTATTTTCAGCTTGTTTATATGGTGGATTACATTGGTGGATTTCCGTATATTAAACCATCCCTGCATGCCTGGAATGAAGCCTACTTGGTCGTGATGAATGATATCTTTGATGTGTTCCTGTATTCATTTTGCAAGTATTTTATTTAGTATTTTTGCATCTATGGAGAACCTGGATTTCATTCTCAGCACACCTCAGATGACTCATAACTCCTGTGCCAGGGCATCCAACACCCTCTGCTGGCCTCTTTAGGCACCTGCACACGTGTGATGCACATGCAGACATATGGGAACATGCATATGAATAAGCATGAATTTTTTAATTTAAAGAAAAAATAAAAAGGTGTTTATTGATCAAAGTTAAAATGTAAAAGTGCCTAAAAGATCATATTGTCCTTACCAAATCTGGAAATGCTGATACAGTGGGTTGTAGTGCAGCGGGCTGTAGTGCAGCGGGCTGTAGTGCAGTGGGCAGTGGTATAGCAGGCTGTAGTGCAGTGGCCTATAGTGCAGCGGGCTGTAGTGCAGTGGCCTATAGTGCAGTGGGCTATAGTGCAGTGGGCTATAGTGCAGTGGGCTATAGTGCAGCGGGCTGTAGTGCAGTGGCCTATAGTGCAGTGGGCTATAGTGCAGTGGGCTATAGTGCAGTGGGCTATAGTGCAGTGGCCTATAGTGCAGTGGGCTATAGTGCAGTGGGCTATAGTGCAGTGGGCTATAGTGCAGTGGGCTATAGTGCAGTGGCCTATAGTGCAGTGGCCTATAGTGCAGTGGGCTATAGTGCAGTGGGCTATAGTGCAGTGGGCTATAGTGCAGTGGGCTATAGTGCAGTGGCCTATAGTGCAGTGGCCTATAGTGCAGTGGGCTATAGTGCAGTGGGCTATAGTGCAGTGGGCTATAGTGCAGTGGGCTATAGTGCAGTGGGCTATAGTGCAGTGGGCTATAGTGCAGTGGGCTATAGTGCAGTGGGCTATAGTGCAGTGGGCTATAGTGCAGTGGGCTATAGTGCAGTGGCCTATAGTGCAGTGGGCTATAGTGCAGTGGGCTATAGTGTAGCGGGTTGTAGGATAGTGCTGCAGTGGTCTGTAGTGCAGTGGTCTGTAGTGCAGTGGCCTGTAGTGCAGTGGCCTGTGGTATAGCAGGCTGTGGTACAGCAGCCTGTACTGCAGCGGGCCGTGGCATGCTGGCTTTCAGGAAGCTGTACTCAAGGAGAGACTGTGTCAAGGACAGCCCCACAGTGCTGAGTTCACTTGGCTTAGAGAAGGAAAGGTTGAGAGAACAGACTCAGCTTTATGTCCTGCTAGAAAGCCTAGTAACTGAGCTGTGCTCTGGACCTCCACCACATGAACTCCTGATAAATCTTGTCTTAGAAAAATACAGTTTGCAGCCGGGCGTGGTGGCGCACGCCCTTAATCCCAGCACTCGGGAGGCAGAGGCAGGCGGATCGCTGTGAGTTCGAGGCCAGCCTGATCTACAAAGTGAGTCCAGGATGGCCAAGGCTACACAGAGAAACCTTGTCTCGAAAAAACCAAAAAAAAAAAAAAAAAAAAAAAAAGAATACAGTTTGCTTAAAGAGAAATAATATCCTTTTAAGAGTCTGCAGAATCAATTTGTAAAGATGATTTAGCTTCTTACTTAAAGGAAAATGAAAGGGAAAAAAGAGAGCATTTAGTTATTAATTTAAAAATATAAAAATGAGCAGACAAGTGAAATTATAAATCAACCAACCAAACAAAGCCACTTAATTTTATGACATATACAAGACCACACAGGGCTTGCCTAGCTTGTGGGAGACTCTGCGCTTCATTTTTGGCAGCATAATCTTTTAAAACTTAGAAATCACGGAAGATGTAATGATTCAATGGAAGGAAGTGAAGCATGAGATGGGGAGCTTCAGAAAAAGAAGAAAGAAAATAAAATCCAGAACAAAAAGGAAAGCAAAGCCGGGCGTGGTGGTGCACGCCTTTAATCCCAGCACTTGGGAGGCAGAGGCAGGCGGATCGCTGTGAGTTCGAGGCCAGCCTGGTCTACAAAGTGAGTCCAGGATGGCCAAGGCTACACAGAGAAACCGTGTCTCAAAAAACCAAAAAAAAAAAAAAAAAAAAAAAAAAAAAAAAAAGGAAAGCAAGAACATCTCCTTTTGTGTCACATATTGAAGGACCACATTGTCATCCAAGCTGGACACCTTTCAGCTCAGCTGCTAACAACGTAAGGTCACAGATGAAGGTCAGAATTCCCAGGGCAAAGTGGTGACTCACTATAGTGCCAACCTGGAGTACTTGGGACTGGGTTAATGTCTTACTGACAACCTAGTTTGTTCTACAAAAAGAGGCACCATATTGGACAAGTGATTCTCTGCTACTCATTTGCTCTCTTGAGTCCGCATTTTTTCTTCCCTCCATCCCTCCCTCCCTCCTTTCTTCCCTCCCTCCCTCCCTTCCTTCCTGAGCTTCTTGTTTCTGCACCAACATTACCAGTATACTCAGTATATTCTGATAGCTTTCCTTTCCCTGGGATTAGATTGGTTCTTTCATTCAGAGTTGCAGTTATCTGCCAGCTAATCTTGAATCTTTTCAATGGAAAAGGATCATTGTCTATGGTACCTTCCTTCTGGGAAGTAATGGCCAGCCATTCCTGCCCCAGCCATTCCTGCCCCTCCCCTGCCCCACTCAGTTGTGCATTTCATTAGCTACTTAGACATAGACTACATTCCTTTAGAATAGCTCCTTGGCCTTTTAATCGCTCTGCCCAGTCCCTGGCTCTATTGAAATTTCTTAAGATACGTGTGTGTGCATGTGTGTCTGTGTGTGTGTTTGTGTATGTGTGCATGTGTGTGTGTGCACGTGTGCATGTGAGTACATATGGAGATCAGAGCAGTTGACATTGGATGTCTGCCTCTCATGATCTTCACTGTTTTTTGTTTTGTTTTGTTTTGTTTTGTTTGACACAAATCTTTCACTGAACCTAAAGCTCACCAATTGGCCAGTCAGGCTGGCCAGCAAAGGCAGGCAGGGGTCCTCCTGTCTCCATCTCCTCGGCACTGGGGTTGGAAATGCATACTGCTGTGCCCGACATTTTATTGGTGTAGTATTGGTACTCCAAACTCAGGCCCTCCTGTTTGCACACTCAGCGCCAAGCCAGCTGAACCATCTCTCCAGCCCTGTGTTGAACTTGACCTTGGTATTTTTGAATGGCCTTTAGTCTGGGCTTGTCTTCTATTTCCCCATGACTGAGTTCAGTTATGCCCTGTTGGCAGGTTTCAGCAGAAGTGATGATGTCTTCATCAGTACACCATACCCGGGGATTCATAATATTGTTTGTTTGTTTTTAATTGGTGACATTGACTCTAATCAACTAGATGATGACACTTTGGACACAGGGCCCAGAGGACCCAAGCTGGATCTGAATCGAAAGCCTGTTTCCTGAGGACTGGCTTTCATGGTACCAGAGGCAGCACCATGCAAGCTTTCAAAGGATAGAGGCAATCAATAGTTCTATCCAACTAAGACACCTCTTGACCAGCACAGCATGACAACCTATGGATTTGAAAGAGAAGGCGGGGCAGGGAGGTACCTGGGAGGGTTTGGAGTGAGGAAGGAGAAGGAGTAAGTGATGTAACTATAATCTCAAAAGGGAACAGACTTCGTTTTTAAAGCTTGTACTAATAGAAAGCTTATTGAGCTTGTACTAGATTTGCAAGTTAATTAGGGGGAGCGGACATCGCTATGATAGGGAACCGTTTTACAGTAGATAGAAAGGTCTTTCCATTTGTCCTGCTCCACTCTTGAGGCTGCTAGGAGCACTGGAAAAGCAAACAAATTTATTATACAAGTTTTTCCTATTTCTTATGAAGTGTATCTATAATCTTTCTCCTTTGTTACTATAAAAAGTTTTTTCTCTATTGTTATACCCTTGAACTGGCCACTTGAATGCTGCCATTCTCTGTAGGTAATTTAGTATCTTGCTACCAAACTAAATTTTTACTGTTTAACCGTAATGTGCTATAATGATTATGTACTGTAGATTTCAAATCTATATTTTTAAACCAAAACTATTGCTTCAAAAAAATCTACACAAAGTAGCCATATAAATAAAACCAGTTTGAACCTGTCTCCTCTGAGTGCAGAGACCATTTGTATGTACTCTCCTGCATTTAAGGAGGGCCCTGGTTTGTTTGGAGTTATTCTTTGAGTACAGTGGGGTCATTATGAACATTAGTTTTTTTATATATGCCTCTTAAAATCAACTAGAAAATGTAAAATAAAAATATTTGTGGCTCGGGATGAGTGAGGACAGGTTAATCAGTGGGTCTTGTTGTATAGCTAAGTGACCGCCTGGGTGGAATAAGGCGCTGTGGTGCGCTGTTGGACAGTAGAACAGCTGCGTGTTAGGATGATGTACCGTATGTTTCAAAAGCTATACGAATAGATTTAAATGTTTTCACCATAAAGACATGATGAGGAGACACGTACATTCAGCCTGATTTAAATATTATACAAAGGCTGCTACTTTGCTCAGTAGTAGAATGCTTGCCTGCCAGTTACAAGGCTCTGGGTTCAATCTCTTGCATCACAAAAAAGCAAAAGTAAACTAAGAGGGAAGGAAGGAGAGAGAGAGAGAGAGAAAGAGAGAGAGAGAATGTGTGTGTGTGTGTGCGCGCGCGCGTGCATGGTGTGTGTATGTGTGTGTGTATGTGTGTGTGTAACTGCTGAGTTGGTTCAGTGATTAAGAGCACATTCTGCTCTTCCAGAGGATCTGAGTGAACACCAGCACCAAGATGAGGCAGCTCACAACCACCTGTAACCACAGACTCAGGGAGACCCCATACATTTGGCCTGCAGATACCAGCATTCACATGCATATACCACAGACAGACATGCATAAGTACAGAATCTAAAAAAAAAAAAGGGAAAATATTACCCAGCACATACATGTATAAAAACATCATATGGTGACTGATTGTATACAACTTTATATTTTAGGTAGTTCAAAACTAAATTTAGTTTCAAAAAAACAACTAGAAAAATCTCAAACTGATACTTATTGAACTATGGGTATATATAAGTATTACTAGGTATTTGTAGGTTACAGAGTAAAATAACAAATAAAATGCATTAGAAACCTCCCTTCAAGTTGTTTAAAGTCCCAAACTCCCAACCCACACACATTTCTACATACATGAGCACACACAATGTAGACTAGCCCTAAAGCTTTTCATTAAAACTAAGTACATTTGTTGTATGTCAAGGTCAGAGGAGGACGCAAGAAAGTAGGAGAAAGTCCCTGGCAGCAGGAAGATCAGTCATGAGGGCCTGGAGATAGGGTTGGTGTTCAGAGAGACCAGAGAGACATCAGATAAGGACCAAGCAAAAGAGGGTCCTCCCAGCATGGCCCCCTCTGGTCAGCCGCTGTGGGCGAGACCCGGACGTCAGCTGTTGAGCTTCTAGCCCTGCCTCCTGCATCCCCAGCCTCAGCTGCATGGCAGAACCAAGTCTTCCAGCTGTAATAGGGATGCCAGCTGCTGTTAGCACATTATGGGGAGTAAATAAGAATGATGTGTGGCTTACACATATGCATGCATGCATCTGTGTATGTGTGTGTGTGTGTATGTATGTACATATGTATGTAAGATGGAGGTCTTACTGTTGTCCAGGATGTTCTAGAACTCCTGGGCTCAAGCAATCCTTCTGCTTCAGATGCTCCGTAACTGGGACCATAGACACACACTACTGTATCTGCCTTATGTAGAAATCCTTTTTGCCTACAAGTGATTTTCTGATACGTACTCAGAAGCAATTGGGGCAAAGGTTTCCCAGTTAAAGTGAAAACTTTAACCTTTATGAAAACACTAGGAGAAAAGATGACTGTGTATTGAAGTGTATTCTTTTACTGAAAACAGTGGCTCGTGTGAAGGCTGTAAGAACCTGTGTTCCTCCCGGTATGACAAGCCCTCCTGTGTGTGAGCGTGCAGATGGAGAGGCTGCGCACACATTCTTCTGAATCAAAGCAATGAGCCAATGAGGAAGACTATGCTCTCGTGGGTTATGCTTTTAGCTTTAGTAAAGACTCAGAGGCCTTTCAGGCCCTGCACACATCCTGGAGAAAGACTTAGCTTAGGGTCCCAGGCTGACAGAACCAAGGGAGGAGCACAGCAGAGATGCTTATTTCCAATCGAATTGTTTTCATCAATGTCCTGGCGAACAACTTAAAAACGATTTGTATTTATTAATTATTGTTATTATTATTATTTTATGTGTAAAGGTGCTTTTGCCTGCAGGTATATCTGTGCACCATGTGTGTGCAGTACCTGTGGAGACCAAAAGAGGGAGCATTGGAGCTACACATGTGCGTGCTGGCACTAGAGCCTGTGTCCTCTGCAACACCAGCAGTGCCCTTAACTGCTAAGCAGTCTTTCTAGTCTCTGTGGTGAAAAACTTCTAAGTGGCCTGACCCAATCCTATTTTTCTTATAAGGCCTGTTATTTTTGGTGTATAGTTTTTCAGAATACAGAAAATTTTCAGGACTACAGGGTTAAGTATTTCAAATAATCTAACATATTTATACGATATAGTTGGTTAAAGGCAGGATCGTGTATTTTTCATGAGTTTATGGCTTCTTTTGTGAGCATCCAGAATACTACTTTAGTGGCTTATCACGTTAATTTCCATTATTTGTTGACTGATATTTAAAAATAAAAATCATGTGAGATTGAGTTTAGAATTTACAAAATTTTTCATTTCTGTTCATAAGATGATGCGTATTGGGCACATGAAAGTGAAATGAAGCTTATGGCTTCCCATGAGCTCTTCAGACAAAGTCTACCAGGCTGCTTGCTCATGGAAGTGATGCTGTGTGACAGGGATGCTTGTAACAAGGCTAATGTTTTCAGTTTACTGCCATCCTCCACAAAAAGAGGGACAGGAGAAAAAAATTAATTTTGGTATCACATTAAACACATGCCGTGTTTATTTCTAAAAAATGGTTGAAGAAATGATCTCATGGGAGGGCTTTAATGGTTACCTGAATGTTTGGGCAACTCACCCACTAATGTCAAGAGTTGTTTGTTCTGTTGTTGGCTCCAGATGCCTGTTTATACAAACCAAAGCGGCCTCCAGCTGCTAGAGCCTCCTTTTTCCTTCTCTTTGTAAGCTGGGAGAGAGTCAATGCTTAAAGGACAAAATTCTAAATTGATTGCGTTACAGATGAATACAGTGTTAATTAAGCCAAGCCATTGTCTTTAAAGTGGAGTCAGTACATTGGAAGTCAGGTCTCTCTTGCTATTTCGTCAAGCTGCCTAAGGCTGCAGACTGCCGCCTTACTAGGCTGCTGGCTGTGGGGAGATGCTTTTGCTTGCCGCTGTCACCAGGCTTGCTGTTAAAAATCACAGCATGGGGCTTAAACTGCTGCAACCATTATCCACTGCTAACTGTCCCTAAAGGTCTGCTAATAGAACCAGAGGAAAAATATCAATCTTTAATTTTAGACCGGCTGAGTAACCTGTAGCTCCGGCTCATTTTCTCTGTTCAGCCCATTCCAAACAAGGCTATAGAGATCCTTTGATGGGCGTGCTGTAAGTCCCAGTACTCGGGCCTCAAAAGGGAATGTGAGGAAGACCGAAAAGACGGGGTATATTTTCCTTAACCTTGTTATTTAAGGGTAGGAGGGTCTACAGTAATCCAGGATTGACTAGTTGTGTGCTGGGTGTGGTGTCTCATGCCTTGGAAAGCAGAGGCAGGAGGATCTCTGTGAGTTCAAGGCCAACTTGGTCTACATAGGGAGTTCTAAGCCTGCCAGGACTGTGTTTCGGTTTTGTTTTCAAGGATAGGTTTGTTTGATTTTCTGTAATTCACTTTGTGAATAAAAGCAATCAATGAGGACGTGGTGCCGTGGGCGAAAAGCAGGCTTTCTATAGCAAGTAAAAAGTTAAGTGTTTGGTGACAACCACCTTACATTTACCTATAATAAATAGAATTAGGACTTAGCAGCTTCCCGCTTTCCCTCATGAAGTATGCGAGGCTCCTTCACAGTATGGAAAAAATTAGACAAGACATCGTGGCTCACTCTAAAGAGAGGGAGACAAAAAAAAAAAAAGAGAGGGAGACAAAAAAAATTGCTTCTGCAAACTTCCCTTAGCAAGGCGAGTTCCAAAACAGGCCCAGAAGTGCTGAACCAAGTAAATTAGCAAATACTACCTATTACTAAAAGTGGTATTCAGTTTGTCACCTTTCTACAGCCTCCAAGCGT
This sequence comes from Acomys russatus, assembly GCF_903995435.1. NCBI lineage: Eukaryota > Metazoa > Chordata > Mammalia > Rodentia > Muridae > Acomys > Acomys russatus. The sequence goes on along the minus strand of NC_067137.1, from coordinate 8,604,904 downwards.
ATTTCATCTCCTATTCAGTTAAATTAGAAAGCCCATGACTATACTGAGCTGGTCCCTTTATGAGCTATTAAAGACATCGAGGCAGGGCGTGGTGGCGCACGCCTTTAATCCCAGCACTTGGGAGGCAGAGGCAAGGGGATCACTGTGAGTTCAAGGCCAGCCTGGTCTACAAAGGGAGTCCAGGACAGCCAAAGCTACACAGAGAAACCCTGTCTCAAAAAAAAAAAAAAAAAAAAAAAAGACATCAAAATGGGTCATGACATGTATGCCTTTTGGACCTTGTCATCTGTTAGTGATCCTCCATGGAAAACCTGTTTCCAGTGTTTAGGCAGGGAGGGGAGGGGGAAGGCGGAGGGACAGGGGGGTTGTGCTGTAAGTCCCAGTACCCAGTCCCCACTCCTCAAAGAGGAATGAGAGGAGGACTGGGGAGTCAGGTCTCAGGACAAGTGACAGAACTGTGATGGGAAAGAACCCAGAGTTCTCACTGGCACTCTAAAGCCTTCCTTGTTACTGTCAACCATGTGAAGACGAAGATGGCCAAGGAGGTGATTATGAAGGCCTATACTACACCTTACAGGTTGACTAAGATTGGAGTGATTGTACTTGAATAAAATGTTAATCCAAAGAACGAAAATCTAGTAATAAGATATATTCTGGGTGGGGGAGGGAGCCAGGCATGGTGCGAACACCTGTAATCCCAGCACTCTGGGAGGCAGAGGCAGGCAGATCTCTGTGAGTTAGAGGCCAGCCTGGTCTACAAAGGGGAGTCCTGGACAGTCAGGGCTACACAGAGAAACCCTGGCTCTGAAAAACAAAAGCAAAGCCAACCCAAAACACAAAGATGCATTCTGATGGCCTTTCAAGGAAGGCGTCAGTAAGACATCCAACTGCATCTTTTCTAGACTTATTTTGTGTCTGTAATATTTGTCGGCATCTGGCCACACCCTTTTCTCTTTAGGATATGTGAGATACTGTCTGCCGCTAGTGCATGCATCTTACTTACCCTCTCACCTTTCTGACCATTTTCACAGCTAAGATCTGACGTCTACCCCTAAAACTCTCTATCCTAGCCCAAAGCTTCTGTTGTCCTTGTCCTGATGGGTCCAGTTTTTAGCATTTTCTTGCGTGGCCACTGTGCGATGCAACTCTCCAGAGGTCCATGTCGGAGCAGGCCAGCATTTTCTTGCGTGGCCACTGTGCGATGCGACTCTCCAGAGGGCCATGTCGGAGCAGGCCAGCATTTTCTTCCGTGGCCACTGTGTGATGCGTCTCTCCAGAGGGCCATGTCGGAGCAGGCCAGCATTTTCTTCCGTGGCCACTGTGCGATGCGACTCTCCAGAGGGCCATATCGGAGCAGGCCCAGCCTCATTCTGCCATGACCGTTCCCATCATCACATGGACTTGATCTCGTTCACATTTTATAGAATCGATAAATCTCATCCCTAAAGAGTCCAGCAGGCCTTTGATTCCTGACCTGACATTTGCTAATGCTATTCCTGATGACCTGCCACTACGGATCTGCAGCACTGCACTCTATGTTTGACAACACTCATAATAGGAATCAATATTCAGCATTCAGTAAGTGAGCTGGGGAGTCATTTCACTGCTGCAAAAGGCTGCATTGCCCCTGGGCAGCTGTCAGAACTGGGGAGTTATTAATAGCCCTCTCTCTTCACTTAGCATAGTCAGTAGGGGTCAGGCATGAAATGATTTAATCAGTTTATGATATCTGTGACAGAGAGCACTTAAAATGTAATCACAAAATTTAGGCAGAAGTGTCCCTGGGCTGTTGTAATGTTTTTTTTTTTTTTTTGCACTTAATTTTCCCTAATGCCTGTACAGTGTAGTGCACATTGACAACAGACCCTACAACAAAGTGACACATGACTGTGTTGGTGTTATTTCTCCCTTAGCAAAGTTGCCTTTGTGTGTGTGTGTGTGTGTGTGTGTGTGTGTGTGTGTGTGTATTTCCCCCTTTTAAAAAGAAGCTGTAAATACCAAAGAATAAATGAGCATAAATCCATAGGGTTGTCTTGACCTGCCTGGCTCAGAAAAATGTGTCTGACATCGAGGACCCTGGGGTAGACAGGAATCTGGCTGGGCAGGAGAGACAATGAGAATATGCTGGAATTCAGAGGGCATCATGCAGATAGGAAAGCCTCTCAGGACACCACCTACAGTCTCATTGGCTCCTAATTCTGGGGATAGAAATTAATATGTATAGTAATAATTATATTTTTATATTTTATAGTAATAATTAATTACTGTCACAGCAGTAAGAATAAAACTGTTCTGGGCTCATGGCTGGAAGCACTGGTGTCTTAACAGGAACCAGTGAAGGTTTACACTAGGGGTTCAAACACAGCCCAGTCAGGGGCTAGAGTAATGGCTCAGTAGCTCGGAGCACGAGATGTTCCTTTAGAGGACCCAGGTTCAGACCCACATGGCAGCTTACAACTATCTGTAACTCCAGTTCAGGGGATCCATGGCACCAGGCATGCATGTGGCAAAAATACCCATATACATAAAATAAAATAAAATATATAAATCTTTTTTTTTTAAAAAAGAGAGAACATGAAAGATCAATCTAAAACGTTAAAGGTAGTGGGTGAAATCATTACAGGTTAACAACTAGCAATAAACAGAATAGATTTGTTTAGAGTCGGGCTTGCACTCAGAGACAATGAGGGTCAAGTCCCATCCCTGTGCTGGTCTCTTCCTTTGGTATCGTCTCATTTCTCAGTTTTATTCTGAGAAGTAAATAAGAGCTTTGGTGTCAGATGTGGTCGGAGATGCTCAAACGATACAATTTCTCTCTTTCCTTATCTCCAAAGGAGCCTGGTTGATTATGATGCAGGAGGGAAGGTGATTCAGGCAGAAGGTGATCGCCACAGCAACAGGCCCTTCTGTTCTTTCCCGGTTACCATGCCTGCTTCAGCTGCAAACTGACCACTGAGACACACTGATGGGAAGTGTGCACTGTGATGGAAACCAGCAAAAAGCTCGCGATAAGAACATTTTTCTGGTCATTTAGGAAAGTAGAAGAAAGGCAAACAAAGAATATGCCAATTAGAGACTTGTGGATCTAATACTACTAATATTTGCCTTGAAATGGCCTAATTCTTTTACCTAATACTTAGCCAATTCCTTTACTCAGCAACAATTACATACTTAGCATCTGTATTTGTTACTTTTTCAATGCTGTGATAAAACATCATGACCAAAGAAATCTATAGCAAAAGAATTTATTTGGACTTATAATTCGAGATCACTAGAGCCCATGCCAGTGAGGCAGAGCCATGACCTCAGGACCAGGAAGTGGAGGGTTCATGTCTTCAACACAAAACACAGAGCAATAGACTGAACTCAAAACAGCGTGAGTCTTTTAATTCTCAGTGCCTGTGATGTACTTCCTCCGGTGAGGCTAGACCTCTTTAGCCTACCCAAATAGGGCCGTGAACTGGGGAGCCAAGGATTCAAATTCTTGCGACTATGGGTGGCATCTCTTTCAAACTACACAGTGCTTTACTATGTGCTTTTTGTATATTGGCATAGCGATGAGGACAGTCAACTTCAGGTACCCCCTTGATTCTTGGGTGTGATAGAGTGGAAGACAAAGATATGGCTTTTCTTTCTTGCTTGCTTTCTCTCTCTCTCTCTCTCTCTCTCTCTCTCTCTCTCTCTCTCTCTCTCTCTTTCTCTCTCTCTTTCTCTTTTTGTCCTGTGAATCTAGAGCTTCAGAGTTCCACCTTTCCCCAAGACCCACTTCTCTCCAAGTGCTTTGGTTCTTTGGACCTGTGTTTCTGAGGTAACAAGCCATGTTGTACATGAGACCACAAGTTCTGGTCCAAGATGGCAACCCAGACTCCCTTCTGAATACCTATGTCTTCCCAGGTACTCAGCCAGGTGTTAACTGTGTTCTATGGAAGAACTTCTCAGATGTGCCTAAGGTTCCATGTCAGTTGGCTTGAGATGGAAATTACCTGGTGGACCAGGCCCAATGCTGTGACCCTGGTAAGAGATCAGACGTGGAGGAATGCAGCACTTAGAAGCAGGTGAAGGCTCTGCTGTTTTAAAGATGGAGGGAGCCTTGTGGCAAGGAATGGAGGTGTCTCAGAACCAAAGTGGTCCCTGATGACAGCGAGGCAATGTGACCTATCCCACAGCTGTAAGCTGAATTTTGACAGCTTGAGTGATTATGGGCGTGGCTTTTTTCCAGAGCCTGCAGATGACAACCCAACTACTCACCACCTCAATATCAGCCTTAAGATTCTGTGAATGGAGGACGAGCCAGGCCAGGCAAGCCTTCCGACTTGCTGAATTCCTAACTCTTGGCTTACACTGAGGACTTGTGCCAATTTGTTATATATCTCTCAGTAGAAGCAGTATATATCTTTGGTTCGAGTCATGCCTCTTCCTTGTTAGAGAAAGCAAGCCATGAAACAAAAATTCATCATGAGCTCTTTTCTGTTTCACTCTTATGTCTTCCTCTGAGAGTTTTCTTCCTGTTACAGGGAATTATTTTCAGTTCGTTTGTACAAGACGTGATGGCTACCATCACATGGTAGTGACTTTTTCTCTAGTTAAACAGAGCTGCCTACTTCTCTGGTTTCTCTTTGGTAACTAGTTACTTAAGCATCCCTTTCCTCATTTGGGGGGAATTCTTTATGAGAGGACTATGATTATAGTTTTAGAATCCCAAGAAGTCTGATGATGTACATGAGTGGGGAACATAATTTACCCCCAGGGAAAGGGAGAGTCTCTCATGGCGGGAAGGCTCAGTTTCTCCTGTCCTGCCATCTGGTCTGACCTCTGATAATAATAATATACATTATTCTCATCATTTTTTCCCTCCCAACTTTATGTGCAAGCTCTCCCTCTGTCTCTCTTACACTGTGTTGTGAAAGTGTGTGTGTGTGTGTGTGTGTGTGTTTTAAAGCTACATCCCTGAAGAAAACTTCCTCTCCCTTCCACAGAAGTAGTCAACCATGAACAGTAGGAGAGGGACTCATGAGCCCCTCCTCATCCATGCTAGATTTTGCATGCGTTGACCTTATACAGGACTTTTGCCTTCACAGCTCTGTCGTGTCCTTCAAATACTGTTTCACTGCAGACATCCACGAGGCTCTTATCATCACATCTGCCTCCTTTTCCACTGACGATCCTTGAACCTTGGTGAAAGGAGGTGTGATGCAGATATCCGACTTAGTGCTGAGTACTCCACAGTCTCTTATCTGCTGTATATTGACCAGCTGAAGTTACCTTATAATGAGGGTGGGTGATGCTATTAAATTAAAAGCCCAGTGCTGGGTTTGGGTTACCTTTTTTGAGATGTTGGTCCGTGGGGTTCTGTAGACACTCCACAAAAATTACAGGCTTTTGCCATTACACTATCCAGAACTTGATGGTAAGACCCTGTTGCTGAAGATGCTACATATTTTCATCATAGGACATGGAGAACTCTAACTAGTACTGGCCTAGAAGTTAGCTTTCACTGGGCTAGAATGTGCTATGCATGCTACTGGGGCAGAAAAGAACTCGGTAATCTTATTTAGCTGTGAACCCGGCAAACTACAGTAATCGCTGATCTGGCAAGATAGGCTCACTGGGGCAATAGTGGCAGAACTGTTAAGGGAGTAACCAACCAGTTTTTTAAAAATACAAGACAGAACTCATGCCTGATACTGTTAGCTAAACCAAAAGCCTGGGATTGGCTACATCCTAGGTATGGCCTGAGGAGGAGAACATAAGACTGTTATTCTGCTACAATGGACATTGTTAAACTGACCCTTACATTCTTACCTTCACCTCGAGATCAGTGCACTTCTCATCCTATATTAACTGACAACATGACTGTCCCATAGTATGTGGCTAGGAGAAGGTTTTTATTGTAGATACAAGAGAACAGCCAGAGACATCTGGAAGAGTTCAGAGCAGAGAGAGAAAGCAGTAGACTGAACATAGCCATGAGAAAAGCAGGAGCAGAGCAGAGCATAGGAGGACGAGGGAGAGAGAGCACAGCACTCACGCATACATAGTGCAAATAGCAGGGTTCTAAGAACAGGAGCAGCTGTGGGGAGGGAAGCCCTTGAGCTGGAGAAAGTTAAGGTCGGGAGGAGAATTAGGATGCTGGGCAAGCATGGACTCTGAACTGTGTGACTGGTGCTTGTGGTACCCGAGGGAGACTGGAGGCCAGGATGCGCTTTGGTATGCTAATAGGCATCACAGGTGACCATCTGTCCCCTCTCAGTCACAGGGAAATGCCTTTTTTTGGTAGAGGAGAAGGAGCTCCACAGGTTTCTGAGGAAGAATGCTGGCTTGTTTGTTTGTTTGTTTGTTTGTTTTGTTTTGTTTTGTTTTTCTGTGTAGCTTTGGCTGTCCTGGAACTCACTCTGTAGACCAGGCTGGTCTCAAACTCAGTGATCTGCTTGCCTGTGCCTCCTGAGTTCTGGGATTAAAGGCGTGTGCCACCTCCAAGCCTTTTATCTAACCACCAGAGTTCCGGCTTTTTATCTAACCACCAGAAATCTCTAGGTTCAGGAAATGGAGTCTCCTTTGGACCTGACACATAACTTATCAGCGAAGCTTCATTTTGCTCTAGATGGTGGTGAATACAGATAATGCTTGAGTTGCGGCTTACACTTTTATCTCAGGCCTGCCCCATCATGTTAAAAGCCATGATATTTAGGAAAAACAAGTTTATTCTATCCTTCTCACTTAGCGTACTGTTCTCATTATCTTTAGAGCCTAGAACTTTTAAAATACAAGTGAGTCATTGTCATCTGAATGCGAAGTAACTTTAGAAAGTTGGAGGAGAGAAGAACACAGCTGTGCAGAAAAGGAGTGTGGGGGTGGGGAAAGGGGAAGGGGGGAATGGGGGAGGGGGAGGGGGGAGGGGCCAGAGTTGCAGAGACACCTGACTGCAGAGCCAGTACCAGCAAGAACAGCAGCAAGAACGTCATTAATGCAAAGCTGCACATGTAAAGTTTACATGTAAAATGCCTAGGTGGAGGTGATGGCATGTCGCCCATAGTGTTCCTGAGGAGACACTGACCGACCAAGGGAATTTATAGGCTCTGAATATTGTTTTCTCTGTTACATATGAGCAAAAGACAGTTACCAAATGTCTGCTGATCTCTTGAACGTGAGGTATTCTTGAAGGTGTGTAATTATCTAGGTAAATCATATTTTATTATTCTCCCTTTCCCAGTTGTTACATAATTTTGGATTAAGCTAATGATGTTTTGCATCATACATTGATTGAGGGATAGTCAATCCCTGCTTACAATGAGGATTGTTACAAGTTATCAAAGGAAATGTGGGCATTCTATGTGTCTTCTCTCTATACTATCAGAGGCAGCCAGGGGTGTGACTTGAGGTTAAAGTTTTAAACTGTGCATCCGTGAATGTCAATATGTATACATACATACGTACATACATACATACATACATACATAGTTATAAGACTTGAAAGCCAGTAGCTTATGAAACATTTTTGTAGCATTGTGTTTATCCACACAAATTCAGGGGGTTCTCCATGGCTCAGGAGAAGGTGTATGGCAATAAAGTAACCACATGATTATGTAGTCTTATTGAATTGTGGCAGAAGCCCAGATTTCTAAGAGCTTTATTCTCTCTCTTGCATGGCTGAGACAAAGCACTGGACGCAGGGCTTAGCAGGATTCCACGCCATGGGTGGGCGGGTCTTATAGATCACATTCATTGAATTCACAAATTTCCTCCAGAAACCTGAGCCTGAAGAATTTAAATTCTCATTGTCCAGGTGACTCTAAGCAGATGGTTAGCTCCCACTATTGGAAAGATTGGAAGTGCTGACGGGAATTGTGCACGTTGTCCCTTGTGTTCTATTGGGCATTACCAGTGGGCCTTGAAGCTCCCTGGAGTTTTATGCATAAGAAAGACAGATGTCAAATTTGCCTTCTTGAGTAGTTTTATCAGGGTCACCTGAGATCTGTATTTAGCATTCAGTTGCAAGACGGAGTTTCCAACAAAAAGTTTCTGGAACCCAGCCAGTCCATTAGCATGGAGACCATGCTTTCTTCAAAATATCCTGGCTGCGCTCTCAACCAAAAAAAAAAAAAAAAAAAAAAAAAAAAAAAAAAAAAAAAAATGCTTTTTAAAGGAGAGCAATGGATTAGTGGAAAATGCATGCCACTATACATGAATTTACATGGAAGAATAAAGATCATTATCAGCCCAGTAAACTTTGGGACATCACAGGAACGCACTGTGCTGAGGGTTTTTCTGCGTGTTACTTCACTGAATCTTCACACCGGCCCTGGGAATCACATAGTGTTTCCATTTGACACAAGAGAAAATTGAGGCCAAAGATGACGTGCCTACCGCTGTACAATACGCCTGTGAAGAACAGGCCCTGCCATTTAAGAACCAGCTTAGCTGCTCAGGGAAAGTGTAATTGTGAGTTCCTAACACAGCGTTTGGGAATACATTCGTAGTGGTGAGCAACGGGTGTTTTGTCTAGAGTCGTAGCTCTTCTGAAAAATTCTGAAGAGAAGAAAAAAATTAAGCCCCCTTTACTCTGCTTTGTAAATAAATCATGCAAATTGAGCCAAATCAATCACTTTCCTATTTAGGGCTTGATTTTTTTTTTTTTTTTTCTCCTCCTCTCTAGAAATGGAGACTTTGATTTGTTAGCTCTTATAGTCCACAACAACTCCAGAATTCAGGAGTTTTTCCTTTCTCACAGAACGGTTTGTTTTGGTAACCATTGGGGAATCAGTTCTAGGGCCTCTATACCTACCAGAGTCTACAGGTGTTCCAGGCTCTTATGCAAAATGGCACAATATCTGTTTATAACTTCTGCACATACCGCTTTTTGTTATTTCTTTGTGCCAGGCACTCATGTAGCCCACTCTGACCTCCAAGTTTCTGTGTAGCTATGAATGACCTTGAACTTCTCATCTTCCTGCCTAGATTTGCCAAACTCTGGGAGGACAGGTGTGTGTCGTCACTCTCAGTTTATGCTCTGCTGAGCATTGAACCTACGACCTTGGGCATGCTAGGCAAGCACGCTATCAACTGAGCTACATTCCCCAGCCCCCTAAGGATGGTCTTGGTCCTTTTGCCTCGTGGTTAGTGCCGAGATTTTAGGTTTGAGCCAGCACGCCTGGCTTTTCATGGATGCTGATCTGTGAGTTACCCACAATACCTCTGGCAAAGTATGTGAGGGTTGTGTGGAGGGTTGTTAAGTGTATTGATTAGAGAACAGTGTCAGAGGAAAATTGCACGTGTTTAGCACAGGTGCAGCTTTTTTTCCTGAATATTTTTGATGTGTGTGTGAGTGTGCGCATATGTGAGTGTGAGTGTGCATGCACGCACATTTGTGTGTGTGTGTGTGTGTGTGTGTGTGTGTGTGTGTGTGTGTGTGTGTGTATGTTATTTAGGGAGATTTCCCCCACCCCCGACAGTCATTGGATGAGTTAGTAATGGCTTTAGAATAAAATGGCAAACATTTTAGAGGAAAGGCATAGGAGAGCTGCGAAGAAAATAAGAGGGACCTGTTAATAATTGTGTTAGTACAGCAGCCTTAAACCAGGACTCTTCCTGGCACAGCTGGCTCTCAACTTTTGAGAGTGGGTTTTTAATTCCTATTTAGTTTAGAGGGCACACATTTCAAGACATTTAGCCTAAATACTAAAGCCCTTTTGAAGACTGATTAAAATTCAGTGAGTAGAGGAAAGAAAGGTGTGCTGGGAGTGAGGTAGGTAGGAAGGAAAGAAGGAAGAAGGGGGTCCAAAACCAATCTCAGCACGTCAGAGGCGGTGGTCATAGCTAGAGACTGTGACTGATCACTCAGCTGAAAAAAACTAAAAATAAAATTCAGTGAGTCTTTCGACATACATTTGTTAGCCAATGTATTCATGTCAAATTCTACTTAACTTGAAATGTGCACAAGCGGAAATGATGCTGAGCCAAAGAGTTCAAAGTCAGGATGTTGCATTGTCACAGATGTATACTATGATGTCATTTCAGGGCATGGCCACATCTTTTGTTGACATCTCTGTGATGTCTGTGGCAGTTGCACAGACTCCTGAAATACCTGTAATTGCTCAATACAATCCTACAATACAGGCAGTCTGCCTACTATCTATGCAGAAAGCCATGTATGCAGATGGTGCACACATTATCTTCATTTAATATGCTGTTATTTGGGGGAAGGCCCTGTTGTTAGTTACTGTTCTATTACTGTGAAGAGGCATCATGACCCAGGCAACTTATAAAAGAAAGCATGTAATTGGAGGCTGGCCTACGGTTTCCAAGGGTGCGCCCATGATTGTCATTGAAGTGGAAGTTTCTGGTTTCATTAAAAACTCAGTTGTTGCCGGGCGTGGTGGCGCACGCCTTTAATCCCAGCACTCGGGAGGCAGAGGCAGGTGGATTGCTGTGAGTTCGAGGCCAGCCTGGTCTACAAAGTGAGTCCGGGATGGCCAAGGCTACACAGAGAAACCCTGCTTCGAAAAACCAAAAAAAAAAAAAAAAAAAAAACCTCAGTTGTATCATGCGATGCTTTGTTGAAAACAGACCCATGAGAGAGTGTGGGATGTTTAGAAATATATAAATAGAACCACACAGAGAGTGAGATGATGCTTTTGCATTGCTACAATGTGCAATGCTTCACTGATCTTCACTTTGTAGAGAGAAACACACCAGAGAATGTCTCATGGTATTCTGGCTGATTCTGGCTGCTTTCACTGACAAGTGTTGATTCGGTGGAGCCTCACTGTTTCTGTTGGATTGTGCCACGAGTACTGATTCATGTTGCTGCTGGGTGTTTGCTCTGAGACTGGACTGCTGGTCTCCTGACAATGAAGAGCGGAATCCCCCCAAGAACTACTTCTAGACAGGTCCAAAACCCCCTTACCTACTTCTTTCTCCCCCGCCTCTGGTTGGCTGCTTAGAAGGGAGATAGAAGCATTTAAGAACCCTAAGTAAAGTAGGTTTTTGAAAAATCTAAGCCTATACATCACAGACAGGTAGGCATGGCACTGGAGCAGTAGCTAAGAGTTTGTGTGTTGAGACAGCCATGAGGTAGAGAAAGAGAGCTACCAGGGCGTTTGAAACCTCAAAGCTTCCCTCAATGACACATCTCCTAATCCTTCCTAAACAGTTCCACCAGCTGAGAATCAAGCTGTCTAATATGTGAGTCTATCAGGGCCGTTCTCATTCAAACACCTCACTGCCTATAAATATAGCTAAGGAAAGACAAGCTGACTTTTAACCCTCTAGGATGTATGGGTTCTTGCATGGAAAAGACACAACATGCTTCTGTTCGGTGGGAGACATCATCTCCTTTTAGCTGAGAAATGTGCTTAGAAAATGGCAGTTCCTCTCTGTGACTTCTCAGTGTCTATGAGAAGATAACCTGCCACCAAGTCCTTCTCCATTTTGCTCTAGTAAATGTTACAGTAATTCTCGTGACTAAAATAGAATCTCTAACTGTTTTATACTAAAGTATGAAGAATAAGCTACGAAAGGCATATATTAATCAGTTTAAATTTTATCATGTCACTCTCATAAAGCTTCTTGATTTAAGTGCATATAGGTTACTTTTGGTGTCTGATTGGGTATTCTGGCTCTAAAAATCCATTCTTTTTAAAGTACTCACCATTAATATTAAGTTGTTTGCAAATGATTATAGAGAATCTCAGAAAATGAATGCTTGTTTATTTCTTCCAATAGCATAATTTTAGAACTGTTATTCCTCATGACCTTTTTTGTTACCTCATTAATTCCTTCTTTAATGTCCATTTTCTCAGGAGCTGTGACTAGAGCATTAGATATTTAATAAAATCAAATATTTTCTGTCTTCAAGAAGCTGAGTTTTTCATGGGGAAGATGGGGAGAGAGTAACGAGATCCAACAGTCCAGTGTCAGGCTAGAAGTGTGCATTGGATATGTGAGGACGTCTGAATCCCTGTGATAGAATGGACCACTTTACCTAAGTTCCTCCTCCTCCTCCTCCTCCTCCTCCTCCTCCTCCTCCTCCTCCTCCTCCTCCTCTTCTTCTTCTTCTTCTTCTTCTTCTTCTTCTTCTTCTTCTTCTTCTTCTTCTCCCAATCTACAAAATAAAAGAAATGCTGCCTACCTGGAATGTTGTTATGTACACCAATGCTTAATAGTAAGTAGACACAAGGAAATGCTGCCTTGGGGCTTTGTTAAAGATGAGCATTACAACAAGGCAGTGGGAATCAGCCAGAGGAACCACATTAGTTAAAGATGGGAGGAAGGAAAGTAGGGTGGTTCCCACGGAGGAGACAGATAGGGAAGGAGCTTGGAGACGCAGGGCAGGGTGGGGCGGGGCAGTAGTGAGAAAGAGCCTGTAGCTGTAAGCAGAAGCCACCATATATAGTCTTGATGAAGTGTAGCAGTGACTTACACACTTACACTCAATTTTGGCATTGATGTTGGCAAGACGGGTTAGAAAGGGGGAATGCTCCAGAGGTAGGTGAGAGGTTGTTGGTGCAGTTAAGATTTTTTTTCTTTTAAATGATGGAGGTATTTATAGTAGGCAAGGAGAACAAGGAAATTTATTAGAGCAGAGATTCTCAGCCTTCCTAATGCTGCAACCCCTTGATCCAGTTCCTCATGTTGTGGTGACCCCCAAGCAAAAATTGCTTTCATTGAGACTTCATAACTGTAACTTTGCTACTGTTATAAATCATAATGTACATGTCCGATATGCAGAAGGTTTTGGTCTTAGGTGACCCCTGTGAAAGGGTCATTTGACCTCAAAGAGGTGGTGACCCGCAGGTCCAGGACCACTGGATTAGAGTGCTACTATGGAAGTAGACTTGTTGGGAGTTGGAGTCTGAAGTACAGCCTAGGGAATGAGCAGGGACAGTGTATGATTTGCAGGTCTCTCGCTTCTTTCACAGACCACGAGGAAGCAACAACAACAACAACAAAATTAGTACAGGGATTGAGACAAAATTAGTACAGAGATTGAGAAGGAGGAATTTGGCTTTGGGAATTTTGAGTATGAGGAGACCGGCTGCCCCCATAGGTCTCTGGCTGTGGGAAGATCTCAGGGGTCAGGACAGAATCCGCAATTGAATTTGAGTCACCCCTGATGAGTGCAAAGTGAAGCTGAGAAAGTAGGGAAGACTTTAATAAGAACAAATAAGGGGGGGAAAGACATCAGGATGGATTCCTAGTGGTCTGGAATTTGTAAGGTGGATCGTAGTGGCAGCGGGGGTCGGGTGGGGGGAGGAGCTACAACAAATAGACTGAAAAGTAATGCCCCAGGAGGAGGAAAACCAGAAGATGTTGTCATAGAAACAGAGGAAGGAAAAACTTTCAAGAGCAAAAGAGTGGTCAACCATGTCAAATCCTGCAGAGCTGTTGGGTAGGATGAGGACAGAAAAGTGTCCATTGAATCTAGTAACAATGAGGTCATTATTGATTTTGGCCAGAGAGGCTTCCAGTGGCAGGAGGAGAGGCAGCCGCTTTGCGGGAGGCTGGGGAGTAAGTGAGTGGGCGGAGCAAAGTGGGGCGAAGTGGGATGAAGTGGGGCTTCACCACAATGGAAAATCAGGTAGGACGTCAGCCCAAGAGAGCAGCAGGGTGGTACCTGCCCAGGTCTTTGGTGATATCTTTGTTGGAAAAGGCTCCCCCAGAAAACAGACACAAATCGGGAGGGTCTGTGGCTTTCAGGGAGAAATCATAGGGCAAATGCTCCTTTCCACAACGCGTGTGACAACTTGAAAAGTCTTGACCCTTGTTTTTACCTTCAAGTCTCTGCTGCTTGTTTGCTGCTTCCCGTAAAGACTCACACTCACAGTTGACAAGAATCTGTTATGTACACATGTGTCTGTAATCTGCCACAGAATGGCCTAGAACAAACGAGAGTAGCAATACACAGCTGCTCCTCTTTCTGCTGTGATTTTCATCTTGTCTTTACGTTTGTGGGGGGCTAGCACTGAAAGGTAGGCGCTGGGAGCATTTCCTGGGGTTTGTAGCTCCTTTTTTTTGTTTGTTTGTTTGTTTTATTTTGTTTCCTTCCTTCCTTCCTTCCTGACCTGTAAGAACATCTTGAGGAAATCAACTACCTGTCTTTTCTCCTTCCTTCTCTGTCCTTCCTGCCTTCTCTCTCTTTCCCTCCCTCCCCTCCTTCGTCCATGTGTCGCAGAGGAATAACAACAGCAGTAATCTCCTTTGGGCGGGGGGGAGGTCTTCTAAAATATGAAATGGTAGTAATACTTTCTTTGGGGGAAGCACTCCAAGTACCCTGCACGCTGACCAAGCCCCGGTGCCCTCCAGCACCACACATCTGACTCATCTTCTATTTGCTTATTGCCGATGTATGATCAGTTTAGGTAGATCATTTTTCAAAAGCACTTTAAACAGCTTTCTAGATCCTTTCACTTCATGGTGCTATTTTTAGGGTATAAGAGATAGACAAAGGAAGAACTTTAAGAATTAGATTAGCCGTTGCTGGCGAAAAATGATATAGAGACGGAAGCTCTCTATTAATTTAGGTTGCTCCCCCTTGCCACCCCACACGTCAGTCAATTAGAAATGTCGCCGAGTATTAAAGGAAAACTTAGGTAAAGCGTTTCCCTTGGGGTGATCAACTGCAGCACTTGTCAGTTCTCTAAAGAGCTCTGCTGCATGATCACGGCTTCCTCGGCGCTTGCTAAGTTTAGAACTTGGGCTGGGCCGATTTACATATATGGGAGGATACAGAGAACTCTTTCATCTTCTGTTAGCCTCAAAGGATGCTTCCTAAAGCAGGCATCCCTCTTCAGTAGACGGGTTCAGAGAGACTCATTAATTAATTCTTAATATCTACCACAGAGGAGTCTTCAAAGCTTTAGAGCCACTGAAGCCATCCCGCGAGCACTGTTGGATTAGCGGCTTGGTCTGCCGGTGGTGTTTTAGTAGCAGGGATGGTGACTTCAGAAGGAAGTACTGTGCGGTTATCTAGCCTAGCTTCCGTTCAGAGGATGAACCCCCACCTGGTAGCATCTCTGGCGGATTTGTGAGCATCTTTGCCAACAGGAAGTGCTCAGTTAAATGTTCAGGTGTGAGTTAAAGCTACCCTTTGTTCTAACTTAAAGAGCAAGCCCCTGTTTTCTCGAGGGGTCTCTGAGGGTTTGGTGATAATCCTATGGCCTTTTAAATCATTTTTTTCAGACTAGAAGTTTGAATTACTTAATTTCATTTTTGACACTCCTGAGGTTTCAGAGGGCTCTATCAAGGACTGGGAGATTGGCATTGCATGACATTTTGGCCAAGAATACTGATTCTATGTGTGTCCTAAGAGCTTGGGTGGCTTTAGTTTGAAAGGGATGGATTGGTTAGTTTGGTAAAGGAAGTTTCATAATAGGATGTTCAGGTTGTGCAGAAAAAGCAACTGTTCCTAATAAAGCAATTGGCACCATAATAGAGAAAACTCAGGCACTGCATTGGGAGAGGTACCCTGATGGCAAAACCTCCATCTTCTGAGGTTCCAAATTGATTTAAAAGAAAACAGCTTAAGCTAAAGGGGTTCCTGGCTCTTCTAGTGCCACTGCCTAGGAAGCAGCTGCCCAAACACAGAGAAGCTCATAGAACCGTGGTCCAGGGAGGCGGGGCCACATCACAAGTCAGCCACAGGATTTTGGTAAGTGTCATATAAGTGTTGTTCAAATGGTTTTAGTTTTGAAGATAAAGATACAAAGTTGAGGGAGTCATGGAGAGCAACTGAGGCAAGCTAATGGGTGGCAAGGTCGGAGTCCCTGCAGAGAGGCCCTAAGAGGTCAGTACATGAAATTGATGGGGATGCTTCAGTTGCTATGGAAACTCTAGGATATTGGAGATGCCAGGAACATGGGAGATCTGCCAAGAAGGGCTGCAGATGTGGAGATAACCCAGGCCTAAGTGAGAAGCTGTATGCGCTGCAGCTGGTGGAGCTGGAGGGGGTACTGGCCAAGCCTTTTGGGGCCCAGCTGATTATATTACAAGCCCCACATGCTGGTTATGGAGCTGAGGGACTTGGATTTTCTTTAGTGTGTCTGTCTCTTTGCTATGCTCCTGTTCTTCCATTTTAGAATAGGACTGTTTATGCCGTGGTATGTTGGAAGTCTGTAACTTGTTTTTGATTTTATAGGAACTCAGAGATAAGAAACTTTGGACTCAAAGTGTTGGAATGTTTAGGAACATTGGAGACTTTAAAAGCTTTTATATTAGGAGATAAATATGAAGTTTGGGGGACAAAGAGTAGCAGGTTATGGTGTAGATCAATTTGACAAGGGGCTTAGTTGTGTTGATCCATTTTCGTTGTCAATTTGATTTTGAATCACCTGGGAAGAGTCTCAGTGAAGACACTGTCTAGTTCAGGTTGGCCTGAGGGCATTTCTGTAGGGGATTATCCCTACCTAGAGATCAAGCCAGCTGAGTATGAGGATGCAGGCATGATCCCAGCTTCATCTGCTTTGACCACGGATGTGACTTGGTGCTTCAAGTTCCTCCTGTCTTGATTCCCTTGCTATGATGGGCTGGAGCTACCTGGAACTGTGAGCTAAAATAAACTCTTCCAGCCGGGCGTGGTGGCGCACACCTTTAATCCCAGCACTCGGGAGGCAGAGGCGGGCGGATCGCTGTGAGTTCGAGGCCAGCCTGGTCTACAAAGTGAGTCCAGGACAGCCAAGGCTAACACAGAGAGACCCTGTCTCGAAAAACCAAAAAAAAAAAAAAAAAAAAAAAAAAAAAAAAAATAAACTCTTCCTCCCCTAGGTTGCATTTGTAGGGGTGTTTTGTCATAGCAACAGGAAATAAGCTCTATATTTTGCCTGGTAAAGCTCACTAGAATTTGAATAATCCTAGTTTTAAACTTGTGTCTATGCTAGCCAAAACCTTGTGAGTGGTATTCAGTTCTTAAGGAGCCGTGGGAAGATGTTATGTTTGCCTCTGAGGTCTCTTCCCACCAACCTGAGCTTCATCTGTGGAGGCCACATAGCAGGAGAGGGCTGACTCACAGGCTGTCCTCTGGCCGCCACACACATGCCATGCCATACAGTGTATACTTATCCACAAAATGAGTATAAAAATACAGTGAATTAATATACTCTTGTGCATTAGTATCTGCAGCTTAGAGAATATAAGCTCTTTTTTTGTTTGTTTGTTTTGTTTTGTTTTTCGAGACAGGGCTTCTCTGGGTAGCCTTTGCTGTCTCTGTAGACCAGGCTGGCTTTGAACTCACAAAGAGATAATTCAGCTCTTTAGGACATAGTTTTATCTAATTGCTTTGAGTATTTGTTTGTTTGCTTGAGGTGGAGTTTCACTGAATGTCTTAGTCTGATTTCCAATTTCCAGTCGTAAGCTAGCCTCCTGCCTCTGTGTCCCTGGGAGCTGGGACCCAGGTATAGGCCACACACTTGGCTACTTTATCTTTAAGAAAATGTGGGCAAAGCCTATGCTCCTTACAGTTCTCCCAGCAAATTGCCTGTTCTTCTGGATGTCTCAAGGCTGCTAAGATTAGTGCTGCCATCGCCCTCGAGTTCCCTCAGCACCCTGGGATGTAATTTGTCTAAGCTTACAAACTTGAATTCACTTGAAGTGACTTCCGGCTGTTTTCTTATCATCTTATATCACAGACGGGGCTTCGAGTCCTCTTTGGTTCTTGCTCTTACCTTTCCTGAGAGGAAAATAAATCAGAGCCAACAAGGACTCGACGAGTACTGCCTCCTTCCTGTCACCTTTTATTATTGCGTCACTACTCCCTAGCACTGCTATCTGTTTGTCCAAACAGCCTTCGTGAAATCGTTATCAGTTGCTTTCTTTTCCACAGTACTCTGCATCCTGGAATTTGGCCTTTCTGGCACTCTGCCGTGGATTCTTGCCAGCTTTGCAGCCCAAGCCTGGTGAGGCAAAGCTCTTCATAGCTATTACGTCTCACCGGAATGTCAAGTCTGTATTTAGGATGAGCACATAGCTCAAGTACAAAGCCCTGAGTTCAATCCCCAGCAGTACCACTGATTGTGGTAGCACATGCCTGAAGTTTCCGGCATGTAGGTAGTAGAGGCAAAGGAATCAGAAGTTCAATGCCTGGTCAAGTGAGATGGCTCAGTGGGTGAAGTTTAATCTCTGGAAACTTTGTGGTAAAGCCAGAAAAAATCTCTCTCTCTCTCTCTCTCTCTCTCTCTCTCTCTCTCTCTCTCTCTCTCTCTCTCTCGTCTCTCCTCTCCCTCTCCTCTCTCACTCTCACTTCGAGCCCACCCCTCTCTCCTCTCTCTCTCTCTCTCAAGCACTTGAGCACATCTCTGCCTCCCCTCCATACACAACATAACTGTAAACAAATATTTTTTAAAAAGAGGTTCAAGGTCATCATTTTCAGCTGCATAACATTTTCTAAGCCACCCTGAGCTTAAAGACCCTGTTTAAGAAAAAGAGAGAGAAATAGACCATCTCAGTCCTCCAATAGGCTTTTGGTGTAGAGTGCATGCTTTCTGAGGCCTTCAATACTTCTATTCTCCTTTCTGTTTCCCCTCCTTTTTAGTGTGTGTGTGCACAAGGTGCCTATGTGTGCACATGTGTGTGCCTGCCTATGTTGCTGAGCTGGGGGGAGGGTAGCGCATGCATGTGTGCGTTCATGCGTGTGTGTGTGTGTGTGCGCGCGCGTGCGTGTGTGTATGTGTGTGTGTTGCAGGGCTTGGGGTGCTCAGGCAGGCTGGAGTTTGCTGTCAGGAATCACCCTCAGTCTCTGCCTACCTTACTCAATGAGGCAGTCTCCAAATCAATCCAGAACACCCCAGTGTGGCTAGCTCTGGAATTCCAGGTGGGCAGCCACATCCACCTGCCAATCCTGTGGGTGATATGAATCCAAACTCTGGTTCTTGGGCTTGTGTGGTGAGCACTCTAGCCACTGAGCCATCTTTACAGCCCTATTTTCCTTTCTTAATCTCTACTTTCTCCTTCGAATTAAACGCATGTAAATGAGTACATTTTAAACAAAAACTTATTCCTTCCCATCAATTGGAAAATAAGCTTTTGACTTTCTTTTCCTTCATGCACTCTGGAATTAGCTGGCTGCTTTGCCCAGTACGATTCTTCTAAGTCATCTGTACAATCTTTTCATTAACATTCCTATTTATTAATACTCCCATTTTTCTATCAGTTAGTTGAGCCAATTTTTATTAAACAAGTTCTTCCACCCACCTCCTTTTTAGGAAGTCAATGAGATGTCTCATCGGAAGCTCTTTTGATCTGCAAACCTAAACTACATACGGAAAGCAATGCTATATACAACTAAGACACCGATGGTGCACTGTCACTTTGTTTCTCTGGATTCCCTCACATTTGTGACAGAGAAGCTAGGTCAATGCTGTTGAGTAAACAGGGAAGTAGACGTATCTGTGAAAAGCACTAAGTGCATGGATTGGTGAAGAGAAATCTATGTTGTAGAAAGATAAATTATTCTTTCTAGATTAAATAATGTAGTAAATTATTACTGCAGTAGTTTCCTTTCCTTTCCTTTCTTTCTTTCTTTTTCTTTTTTCAAGACAGGGTTTCTCTGTGTATCCTTGGCTGTCCTGACAGTAGTTTTCTTTAACTAGCTAGTTCATGAATGACTGACACAGACAGACTATGATTTATTATTAAGCTGTAAGCACCATGCTGGGCAGATTCTGAGCTACTCTAATCCTAGTACCTTTAAAACCCATATAAAAGCCAATCACTTGCTAATCTGATGACTCCAGGGGTAGCTTCTGATTCATCAGTCTGTCCTTACAGCCATGTGCTCACTGCAGTCTTGTCTCAAGGTGACACCCCCTCCCCTTCCCTCTCTATCTCTCTCTTCCTCCCTCCTGCTGCTCTGCTGTTTTCTCCTCCCTTGAACCCTAACCCATACACACCTTTAACTCTGCCTCCTTCTTCAGGGATAATTGGGGAACATTCCTTATCATCACGTGGTTACAGGAGATAGTTCAACATTCATAACAATGCCCATGGCAGGGCGGTAACCAGATCTCAAAGCACTGAAATTAGTCTTTGAAAACACAGTTGGTCCCTCTTCCAACAAATCTGGCCAATCAAAAGACAGTTGACAAGCAAGAGAATGAACCCTGGGCGGGGCTGGAGAGTGAACCCTGGGTGGGGCTGGAGAGTGAACCCTGGGCGGGGCTGGAGAGTGAACGCTGGGTGGGGCTGGAGAGGGAAAAGGAGAAAATGAAGCCTCTATTCAAAGAGGTCATGGCTGTGACAGTGCTTGCTATATGCAAGTCACTCTGAGGCTTGGGGCTCTCTGGGGTGTTTTGTCAAGGGCTTTGCTTGTCACCTACTATGTCCAGGTTGAGCTAATGCAGTGACAAGCTAAGGTCCCCTCCCTTCCACTGTACTTTCTGTTTGAATAGTTTTTTTTTTGCAACAAAACAATCCTGTTTGTTTTCTAGTATCCAATCTTTAGTTTGCTTTCTTATCTAGTTCATTTGCTTAGTGTATTAGTCACTGTTCTCTATAGTCACAGAACTTATGGCATCTCTCTCTCTCTCTCTCTCTCTCTCTCTCTCTCTCTCTCTCTATATATATATATATATATATATATATATATATATATATATATATATACGAATTGGAATGACTTCCAGGCTGCAGTCCAGCTATTCCAACAATGCTAGCAGTGAATGTGGAAAGCCCAACAATTTAGCAGTTGCTCTCTCCCTCAGGGTTGGATTTCTCAGCTGGTCTTCTGTGTATGCTGGAATCGCTAAGAAGTAGACTCCAATGCTAGTGAAGAAAGGAATGTGCCAGCAAGGGTAATCAGGCCAAAATAAGGAACTCCCTTCCTCCATGACCTTCTAGCAGAAGGTGTGGCCCAGATTAAAGGTGTGCTTTCCTGCATCAAAAGCCAAAGGCCTATGTCTTCCAGTCCTAAGATCTGAGAATTGAAGGTGTATGTCTTCCAGACTTAGAGGTCATGACCGTGGCTCTCAAGAAGGTGTTGGGAGATATGTAAAGACTGAGTAATTTGCTCAAGGGCACATAGCTTGTTAGCCAGGTATTGAGTCTGTATCCAAGCTCATGCTATAACTACGGTAATGGCCACCATGTCAACCTCGCATGAGACTCTGAAGCTAGCAGTCCTGGCAGGGCTGGTGCTGATGGGAAGATGCTGACGACATGATAAAGATGAATACATTGGGAAACACACAGTCCTTCTTTTGAACATGAATTGATTTAAATACCAGATTTGCAACTAGTGTTATTCCTACTCTACAGAAGAAGAAGTGGGCTGAAATATTACATTAAACCCCACTGCTACTGAATTACATTTTTTTCTTATAAAAATAATGCTTTGGAGTCCTACTGCCCAGCAGTGTGGCTATAATTATCAATAATGTATTATAGAGTTCTAAATAACCAGAAGAGAGATTTTGTTGTTGTTGTTGTTGTTTTCAAGACAAGGTCTCTCTGTGTATCCTTGGCTGTCCTGGACTCACTTTGTAGACCAGGCTGGCCTCGAACTCACAGCAATCTGCCTGCCTCTGCCTCCCAAGTGCTAGGATCAAAGGCTTGTGCCACCAGGCCCAGCCAGAAGAGAGATTTTTTTATATCTCACTACAAAGAAATGTTAACTGCACAAGGTGATGAATATGCTAATTACCCTGATTTGATTATTACACAATGTATGCAAGTATGAAAAGCCCACATTGTACTCCATAAATACGCATAGTCATTATGTGTCAATAAAAATAATCCTATAATCCCACTTTTTTTTTTTGGTTTTTCGAGACAGGGTTTCTCTGTGTAGCCTTGGCCATCCTGGACTCACTTTGTAGACCAGGCTGGCCTCGAACTCACAGTGATCCACCTACCTCTACCTCCCGAGTACTGGGATTAAAGGCGTGCGCCACCACGCCCGGTTTATAATCCCACTCTTAAGAAGTATCCATTCCTAATGCTTGGGGGCATATTTCTCATAGGTATGTATAAAATGTGTATTTTAAATAAACAGTACATTGTATAAGCGATTTCAGACTACGAAGGCATTATATGAGATGGTTTTTAGAATTCTTCCCAGAAGGGATGTTTAAGTTTATTAACTTTATAATGTAACGTGTTTGTTGAAGATTTATCTCTCTTTTCATTCGTGTGTGTGTGTGTGTGTGTGTGTGTGTGTGTGTATGTGTGTGTGTGTGTGTGTGTTCACCACACATCACATGTATGGAGACTCTTGAGAAGGCAGGAGAGGGCTTTGTATCCCCTGGAGCTGGAATTACAGGTGGCTGTGAGCCGCCCCATGTGAGTTCTGAGAACAAGACTCAGATCCCCTGCGAGAGCAAGAAAGTCCTCTTCAACATCAGGATACCACTGTGGGCCGGCACTGTAACTTCTTAACTTCAGAATATCCTGTGAGCATCTCCAGTGCAACTGCGTACTCTTAGACAACATTATTATAGCATTTGCTGCACTGGTTTTCATCATGTAGACTTTATGTACTGTACTCCTCACACTGGAGGGAGAAGGAAACAATAATACAGTTGGAGAGTACAGAGTCAGGAGTTTCCCGTTATCCACAGCGATGAGATTCAAAGCACAGTAGTTGACTGGCATTCTCTTCAGAATGAATAAAGGCCCACAGTTCTATAACTTGTCAGGCTGCTAACACCTTTATTTTTGCCTGGACTTTGCAGCATCTTAGCTCTGTGTAGGTATCTGTAAAGGAAGCTCAGAAGCTAGGCTGCCCCACTGACTAGGGCTGTGAAACACACAGTCAGTCCAAGGAGATGTCTAGAGATCTTTGGGTTTCCCTCACTTGCTTGGCCAGGAGTCAGGGTCATTTGTGCTCTTTGATTATTGTTTTTTCTGGTTGAGAATTTGATTATTGTTTTTTCTGGTTGAGAATTCTTTGAGAAACACATCACCTTTCCCATTTTGTTTTGTTTTGTTGCTTTTTGAGACAGGTTTTCTCTTTGTAGCCCTGGCTGTCCTGGACAGACCAGGCTGGCCTCGAACTCACAGTGATCCACCTGCCTCTGCCTCCTGAGTGCTGGGATTAAAGGCATGCGCCACCACACCCGGCACTGGCTCTGTTTCTTTCTTTTTTTTTTTTTTTTTTTGGTTTTTCGAGACAGGGTTTCTCTGTGTAGCCTTGGCCATCCTGGACTCACTTTGTAGACCAGGCTGGCCTCGAACTCACAGTGATCCGCCTGCCTCTGCCTCCCGAGTGCTGGGATTAAAGGCGTGCGCCACCACGCCCGGCTCTACTGGCTCTGTTTCTTAACGATTAAACTTTATTATAGAACCCAACTAGCTTACACAAAAGGGAAAAAAGGTTAAAGGGAAACAAGAGTGAACCTTCTGGTATCCATTCCACGGGACAGGTCCCTAGGTGTCTCTGGCCTGTGTGCTGGTCCAGCCTGTTCGCTGATCTTCTTCCTGGTCCACCTGCGCTCAAGCCTGGTGCAAGGGGCGGTCTCCCTCTCCCATTGAGGGTGGATTAGAAACACAATAGTCCAGATGGAGTCTCCAGGTCTGCTTCCTGAATTCCAGGCCCAGGATGGCTCCACCCAGTCTATCTCAAGGTTAATCTCAGGGAGTGTCCATGGTGTGTCCAAGGGCAAAGCCCGCCAAGACTGCTTTCCCCTGTGACAAAGCTTACAATCCTTCCCACACTAGACCGTGTACATGTCAAAGGGAACTGAGATTCCTGCATCTGCCCTTTTTTGCTTCTTGGTTGTCGATGCCACGTGACCAGCTGCTCTTGCTGCTTTTGTGTTCCTACCACGATGGGCTGCGTTCTTGAACCATGGCCTGGAACGAGCCCTTTCCTTCTTCCCTTGCCTTTGTCCGAGTACTTATCACAGCAGCAGGAAGAGAAACAATGACAACAGTGAGGCTGTGGACCATCTTAGAAAGAAGCAGATTGGGTAATAGCTACCGTACTTCGGCCCAGCTTGCTGAGAACTTAGCTGTTTGGTCTGTTTTCCATGTCCCTTCTGGCATAGGGAAGTTCTGCATACGATGGCTTTCAGGTCGCTCCCAGAAGAGCCAGCCACGTAGGAACTGTAGTTTAATGTGGCTTGAACTTGTCCTCTATCTCCTTTCAAGACCCCAGGAATCGGTGTATTCTAAAAACAGTCCTAAAAATTTGGCAGCACTTGAGAAGCTTTAGAAACAGAAGAACATTGATGCTGAGATCTCACCTCAGGGAAGTGGATTTAAGTGAGGTAGCATGTGGCCTGAGCCTAGAAGTTAATCTTTTAACTCTCCAGTGAGTAGAGTTCAGCCCAAGCCACTGTTTCCAAGTGTTTCCCATTTTCTTCCTGGTATATAGGTGGTCAATTCCTGGTCATGCCCGAGCAGAGCTGAGTTCTCCAAAGTTGGTGACACCATTTTGGCTGTATTCACACAGACGGCCTCTGCCATACAGATGTGTCCTGTCATGTGACAGCCTGTGTTTGTGTTTGTCTGTACTTGTGTGGGGGTGTGGTCTTTAAACCTGTTACAAAGATTTAATGGTAGTAAAGGGAAGTTGAAGATTACCCATTACCTTAGCAAGCTGTTGAGTGTCTTGTGCTGATCAGAAATTTGTAAAAAGCCAAGTATAGTATTATGGTGCACTCGTAACTATTAAGAGACTGACACAAGCCTACCAGGCAGTAGCCGTCGCTGGGCCTGCTGTACTTCTGTGCCATGAACCACAGTGAATGCAGACTTCCCCTGACGTGATGAACAGTAACGTAACTTTGTGGTTATTCTCCTAGCACAGTGAAGCAGCAAGCCAAATTGAGCTTCTAAATACATTTTGACATGTGGGCCTTATCCCTAAAGAAAAGAAGCTATTGTTACTTGGGCTGAGTTTCAAAATTCTGCAGAAATGCACACGGCAGCTAATTGCTGCGTTACAAAAGGTGCTCCATGTATTTTTATTAAAGAGAACACAGTGCTAAGTTTAATTGGTCCTTTGGGCAGAATTTGGAATTTCTTTTCAGTGTGGCTGCTGCATCTAATGTGAGCTATTGTTTGACATGTGTCGGGGCAGCCCTAAAGGCCAGCGAGCCACAAGCCCACCATAAGGGCTTCTGGTTGATGCTAGAAGGACCGAAAACCCTCTTCACTGTATCAGCAAAACATGACATCAACATCACCAAGACAAACAAACCAACAAGCAAACAAAGCTAGCCATTGAATGGGAGGTCTAGAAGTAGCAAGCTTGAGTCAAGTCAAGGTCCTTTAACTAATGATATGAGAGTGATTGACATTTATGAGCAGATGTGGTTTGAGAAAGTATGGAAGGCTAATCCACTCAGGATGCTTTTAATTTAGAAAAAGATAAACTGAAAGTATACATGTAAAAACATCTCAGTTGACCCTGTTTCGTACCTTAACAAGGATTAATGTAAATGTACTTTTAAGATTTGGGAGAGATGGCTCAGCGGTTAAGAACACTGACTGCTCTTCTAAAGGGCCATGGTTCAATTCCCAGCACTCACATGGCAGCTCACAACTGACTGTAATTCCAAGGTCTGACACTCTCACACAGACATACATGAAAAACAAAAACAAAAACAAAACCAACACCAACAACAAAATATTTGGGATCTGAGGGGCTGGAGAGATGGCTTAGATATTAAGAGCACTATCTGCTCTTTCAAGAGGTCCTGAGTTCAAGTTCCAGCAACTCCCCATAGTGGCTCACAACCATCTATAATGAGATCTGATGCCCTCTTCTGGCATGCAGGTGTAAATGCAGATAAAGCACTACTATAAATAAAGTAAATAAATCTTTTATAAAAAGAGAGACTTGGGCTCTGTTGTGAGAGTACTGCTCAGAGAAAGAAGATTCTTAGGGCAAAATACCTTGGGATTGCAGAAAGCAGAAGTAGAGGTCCACTGTCTGCCTGAAGAAAGGCAACATAGTTAGGAACCAGTATTAAAGGGCAGGTTCTGCTTAAGAGATCGGTCGGTTGACCTATAGGTGCCCATGAGGGTCAATAAAGTGTGTCAAGCCTACTTCTCAGTAGGAAGACCTGAGACAACACAGCACAGGAAGAGACGTTTGGTGCTATTTCAGTAGTGCTGTTTCCAGAGAACCCTGGGTTTTCCTCATTAGCATCAGCTCAGCCCTTCTGTCAGCTTATGTGACACCTTGTACTTTCCAACTCCACAGGGCCATGAGCTGGGGTGACCTGTGCACAGACTTGATGTTTACCAAGTTGGCACACTCACTTGTGCCATCAGTGCACAGTAGATACTATCAGCTGTGCATCGGAGAGAGGATGTTCATTGAGGACAGTGTTGTACCTTTCCTCCTCTCTCATTTAAACCAGGGCAATGGTGGTAGCACACTTACCTCGTTGAGTAGCAGTTTCCACGCATTATAGAAAGCTGGATCTAGAATGCAGTTTGCTTTTCCGGAGCAAACAGTTACTGTTCTCAACAGACATAGGAAGGAAGAGAGCTAGAAAATTTAAAAACAATGGAATTAAAGAGTTGGTCAGCCCCCTACCTCCCACCCACATTAGATTTCTTCTGCAGTTATTTCTGTATGATGGTCTGAAAGAGATGTTCCCCCTAAGTCTTGGACATTTGAAGACTTGATCCCCAGTTGGTAGCTGTTTGGGAAGAACTAGGGGTGAGCCCATGTTAGGAAGGTGTGTTACTGGGAGTGTGCTTAAGGTTTCAAAAGCTGCCTCCTCTTTAGAGATGAAGATGTGAGCGCTGAGCTGTTTCTGTCACCATGCCTTTGCTCTGCCTCCATGGCCTCTAACCTTCTGAAATCATAAGCCCAACTCTAAGTAAGGTACTTTGTCCCAGCAATTGAAAGGTAATTAAGGCCGGGCGTGGTGGCCCACACCTTTAATCCCAGCACTTGGGAGGCAGAGGCAGGCGGATCGCTGTGAGTTCGAGGCCAGCCTGATCTACAAAGTGAGTCCAGGATGGCCAAGGCTACACAGAGAAACCCTGTCTCAAAAAACCAAAAAAAAAAAAAAAAGAAAGGTAATTAATACAGTCAGTTATCCTAACATACACGGGCTGCACAACTTTTGATAGAACCTCTAATTTGGTAACCAAACAAGCCAGTGGTACCCGCAACAGTACAGCCGACGTCACAGCTGACATTACCTCCTCTCTGCAGCTGTGGAAACATCTGTTCAGCAGGTGTTTATTGTGTTGGCTCGGCAGTAGGGAAGCCACTGGGGCAGAGCACCACGCCTGCTATACAGTTTCCAAATAAGTCCAGCAAGCTCTGTTAATGTGTGCAGTCGTGGTAAAGGGGCTTGTGGATTTTATGATAGGGAGACATCCCTTTGCCTGGGTTGGGACTGGGGTGGTCAGTGTGCATCCCCGGGAAAGTAAGAGCTAAACATGAAAGGATCCAGTGGGGAGAGAAGCAGATGGGTGGATGAAGTACTTAAGGGGCATGTTCAAATGTGGCTGAGGCAGCAAGGAGGCTGGTGGTAAAAGAACCAACAGTTTAAAGGGCTTTGGCCAGCACTAGGGAGGCAGAGGCAGGTGCAGGCGGATCTCTGAGTTGGAGGTCAACCTGGTATACAAAGTGAATGTCAGAATAGTCAAGAAAGGAGGGAAGGACAGAGGGGCAGGGAAGGGAAAGAAAGAAAGGAAGGGAAGAAGAGAGAAAGAGAGACAGAGACTGTTCTGTTCTGCCTGGGGCAGGTCAGCGAAGGAGAAGGGACCAAACTGTACAGCGCCTCATGGGCCATGGCTGAGCTTTGGGCCTTTATCCTGAAAGCATGAAAATTCACTGAAGAGGCAAAGCTAGGGAGGAAGTTACACGTGCAGCTTAATGGTTTTAAAGAATCCTGTGGCTACAGATGGCACAGTAAGAGTGGGGCCGTGTTTAGCTGTCAGTACAACCTAGAATCATCCGGAAAAAGAATCTTGATGAAGAATTATCTAGACCAGATTGACCCGTGGGCATGTCTGTAGGGGGTGTCTTGATTGCTCCCCTTGATGGGAAAGGCCCATCATGAATATGTACAGCTCTGTTTGTTTCCTGGCTTGGACACTGAGCTGTAGGTGAGTGAAGAAAATGACTTGAGCAGAAGCAGGCAGCAGCAGCATGGCGCTCTGTTCCTCTCTGCCCGTGACTCTGTGCTGTGACTGGCTGCTACCCCAAAGGATGCATGGGAGCTGGGAATTGTAAGCTAAATAAACCCAGAGGCTTGCTTTGGTTTTGGTTTCTGTCAGGGTATTTTTTTTTTGTTGTTGTTGTTTGTTTGTTTTTGTTTTTGTTTTTGAGACAGGGTTTCTCTGTGTAGCCTTGGCCATCCTGGACTCACTTTGTAGACCAGGCTGGCCTCGAACTCACAGCGATCCGCCTGCCTCTGCCTCCCGAGTGCTGGGATTAAAGGCTTGTGCCACCACGCCCTGCTCTTCTGTTAGGGTATTTTATGACAGCAAAAGAAACGAAAGCCAACAGACCAGGATAAAGTGTGGATTCAGACAGGCCAGGTGGAAATTACTCGGTGCACACTGGCCATGTCAGAGAGCTGGACAGAAGACAGAGCGGTGACTGAGGAGAACGGAAGCGTCCGAGGTGTGCTGACAAGGTGCAGTGGCCATCCTGGCGTAGCTGCAGTACTGCTGGTGAAGGTTCAGTGGCCATCCTGGCGTAGCTGCAGCGCTGCTGGTTAAGGCGCAGTGGCCAGCCTGGCGTAGCTGCAACGCTGTTGGTTAAGGTGCAGTGGCCAGCCTGGCATAGCTGCAGTGCTGCTGGTTGAAATGCCTGTCTCTAAGGCACCTTGGGATTTCACCTGCCTGCCCCAGCCATCTTATCTCCACTTCTGAATTGTTTGAGTTAATGCTAGACAGACACAGCCCCAAACAAAGTGTGTGCTCAGAGAGAGTCTACCTCATGAATAAAAATCACACTCTCCTGTGATTTTTTATTCATGGAACAATTGTACCTAGAGACAACTCAATAGGAAAACTATTAATAACTGGTGATAATATCATCTCACTGCTTCAACATAAATGTTTTTCATTTTCGGAAGTTCTAAGTTCAGTTACTTGCAATATTTCTGCTTACATAGATGCAAATATCTTCGGCTCCTTATGGCTTATTATAGGAATGGCTATTTTCTTGGAATTATTTTGGCAAATTTGCATACGTAATCCACTGGAATTTATTCATTTCAAATGGCTCTGAGAGTGATTTTCACTCTTTCTCTTCCCTGAGTAATGAGTTCTGTTTAATGACCTGGCATTTCCCCGTCTGTAAACTGTTGAGTGCAGTTACCTGCCTCAGCAGGCCTTGGTTCCGAGGGAGTGCATAATACCTCTTTTCATTTCTAAATTCCCGACTCTCCTTCATGTGGCACTCCCCTTCGCATCTCTCCTCTCCATCTCCGGGTCTCTATGGAGGCTGCAGTGATGGAAACGGAAGCTGGGGTGGGGACGGTGGGGGCGGGTCCCTGACACAGCGGCGGTCCTCACTCCGCAGTTTCCTCTGTGCTAGGACTTCAAGTGCAGTTATCACTCATTTAAGCCTCAGATAAAATGCGCTTTGTTACAGTGACATTTCTTTCTCTAGGACAAGGCAAAACGGCCTATCAGTCTGATGTGGATTTTATGGCAGTCAGCAGATTTATTTGCGTGGGAAGTCTTTATAGTGGTTGGTTACTTTTTTTTTTTTTTTTTTTAAGTTCCCATTTGGATCAAGAGGGATTTTATTTCTTAACTAGGATTATTTCTTTATCGGATATTAATTTGGAAGTATTTTTCTCTATATGTAAAAGTCATGGAGATGCTACATGCTTAATTTTTTTTCTTTTTTAACTAGATTATCCCCATATCAGGTATTTCATAAAGCCAGGATAAATGTATTTAAGAGAAAATATCCATCTTATAAGTAATGGTTTCTCCAAATATAATGAGGTCCATTTAAATGAATACCTGAAATAAAAATAATCCCCACGACAGTTCTAATGCACTTTGCATCAGGCCCATTGGGTTCCTTTAAACCCTATTTTGTAAATGCCTGATTAATAAATAATCCTGTTAAATGAATAAAGCCCGGTGTGCCAAATGGAGACATACAAAGCAATCATGATCAGACTTGTTATGGCCGAATCATAGATGAATAAATCTACTGTGCAATTAATCTATGGCTGAATTATGATGAAATCCCTGTGAACATTAAATCTGTTAGAAGAATGATTTATCATCTTTCAAACAACTGCATTCTAGGAGCCTAACAAAAATACCATTATCTGAATCTCATCACAGCACAGAGAGATAGCTATCTGTTCATTTACTTAGGGAGAACTGTCCTTCTGTGTAGTCAGACCTAAATGTTTATTGCCACTGATGTAAGGCACAGCCCAAGTGATGTGTGCTACAGATGTCCAGATGCCAATCAGATAGCGTTCAGGTCTGTATCTATTTCGTCTACCTCCATCTGAGCCGTCTATTTTCTTAGATTGTTGTGAATAATTCTTTTTAGAAAAGTTGGGAAGCAAACCACAAAGATACATTCTCTGCCATTTTGAGGACAATCTGTGGTTTCCCACTTCAGTTTTGAACACACAGCCCGAGTGCATTGAGACCATGCTTTGCCGCCACTGAGGACCAGTAGGAAACCACCCTGCTGCAGATTTTGGTTTTTAGTCTTGTGTTTTCATGTTGTACTTTTAGACAGGTATGTATTTATTGATTCAAAAATATGTCTCCGAAGCCAAGCGTGGTGGCACACGCCTTTAATCCCAGCACCAGAGAAGGCAGAGGCAGGTGGATTGCAGTGAGCTGGAGGCCAGCCTGGGCTATAAAGTGATTCCAGAACAGTCAAGGCTACACAGAGAAGCTCTATGTTGAAAAAAAGAAAAAAATCTCTCCCAGAAACTTTGTGTTTTAAGCTGCGTGTTGGGTCATGAACGCCTAGATCAGGGCATGGTGAGGCTAAACAGAGGCTTTAGATCAAACGACAAAGCCTTGAGTAGTGCTTCCCCCCCCCCCCCCCCTGTTTTGAGAGAACTAGAACTGATACGTTAAAACCAGTCCTTTTCTCTTTAAACCGATGTTAGGGGATTTAAAATATATATATATATATATATTCTTTTGTTTGTTTGTTTGTTTTTTTCGAGACAGGGTTTCTCTGTGTAGCTTTGGCCATCCTGGACTCACTTTGTAGACCAGGCTGGCCTCGAACTCACAGCGATCCGCCTGCCTCTGTCTCCCGAGTGCTGGGATTAAAGGCGTGCACCACCACGCCCGGCTGGGGATTTAAAATATAAGATCATAATAAAAAGGTAGATGTACATAGGGGTTAGAAACTGTGGTATTCAACTGAAGACTTTATTTTGTTAGTTCCTTTCTAGATATTAGAAGAAATCATTTATAGTGGTAATAAGAAGGATACATAGGCATTTCCTCAAACACACACATGTACCACACACATTTTGAATTTGAATTCAAGTTTCAGTATATGTTCAAGTATAAACTGTGCTGATGAACCTAAAACATCATTTTAGCTTAAGTCTAGGCTGTTCTTTTCACTCTGAGTAGCTGGGCATGATAAGCGTGTGTGTGTGTGTGTGTGTGTGTGTGTGTGTGTGTATGTGTGTTCTGTGTGCTCTGTATGTGTACTACATACTGTCTGGCTTCTAATACTGACTTCTAACACATGAGCACTTTACATATCTGTATGTACAGTGAACCTTTGTATTTGCGTACGATTCATGGCCAATAGTGTGCATCTATCCATGTTCTAAGGAATTCTTTGGTTTGGGGTTTGGAGTATAAACAGAAGGAAAGACAAGTTGTGAACTCTAGGTCTCCTGATTTAGGGTAACAAATGAAACACTTGTTTAGAACATTATTCTAACACACCACTGGCCACTTAAAATCTTTTTTCTGGGAGCTGGAGAGATGGGTTAGCAGTTAAGAACACTTGTGCTTGAAGGACCCAAGTTCAGTTTCTAGCACCCATGGGATGGCTTACCACTCCAGTTCTAGAAGACACGATGCCCTCTCTGGCTTCTGCAGGCAACAGACACACATGTGGTGCACAGACACACATGCAAGCAATACATATGTGCATAAAAGAAAAAAAATCTCTTTTAAAAATAAAAAAAAAATTTTTTTCCCCTGAGCACTGGGGAGATAGTTTAGCCAGTAACAAAAGTCCATGTGATGCAAGCCTGAGGATCTGAGGTAGATCCTCAGACAAGTGTAGTGGCTCTTATCTCTTATCCTGGTGGTGGGAGGGCTAATGGGGCTGCCTGCCAGCTTCGCCTAATCACTGAGTTCCAGGCCAATAAAAGACTCTGTCCCCAAAACTAGGGTGGATGGCTTCTGAGGAATGACATCCAAGATTGACCTTTGACCGTCACATCCACGTGTACTCATATGCACGTGACAAATGGTATGACTGATGCAAAGTTTATTTTTCTATTGGCTATTTGTTTGCACAGATAAAATGCCTTAAGTAGGCCGTCTTTTACTATCTTTAATAATAACCTCAATCAGCCGGGCGTGGTGGTGCACACCTTTAATCCCAGCACTCGGGAGGCAGAGGCAGGCGGATCGCTGTGAGTTCGAGGCCAGCCTGGTCTACAAAGTGAGTCCAGGATGGCCAAGGCTACACAGAGAAACCCTGTCTCGAAAAACAAAAACAAAACAAAACAAAACAAAAATAATAGCTTCAATCATTTATCCATATGGTATATATCCAAAGAAGATGAAATCGATATGGAGTGTGTACTCTCATGTTCATTGTAGAACTGTTCACACTTGCCAAGCATGGCAACAGCTTAAGCAATTCACACATGAAAAAGAACAGCATCCTGTCACTCAAGACAGC
The DNA here is from genome assembly GCF_903995435.1 of Acomys russatus. Classification (NCBI taxonomy): domain Eukaryota; kingdom Metazoa; phylum Chordata; class Mammalia; order Rodentia; family Muridae; genus Acomys; species Acomys russatus. Next base: position 8,572,116 of record NC_067137.1, on the reverse strand, counting down.
AAGGACAGAATGGAAGAATGTTATGCTCAGTAAAATGAATCAGGTACAGAAAAAATTGACACTCCCCCATGTTGGTAATGTGGAATATTTTGAAAAGTTCATCTACTAGAAGTGGGGAGTAGAATGGTAGTTACTAGAGGCTGAGAGGAGGCCAGGGAGAGATGGGAGAAGGTTGATCGATCGGTATAAAGTTCAGGTTTAGAGTAAGAGTTTCCAGGGCTGTTTAACGGTAGGGTAGTAGGTTGTAACAACTGTGTGCTGTTTACTTCAAAAATTAGGAGAAAGGATTTTTAATGTTTTTATTGTGAAGAAATAAATGTTTGAGGACTTAGATATTTAACTGATTTTAAAGATTATATGATGTGGTGGGCATGGTGACACACTCCTTTAATCTCAGAGGCAGGGCCAGGCAGCTCTCTGTTAGTTCAAGGTCAGCCTGGTCTACAAAACAAGTCCAGGACAGCCAAGGCTACACAGAGAAACCCTGTCTTGAAAAAATAAAAATAAAAAACCAAAAAGAGAAAAAGAAAAAAAATTATATGATGTGTATGTATACCAAAATATTACATGGTACTTCATTAATATGTATATTTTATGCTTTCATGTATCTATTAAGTAAATTTTATTAAGACTCCTTACAGTGCAGTACAGTATAGTATAAAAAAGGAAATAGAGATAGGAGGAAGGAGGATGGAAGCAGAAGGATCCAGGATCTGAGGAAGACAGAGGTTTTGAGACATAACTTGAGTATATTTCAGTAGTTACATGTGCAGCTATCTAGTAAAAGTAAGTTGTAGGGGCTATTTTAAATGATGGAGAAAGAACATTTGTTGTCATCAGAATAGAAAGCTTGAGGCTAGACAGGTCGCTCAGCGGCTGAGTGCTTATATTCTTACAGAGAACCAGGAGTTTGGTCCCCACCACGCAATGGGCATCTAGCTCACGCCCTCTTGTAACTCCAGCTTCCGGGATTTGGTGCCCTCCTCTGGCCTCCGCCCACACTATCACACACGTGCTCATATAGACATGTGCGCGTGCGCGTGCGCACGCGCACCCACACACACACGTAAATTAGGATGCTTGTTGGATCACATGAGAGACCAGCATAAATTTGATCACCAGTCAAAGTCAATGTGACTTCTTTGACATACCTTGGAAGCAATTAGCAGCCATGGTGAAGACAGTGTGGCTGATGAGATTATTCAATCCTCAAGGGTAGGATTCGAGAAAGGGGACTCAAAAAATACTCATAAATGCACTACTGAGACTAAGGGTTGCTTACACTCTGCTCCCAAATAGCTCCTTTACAGTTTTTAAAATGTGCCCTGAGAGTCACCCACACAGAAATGGCCTTACAGCGTCAGTGCTGTCAACGCTGATCAAAACCAGTGCACAGAGGGCCCGCCACTCGGCTTCTGTGGAGGTGACGTGACCCACATTCACTGCTAAACTTCATCTCAAGGAGTCTGGTTTACAAACATGTGCTTTCCCGGGCCATTTCCACCTCGTGTGTGCTACTCAAGTCTGCAATACTTTGATCAGCAGTGACTCTGGGGGCGGAGGGGGGGTGTTGGGGGGCCACCTTGGCACTGGATGTCCTGGGCAAATGCCTTGGATTCCCAGATGCTTTTGAAACACAGATGAGCTATAATGACAAAAGTAATGACACTTTTGCAATGTCTTCATTTTTATTATATCTTGATATAAATTCAGCAATATGAATAATGCTTGAAGGTAAATTAGCATCGTGAAGAAAGGATATACCATAATATAAAGTAATTTAACATTTATAATGCAAGAGACCATTTATTAAAGAAAATACCATTATGTAATAATGAGGCTCATAATTTCTTATGGAAATAATACTGTATTAATTTGATGTATTCATACTAACAGTGAACATGATATTTAAAATTTGGCTGTCACATAATTATGCTGCTACTTTGTGAAATGTTATACTGTCACCTACAAAAAAAACCCTTCTTTGAGTGAAGATCCGTGATCTTTAGCTTTAGATGGCAGGTTGTAATGTGCTACTGAGGTATTTTTAAGTGAAGAGGTGGGGGGAAAAAAAAGAACTCTAGGCTGAGTCATGAGCTGAGAATTCTCTCTTCCTGATCTGCCAGGGCAAGGCTCTCTAAGATTACACTGGCCTTCAGATGAGAACGCAAAGACAGCCCTAGTTCCATAAATCAGAAGAGTCCTTGGCCTGGGATATTAGGCCTGGAAGGAAAAGGTGAACTGACAGGCATGAGCTTTGGAGTTCTTGCTTAGACAACGAACTGTTCAAAGGCAGAGCAAGGGCTAAAAGTTGTAAAGATTTAACTCTGAACCAGGCTGGTGGTGGCACACGCCTTTAATCCCAGCACTTGGGAGGCAGAGGCGGAGACTGGCGGATCTCTGTGAGTTCGAGGCCAGCCTGGTCTACAAAGCGAGTCCAGGACAGGCAATGCTACACACACAGAGAAACCCTGTCTCGAAAACCAAAAACCCAAAAGATTTAAGTTTGTTCTGCTCAGCAAACAGCAGTGTTAGGGAAGTGAGCTACACAGATGTGAGCGACGTGGACTTCTTAGTTCCTTAGCCCTTTAGTTTTCCGTAGTGCTATAAGAAGTATGTTTTGTTGGTGGTGCATGCCTTTAATCCCAGCACTATCTTGAAAACCAAAAAGAGAGAGAGAAAAAAAAAAAAAGTGAAAAGGTTAGGGGCACCCCCGCTGCATGATAGAGCACTTGCCTGGCTTTACAAGGCCCTGGCTTTACTGCAAAGGAGGGGGAAAAGTGAGTCGACTTTACCATATGTTGGAATAAATAACAGCTCCAAGTTTACTAACGGAGAGAAACGAAGCCAGAATGTACAGATACATTGTTGACTGGCGTTTGCCAACATTTCAGAAGTGAGGAGAATTGATAGCGGGTAAGACGGAAAAGCAGACATATTTCTTGCCACAATATTTTCCAGCTGTCACTGGCAGTGTGTTTTCTTAAACTGATATCCACTGCTATTTATCCACTTACAATTTCTGGTCAGATTAGGGTGGAAGGTTGTGGTACCTACGTATATCAAATAGTATAATAATGTTCTATTCTTTTTGGAACAAATTTGTTACGTGAGATGTCAGATGAGTCATTTTGCTCATGTCAGATGTTTGAAAGTAATGGAGCGATGGCAACGTGGATGCCCCGTAATTCATGCGCTGGTGTAATGGAGCAAACGGAACGCAGAGCTCTTGTGCAGGTCCAATTTCAGCACCGAACGCTTACCTGTCAGTCAGCAAAATTGTCCCTGAATAAAAATGAGCCCCATCTGAGAGACAGAGTATTTTAATATACATCACATTCTTTCACTCTACTGCGAGGGAGACTCTGCATGGAAAGAGAGAGAATGCTGCTGAAAAAGACATTTAACAGCAACCCCCGAGCGTGCTCAAAAGCTTGCTTGCACTGATGCCCACAAAAGGCTTTTGATTTGCTCTTTCTTCCCCAAGCTATTGACAAACTTCGGCAGTGCTGCCTTCCCCATCCGCTGTACCTCTTATCGCTGTGAAAGAGTGACGATTCACCCCCAGACAGTGAGAGAACTGTCCACTTGGGATGTGGAGACCAAGTTTTGGACAGGAAACTTTGTTCCTGTCTGGTTGCAGCTGAAGGACATTGTTGATAGAGATGACAATTAAAAATGGGTGTCACACAAAAGCCAGAAGTGCTCTTCTAGGAGTGATTGCCATGGCCTCTAAGTGACTGCCATTCTTTGGAAAAAACCTTTCCTTTTGACCAGGCTCCCACCTACTGAATCGCTTCTATATAAGCAAGCATCTGATAGAAATGAGGTGTCTTTCTTCCCCTCCTTTTGACCAATTCCTTGTGGATTTTTAAAAAGCAAATGGGGAAGTTAAGAATTGGTATGCCTCAGCGCCCACGCATCTCGGTTTCTTGTACCCACCTCTAAGAGTCCTGGTTTGTTCTACCTTTGAAAATGTCTGTTTTCCATTTCTGTGTTTCAAGACTCAAAGTGCTTACAGGAACCCAAGAAGCTATTGAAAACCAGTAATGACTAGTTCTTCCAAATGCTAATGATTGAGAATGAACTAGCAATCAGAGCTCAAAAATAAAATAAAACAAAACCAAGTGTGCCGTATTAGAAGCGAAATAATTAAATCAAGCCAAGGTGCCCTATACTTACAGCTGCACTAATGCTTAAAAAATTATGAGTATGTAGAAAATTTACATAAATCCTCTTTAAATGATGTATGTGGGGAGAAAAGAAAGAAAGAAAAACCATGGTCACAGGACTGAATTTATTTTAATCCCCTGGTTCAAGTGGCCCTAGAAATAATCATACTTGTATCAATCTATATTGCATGACTTTTTGTAAGATGTGAAAATAGTGTTTTTCACTAAATTGCCACTTATTATTGTTCAGTTAGGGCCACTAACATAGAAAAATTTCTCAGCTACAGTGTCAAAAGAATAGGGACAATTTGATGTTTTCTTTTGATGCTGTTTGTTGATACCTAGACCACTGTAGCTTGATTGCCTAACATTAAACCTATAATAACAGCGCAATCATAGCTGTATCATCATGCACGTTGTCACAATAGAAACAACATTTACACGGCCTCAGAATGGTAATTATCAAACTTTTTGTCATGAAGCGCTTATTTGCCAGCATTGATCTGCCCCGGTCAGTTGTTAGCTCTCCTCATCTGAGATGTATTGATTGTATAATCAGTAGATAGAGGCTGTGGGCAGATGAAATTCAGTGTTGTTGGGCAGATTATTGGCTGCTTGCCTGTTGACCTGGACCCTGCTGGTTATACCTTGGACGCTGGTGGGACTATTACTCATTTCAGTGACCCTGCTTTACGGCAGAACACTTCGTATTATTGTAAAAGATAAATGCCATCCTGCTTGCTACGGTTGTGGCTGCCCACACAAATGTCAGAAGACAGCCAGCCTGCAGGCCACATTGTAAGCACGTCGCAGAAGAAATCCGAAGGAACTGCTTCCAAATACCTCCCCTTTCTAGATTTGTCTTCCATATGGGTTTAATGACGGAAACCTTTGTTTGCATCTCTCCGAGGTTTCCTACGTATAACTCTGTATTGTGTGCTAAGTCAGGGTCGTGACAATATATCCGGTCATGCCGCGGGATGCAGATTAAGCTAGGCATTCAGACTAAGATCATGGTGACTTACTGGCAAGGCTAAGAGTTACATCTGTGCCCTCTGTCTATGGATTTAGTTTATCTTCTATTGTTTTGCCTTATTGAATTATCTAGCTAAGCCATTAAATATAACTGGCTAAAAGACGATTTGAGTTATTAAATGTAGCATTCCGAAGGTCACGGTCTAGTACAAACAAAATAATTTTATATAGAGAGCATTGCAAATTTTATTTACAGCTTGAATTGCATTTTATATAAAGGCATGTGTGGGTTTTATTCCATTAGCCCGGTTCTGTCTTCCAGGGGTTGTCTTTTCGCACACGTAGGGCTACTCTACTCAGTGTAAATTTCTGTGGCCTGAGCTGGCATTGCATGTTGTACCAAGACCAGGCTCTTTGCACACCCCGTGGGAGCATGGGATCAGTAGCCTATTTTTGAGATTTGAGTCACCCCACCAATACAATTTTGAAGCCTCACATTGTTTGTAATAGCTAGTCACCCTTTTCACTGAAAAGAAAAGGGCATACCTCACCAACGGAGCAGTGCCATGAAACTCTTAATGTTTTGAAAGTGATCATTTGACTTTCCAAAAAGCAATAAAGATGAAGGGACATTTACACATTTCTAAATGCACTTGGTTGTGCCTGGGAAACGGGCTCATTCTTCCTGCCAACCCCTTGCCCATTGTTTCATAAAGGTCAGTGGTCACCTGCGTATTGTATTTTAAAGGCACATTCGCAGCAAGCAGCCTTATAAGCAAGTCTAGAGGCGCTGCATTCCTCTTTGAGCTTAAATTCTGCAGCTATTGAATTATGATTGGGCAATGACTTATGTTTTATTCCTTAAAAAGCATTTTATATTCTTTTTTTAAAAAAGCAAACGTCTGAATTTGGATCCTAAATAGTGCAGAAGAAGATGGGCGAAGCGTGTGAAAGTGGCGTACAGAGCTGGCTGGGCACTGGCATAGCTTTAGTGCCTCTTCTCTGTGAGCACCAGAGAAAATGGCTCTTTGAGTTCTCCTTTAACACACTGGTAACACACCGGACAGATAACTATAAAATCCTCCTGGTTTCTTGAATTTCAAATTGTTTAAAAAAAAATTATGGGAGACTTGTTGTTTCGAAGTGAGTTCTTGCAATAGGCTCTGGCAGACTAGACCAAACCAAAATGAAGTCACTTATGCTAAATGTGACCTAGTCAAACTGAAGCTTTAAGAACACAAATAGATCCACTGACTAGATTTTCTTTATAGATAAGAGAGTCCAGATATCTGAGACAACGTAATAATGAAGTATTCCCTGCTTTAACTTAAAAAAGAAATAGAAGAAACCAAATGTTAACAGTCAAAGGGTTGGGGCGATTCCTTCTTCTTCTTCTTCTTCTTCTTCTTCTTCTTCTTCTTCTTCTTCTTCTTCCTTCTTCTCTTTCTTCTTTTCTCTTCTTCTTCTTCTCTTCTTCTTCGTTTCTTCTTTCTTCTTCTCTTCTTCTTCCTCTTCTTCTCTTCTTCCTTCTTCTCTTCTTCTTCTTCCTTCCTTCCTTCCTTCCTTCTTCCTCCTCCTCCTTTCTTTCCTTTCTCCTCTTCCACCACCACCACCTCTTTGTTCCCTTGCCTTGTTTCCACCTTTAAAAATCCACTGCTCTGGGGCTGGTGAGGTGGCACTTGCTGCTCTCGCAGAGGACCTGGCTTCAGTTCCCAGCACTCGTGTGGTAGCTCACAACTGTCTGAAAAGTAACTCCAGTTCCAGAGTCTCTCTGCTGGTACCAGATGCACACATGGTACACATACACACATGTAGGCAAAACACTTATACACATAAAATAAAAACAAATCAAAAGCCACTGTTCTGCTATTGCCCAGCATGAGAGCTCATTGTTTTGTAGGCTGGAAGTTGCCCTGGCATACAGATCACATATAAATGCCAATTGAATCTGTGCTTAAATTCATAAGATTGTCTTTGACAAAGGCTTCCAAAACAATTCCAAATTAGTTTGCACACTCCTTTCATTTATCTTATTGCTGCCGAAATACTATCAGTAGCTGTAAAAGAGTGTGGCTATCTGTTTTAGAAGTTATAACTGTTCTGGTATCTTCTCCCTAAATTAACACAAAGGCAATTCTCATGTAGTCATTTATATGTGTGCTGACTTTAGTGTCCTGTTGGCTTTTTGTGTCTGACCTACTTTAGTGTTTTCTGCATTGCTCAATATTATTCTTTGTGTATAAAAGGAACTTAAATATTCCTTACAATGGGCTGACCATTCATTTAACAGTTTTTTTTTTTTTTTTTTTTTTTTAAAGAGAAGTATGCCTTTGTTCCCATGTTTCTCAAGTTAAGCTGGCTGAATTGGCTGCTTTGAGAGGTGATCAGTCAAAGAGACCAAATCCCACATTCCCATCTGATTCCTCAGACTCTTCTTCAGCCTTGGCTGGGGCTGCAGCAACAGGAGCAGCAGTGGTGGCTGCAGCCACAGGGGCAGCAACCACAGATGCAGAGGGATCATCCAGAAAGGCCTTGATCTTCTCAGCAAGAGGGAAGGTGTAGTCAGTCTCCACAGACAAAGCCAGGACCTTCTTGTACCCATTGATGATAGAGTGTGGCACTGAGGCAGCAGTTGGGTAACCAATCTGCAGACAGACGCTGGCAACATGTCGGACACCCTCTAGGAGGTGAGGGTGCAGAGTCTGCTCAGTGATGTCAAGCACTTCAGGGCTATAAATGCTGCCATTGTCAAACACCTGCTGGATGATCAGCCCAAAGGAGAAGGGCGAGATGCTCAGGATGTTCAGCCATGTGGCCTCGATGGCTCCTACTTTGTCTCCAGTTCTTATCACCTGCACATCACTCAGAATTTCAGTGGTGCCTCCGGAGATTCTAGTGGTGATGCCCAAAGCCTGGAAGAGCGAGGTCTTCTCAGGCCCCAGACCCGTGTTCTGGGCTGGCACAAGGACCCCACATGGGGCGATGGTTCGAGCACGGGCAGCAGCCGACATCTCATTAGCCAGCAGCATGTCCCTAATCTCGGTGAGGTCCTTCTTGATGAACACAAAGCCCACACTCCCCTGGATGTGAGGCAGCAGCTTCTCCAGAGTGGGGTTGTTTTCCAGGTGGCCCCTAATAGCCTTGTGCATCATAGTGTTCTTGCCAGGTGGCCCCTGGTGGCCTTGCTCATCATGGTGTTCTTGCCCCTCAGCACCATGGCCTTCCCTCGCAGGGACATGCACATCTGCTGCATCTGCTTGGAGCCCGCATTGTCTGCTCCCACAATGAAGCATTTTGGGTAATTATCCAAAAGTTGGATGATCTTAAGAAGTGGCCGGACCTCCAGGTCGCCCTGTCTTCCCTGGGCATCATGGTGATGAGTTAGGGATTGCCACGCAGGGTTCAAAGACGATGTCACTCTAATGAGGACGCCTGGAGAGAACCGTTCAACAGATTTGAGTGCTGACTGTACGTGGCGCCAGCTGGTAAGCATCCCATGCGGGCCTGCTCTCAAGCAGGTATTATGTGACCAATTGCATTCATTTAGTGCAGTTTTCATTATAATGATGTAGGTTTAAATGACATCTGAGGCTTTTCCAATAAGAAATCAGGTCTGAGGTAGGGATGTAGTCCAGTGGTAGAGCACCTGCTCTGCATGCATTAGTTCCTGGGTTTGATTCCCAGCACAGACACCAATGCATTCGTACATGCACATGCATGCCCACATGCACATACATGCACACAGGAGAAGAAGAACTATTTTATGCTTCTTCAAGACAAAAATCTTCGAAAATCAGTTTGTCGGACTGAATTTATGATCTCTAAAAGAAAATGCATACATTATAGGTACACATTCCAGGGAGTTTAGGCAAATATATAATATATAACCTTCCACACAGTAGGGCAGAGTTAAGTTTATATGAATATATAAGCATCTACATAAATTCTGTGTTCATACTCATCATCACCTCAACCAAGATAACTATATATCACTGAAGAAAGGCTCCTTCGTTCTCTTTCCTGGATACGACCCTGAGCTTTTCCAGGCTTTTCGGTTTGCCTTGCGTCAAGTTCCAGACAAGTGAAATCATGCAGCATTCACTCTCTGTGTCCACTTCTGTAGCCCAGGCTGCTGTTGCTGAGCTTCCTCGTGCTGTGCGTGTACCGGCGGCATTTTCGTCATTGCTGCTGACACGTTCTCCTCGTTCTTTCTTTCTTTCCTTATTTATTTTCTTTTTTCCTATTTTTTTGAGACAGGGTTTCTCTGTGTAGCCTTGGCTGTCCTGGACTCACTTTGTAGACCAGGATGGCCCTGAACTCACAGTGATCCACCTGCCTCTGTCTCCCGAGGGCTGGGATTACAGATGTGCGCCACCACGCCCAGCTGCCTCACATTCTCTTTTAGGGACAGACCATGAGTTTTTGTATTCCTCTCCTCAGCCTGTTGTCAGTACAGTTAGGTGAAAGCAGTGTCGTGTCCTTCTTTTGGCTGTGGAAATGCACCATCCTGTCAGGGATATTGCCTTACACTGACCACATTTGGGGGCCTACATTAAAATAATTTAATACTCAAGTCAAAGTCTGTTTGAAAGACATGCCCTACCTGTAGAAACTACTTAAATACCCTCTAAGTTGTCAGTAAAAAAAAAAAAAAAAAAAAAAAATACAGACACTAGGATTGTTATTATGACCCTATGTTGTGGAATAGTTAGGAAATACAACAACGACATGTTGGATTCAAAGTCAAGGAGAAACGTCTTTGTCTGTTGCATATGGAACATAGTGTTCCATTCTGTGCACTAACGGTGAGCAAGGCAGAATCCCTTCCCTGGAGGTGCTGTGGCTTAAAGTGAGACATCCAGCCTCTGCTTGAAAGGATAAGAAGTGATGAAAAGGCCTGGGGACTAAGCCGAGCAGTGTTAGTGTCCAGCCTTCTACAGGGAGCAAATCTTACCTCCTGTAAGCTAGCCAGGTTAATTTTGATACTTTTAAAGATTCTGCACTAGATGAAATCATTGAACAATCAATTAGTCACCACATAGGAGGGCACGCAGCACTGGGTACTCACTGTCTTGGCTTTGCAAAGAGCAAATTGTACCAGATCGATTTAATTTCCTTTTCAAGAGATTGACAGTTTATACCGACATTTAGGAAGCAGGATATGTAATTTATCTGAACTTCAGAAAAGATTTTTTTTTTTCCCTCAGCCACTCACGACATTTTAGCACGAGCTCAAATGATCTGGTGCTGTCCATGCTATTCTGCAGCAAGGGGCCCACTTCACCAGCCCATCTCATTTTTAAAGCGTTTTAAATGGCTCTTGTTTTGTTAATGTAAGTCGTAACTCTGCAATTTCTATCTATGTCTTGGATAAGTGAAAACCACTCATGGGGAGCTGGACAGATCTCCATAAAGTGCTCACGATGCAAGCATGAGGACCTGAGTTCAGATCCTTAGCACCCAAGTAAAGGCCACCCATGGTCGTGCTGTGGGATGGAGACAGGCAGGTCCCTGCAGGCCAGCCAGGGGAGCTGAACTAATGAGCTCGTCTCAAAAGACAACCTGGAGAGTGATTGGGGAGGACACCTGATGTTGGCCTCTGACTTCCATGTGCATGCTTCCATATGTGCATGACCACCCATAAGCATAGACTCACATCAGCAAGTACATACACCGCACACACACATACACACAGAAAGGAAACTCATGTGCCGTGTCACAAAAGAAAGCCTTGCTACAAATGCTTTGGGAGACTGTTCAGTTGTTACACTGAATGAGCTTTCAACTATGGAAATAAGCCATTATATACTTTCTAAAGGGCAAGTGACCCAGTCAAAATAATGTGCTGAGGTTATCATAAACAGTACTCAAGTATATAATGACTCATGAGACTCAATTGTTATTTTATAAATACCTAAGCCATATATCTAGGCTCTTCCCTGCCTAGCTCATAACTTAACTAACCCATCTATACTAACTTACATTCTGCCTGTGGCCGCTAACCTGCAGGGCTCAGGCAGTAAGGCATCCATTCTCTTCCCATCCTTGGCACTGAATCTCAAGTGCCTGGCTCTACCCCAGAATGCCTTCTGCAAGCCAGAAGACCCACCTATCTCCTGCCTCAGCCATAGACAGAGGTTGTTTTAATTGACAGGCGTTGCATCCATACAATCCACAAGAGATTCCTTCTACAGGTGTCATGTAGTCTCATTTGTCACTTGTTGGTCTTAATGCCTATGCTACTGAGGTCCTATTCAGAAAGTCCTTTTCTGTGCCTACAGATTCAGGTGTGGTCATGATTTTCTCCCATACCGGGTTCTGATTGTCAGGTCTTGTGCTGACCTCTTTGATCTGTTTGGAGTTAATCTTGTGCAGGGTGAGAAACAAAGCTCAAAGCTCTTGCTTCATTCTTCACATGCAACCATCCAGTTTGGCCAACATTATTTGTTGAAGATCCTATCTTAACTCCAGTGTGTGTTTCTGGCCTCCTCGAAAACCAAGTGGCTATACATACGTGAACTTACAGCTAAGTAAGTCCTCAGTTTTATTCCATTTTTTACTGTGTCTGTTTTTGTGCCAGTACCATGTTGGTTTGTTGGTTTGTTTGTTTTTAGCTCTGTAGTGTAACTTAAAATTAGCGATGGTGATAGCTTCAGCAGCTCTTTTATCATTCAGAATTTTTTAGGCTATCCTGGATCTTTGTATTTCCATATGAAATTAAATTTTGCTTTTCAGTTTCTGTGAAGAATTGCTTTAGAATGTTGATGGGGATTGCATTAATCTGTAAATTGCTTTTGGTCATGTTCACAATATGAATCCTCCCAGTCTATAAGCATGGAAGGTCTTAGGTTTATTTTAAGATTTTTTTCTAGGTGTTTGTGAATGAAATTGTTTCCCTTATTTCTTTCTTGGTATGTTCATCATTTGTATATGAGAAGGCTACTGATTTTTGAGTGTTTATTTTGGATCCTTCTGCTTTTCTTAATGTATTTATCAGCTTTAGGAGTTTTCTGGAAGACTCTATAGGGTGTTTTATGTGTAGAATCATCTTCAGATGAGGATACTTTGACTTCTTCCTTTTGTATTTGCATCTTTCTCTCCTTCATTTGTCTTATTGCCCTAGCTAAGAAGTGATTTATGTATGTATGTTGAACCATTCCTGCATCTCTAAGATGAAGCCAATTCCTGCATCTCTAAGATGAAGCCAATTCCTGCATCTCTAAGATGAAGCCAACTTGATTGTGGTGGATGATCTTTTTTATGTCTCCTTGAATTTGGTTACATAAGTATCTTTTTTTTTTTTTTTTTTTTGGTTTTTCGAGACAGGGTTTCTCTGTGTAGCCTTGGCCATCCTGGACTCACTTTGTAGACCAGGCTGGCCTCGAACTCACAGCGATCCGCCTGCCTCTTGCTTCCCGAGTGCTGGGATTAAAGGCATGCGCCACCGCGCCTGGCTTATACGTAACTTTTTATAGCTAGATCTAGGATATATTCTGAACAGTTTTATTTTGTAGATGATACGAGGTATAGCTCAAGAGTCTTGTTTTACGTATTGACTTCTAATCATTCCGGCATCCTTTGTTGAAAAAGCCATTCTTTCTCCACTGAATTCTCACTGAACCTGTGTTGAAAACCCAGTGTGTGTTGGGATTTTGGGTTCAGTTCTCTTAGTTTATTTGTCTACTTTGCCCTGAGACATTACTCTTGCTTATGGTGGCATTCAAGCAAAACTTAAAATTGGGTTGTCCTAATTCTACAGCTTTGATTTTTATTTTCAAAGCTATCTTGGCTATGATAACTCTTTTGTGTTCTGTCTGACTTTCAGAATTAGCTTATCAGTTTCTCCCCGACTGCCAGGATTCTGATGAGGATCGCGTTGAATCATGAGGTCAGCTTGGGAAGACTTTCTGTCTGAACAATTCTAAATCCTCTAGAACTGGAGATGACATCAATTCTCTATTCTCTTTACTCCTAAACTTGTGTGACAAGTATTTTGCAACAATATTTTTACAAGATCTTACATAGCTCTTGTTTAATGGCCAGAAATTTTATGCTAGTATAAATTTTATTTTCAGTAGTGTGTTTCTAGTATTTAGAAATATGACTGGCTTTTATATGCTCGACTGTTATCCTGAAACCTTAGCTAAACTTACTTATTTTCCTGTAGTGTGGTTTTTTTCTTTGTTTAAATCTTGTGACATTTCTCACATAGACCATGACTTCATGTGCTAATAATGACAACTTCCTTTCCCATTTTGATGCCATTAATAGCTTCTTCTCCCGTACTACAGATGGCTAACACCTCTAGCAGAATGTCTAGTAGAAGTGACAACTAAGACTGGATGTGGTGATGCACGCCTTTCATCTCAGCATTTGGGAGGCAAAGGCAGGCAGATCTCTGGCCTACAGAGAGAGTCCCAGAAGAACTATACAGAGAAACCCTGTCTCAAAAAAACCTCAGAAAACAAACAAATAAACAAAACCAACAACAACCACTAAAGAAGTGACAACTGAATCTAGCTATGACTAACAATGATCTGCACTTTTCTCATAGTTTTCCATGGAGCTCCTGTCAATCTAATGTTGTCTTCATGAAGCTGGGTAAAGTTTCTTCCTGTTTAGTTTTCTGCAAAAGTCTGACAAGAATTGATTTATTTTTCCTTCACTGGTAGAGGTTACCAGTAAGCCTGCTTGGCCCATAATTTATTTTTTATACAGAAGTTTTTAGTCACAAAGTGTTTTTCTTTATTTTACAAATATTGGGAGATTTGGTTTATCTTTTGCTCTTTTTCAGCAAGCTTTGATATTTGTGTCTTCCATGTATATAAGTCATCTGAGTTGTAAATTTATTAACATAAAGTTACATATTTCCCTTAACTAAGATAGATGTTTAAATATCTGTAGAGTCTGTAGTGATGACTCTTTTTTTTTTCCCTGATCACCCTGGCTAGATATTATTATTTTTATTTATTCTTTCAAGCAATCAGCTTTTGGTTTATTGTTTTTTAAATTTCCATTATAATTTTTATTTCTTTTGTAATCTTTAGTTTTGTTTCTTCTGTTTGTTTTGATTTTTTTCCCTTGGTTTCTTTTTAGTGAAGCGTATATTCTACTGGGGAAGGAAGTGGGCAGGGTCTTATTACATTGTCAAAGCCATGAGCCCACACAGTCTTTTGCTTCCGTCTCCCAAGTATTCTGGTTATCAAGTGTCCACTGCCTCCCTGGCTCTTGCTGTTGTTAGTAGAATTTAATGCCATGGATTTATTTTAGACCTTTATCTAAAAGCATCCTATATATTTGTATATGTTGTACTTTAATATATTTTCATTTCATAATTTGAGTTTCATTTTTGTTTCTTTGATCCATGGGATATTCTGAAAAGTGTAGTCTCTTAAGTATTTGTTGAGTTTTATAAATATCTTTCTGCTATTAATTTTCAATTTATTTACTTTGTAGTCAAGGAACATATTTTGTGTGTCTTCTATCTTTTCTTTTTAAAATTATTTTATTTTATACATATACATTTATATTATTACACATATATACAATAGATTACCTATGGCAAGAAGAACCATGACACAATCAGGAATTATATAAATGTTACATTCTCTTAGAGTTTTGGCTAATTGTATTTGACAGCCTCGAAGAAGACATCTTTCCTATCTTGGTGCATCTTAATTTCTGAATGTAAATCAATCTCCATCACATATTGTCATTATCAACTTAGATCACCTATCCAGACCTAAAAACATCTTAACCCCTAAACAATTAAGCTTCACTGTAAAACTAAGCTACCTGGCCTTTGTCTTAGATCTTTTCAACAGTGTTGAGACTTGTTTTATGTTCCAGAGTAAGGTCCAGGATGGTAAGGCTTCTATAGTCAGTTCAAAAGGATGTGTGTATTCAGCTCTGGTTGTGTGTTGTATTTGATAAATATCAGTTAAAATTGGATGGTAGTGGTGTTTAGCCTCTGTATTTGCAATAGTTTAGATATTATTTAATGTGTTCCCCCCCCCAACTTTCATTGTTAGAAGATTGGTCCCAGTGTAGTAATAATAATAGGTGGTGGTACCTTTAAGAGATTAGTGAGGTGAGAGGTCCTTAGGGCTTTGGGGGTCTTCCTGCAGCAAGAATTAGCTTACTTCTCCTGGGATTCCAGGTAAGGTGGTGTCAGTCTTGCAGCCTGGCTCGTAACATGGTGTCTCACTCTCTCCTGTTCTACTGCCGGCACAGTGCTGTCTGGCATGGGGTCCTCACCAGATCTGAGCTTACACTGGCACCAAGCCCTTGACTCTAATCCTTGCTTGTTGCTTCATTTATAGGTCCTCAGCCTAGGATTTGATACAGTAGCACCAAACATAGAAACACAGCGTCCTTACTGATTTCTATCTACTTGTTACATTAATTATAAGCCCAAATCTCTGACTATAATTGTATTTATTATAATAGATACTGCCTTTTAGTTTCGTAGAGTAGATGTGTTACTTAGACTCAGCTTGATCCTTTTAGAAGCCGCTTTTAAATTTGTTTAGTGGAGCCAGGGAAGTGTTTGTACAGAGCTAATTGTATTTTTCAAACTCCTGACAGAATCTTCTGTATATTCAGCTTAATACTCACTGGACCGTGAAGATCTTGCTACACACCTAGCAGAAACAAACTGTTCCTAGTTCCGTGTCCACCCCGCATACAGTCCAACAGGAGTCTGTTGTAATATGCTCCCCATCTGATTCTGTGGTCCAGTCAAACTTTAGGACCACATTTGGTAAAATATGATCTCTCAAAGTTCAATCCAGTCATTAGCAGCCAGGGCCACAACACTTCTCAAGAACCAATGAAGTCATTGTCAGCCGGTGAGGCTTGGTATTACCTGTGCTCACATCATCACATACCTGGGTAACTGAGCTGTGGAACTCCCACTCCAGAACATCCCCCACCAAACACTCTGGCAGGAAGCCACTGATCATATTGTTACGTGCCTGTGTGTGCACACCCGAGTGTCAGAGTACACATGTATATTTGGGCTTGTGTGCTGTAGCCAGAAGTTGCTTTCAGATTCCTTCTTCAGTTGTGTTATCCATCCATCTCTCTCTCTCTCTCTCTCTCTCTCTCTCTCTCTCTCTCTCTCTCTCTCTCTCAGACAGATATCACTGTGTTGTACTGACTGGTCTGGAACTTAAGTAGGACCAGATTGGATTTGAACTCACAGAGCTTTACCTGCCTGTAGTTCACAAGTGCTAGAGGTTGTGTTTGTTTGTTTGTTTGTTTGTTGAATTATCAAAAAGTTTAATGAATCTCAAAATGTTTATAGGACAATAACACTAAATGGTGGTTCCTTTTCATTAATGGACTTACATTTGTCAAAAATCTTCAGTAAGAATTCACTCTTCTATGATACAAATCTTATTTTAACAAACTCACTTCTTTTTAAAATTAAAATTTTTAAATGCATCTATTTTAGTTGTTATTTAGTTGAGAGCTCTAATATTTTAATTTAGCAAGTGTGTAAACAACAGGGCAACTGTATTCTAAGTTTGAAGCTATTTTTTTTATGCCTTTAAATTTTTTTCTTTTTTATATGCATTTATATTATTACACATATATACAATAAACTACCCATAGCAAGAAGAACCATGAAACAATCAGGAATTATATAAATGTTACATTCATAGCATTTTGGCTATTTATATTTAGCAAACTTGAAGAAAACATCTTTTCTATCTTGGTGCATCTAAAATTCTGAATGTAAATCAATATCTAGCATATCACATCTTTATCAACTTAAAACATCTCTCTAGACCCAAGAACATCTCCTGCATCACGCACCGGGCTCTTTTTGACACAGTGCCTTGCACTGAAGCTGTATCTCTTCTATTTGGCTATGCCAGCTGGCCAATAAGCTGCAAGGACCCTCCCACCTCTATTCCCTACCAGTGCTGAGGTTACAGACAGGTACACTTGTACATGGCTTTTTACAGGAGTGCTGGGGACCTGAGCCCATGATAAACACTTTACCAGCTGACCAAATGGTTCCAAGATTCTAGGGTCTACATGGTAATTAGAATTATGCATGTTGAGTGTATTCTATTTTTATAGCCAATAAAAAATTGAACATTTACCTGCCACAAAACGAAACTTTTTAAAAAATCATATTTTTATAAGGAACATGTGTCTGTTAGCCATCAGATCTTATCTGGTAAAGATTAGAATGATTAAAATTCTATTCAATAATTAAGCAATATCCTATATCAGTTTCTTTTCTGGTGCTGTAATAAAACACCATCACCAAGACCACACACACACACAGACACACACACACACACACACACACACACACACACGTGTACATAAAAGACTTATGGTTCTAGAGGGATAGAATCTACGGTCATCACGGCTGGAAGGCATGGCTGCAGGCAGGCTTGTGAACCAGAGCAGGAAACAGAGAGCAGAGAGCACACACTGGAAGTGGGCAACCCCCATGAACTGGGACCGAGGGATACTCATCTCATCAAATCCCACATGGCTTCCTGAAAATGACTGTCGAGAGTGTGGTACGAGGGCGCCTGTGTTTGGGGCTGTCAGTGCGACAGTCCCCTGAGCACACAGTGACTGACTGGTTGATTTGTCTGCGATGCTGTGATGAGCTGTGGCAGGACTGTTCATAAAGGTTCAATTCCCCACAGACTGGCTAAGTATGCAGCTAAGTTCTGCTCTTAGGAAAGTGGTACTAATCTGTGAGAAGTGGAGCTCTCTTAACTACCGCATATGTCTATTTTGGTTAGCTGGGATGGAATAATTTTAAGTCTGTTATCTAATTATTTGCAGTGTTTCTATGATCAGTAGCTCACTAGCTAGCGAGAGCACCACCTTACCTAGAAAGAATGTCACTTTCTGGGCTCTTTGTAGATTGTAATTTACATTCTAATAAAAATGAAAATGTAATAATAGATCATAGGTGGTGAGTAAGTGTAGTGATGGTGGGGGATCCGTGTAGCTCTGATGCTCTCCGCTCTTGTTGTTAAGGGGCCATGAACCGCTTTGATATTTGATGCTACTGTCTATGGATTTTTTTTTTCAAAATAATGTTTCCAATATATTAAATTTAAATGCAGTAGTGCCAAAAATTGCACTGAAATTATAGAAATATCTTTAAAATGTCCCGGGGAGATGGCTCAGTCAATGAAGTGCTTTCTGAGTAGGCATTGGGACTTGAGTTAGAGGCCAGAAGTGATATAAAAGCTGGGCGTGGCAGCACATGCCTGCCATCGCAGTGCAGACGGCAGAGGTATGAGGTCTGTGCTGCCCCCGGGCCAGCCAGCCCCTGCAAGGAGATGAGTTTCTGTGAAAGACTGTCTCAAAAACTAAAGTAGGGTGGTATTCAAGAAGACTGCCAACATCAGCCTCTGCCCCACACACATGTGCTCACACCAATGCACACACTCACACACATGCACACACATACATAGGAACATACATGTTAAACTATATATGTTTAAAATACAGTTGTGATATTATAGATGATTCCTTAGTAACATAATAAAAGTAAGGGGTCTAATAAGTTCTGGTAACTATTATAAGCTACTAAATCTGTTTTGACCTTTACAATAAAGTTTTAATCAAAAATAATAATAAAGGTAGCTTATGGACTCCGTTTCTGTTCATTTTTAATGAGAACTTAGTTCTGAATCACAAAAGAATAAACAAGGCAAAAATAAACTTTGGAAGCATCTGAGAGGAGAAAATGAAAGTCCAGCTTCCTTGTGTAGCTTGGCAGAAGGCTTTGCTAAGCATTTGTGGAATGCATCCTTGTCTGCTGAGCTCCCACTGCTCTGTCAAGGAGCCACTAAGGAAGAGGATGAGCATGGCTGCGTGATCCTGCGGCACTCTGAACTCACAAAACCTATTTCCGCTCTTGACAGCAGCAACCACAGCTGAAACAGCAATGTAAGGGGACAGTCACCCACCATGATGAAATGCCGGTTCACAGGGGGCTAGTCGGCCGCAGGTTTGGATGTTCACATCGGGTCTCCTTTGGGTCTTATCTTAGAAGCTTGTCAACTGCCGTGGGTGGTGAAGAGACCCAAGAAAATGAAGGGAAGGAACAAAGTCAGATTTTTAAAACACAAGGTTCAAAAGCGCTACCGCCATCACAGGTGCTCAGCACATATGCCAGGCCTCGTATCTTCCAGTTGCTAACTGGAGTGCATGATTAGATTGAGTAATTGCACATGTCGATAAAAAGCCATAATTA
This sequence comes from Acomys russatus, assembly GCF_903995435.1. Lineage (NCBI taxonomy): Eukaryota > Metazoa > Chordata > Mammalia > Rodentia > Muridae > Acomys > Acomys russatus. The sequence goes on along the minus strand of NC_067137.1, from coordinate 8,552,721 downwards.
CCCAAGAAAAAATGTATGCATTTTATCTGTGTAGGGCTCCGCCATTTAGTATGTCTTTTAAATTTTGATCAATTATAAATCTATTAGCATCTTGGAGACTGAAACACGGTATTCTCTGGGGATCTTCACACATGTGACTTCTCCATCCGTGTTTACTAAAAGTCAGGCTTAGTCCTTGGAGTAGAGTGGGGAAATACTTTCACCGTTCTAGGGGGGGATCACTAAAGTGGGCGCTTCAGGACTTTGTTAGAAAGTCCGCTGCTATCTGTTTCTCGGAGACTGTGACAGTAGCCCACAGCGTATTTACACATGGAAAGCAGCACTTCATAATGACTGGCAGCTTTCAAAAGTAGATTACGTCTGCCCTTGTGTGAAGGGCTTTATACCTCTGTAGTGAGCAGGATATTCGCTCCTGACCATCAGGCAGGTCTCAGGAGCCAATCTCTCTCAGTGTGTTATAGCCACCGCGGTCACCACAGCCAATCCTTCCAACGCATGAGCTGGAAAGGGTAGCTACATCAATAGCATATTCTTTTAGAGCCCATTTCACCCATGCCCTATTATTATTTCGTTTAATAGGGCCATTATCTTCTGTGAAGATGAAAAGTAATTTGTCAGAATCATTTTTTTTTAATTTGAAGATTAATCTATGTAAATTTTTTAAAATAAAAGAAACCATAGGGCTTTAAAAATTATTATTATTTCAAGCAGACTCATTAAGAATCCAAAAATGGGAATCTGGGACTTAAGTTTCACATGCCTTTTAGGAATTGCTCTCCAGTTTGGGTTGTGAAATTGTGCAGTGGCCAGGCATGGGTTGGGCTGCCAGAGGCCCGAGGAAGACTTTGTGCTGACGCCAACCAGGCCAATAAGAACGTCTCATCACTCCCCTTGCTCTTTGATTTGAGAAGCTAGGAAGAATTTATCCTGAGATGGGGTTGCAGATTCTCTTTTTAAACATTTGGCACTTTATTAACTAGTGGCTTTAAATGTTTTATTTTGCAGTTTGTGAAATAGTCACGTTCTCACTTTAACCTGTTTTTCTTCACGATAAACTCACGGTGGTTGAGGAATTTTCTTAGAAAGCCTGGCATTGCTTCCATACTGTGAAATCTACACTTATTGCCAGATTAAAATGTCAAAAGCTATTGATCCTTTTAAACTCACAGTTTAAAACTGCTCACCAGTCCCAGCTGTACCAATCACCATCATGAGACTGAGTTTTTCACAGAAATTTCCTTTCTCTAAATGTTTGATCTTTTGTGTTTAGAAATTTCGACTTGAATATGTTTTGCTCCTTGTTGTTCAATAACATATCACACACACACACACACACACACACACACATGCACGCACACACACACGCGCACACACACACGCACACACACATGCACACACGCACACACACACACATGCACAGGCACACACACATGCACAGGCACACACACATGCACACACATGCACAGGCACACACACACACATGCACAGGCACACACACACAGGCACACACACGCACACACACACGCACATACACGCACACACACGCACACACATGCACAGGCACACACACACGCACACACATGCACAGGCACACACACATGCACAGGCACACACACACACATGCACACACATGCACAGGCACACACACGCACACACATGCACAGGCACACACACACATGCACAGGCACACACACATGCACACACACGCACAGGCACACACACACGCACACACATGTGCAGGCACACACACATGCACATACACACATGCACACACACGCACATGCACAGGCACACACACGCACAGGGGGACAATCAGCAGGTGTGATTCAATAGAAGTAGTATTTCTATTTTGGGGGAGCATCAAAGTTATTCTTAAATTTTTTTTAGAAGATTTTATGGTGATTTTGGAAATTTTTCTAATAAGTGAGAATGGAAAAGAACCTGTTTGGTAACACGATTTTGAATAGACACAGGGATTCCCATAAGGTTTGGCTAATGAGTTAGCTGATGCAAATGAGCGTTGTGTAGTGCGACAGTCCTCTGGTACTCTCTTTTCTGCTTCCAGGTCTCAGGATTTTGTCATGTCTCAAATTCAAGTTTGAGTAGTAAATGATACAATTTTAGCATGTATTATAATAGTGATAAAGACAGTTGGGGGATTTTACTATCCTTTGTTAGCCTTCCGTTACCATAAACATCTCAAGGCCTGTGTCTCCCCTGATTTCCACATAGACTTATAAATTGAACGTGTTTCATGGCTAGAGCTTGTGCTGTTGTTCTTTCTTCTCCTAAGTATAATTGTTAGCTCTCCAGGAGGTTTTATGATAGAGTTGTTAACTTTCATTTTCTATTTTTTTTTTTTTCCGAGACAGGGTTTCTCTGTGTAGCCTTGGCTATCCTGGACTCACTTTGTAGACCAGGCTGGTCTCGAACTCACAGCGATCCGCCTGCCTCTGCCTCCCGAGTGCTGAGATTAAAGGCGTGCGCCACCACGCCCGGCTCTTAACTTTCATTTTCTTATCCATCGTGGCTTTAGAGAAAACTGAACACATGCTCGTGGCTTACCCTACTGAACCCATCCGAAGGACCATTTCTTTCCTGTCATCTCAGCCTGAGTGTTGTATTGCTTGGGTCCCAGTGTGAGTTCCTCGGCCACAGACAGACTCAGCTGAGTGCTGGGGAAACACAATTCCAAGGGCCTCGGCCCTTTCTCACCTTCTTGTCCCTCTCCCAAGAAAACTGTGGCAATAATTCTACCCTCTGCCATGCTCCCTTTTCTCTTTCTACAATTTTTCCCTTCTTAATTATTTGTAGGATAAGGAGACAAAAACACCCGAAAAGGAAGAAACCATCATTAAAAGAGAATTCCACTGAGGTGAAACTCCAGATTAGGGAATGGCTACCGTATTCTATAAGAGCTCTTGTCTTTACAGATGACTTCTGCACTGTTCACGTTACTGATCTTAGCCCAGCTCCATTGGTGCTGCTTCAGAAAAGTGTGTTGTGGCCTTTTCAACGTGTTGCATTTTGTCCCGAATATACTTGGTGGCAGTGCATCTTTTTTTTTTGTTGTTGTAGGTTTTATTTTGGGAAAATGTTCAGGTTATTTGCAACTGATTTTGGTGATTTCTGTGGATAAAATTATGCCAAGTAACATACCTTAATATACATACTGTATTTTTCAGACCATAAGATGCACTCCCCCCCCCCCCGAAAAAAAAAGTATGGGGTATGTGTGGAATTAGTGTGCCTTATGGTCCGATTGCTGTTTTTCTTGTTTTACTGCTCTAAAACCTGGGTGCATCTTATGGTCAGCTATGTCTTAAGTACAAAAAGTATGGTATTCATCTACTCATAGGTGTAGTTATATATATGTGTATATGTCACACACACACACACACACACACACACACATATATTAACTGTGATTTGGGACTGGGGATGTAGCTCAGTGGTAGAGCACTTGCCTAGGATGGGAATAGCTCTGAGTTCAATCCTTGATTTCACACGCAGACACACACACACACACACACACACACACACACACACACACACACACACAGAGAGTCACTGAACACTGTAGTTTTCTTAAGTGTTTGGAGGAACAACATTTTAGTTTATTATTTTAGATTATTGACTCAAATTGAAGGCTTGGAGGTTATGTATTTCAGTACCCCAGAGAATTTAAGATACAAAAAGATGCAAGAACTCTCCTGCGTGCTTATGATCAGTGACTGAGAGTAAGGCAGGACGTCCTAAGAAACCCATTTCTTTTCTGTGCTCACACCTGCTTGTCCTGATCCCTAATGGTGGTTCTGATGGCAGCGTTCAGTCTTGTATGCATAGGCTCTTAAGAAATTGTTATGACATTTTCATATATAGCACTTCTTAAATTTTTGATTAGCTCCAAATGCTGTTAGTGATTTATGTTTATAGCCTATTTGTTTAAATCAGAAATACATTCAAACAAGTAAAAACCAGTGGACCTTTTGAGCTGCTTGGACAATTGAAGCTACACTCAATAGCTTGTAAAAATGCTGTCCAAAGCAAAGGACTGTGGGAGCACCAGGCATCCTCCTCTCAGTGGTTGCATCCTCCTCTCAGTGGTTGCATCCTCCTCTCAGTGCTTGCATCCTACTCTCAGTGGTTGCATCCTCCTCTCAGTGCTTGCATCCTCCTCTCAGTGCTTGCATCCTCCTCTCAGTGCTTGTGTCCTCCTCTCAGTGCTTGCATCCTCCTCTCAGTGCTTGCATCCTCCTCTCAGTGCTTGTGTCCTCCTCTCAGTGCTTGTGTCCTCCTCTCAGTGCTTGTGTCCTCCTCTCAGTGCTTGCATCCTCCTCTCAGTGGTTGCATCCTCCTCTCAGTGGTTGCATCCTCCTCTCAGTGCTTGCATCCTCCTCTCAGTGGTTGCATCCTCCTCTCAGTGGTTGCATCCTCCTCTCAGTGCTTGCATCCTCCTCTCAGTGCTTGCATCCTCCTCTCAGTGGTTTCATCCTCCTCTCAGTGCTTGCATCCTCCTCTCAGTGCTTGCATCCTCCTCTCAGTGGTTGCATCCTCCTCTCAGTGGTTGCATCCTCCTCTCAGTGCTTGCATCCTCCTCTCAGTGGTTGCGTCCTCCTCTCAGTGGTTGCATCCTCCTCTCAGTGCTTGCATCCTCCTCTCAGTGCTTGCATCCTCCTCTCAGTGCTTGCATCCTCCTCTCAGTGCTTGCATCCTCCTCTCAGTGGTTGCATCCTCCTCTCAGTGCTTGCATCCTCCTCTCAGTGCTTGCATCCTCCTCTCAGTGCTTGCGTCCTCCTCTCAGTGCTTGCGTCCTACTCTCAGTGGTTGCGTCCTCCTCTCAGTGGTTGCGTCCTCCTCTCAGTGGTTGCATCCTCCTCTCAGTGCTTGCATCCTCCTCTCAGTGCTTGCATCCTCCTCTCAGTGCTTGCATCCTCCTCTCAGTGCTTGCATCCTCCTCTCAGTGCTTGCATCCTCCTCTCAGTGCTTGCATCCTCCTCTCAGTGCTTGCATCCTCCTCTCAGTGCTTGCATCCTCCTCTCAGTGCTTGCATCCTCCTCTCAGTGCTTGCATCCTCCTCTCAGTGCTTGCATCCTCCTCTCAGTGGTTGCATCCTCCTCTCAGTGGTTGCATCCTCCTCTCAGTGCTTGCATCCTCCTCTCAGTGCTTGCATCCTCCTCTCAGTGCTTGCATCCTCCTCTCAGTGCTTGCATCCTACTCTCAGTGCTTGCATCCTACTCTCAAGTAAATTTCTTTTACAAAATCATCTGGTACCATTTTCCCAAAGCTGAACTTTAAAGATATTACTAAAATACACAAATGAAACCAGTTACTATCATAAATACCAGACCTAAAATATATATTCTATAAAGGATTCGGGAAAGAAAGCCACAGGTGAGCAAATTAAATAATAGTTAATCATTTGGAGAACCAGACTGGATGAAAAGGAAAGGGGTGGGTGTGGGGGTAGGTGTCTCAGAATTACAAGTGTCGTTTTCTATTTAAATGGCCCTGAAGATCTAACAGAGAGTAAAAGGTCTGCAGTTGGCTTTTGTTCAATATTAAGCTAGATGACGGAGTAACGGTATACACATGCCACTCCAGACACTGTACCAGCCTGAGACAGGCAGGCGGGGGTTCCATTTTAGCTGAGAGAATACCCAGGCTTCTGTTACTAAAGTGCCATTCTTTTATTTTTAAGATTTTTTTTTTTTTGTTTTTAATTCTGTGTATGTGTGTGTTTGTGCATATGTGTGTATGAGTGCAGATGCCCTCGGAGGCCGGGGATGTCAAGCCTCACTGTGAGCTGCCTGATCTGGGTGCTGGAGACCGTTCCGGGTCCCCTGCTAGAGCAGTGTGTACTGTTACCCACAGAGCCATCTCTCCAGCCCCTCTAAAGCACCATCCTTCAAATAGTAATAATGGATCTTCACTGTTGATTTTCAACTTTTTTTTATTAATTTATTCTTGTTACATCTCAATGTTTATCCCATCCCTTGAATCCTCTCATTCTTCCCTGCCCCCCCCCCATTTTCCCCCTATTCCCCTCCCCTATGACTGTTCCTGAGAGGGATTACCTCCCCCTGTATATGCTCATAGGGTATCAAGTCTCTTCTCGGTAACCTGCTGTCCTTCCTCTGAGTGCCACCAGTCTCCCCCTCCAGGGGACATGGTCAAATGTGAGGTACCAGAGTACGTGAGAAAGTCATACCCCACTCTCCACTCAACTGTGGAGAATGTTCTGACCGTTGGCTAGATCTGGGTAGGGGCTTAAAGTTTACCACCTGTATTGTCCTTGGCTGGTGCCTTAGTTTGAGCGGGACCCCTGGGGATTTTTCAACTTTCTTACACAGCAAAGTTTGGGCCCAGACCTAAGAAGTTACTGAGGCCTGTGCTCCGTCCTCTGAGAACACCAAGTACTCGTTGCAGAGTTGGAATGGTTTTATTAAAGTAGGATCAAAGTTTAAAATTTCTTTTTTTCCGTCATGACCCCTCAAGATGGCTCCAAGAGTCTGTTTGTAGGGAGTGACTTTCCCCTCCTTCCATCTCTTTATGAGCACCCTAAGTCTCCTCTCATGCTTGGCCCTGCCTCTGGAGACTGATTGTCAGTGGACTGGCTTGTGATGAACGATGCTCTGCAGTCTCTGCAGCACCGCTTGCTGAAGAACAGCTCTGTGGCCTCAACCATCACACCGGTGGTGGCTCCTTTATAATCGGAACAACGTTTTCCTGAGAGGGGAATTCATTCTCTGCACACAGGCTGCAAATTCCCATGGCAGGGCAGGCTCATCTGCGAACGAATATTTTTATTCTCATCTACCTCTTTGATTACATTCAGAATGTCCCAGCAATGCTGATGAGATCATTCTAAGTTGCAAGAACATTTTTTTTTTTGCTAGTGTTTCTATCATTTCCAATAACATATAAAGGTTTAACTCACAGTGGAAATGGCAGAGAATTCTCTTCCTTGTCTCATTGGGAAGCTGATTTAGGGAAGGAAGGTCTATATGTGAGTCTTCCCATTTTTTCAAAACAATTAGCAGCATCTATGTTTGTTTCTTAACTGAGCACTCAGTTGCTGGTGCATGTACATATTTGCATATACTGTGGGAACTATACATGAGCGTTAAAAGCCACCCATGATTTACATGACACACACAAAAAAACTGATCTATTTGAAATTTAACCAATAATGAATTAAAAGAATAGAAAATGTCATAAATTATTGACTACTTTTACTGAAGATAGCATTTTATGAGAATCAACACAGGTAAACATTTTACTGTCATGACTTATGTGAGGGAATGTGTGACTGATGCAATTAAATGTTGAACTGGCATTTAAAAGAATTCCCTATTTGTGCATATGCAATTATAATTTGAAAATATTCTGATTTTTTTTATAATTGTCAATTTTTCCAAGTGCATTTTCCAAATGAATTCTCAAAATGAGATTTCAAATTTGTATTATGAAATTTAAAAGCCAATAAAGTAATGAAAATGTGTGATGAAAACAAGATATTCAACCTACTTCAATAACCAAAGCATGATAAATCTGATTTTGTTTATGTCTCCATATATCCCCTTGTGTCCCACCATGGATTTATCAAAAAGTCAAATGCCGGATCTCATTTCATTACAATGCCTTTCATGATGTATGCCTTCATTCAGAAATTGTGCATGTATTTTCTTAATCCCATCTAATACACGAAGTTCATGTTTCTCTACCTTGTGGTTATATCACAGTGGTGTCACCCAGTGACAGAACCTTCCCCTCCTGCTGTGCTAGGGTGTCAGGAGCGCTGAAGACCACTGTCAGCACAGAGTTGTTTAAGTCCAGCTTAAGTAAAGCCATAGAGTGGCTAGTAGGCGCCCCAAAGGTGTTAGTTATCGAGAAAACAGAAACGTCCTGGAAACACTGACACACACACACACACACACACACACACACACACACACACACACACACACCAATAAAACAAGTCTACTTTATATACTTAAATTAGAGGTACCAATACTTTTCCTTCTAGAGAAATGAGTTTGTTCAGTCAGCGTTTACTGAGCATCTACTTGCTAGGACATTGTGCAAGCCTCTGAGGACAGGAGCAGGTAAACACTCCATTCCCAGAGAGCTTAGAGTTCATTTGAAAAGAAAGACATTAAAAATAGAGTAACTAGTTTAAAATGGAAGACAGTAGATAATTTAAGCATTCCGACTTGGGATGTTAAGGTCTTGGGGATGAAAAAGAGGTGGAAGTGAGAACCAAAAGATTTCTGAGAAGGTTTGGGGCTGCTCCTGTTGGGAAAGTGCTAATTTTATCAGGTACAATGAAATTGATAATTCCAAGCTTCTAAGTTTCCTCCATATTTGTGATTCACACTAGAAAATTACTCAAATTACTAAAATCTACAGTTCCAATGAACAAAAACTGTCAGTACAACCAAAATAATATAACTCTTTCAATTAAACTGACAAGCTACATTTGCAATGTATTTGCTAAAAATACATGAAAATGAAATATCTCAAAGTGAAAATAGGGTGTGGCTTGCTGGCTTCACTTGTGTTCTGTAACTTGTGCGAGCGAGGGTAGCAGGAGGCACTTAATAGCTCTGAGCGGGTTTATGTTGGATGGACCGATGCAAGCTATAGAGCCCCACCCTAGGAAATACCTTGATTGCCATAAGGAAAATTGAGACTGCTTTTGAGACTTTTCACATAGAAGAATAAAATAGAACTGAGGTTTCCCACCCCTTTAAGGACAAGGAAGGCAGTAGGCTCACAGCTGTCAACAGTAACCACTAAGCCCAGTAACCCATGCCAGTGGGAGGGGAACAGGAAAGTGGGTGCAGAAAGCCGAGCAGGGCAAGAGGGAGAGAGATTAGGGAGACTGATGGTCCCAGGATGTTATTTCAAACTGAACTTTCAGAAGATGAAGAGATGGCTCAGAGGTTAAGAACATGGGTTGCTCTTTCAGAGGACCCAGGTTCGAGTCCCAGCACCCATATGGCAGCTCACAACCACCTTTAACTCCACTTCTGGGGGACCTGATGCCCTCTTCCAGCTTCTCTGTGGGCAGCAGGCACACATGTGGTACACAGACATACGTGCTGGCAAACTGCCATACACATAAAACAAAATAAAAACTATAAAAAAGAAGTTCTTGAAGGCCCATCTGTGGTCAGGTGGAACACACAGAAAGAGTATATCTGGGCACAGAAAGATATATATCTGGGCACTTTAAGGAAAATACAGAGCATTTCTACTTTAATAGTAAAAAAAAAAAAAAAAAGAAAACAAAAAGAAAGAAAAAGTAGTTCTTTTTTTCAGCTCATTGAGCCTGGATAAATTCAAATAAATTGTGATGTGATGTTTCAAAAACATCATTTTTTAAAAACCCTGTACTTAGCATTTGTGACCTGGGGTTATTCTTTAAGCTTAACAGAAGCTGTCATTAAAATGATCAAAACCTCATGCTATTAGAAAAAAAAAAGCAAAGCTCATAGGAATAACTGTTCAGGAAACAGAATAAGCGTCACCCATGGCATCGCTGTCTTAAAGTAGAATAGCTGTAAGGCTGTGTTACAGATAGCTAAGGAATTTCTACTGTATCTTTGCTAAGTAACAAAAATCCACCCCTGACCTTTAGCTGTTAAAATTGCTATACGATTGACTAAATCGGTACTTAAATTTTTTGACTCATGTGCTGTGGGGTGTGGGGGAGGCTGTGCGAATGCATGCTCACCTGTGTGTAGGTGTGTGTACACATAGAGGCACAGGCCAGAGGGTGTGTCAAATGCCGTTCTCTTGCGGAAGCGAGAACTCAGTGACTCCAGATAGTCCAGCCAGCCATCTTGCCCTATGAACCCCATTGCTACCTGCTCTTCCCCACTGAGCCATCTCTCCACCTGCTGGGGTTACAGGTGCCTCTGTGCCCACCCACCTTTTTGATGGGGATTCTGGGGATCTGCACCCTGGCTCTCATGACGTGTGGTGAGCACGTTCTTCTCTGAGCCTTATCCCCAACCCCTGAGGATGTTGAAGACGGAAAAGGAGAGTTGACTCTGAGGACCTACAGCTTCCTCTTCACCGAGGAGCATCTGGTTGCCGTGCACCCGCCTCTCGCTTGCCTTTGGAAGTGCCGCACAGTATTTCCTAGCTCTCAGTACAGTAAGGCTCCTCTGTAGAAGAATGGCTCAAGCACAACACAGGCCAAGTGCCAATGAGAGGCACATTCTAGAGTTTAATGAATATATTAGAACATGCGTGCCAAAGTCATACACAGACTCAACAGCCCTGCACAAGCCTATTTAATTGATAACAAACAGGACTGCTTTTTTAAAAACACTAGCCCCTTCCCCTCTATTCGTGGCACTGAATTTTAAAGCCCGAATCAGGATTTTGTACATGACTAGAACTTCGCCAGTTTACTATGTCTGAAATCTGCATAAAAAATTCTCCCAGACACATACGTGGCAAATAGTTGTGATGGTGAAAAAGGAAAGATGGATGGATATAAGAATATTTAAAAATTCATTGTTCTGCTTTCACATTTACATGGCATTAATGATTTCTGTTTTTTAAGTTTTATTTGCTTTTATTTTTAAGTGTGTGAGTGTTTTGCCTGCAAGCTTGCCTGTGCACCACTTGCTGGCTTGGAGACCAGAAAATGGTGCTGGATTCCTTGGCTTGGAGTTAGAGCTCGTTGTGAGCTGCCATGTGGGTGTGGCGAATTGAAACCCAGATCCTCTGTCAGAGCATCTGGTGGGTGTAACCACTGAGCCACTTTTAATTACTTCTTTTGGGGAATCATGTAAGATTTCTGTCTTTGACATTATTATAGTAACATGAAAATATCGTTGACATGAAATTTTAACTCATGCAAATTTTAAAAAATCAGTTAGCATCAGAGTAACTACTGTTAGCAGCAGCCAGCTGGTCCATAACAACAGTGCAACAAGCACGGCTGGGTTTTAAATATCTCTCTAACGACTGGGTAGTAGTGCTCCTGGACACCGTCGCCTGTCGCCTGTGTTCTGGCTGTCCATGTCTGGGTCCACATCCTCCTCCGAATCCCAAGATCTCCCATGATCTAATAAATTGGGGAGGCGGGGGAGTGAACAGCACAATAGAGGATTTGCGGGGCCCTGCTGTAGCACCACTGATTGGTCACAACTCTGTGCTGCACACTTGCTAAGTTACCTAATGCTTATATTGCCTTGGGCTGTGTCAAAAGCGCTAAGTCACATCCTCCCCTTTAAGGAACTCACAGATGAATTGGCAGCCACCATAGCAATGGCCGATATTTCCTGAGCACTAAGCCGACGTTAGTCCAAGCTCTTCTCGTACATCGTTTTCATTGGCTCTTACGAGGGCTCGAGGAATTGCTCTTGCTCTTTCATTGGTGAGAACGCTGAGGTAGAAGTCTTATTTCTAAGGTTTGGTCGCCAAAGATAAGTGAAGGCTCCCTGGTTCTTGTCTTAACGATCCAGACAGTGATTTGGGTGAAGTGGCTTGAGGCTTATTACATTTGAGGGGCATGATCTAGTTAGGGCCCAGCATGTATGTTAATGAAAGTAATGTTCATTTCATGTCTTATTAGTACCTTTAAGGCATTATAATCACATTTCATAATTTAACATGTCATCACCGGGTCTTGAGAGAGCGTGCTAGCGGAACCTATCAAGAGAAGCTTCCACTGTGGGGCTAGAAAGGACCCAAGGCAGGGCTCAGCCGGGATGTGACCACTCATCCTTGACTCCAAAGACTTCAATGATTGCAGATGAATTCGTAGCTGTGATCTGCCCCTCACCTTCCCTCGGAGATATGAGGCCAAAGGGAACCATCTGTCTAGTCACACTGGGCCAGCACACTCTTTGTCCTCTGACCTCCAACCTCCAGTCCTGTGGGTGTCCTCGCAGTACAACTACCGCTGTACTGCTCTTCTGCCCTATAGGCCATGAAGCATGCAGTGGCAACCCTCCAGCTCCCTGTTTGCATGCTTGTATCCTTCCAGGCCAGTCGTCTTATCCAACTAAGTGGCCTTGGAAAAACGCAGGTTCACCAACCTGTTTTAGACCTTTAAGGCTTTTGCATTCATCTGCCAACTAATTGTCCACTGGAGAAGATGGGTTTTTGTGACAATTGCTCTCTTTCTTGTCTCATTCTGACATCTTATAATGCATGTATATTTTTTAAACTATTGTTGTTGAATTTAGATGGTTTAAAAGCTTCTTATACAAGTCAACTCACATATATTCTAATTGAAAAACCTTCATATATAGATGTGTGTGTGTGTGTGTGTATACACATATATGTGTATACACATATATGTGTATATACATATATATATATATATGTATATACACACGCCAGGAAAAGTGACCATTTCTTGATCACAGCAGTCACATTTCTTGTCCTTAGCTCAACCTCATTATAACTGTACATTTGAGCACACTCAGCTCTGAAATGAGTCACCTCATCCCAGGGCTCAACCAGCATGAAGAAATACATTATTTTTTGTTGGAAAACCTTAATTAGATTAGGTTGACCTTTCCGGACTTCATGTGTTGTTACAGCCAGGAGTGATCTGTGTGTATCACGCCAATCAAGAGAAAACAAGTGAAAGCAGGAGTGAATCCGTGCTTCTGTATGCAGCCGCTTTGATGGAGGCATTTCAAACAGGCGATAATAGCCAATGGAGGGGAGACGTGATTAACTCAGATCAGGGAACGCTGTGGAGTTCAAAGAGACGGTGATGAAATTATTAGGGACTGTTGGAGATGTAATCCATATCTCCTTGTCACATGTGTCCTATGTGATAGTGCCGGGAATGTCATGGGAAGAAATTAATGCCTTTAGAAAATAAACATACTTGGAGTGTATGGAAAAGGTCCCCAAATGGAGCTGAGACACATGCATTTTGAGGTGGACATGTTGGCCTCTGTGAGGAAACTTGTGTACTTGGTGATGATGAAAGCGGGCAAGGGTGCCATCGCATGAGGCACAGCCAGAATGATTTTATTGATGCTGACTCAGAAGTGTTGCTCTGTAGAGTGTTTTGTCTACTCTACTTATGTAATGTCCATTGTCACATGACAGTACACTTTTATAAGACGAATTTCAACAAAACACATCCTCCTTAGACAAGGAAGGGCCCTAAGATGTTAGCTTCACTGCTGGCACAGAGTAAAGGGAGTTCTGCTCCATCCAACTTTCTTTTTCTTAAAAAGAAAAATTCCAAGACTCTCACCATATTGATCCAATTTGAAATTACTTCTTAGTTCTTCGTTACTATAAGAGTGTAGTCTTCAAGAGTGGAGGCTTGAGTGTGAGGCAGAGGTAAATGGTTCTCTAGTCTTGCCTAATCGTTTACCCTGCCCCCTGGGTTTGCCGAGCTTTGTTTAGTGAGTTTGAAGTTACCTGGGGTTCCACCTGATTGCGGCCTTACCTCATCTGAACAGTTGGGTCAGGAAAACTGCTTAAATAGGGTGCTGGCTTTAAACAAGACTCTGTTCTCCCCGGATATGCACTCACAGTTTTCTGCAAGAGAGAAAATTATGTAAGACAGAAGATTGCTTTGTTTTGACTGAGATTTGAACTAAGGTTGCAATGCCAAGGCTTTGGCTGAACACACATGAGTATGTGGCACTGAAATGCCAACGTGGGATAAATCCGGCCTCCATAAAGACCGAACGCAGTGGAAACCCACAACCACCCAACTGTATCCAGGCATCAGGAGAACATCGCAGCTGAGCTGTTGTTTTTATCTCATCCCCACCTCCCCCGTGCAGTTTTTCATTTATATTTCTAATCGCTAACCTGATTTTTAATGCATACATTTTCATTTAAAAGTGGGGGGGAAAAAGATGTCGTCTGATTCGAGCAGCAGGTGTATTTTTAATCTTTAATAGGTCACCTTCCCAAGAGCAAGCAGCAAGCTGTTATTGATCAAAGAGGTTTTGTTGGGTAGCTCTCAGATTATTGAGTGACAAACTTTATTGAATTTGACTTAACAGAAGTCAGGAGGCAGCTGAAGCGTAAGAGCCTGCACTGCCATCAGAGTCATTTTCCGACAGCCAGGGAGCAGAGCTCGGAGATGGATACGGAGCTCTTTGCTGGCCCTTGGAGATTAACTGAGCAGCCTTCCTCCCAATTCCCAAGCCTGTCAGCAGAACCAATTAGATTTTCAACCAGTAGACAAGAAGGGTGGCACTTGGGGACCTTTTTGCTTTAGGTCGAAGGCTTTTCAGACTGCGATGAGATGACATTGATGATGACACGTTGAGCATTGGTTGGTTTTAAGACAAGTTAAATTAGCAGTCTTGAAATGATTCCAACTGTCTCCTGACTTCTCACTGTTGCCATATTCAGTGGATCCTGTCAGGAGCAAGTTGATGACTTAATAGTCTTTCTTGAGTGGATTTGAGCACTTTGGCTGTGTGTTTATGTGTAGTTGTCATGCTTAAAATATTCATATGGAGGTTTGAAATATTTATTTGAAGGCGCCTTCTGCAGAGTTCAGCAGTAAGGTTCCCAGGCTTCCACTTACTTTCTATTTCTCTTCTTTCCTTTTTTTTTTTTTTTCTTTTTTTCCCCCTTCTCTGAGCAGTTATTTTGTACAACCACCCTTTATTCTATTTCATGTTTAATTGATGACAATGTTTCACGTAATTCTTGATAGCTACATTTGTGATAAAGTTAGAGCTTTTCGGCATGGTAAGTCTCTCCTCCACCTCTGTAAAGCCAGATCTACTTCTCATAATAGTTTGGGAGCCCCTGGAGATTCACCCTGTGATCCCAGGACACTGAGGCAGCGTTTGACAGAAGAGATGTAAACAGAAGGCCAGAAGCATGGGTGTTGTGTTAATGCCATTAAAATTAAATCATGTACCAAAAAAAAAAAAAAAAAAAAAAAGGATATGTTTAAGAAATGTTGTGTTTTCCTTTAGAAAAGTTGTGCAGGATACTTATCCAAGGTATAGAAGGAACCGCTTGTGTATTGTATGCAACAGCTGTCAATTAAAAAAACCTATGGCCGATAGCTTAGGCAGGAAGTAGGGGTGGGACATCTGGTAGACAGAAGGGATTCTGGGACAGAGACAGGTGTGGGATTCAGCCACTAAGATGAGAGGAAGAGAGAGGCATGGAGCCTGAGCTCAGGTAACCAGCCACGGTGCAGAATGTAGATTAGTATAGTGGGTTATTTTAGTTACAAGCTAGTCAGAGAAGAGCCTAGCTATATGGCCTAGGTATTTGTGAATAGTGATGTTGAACATCATGAGTCATTATCCCGGTAACTAAGGGATTGGATGAAAAACCACCCGAAACACAATGGCATCCTAATTCTACACCAAGGTGTTGGAGTATTATTGCTGGGCCTGGAGAGATGGCTCAGTGGCTAAGAGCACTTTCTGCTCCTTCGGAGGACCAGAGGTCAGCTCCCAGCACCCACATAAAGCAGCTAACAACCGACTGTAACTCCAGCTCCAGGGCATCTGAGACCCTTTTCTGCACTCCTTGGGTACCAATACACATAGGCACCTACGCATATGTTCTCACTCACACATATGCATAAGTAAATAATAAAATATGTAAAAAAAAAAAAAAAGAGAAAATATTGCCAAGTTGACCTTCATACTTAATATCAGAATACCCCTCGTATCCACTAGCCTCAGAAAATTAATACAAGTATACTTCTACTTTATATGGATAGTAGAGTGTGTTTTTGTTAATGTGTGTACGCACATGTGCGTGTGTTTAAGATAGTGCCTCACTATGTAGTCTTGGCTGGCCAGGAACTTTCTGTGTAGATCAGTCTGACCTCCAACTCACAGAGATTCTCCTGCCTCTGCCTCTGAGTACCACAGCTGGAAATAATATATATATATATATATATATATATATATATATACACATACATACATACATTTTTTTACTGGTCCAATTTAAAGTTTTTCATTGTCATTCACTTTTTTCTTTATTTGTTTTTTATTTTTGTTTTTGTTGTTTTTGTTTGGTTGGTTTTGGTTTTTTTTGGGGGGGGTTGGTTTTTTTTACGACAGGGTTTCTCTGTGTAGCCTTGGCTGTCCTGGACTCACTTTGTAGACCAGGCTAGACTCGAACTCACATCGATCCCCCGCCTCTGCCTCCTGAGTGCTGGGGTTAAAGGCATGCCTGGCCATCATTCACTGTTTTATAATGCCCCAGGCCTTGTGTATGTCAGGCGAGAGCCCTGTCACTGATCCACAATCACCACCCTAGTTTCCAATATTTAGTAGAATACCTGTCATATAAGTCATTCAAGATGACTTGCAATTTGCTGCTCTGAATTCTTTTAAGTCTTCAAAACTGAGAATGACTTGTACAGGTATGGAGATATGCGTCATACATAAACATATATGCTTATGCGTGTGTCTCGGGAGTGCATAGATTGTCGTGTTTTGTAACCAAGTTCTGTGTTTTGTATAGTTAATATATGGTTCTACTATTTGGCAGTTGTCAACCTCTCAAAATCAATAAAAAATTTAAAATAATCCATTGTAGCGGGGGTGGGGGGGTTCCTTTAGAGAGTTCTTTCGCTGGCCTGTACTCAACGTTTCCTAGCTAGCTCTTTGGTGACATACAGAGCGGAGGTCCCTTTTGAAGACCTTGTTGTCAGTTGTAACACACAAAAACAGAACGGTTCAAGATGGAATTTGCAAGTAAAACCGAGGACCTAGTACACAACTAGAAGCTATTGGCTCGAAAAATAAGGTGGAAGGTGGGCCACTTTATGTCACTCTCCAGAAGTGTCAAAAACTTTCTGGTAAACAAAGGGGTTTTTGTTGTTTAAGGTAAAGAAATAATCCAAGAATGTGGTACTTTAGGCAGGCGGATCACCATGAGTTTGAGGCCAGCCTGGTCTACAAAGTGAATCCAGGACAGCCAAGGCTACACAGAGAAACCTGTCTCGAAAAACCAAAAATCCATAGCCACTAGACCTTGACCTTTGAGCCTTCCGTGGTGTGGTATTATCACCGTGGGAGTGTAAAAGGGGAAACACTTCACCTGGTGCCTTCAGAGAAGCAGGAAGAAAGGACTAGGGCTCCAATAGCCCCTTCAAGGCCATATCTCACGTGACATAACTTCCTCCTCCACCACCTCCCCCTAGCAGCATGGGCTGGAGATGGAGCCTTCAATGTCACCCACTTGGAGAAAATCGGGATCCAGACTACAAGGAATAGCTATAAAGCTGTCCATGTTTGTTTCAAAATGCCCTTGATTCTCACTTCCCATAGTATAGTAAAGGGAATGTCCTTTCATTTAGGTCTGGTGCCTTTCTAACAAACAAATTAACTTTATAGGAGACAGAGCCAGTAGGATCTTTATGAGTTTCACCAGCAAGCCTATATAGCAAGTTCCAAGCCAGCCAGAGCTACATAGACAAGCCAGACAGAGGCCCTGTCTGATGATACATAGATAGATAGATAGATAGATAGATAGATAGATAGATAGACAGACAGATAAAATGGGGCTGGCGAGATGGCCATTTTATTAAAAGCACTGGCTGCTCTTCCAGAGGACCCAGGTTCAATTCTGAACACCCACATGGCTGCTCACAGCCATCTGTAACTGCACTTCTAAAAAACACTAATACCCTCTTCTGGCCTCTGTGGTGAGGCGCTAGGCACACACATGGTATATAGGCACGCATGTGGGGAAAACACCCGCATGTACATATGAAAAATGAAATTAAAATTGTAAAGCCCCAAAATGAAGTTTATGGAAGTTACCATTTACTTGCTATCAGTACTGATATTTTAATCTATTTCAGAGTTTTAACAAAGGCGTGACTTCCCTAACCACTACTTGCTTGACGCACTCGAGTTGTATCAAGTTTCTGTCACTCTGAAAAATGCCATTGTTAGTAGTAGTATATTTCGATTTCATTTTCTGCCTGCTCATTGCTAGAATATAAAATTGAGTTTGTAGCCTGCCTCACAGTTTGTGACACTTCTCCACTGCTAGTTTCTGTTATTAAATTTAATAGCCCTTTTCAGGATTCCACAATGCCTTTGTTATGCAAGAATATCTTTACTCATTGAGTTGCTGTATCGAAATGCTATCAGTTGGATAGCTTATAAACAACAGGAACATATCCCTCAGTCTGGTGGCTGGAGAATTTCAGACCAAGGTCCCAGCAGCAGATTTAGTGTATCACAGGCCCATTCTTGGAGCTGCTTCTCAGCACATCCTCTGTAGTGATTCGTGCGCTGGTGGCCACTTTAGCTGTTTCTGCATCCTAGCTGTTGTGAATAGCGCTGCCATCAAGCCGGAAGCACACACGCCCCTTGACATATTGATTCGGTTCCTCCGCTTACATATCCAAGGCTGAATCGCTGGACCACTCATCATTTTTGTCATGAGTGTTTTGAACTTTGTGTAATCGCATTCCTACATCTTCTGAGATTATTATATCGTTCTTTTTTTATTATTTTATTTATTTGTGGCTCTGGAGCTTGAGTCCAGGCACTCCCACATGGTAGGCAAGCAGTCTGCCCTGAGATAGACTCTCAGCCCAGTTCTCTTGGTTACTTGTCAAGGTTAACTTAACCTCAGAAAATAAATAAGTCCTATTCTGGGTTATTATTATTTTAGGCGTTGCCGTGTTTGATTTGCTCTTATTTTCTTAAGCATTGGCTCTCTACGTTTATATCAGTCATAACCACATGCGGTTTTTTTTGAAGTCTTGTGATGGACTCTGACTACCTTGGGTATTAGGGTATTGTTGGATTTATAAAGTTATATGGATGCCTGCTGTCTTCCAAACGAAAGACCTAGCCAGCAAGGCTGTCTGAACCTGGAACTACTTCTGGGAGAAAAAAAAAAAAAAAAAAAAAAAAAAAAAAGCACAAAAAACCAACTCTATTTACAGGTTCAATAAAATACAAATAGGGTGTTTCCAGACTTGCTGGCATGTGTTTATCTCTAATGGTGATTGTTACCCTTTGGCGTCCTGGGTTTGTGGCAATGCCCTGTTTTACTCAGAGCCCTGGCGGATGGCTTCAACTGTTTCCTCTTGAGCTAGGGCTTTACTGATTTCATGGATCTTTTCAAAAAACTGAGTTTTGATTTGGTTGTTTGTTTTTTTTTTCCTAGTACCCATTTTATATGTAAGTACCTTCTCTGTCTTACTCATTTTTACTTTCTTTGATTTACTTTGCTCTTCTTTTCCTAACTTCTCAAAGGTGAAGCTAGCCCTTTTGCTTTCCTAATGCAGTCATCCAAAGCTGACAGTCTCCCTCCACACCAGTGCACACTCAACGAGTTTTGATCCACTGTATTTTAACAACCATTGACCTGGAGACTCTTTATATGTCTGGTTTTGTGTTGCTTGTGGAGATGGGTATGAAATTCAAGCCCTCCTCCTTAGGAGGTAAGGGTGCTACAAAGGAAAGCTGCATGCCCAGCCCCATGCTCTTCCTTTTGAGGTGTGATCCTGGCTGGCCATAGCCTGGTGGAGTCTAAGCCCCTGGATGTAGAGCTTAGGGTGCTAGAGAAGACTCAGAAGCATAGTCCCGAAGTCCCGCCTCTGCCCCACGTCCATCACCATGTCCTCACCCTTCTGTGCTTGGACTGCTTAAAGCTCCATTCACTCAGAGCTCAGCCCGTACTGCCTGCCGCCAGTCAGAGAAATCGATGGCCAGGTATTGCTTTTCTCCACATTTCTTGTTTATGATTTAGGGTCTGAAACTAGTTGTCAGCTGCTGGTAGGACTGGAAGCATTCTAATGCCTCAGATTAGTAATTTGTTATCTACAGGGTCCCTTATCCACCATCTCACTGTGATCACACTGCGGCTTCTTGCTTCCTGTCTATAAGCAATCCAGTCTATTGAAGAAGACAAACGTGTAATAGATAAAATTAGGTGTGTAAGAACCCAGAAGCGGGACTGGAGAGACTGCTCAGTGGTTAAGAGTACATGTTGTTCTTGCAGAAAATCTGGGTTCAGTTCCCAACACCACACATTTAATCCCAGAACCTGGGAGACAGAGGCAGGCAGATCTCTGGGAGTTCAAGGGCAGCCTTGACTTCCAGGAAAGCCATGGCTACACAAAGAAACCAAACCAAACCAAACCAAAACAAAACAAAACAAAACAAAACAAACAAAAAACAAAAAAAGAAAAAAAGGAAAAAGAAAAATCAATTCTCAGCACTTGCATGTGGTTCACAACCATCCATAACTCCAGTTTCAGGAGAGCCAGTGTGGGTACCAAGCACAACCATAGTGCATAAATGCATTCAGGCAAAAACATTCACCCATAAAATTTTAAAAATTAAAAAAGAACCCAGAAGAATGTATAGGCCACTCACTCAGTGGTGTGATGATGTAGAAGAGCACAAGTGAAATCAGGAGCCTAGGTGTACAGGTTTCTCTGAGGTTGGGGCGTGGCATAAAGGGAATTCTAATCAGAGATGAGTAAGTGGGCTGCCATAGAGATATGAAGTAGCCTACTGTCCTTATAAAACTAGCTTCACTAGCTAGCCACTCACTTATACTGCATACCCAGAATCTGCCGCAGGCTATGTGATGCATTGAATATTATACACGCAAAGGGTAAGAGTGAAGGTTTCCTAGTTTTAGACAGCATGTGATCTAGGGGTTCAGTGTGGTGTAAAAGGAAAATAGGGGGCTTAGATAAGACTGAGCTGTGAGCTCAGGGGAATGAGGCCCCTTAGACACTGTGTGTGCTTAGGGGTTCTTGATTGTGGTCAAAAGCCACTGGCTTCCAAACTAATTTATTCCATTCCCACCTGGCTTTTATTTCATTTTTATGACACACGTACATTTTTATTATTAAGCTATGTATTTGTACTGCTAGGTTAATGTATACCATGAAGTGTATTTCCCACCAAAACGGGAAATGTAGTTATAATATATTTCCTCTTGCCTCCCATGCTTTCTCTTGCGTAGCTCGGGCTTAGACCGTTAGGCAGTGAAAGAGTCTTGTGTAGAGAAAGAAGCTGATGAGAATTCTGTTTCAGATCCTGAACATGACTTTCATTCTAGTCCAGCTAAATAACATGTTTAAAGCAGAGGAGAAGCCACACCACCGTGGCTCCCTCTGGTCCCAGGGTTAGATAGCAGGGGCTGCTCCCTGAAAGTGGATGGAAACCTAACCTAGTCTTGTCCCCTGTCACGTTGTTAAGGCACAGTGCAGTAGGCTGACCACATAGCTTAAAGCAGGAGATGGTCCAGGCGCAAGTGAGCGTTCCCTGCAGCGGAGACGACTAGGAGGTGCAGGAGTGACAGCAGACACAAGGAAACTAGCTGAACTAACTCACCTGTGCCGTGTGTCTGTTTTCATTGCTGGGGGGCTGGGGGAGGCAGAGACAGAGAGTTCAAGACAGACAGAGACACAGATACAGAGAGACTATGTCCCCCACCAAGTAAAATTGGACAACTTACTTTTTGATTTGGACGTTCTATGTCCAAAGGTAGAAAAATGAGGGCTGAGCACACATGGATAAGGAAATGACCAAGGAAACAGAACCTCATAGTGTTGATGGAAAACCTCAGCGACTGAGGAGGCGGCTCACTTCAGTCTCTGCCAACACTGAGGCTGTTGCCAGGGGAACTTAGGTGCAGCTAAGAACTACAAGGGTAAGTTGGGTGCAGCCGAGACACTGACTGAAATGGGGCATAAAAGAAGTGAAGGGAAGATGGATTGCAAGCAGTCAGTGCACCTCGCCCCGGCCAGCCCCGGCTTGGCTTACCCTCATAGGGAAACGTTGCTGCCACATAGTTCTGAACGCTCACCAGGTGTCTCTGGGTTTTGAAATATTTTTTCAAAGGAGTAAATTGGAGACTCCTTCCCAAACTATATGAGGATGTAGTAACTGTATCTTTACATATACTTTGCCAGTGAAGTTTAAGAGCAGATATTGTGCCGGGTGCAGTGGCCCACACCTGTAATCCCAGCACTCAGGAGGCAGAGACAGGCCATCTCTGTGAGTTCGAGGCCAGCCTGGTCTACAAAGTGAGTCCAGGACAGCCAAGGCTACACAGAGAAAACCCTGAAACCCTGTCTCAGGAAGAGAGAGAGAGAGAGAGATAGAGAGAGAGAGAGAGAGAGAGAGAGAGAGAGAGAGAGAGAGAGAGAGATATTTCTCTGTTGCCGAGAAAACTTGTCAGGTGGCTTTTCCCAGCTTCTTGTTTTCTGCCTAAATAATTATTCCTAGCTCCCTTGTGCCTAACTAATCTGAAACAGCTGAGTTAACATCCCAGGAAAGGCCTAGAACATTCTCCATTCTTAGTTCACCGAGCAGTAGATAGAGCAGTGCTCTAAGCTGACAGGCATTGTGGCAAGAAGAAAAAGCCAGGCTACTGACGCATCTGACACGGGGCTGCTGGAAGCTGTCCGGAGGCTGGTAGGTGTTCCGTAAGACCAAAATGGGCTGTGGCCCGGGGCACCTGGAGAACAGTTAATGGCTGCCATTTAGCTGTCACTCATTCTTCGGTTCAAATTATTGTAAAATACTTTGTTAGTTCAGAATATGTTTGCTTAAGTCGCTTTGGTAGTAACACTGTTCTCCAGGAGGCAATTAGGTAGTCTTCGTTTTATAGCTCTTGAATAGTAGCTGAGAAAGCTGGGACCGCACACGCAAAGCGCAGATAAACACCAGATTATCATATTAAAGTCCTTATTAGTCTGTCAGAAGGATGTTGTGGGCTGCCCCCCCCCCTTTCTTTTTTGTACTGAATGTTTTTTACTTTGTTATTTTTCTTAAAAAAAAAAAAAAAAAAAAAAAAAAAAAACAGGCAATTTCTCAGTGTCACTTTAGTTTTGGAGAAATTCTTCAGCTCCATTTTATTCGGAAGCTACTCCTCCTCCCTCCCTGACCTCCACACTACCTCAGCGCAAAATAGCAAATTTTCCTTTTCCTTTTTAAAAAGACCTGTTACTTCTACTTACCCCAAGCCATCCAAATGCCTGCGTTAGGAAATACAGACTTCAGATTTGGTTGTGGTATCAAGAAGTCTTAGTAATATTAAACGCAGTGTCAGTGTTTTTGTCAACATGACAGAAGCCTAGACATGTCTTGGAAAAGTGACTCTCAGCTGAGGGCTGTGGGTATGTGAGTATGTCTGTGGGGGCATTTTCTTGGCGTTAATTGATATAGGTAGGGGAGACCAGCTCGCTGTGGGTGGTGCCGTCCCTGGACAAATGGGGCTGTGCTGCGCTAGCCAGCAGAATCAGGTAGTAACCAGCGCCCACCCCACCACCCCCACCTCCGCACCACCCCCACCTCCCCCCTCACCTTAAACTCCTGCCCTGGCTTCCCCTGGAGGCAGACTATAACCTGGACGCTGGAAGGGGCCCTTTCTTGTCCTAATTTGGTTTTGGTCATGCTGTTTATCCTAGTAACAGGAAAAAACAAAAACAAAAAACTAGAACACCCAATGTGACCGTGGTTGTTTAAAATAAGGTCTCCTATTTATTCACGGTTTTGTTTGCATTTGAAAAGCCACCAGCTCAATTCTGTGTTTCTGCTTTGCCTATGAAACTATCAATACTTTCTTTTCAAGGACAGTTTTCTTCCATAAGAAGAGAGAAACCATGTCAGTGACCGCTGTCTCTCTTTTGTTGCATTCAAGCCTAGAATGCAGTGTCATGAAAATCAAGTAATCACCCAGCAGTGATTTCCCCAAGTTCTAAGGCAAATGTCCAGAGCTCCCTCCCTCCCATGAAGTCTGAAAGCTACCATTCACCTGTGACAGCCACCAGGACAGGTTAAAAACAGAAGAAATGGAAGTCACATATTCAGAGAAAGGAGTGAGGACTATAAAAATCCCCAGAAAACATCCCAGCGCCTCCCACAGTGAGTGCTTCTCCTGAGACCTCGCTAACACCTGTCCCTTTCCACGTGGCCCAAGTCTTCTCAGAGAGAAGGAAGTACTCCTCTGAAGTAAGATTGTGGGGCAAATCAGATTGGAGATCTGTGCTCTGCCATGGTGCAGTCACACAGCATCTTGTCTGCCTGCTCGTTAACTATATAGGCCACTCCATGAGGGGTGGTGTTTGGTCCACACAGAAAACAGACAAGTGGGTGACATGCTTCACTGTTTTGAGATTTCGTCTGATGAATTGCCTTGGACAGTGTCTGACCTTTGCTTGCCCCAATGCATGTGGTCAGCAACAGGGGCCATGGGCTACTAGCTCTCCTTTTCATAGGTCAGATCGACATATTCATAGCCACTGGTGAGCCCTCAGGAATTGGGGGGGTTTTTCTCTGGGTTGTCCAAACTGCCAGCTTAGCTCCCAGGGCGGTTTGTTCACAGCAGCCTTGATCTCTTGAGTATATTTTGCATTAACACGAATTTCCTTCAGCTCGTTGACTTGGAGAAATCAACATAGCTGTTGCTTTGATTTGCTATGTAGTTGTATCTTGCTAAACCAATGGTAAATTGAAAATTGTTTGACACAAAAGTGACACAAAGGGCTGAGGATGTAGCTCAGTGAGTAGAGTACCAGCCTGGGGTGTGCAAGACCCTCGGTTTGATCACCAGCTCCATGGGGGGTGGGGTGGGGTGGGGTGTGTTTCCAGTCTCTGATTTTTTTTTTTTTTTTTTTTTTTTTTTTTTTTGGTTTTTTGAGACACGGTATCTCTGTGTAGCCTTGGCTGTCCTGGACTCACTTTGTAGACCAGGCTGGCCTCGAACTCACAGCGATCCACCTGTTTCTGCCTCCCAAGTGCTGGGATTAAAGGCATGGGCCACCGTCGCCCCGCTCAGTCTCTGATTTTTATTTTATTGTGTTTGTGTGGGTGTTTTGTCTACGTGTACATCTGCACACCAGAAAAGGGTGTCAGATCCCATAGGACTACAGTTATAGGAGGCTGGGAACTGAACTCAGGACCTCTGGAAGACCAGCCAGTGCTCTTAACTGCTGAGTTGTTTCTCTAGCTCTCAAGGTTTGTATTTTTGTTTTATGCGTATGAGTGTTTGTCTGCAGACGTGTATGTGTACCGTGTGGTTTCTGGGAACTGTAGCCAGAGTTCTCTGCAAGAGCAGCCAGTGCTCTTAATTTCTGAGCTATCTTTCCAGCCCTCTTCCCCAAAGAATGTAGTCCTTCCAGACTCCCTGACACCCCAACTTAGCAGCACAGCATACTAAAGACTAGAGTTGTCGGTGGTTTCTTGTCACGATTGTGTGGCTGCCTGGGGGCTGCTGCTTGTTGCCACCATCCAGGTTCTTGAGAAGGATTGCACTGTATACCTATAGCCCAAGGTGGGAAGACATGCAAACTTGGAAGCACAGTTTCTGAAGAATGTACCTCATTTGACACCAGCATAAGATCGAGAGCTCAGAAGTCTAAACATCCTAAGTTGAGGATCAATTGTGCATGAGAAAATGAAGAGTGATTCTTCAGTATATAAGAAGTGTCCAAATCAAGATAGGCTAGGTATATTGAGAAAGGCCGCTGGGAATCCACAAAGGTAGTACAGATTGGGATATGCCATTGAAACAATGACTTGATGGGAAAGCTAATAACATACTGTCTTTATCTGAACTCCTAGTGGGCTCATGGTGATGTGACAGGTACAGCTCCATCTTGGTTTGACTATTGCACCAATGCCAAGTTCTCCTGTCTCAGGTTTCCCAGGCAATTGCATTCTGTTGTTGGGCAGTTTAGCAAGGAGTCGTGATGCTGGCGACAGGCTGCACGGGTTAAATTGCAATGCTGCCCTTTTCTAATAAACCTTCATCTGTGCTCTGGTTTCCTCATCTGTAAATGTGGAAGTTCACGGTACTTACTTCATGTGGTTGTACGTAGGATAGTCCCTGCACATATGCAGCTGTCTGGTGGAGTAGTCTATACACGGGATGTGTATGATCAGGGCAGCCTTTCGCAGCAGCCCCTGGAGTCAGAGGTACTCCAATCATGGGATGTTTTGTTCTACACCTCATTTGATATAAGTTGCTTCTATGCTTGGAAAACAAAGGATAATTTTATAAATTATGTAAGGAACCCTGGAGTACTTGAATATGACACATAGCATTTGTGATATCTGGGCTGGCTGTACTTTAGTTGTCTGAAGAGCTACCTCAGTGTGGCTGACTCGGGAACACAAATACATTTGTTGTCCCCCCCCCCTTTTGTGTCCCATAAGAAGCATGTAATAAGCAATCCCAGAAGCACCCATTTCCCTCCTGTTTGAAAACCAAGCATTCCCTGTGTGGCACACACCCTCTACTTAGCACTTGGGGTCTGAATAGTCACATTGAACAACAGACAATTTAAGTCATTTTACTATTGATGTGTCATCAAACAGGAACATGACTATCAGTAATACGCTTCTTGGAAAAAGTGAAATGGAGTATCATAAGTAAACAGTGGTCCTTAATCATTTAAAAAAAATGCCACTTTTAACTACATAATAAAAGAAACATCACCCATGATTTTGTTCCCCTCCTATAGGGCACTTTGTTTATCAAGATAAATCTGAGTTACCTTGCAGGCTTCAGCCTGTTTACCTTTAGCTGCCAAGCCCGGGACGTCAGTGCATATGCCCAAGGCTGTCCATGTCAGGGCAGAGGCTTTAGAAATCTGCTATTGGCTTCATATCCTGGCTGCCACCACTAGCTCTATGGGCAAGACACCCTACCTCTGTGACCCTCACTTTTCCTTCTACATAAAACAGGGATATTTACCTCATACAAGTGTTATGGGGAGAAATGACTTAATAGTATAAATACAGCACACAATGTATTGCCTAATCTGAGCAGAAGTTTGCTGCTGCTGCTGCTGCTGCCGCTGCCGCCGCTGCTACCGCTGCTGCTGCCGCTGCTGCTGCCGCTGCCGCTGCTGCTGCTGCTGCTGCCGCCGCCACCGCCATCACCACCACCACCACCAGAACTATGGCTCTATGTCACTATTGCTTATTTGCAATAGTGCCTTACTCAGTGTCCTTATTTGACCCAGCCAACCTTTCTTTCTCACAGAGGTACTAGGAAATAGTGTTGGTGGTGGTGGTGCCGGCTTTCCTGTGATGTGCTGATATTGGAAACCTTGACGTATTCCCAAGTTTTCTTTTAAAAAATCCCTGTGTTGAACTGCAAGTCATGGATCTTCCCAAAGCCTCTTTGAACCTCTGAGCATGTCCAGGCAGTGTCATGTGATGGACAGTGCATTGCATGTGCTCGTGCTGTTGTGCATAAACCTAAGAGTGGACGAGGCCACCTGTTCTAGTTCCAGAGAGGCGCCTCCTCCTGGTTTTCCATGTTACAGGGTTAGCAAGCACATCACTGGTATCAGGGATGTGCTGATCTTCAAGCACAGTTTTCGTTTTCTTTTTTAAATGAATTCTTGTACCTCAGTTATCTCACATGTTCTCTTTAAGCCTAAAGAATGTTTGAAGTCATTGTATTAAAAAAAAGTACAGTATCTTCTGGAGTGTCAGTGTTGTGCCTGGTAAGACGCGTTCAAGAGTAAGGCAGGTGAGAGTTTTTGTCATCCTTTCTGACGTTACTTGCTCTTTAATATTCCCCTTCCAAGATCCTCCCAAATAGTTGTGGACGAGGATCTCAGGAGCTCAGTCTGGTCCCTTGCTTGGGCAAATGCGCCATTCTCTGTTTTAGGAGTAGCAATTTTCCCAGCTGAGATGATCGTAGAGCCAAACAACCCCAGACCTAAGCCAGTAGAGTCTCATACCAGATGCTCGTTTGACATTGCAGGTATAGATATGGTCAAGCCTTGAGGGTAGTTGGACTAGTATGGTTGTTTCTGATTCCTAAAATGAAGCAGGAATTCAGAAAAGCACATTGTCTTTGCACAAGTGTTGACAGTCTCCTAGCCCTCTGAGCTACACCTCACCTTTCTTGCCACCCGGCCCCCTGAAGCACAGTGGGAAGGTTTCTCTGACATTAAATGCTCATAAAGGCTTGTGTTCTTTCTAGACTGCTGTGCTCTCTCATAAAGACGCGTCACAGTCGTGACGTGCTGCTTTTCTTCTGCTGCCTCTGTACAGCAATATTAATGGAAAATGTCGGTAGAGAAGATACTTTTGCCTTTGTTGGCTAAAACTCCTTTTAACTGTCATCTGAACACAGCTGCAGTTGGTGTGGGAGGACCACAGGATGATTTGGAACCAGCCTGAAGGATAAGCACAGGATGGGCAAAGAGAAAATATGGTAAAGGAAACAGAGACTCATCTGGTGGAAGGGATTAAAGTGCCCTGGAAAGGGTCTCAAGTGCTTGCTACTTGCACTGGTGCCGTAAGGCAGCCGTGTGGAGTCCCCGCAAGCATCTTCTGAGCTCCCCTGTTTCCTAGAGCTGAGTGGGGGCACTGCAGGTCCCTCATGCGCATTCTCTCTGAGATTGCTTGGGATGCAGGTGTCCAAGTAAGGACACGGTCTGAAAGTAGCCCTCCTACATCCTTGCATCCTGTGGGTGCCTGTGGGTGACTTTGTGACAGTCTCTGGCCTTTCCTCTGGGGAAAGCTTACTTTGTAGGCTATCATACCACCTGGCCCGGGTGTCAGCGAGCCTGATGAATGTGTCTGAAGGATCTGTGGAGGAGAAGTGTGGGAGTGGAGAGGGTTGCCAGCTGTGCAGAGGCTCCGGGGGCTTCCTGAGGGACTTTGCCCGCTGCATGAGACAGGTGCTCTTTCTCTGTCAGAAGGAACACAGTCACACAATTACCCATAGATGACTCGAAAGCAAAAGACTTGTGTTGCGTGTCTGCTGTGCACATGGTGTATGTGTAAACGTCATGGGTCTTGAGACAGGGTGCTTGGTCTTTGCTCCGAGGGTGATCGTGGTAAAATAAGTTGGGGGATAGAAAACCCTATAAAGTGAGTCTTAATGTCGGCAACATGTCTTATTTCCTTTGTTCAGTACCCATACCACTTTTCAAAAGACTTCCAATTAAGTTATTCCCTTTGAGCCCATTCAATTTCTTTTTTTTTTCCATTCTTTAATTTTATTAATTTATTCATATTACATCTCGATTGTTAGCCCTTCCCCTGTTTCCTCCCATTCTTCCCTCCCTCCCATTTCTCTCCTTCTCCCCTCCCCTATGTCTGTGACTGAGGGAGACCTCCTCCCCCTATATATGCTCTTAGAATATCAAGTCTCTTCTTGGTAACTTGCTATCCTTCCTCTGAGTGCCACCAGGCCTCCCCATCCAGGGGACATGGTCAGAAAAGGGGCCCATTCAATTTCATTTGCAAAACTGATGCGTTTCACATTCCTTAAAGATTACTAGTGAATATAAGATATTTCAATCAGACAAGTAGACTTGGTACTATGGTGTTAACGGCACATTATAAAACTGCTAGTGACTGTGAGACGATAAACAATTATTAGTGTGAACGGACTATATTTGAAGGGGAGGAGCATGATGATGGCTTGGAGAGATGAAGAAAAGCGGGATGAAGGAAAAGGGGAAGCTAGGTCTTCAAAGATGGATGAGAGCTGATGTCTACCAATGAGACCAGAGGTTGCCTGGCCAAAGGAAATGGTGAGAAAGTTGCAAGATTGTTTTAAAAGTTCGTGGTTAAGAACCATACTTGGGGGGTTAGCAGTATAAGTGAATGAGTGAAGGCTCCTGCAAAAAGCTTGTCAACCTGGGTTTTTTTTTTTTTTAGAACACAGTTGTGGAGGGACCTCCCCATGTGAGCCTTAGTAAACACAGAGGGGAGGGAGGGAAGGGGGGGGGGGAAGAGGGAGAAAGGGAGGGAGGGAGAGACACAGAGACAGAAACAGAGACAGGGGGTGGGGATTATTTAAAAACAAAACTAAGCCAAGACTGGAGAGATGGCTCAGTGGTTAAGAATACTTACTGCAGCCGGGCGTGGTGGCGCATGCCTTTAATCCCAGCACTCGGGAGGCAGAGGCAGGCGGATCGCTGTGAGTTCGAGGCCAGCCTGGTCTACAAAGTGAGTCCAGGATGGCCAAGGCTACACAGAGAAACCCTGTCTTGAAAAACCAAAAAAAAAAAAAAAAAAGAAAGAAAGAAAAAGAAAAAGAATACTTACTGCTTTTGAAGAAGACTGGAGTTCACAACTGTCTGGAAGTGGAACTGTCTGATCCAGGATCCGTCACCTTCTTCTGACCTCTTCAGGAACCAGGCACGTATGTGATGCATACATGCAGGCAGAACAATCATGCGTGCAAAATAAAATAAAAAAATCTTTAAAGAGAAAAAATAAATAAATAAGATACTCTTAATTTTGTCTGGTGGGAAGGGGAAAAAAGATATTTCCAAAGAATTTAGCAATTTTTTTTAGCAATGTTATATTACAGAAATGTTCTATGCTTTTCTATGAAAATATTAAAGGTTATCTTGGGAGCCAGGTGTGGTGGTCCATGCCTTTATTCCTAGCACTTAGGAGACAGATGCAATTGGATCTCTCTTGAGTTTGAGGCCAACCTGGTCTACAAGCAAGTTCCAAACTAGCGTGGGCTATTTGTGAGACACTGTGTCAAAACCCTCAAGAACAAACAGGTAACTTTGGCGCCAGGGCTGTAGCTCAGTGCTGAACCACTTGTCATGATTCAGGGATGCTTCTGTACTGAGCAGCACTGGACTATCATGGTGGCTCTGTACTGAGCAGCACTGGACTATCATGGTGGCTCTGGAGCGTCCCCTCCCTCCCCACTGTGAGCCGGGAAAGCTGAGCTCCTAGTGCCGTACCAGAGATCAGCACTTCCGAGGTGTGCGTACATGATTGATGTTAATATGTTATCATAAAAGAGACTAAGCAGAGATAGTGGCGGAGCATTGAGATGGAGGCCATTGATGCGCTGTTATCTCTGCCCCCCTGCAGGAGAGGTGCCTCAATCCCATTGTCACAGAGCATACTGTCTTCATTTTTTTTTCTTCATTTTAAGTAAAAGCATAAAAATAGGCAGAGATGTTTTTAGCTAACACGACTATGATAGTCTCTGTGCTTTGATTTAGTTGTTCACAGAGATCAGCGTGTACTGGAGCGGAGGAGCCTGAGTCAGAGGAGAATGTGAGCATCCCACCAAATCGCCCCCTTAGTGGCGTCCTGTGTACTTCTTTCATTTTAGGCCTGAAAACCTACATAAGAAATACTGTGTGGAATATACCCCCAAAGAGCCGCCCTGTGTGATACATTTCATCATTTCATACTGTGCTTAGAAAGAACAGGTCCCAGCACACATACACCTGCAGGTCAGTTTTATCAACATATTTAGGTGGGGAGGTAACCATTGACTAGGCCCAGGCACTCTTAAAAAAAAAAAAAGCATCACATTTTCAAATTATGCATTTAATTTAACCTCGTTCAACACATATAAGTTTTTATATAGTTCGTTTCTCAGTCAGTTGCAAAAGTCAAAAGTGATTATCAAGGCTGAAAAGGCTTCTTTGTGATTTCTTCTAACGACACAGCCACACAGGCGAACAACAAGCACAGTGAATTCGCCATCTTATTTAGCTGACATTTTAATTCAAGTAGTAAACTGAAGTTTCTTTTCATTTCTTTGCATTATTAGTATTATTCTGTTTTTGGTTAGCTTGGGTAAAAAAAAACTGTTCGCTGGTGTCATTTTTGATAATTAGCCTTTTATATCTTGGGGCTTGGGGTAAGCAAATAAATATTTTAAACGTAATTGGTGCAATTACCATATGTGCATTGAACAACTTTATATGGAGCTTCATGCCATGTCATATTTTTATGCTGGTGGGGTTTTTTTATTATTATTTTTTTAATTGTATGCAGTATTCTTCTGAAATATATAATTACCAGCTCAGCCTTGAAGTGGAGAAGCAAGCGTTCTGTCATTCTTGTATTGAAAGACACGAAAAGCTTGCCTTCTGTCCAGCATTTCTACCCCATCTATAGGAATAGTTCACTTCTGACTGCTAAGGTTATTTTTCCATCTTGTACAGTCTCAGCATCATGCCATCCTAGTAGGAGTCTGAGCAAAGCACAAAAGCCCATTCAGACTTGCCTGGGAAGATGCCAGAAGGCTAGGAGTGGAAGGTGGTAGCTGTTGGGACGCCAGGAGCTGCCTCCTTGTGCTGTCTTCATGGCCTCAGGAACCATGAAAAAGCTCGAAGCTGCAGTTTTCTTCTAACTCTTCCTGTATCAAAATGCTGCCTGCCCCGCTGGAATTGGGCCACAAAGGGCAGAGGTGTGAGGGAGGGCGGCGCCTTGCCTAGAGGGCAGCTCAGGAATTCTCTTTGGTATATGGTGGTGTGTCAGAACTTCATATGCATGGTAGCGACGCTCAGCCCATCAGGGCCCTACAAGTACTCTCATTGCACGCTTAGGAACTTTTTGTCTTAAAGATTCTACCACCACCTTCTGTCTTCTGCCAGCCTTCAGGTAGACTAGACTACCAAGGAAACTATTTCTAGAACTGTCCAATAGCTCCTTGCTACTGAACCTCTATGGGATGGTCCTCTGCCTGATTTATGACCGAATCATCGGTGATAGAGGAGCGAAACTCAAATTGGGGAGGTATTAGCGATTCCCACGGGAGCCTGAGTTCTCTGTCCCAAAGGGAGCATCACCACCTTGAGGCTGGGTCCGAGAGCCAACAGCATGGATTTCAGCTTTTTCTCCCGTACGCTTACAACTTTACAAAGTTAAACATCGCCAGTTTGTGGCCCTTTCCATAAATAAGTAAATAACAAACAAATACAATCTCTAATGGTTTTGAGGTCTGCCTTTACAGATGGCTACTTCATTTAACAACAAAAGAAGAAGCCATGTGTGGTAGGTTGAATAGGTACAGCCTTTATTCTTTAATGTTTGGCTCATAGGGAGTGCCACTATTAGGAAGTGTGGCCTTGTTGGAGTGGGCGTGGCCATGTTGGAGGAAGTGTGTCACTGGGGTTTGGGATTTAAGGTTACAGATGCTCACCCCTACGAACGTGAGAACCAAAGTTTGGATTTCCAGCGTGCACCTAAAACCTAAGCCTTCTGTAATCCCCCACAGAAGAGGCCAATTTGGAATCCCAAACATGTTGGGCAGCTAGGCCAGACAAATGAACACACTCATGTTTCTGCTGCTCAACCTTGTCTCAATACAGAGAGCAGATAACTGATGTCAGTGTCACGCTTCCACACGTGTGGCACACTGGTGTGAGCACACACTTACTTGTGCATGCATACCACACACATACGCTTGGAAAAAATGAGGGGCTTGGAGGTAACCAGACAGAAAGTAATGCTATTCTTGCCCTCCTTAGCTGCTGAGGGGATAGCTCCTTGGAGGGCGCTCACTTGACTTGTGCCAGGCCCTGCTTTAAAACCTTAGCAGTGATGGGCTGGAGTGATGGCTCAATGGTTAAGAGCACTGGCTGCTCATCCAGAGGACCCGAGTTCAATTCCCAGCACCTACATGGTGGCTCACAACCATCTATAATGAGATCTGGTGCCCTCTTCTAGCATGCAGATAAAGTACTCACATAAATAAATAAATAAATAAATAAATAAATAAATCTTTAGAAAAAGCCTGTAGCATTGAAAAGAGAAGAAGAAAAAGATAGGAGAAAGGAAAAGGAAAAAGGAGAAATAAGGAAGAGGTTCTTCTTTGCTGAGTGTGTTGGTTAGCTCATTCTAAGGACATAGTCTTCTCTAAAGACTACATCTTTTTTTTTTTTAAGATCTATTTTATATATATATATATATATATATATATATATATATATATATATATATATACACACACACACACACACACACACACACACACACACACACACAGAGCTCTGCCTGCATGTACACCTGAGGCCAGAAGAGGGCATCAGATCACATCATAGATGGTTGGGAGCCACCATGTGGTTGCTGGGAATTGAACTCATGACCTCTGGAAGAACTACTCTTAAGCGCTGAGCCATCTCTCCAGCCCCGAAGGGCCACATCTTAAAGGAGATGGAGTACTGCTTTCAAAATAGCTTGACATGGCAGTACATCGACTCGATTCCATGCCATTTGGTTAAAAAAAAAAAAAAATCTAGTTTTACTTTCAACCAATAAACAGTAATCATGTGTCCTTGTGGAGTGTAGCATGTTTGATGGCTGAGGACAATAATCAGTGTATCTATCATACCAAACATTTATCATGTTTGTTTTGGAGGCAGCTGCTGCTGTGGGGAGACGTGCACTGAGGTGACGTTTACTCACCTCAGACGGGGAACGCGGAACAGGCTAAAATAATAATTTCACCAAAGTCCAACCTCATGAGGACTGTGGGTACAGGGTTACTTACAGGAGCAGGGAGGACTCAAAAGCAGCTACAGCACCGAGAAGCCCAGCCTAGCACTCAGCTCAAGAAGCTCAAAAAGCTGCACCTTGGCACGCTCTGTAGCTAACTCGTAGGCAGACTGTGGAGAAGGACCAGTGGGCAGGTCACTGTCTCCTCCCCCAGCAGTGCTCGCAGCAACCTTGGGGAGGGGCCTTTCGCCTGCTGAGTGTCATGAGCACCCCCATCTGCTATGGCAAATGCTTCAGTTCAGAGGAAACCTACCCACCCCATAGCTCATTGTCTCTAGCTAACTGGGTCTTTTGCGCTACAGAGTTTTAGGGTTTGCTGTTAGAGAAAGGATGTTGCAGCATCGTTCTCAGTGACCTTAACCCTGCCTCCCCACACCGCGCAGAACTAAACCCGGGACTGTAGATGTGGCAGCTTCAGTTCTTCATGAGGAGGAGGAGGAAAGGTTACTTGGATTCCCCTTGGATGAGGTTATGATTTTTTTAAAGGGGAAATCTCCCGGTACTTATGAAAATAATAATAATGTATATATTCTTTGACCCAACATTCTTCCTTTTTGCATCTAGACAACTGAACTATTCAAATTAAGTTCGAATGGCTATAAGTATAAGTGGCCTTCATTTTCCACAGTGGTGTGAGACTGTAAAAACTACAGTATAAAATAATGTTAATAATCAATAGGAAAAATATGATTGTTTCTTGATCTTTAAAAAAAAATGCCAAGACATTTAAAACTTTCTATCTCCACAAGTGTATAAGAAAAAGAGGAGGACTGTAAAACTAATACAATAGTTCACTGTAACTTGAAACATGAGAAACATTCAAAATTAAGTGTTATTTCTTTGCAAATAGCTTATCAAGAGTAATTTGATCAGAACTTTCATAGTCTCATCAGATTACTTACCATCTGAAGCAAGCATCTTCTCTACACCTGACAAATTGTCATATTCATTTCTTAAGTTTGGATAAGCTTCCAACATTTTATTCTTTGTTCTTCCAATGTTGTAAAATATCTTTGAAAATTCTTTTAATGTGAAGTTTTTGGCAGACGTTGCTTCCTCTGGGGCATCCTCCTTCTTCTTGATGCCACGTTCCTCATTGATGTCAATATGCCTCTACCAGGTTCTCCCAGCTACCATCCCACCCAGAGCCTCTCTTGTGGCAGCAACTGTTAGCGTTCCCCCTATCAGATACTTCTTGATAGCTCCCTCGACCTTAGATTTAAATTTCACTTCTCTTATTATTACTTTTTGTTTCTTTGTTACGCTTTAATTTTTGTCAAGTGTCATGCAGGTTTCAACTGCGAGACAGAAACAGAACAACTCTATGCTCTGCCGTCTGTGTGCAGACTGACTAACAGGTGTGCAGTGAGCAGTGGGGTGGAGCTCCTTAAGTGTATGCAGGGCCGCCCTGGAAAGAGCAATTTACGTTTGTCCTGAAAGACATTGAACTGTAGGAATAAGAATAGGCACAAAGATAAGATAAAAATCTTAAAATTTGTACGAAGACGAGATCCAGCAGGCTGGGACTCACGACGTTAAGGAGCACTGGGTTCATGAGTTCCAGCAAGCTGGGACTCACGTTAAGGAGCACTGGGTTCAACACTGTGTATGTTTGGGGGATCGGGGTGCATGATGACAATGACTTGGCTCCTTTATGGAGGGTGGATGGTTTAGTCTCACTTGGAAGTGAACTGCTTCCTGTCTGTATAGGATTTAGAAACAGGGTTCAGCGTCAGTCTAACCTCTACGCTGTCTGACGAGTGCTCACTAGCGGTAGGTGCCTTCCAGCTCTCAACTTTTAGGACTGAGGTGGCCTGACTGGCTTCATGTCTTCTTCTTGCATAGCTCCTATCAGCTTGTTCCTCTAGGCACCCCAGATACACATTAAATCTAGGTTTTAAAGTGTGGGCCAGATAGACAAACACAGTTCCACACAAGCATTTCTACTTATGTTATCTGCTTCTAACAAAATCACTACTGTAATTTTAACAGTGATCAGGAAGAGCTGCATTGTGGCACCACGTGTCTGCAATACCAGCGCTTGGGAGGTAGAGCAGGAGGGTTATGAGTTCAAGGCTAGCCTAGGCTCCATAGTGAGTTTGATGGCCAACAGTCATTGAGATTAAACGCAATAATTACCGTAAGACTTTTCCCACAATGCCTAACACTTAATAAATAAAAACTGTACATGCACATGAATCTCAGTGAACCATACCTTTATTTAAAGTGATATTTGTCAAGTTTTCCATTCAGTGAGGGGGGTGTATATAGAATAACTCGTAAAATGAAAGCCTCCCACAAGCTTATGTTCTTGGGAGTCTATTTTCTTTCAGTTTTCAGGTTCAATGGCTTCTCCTATCTCATTGTTCATTCCATGATCACTTATTGAACCCCTACTGAGTTCCAAGGTTCAATCCCAAGGTGCCAAGAGCACTCAGTGGGGGGTGGCAGGGGGCGGGGTGCGTGTGTGGCAGGACAGGGGCTCAGTGCTCAGCTCTTTCAGATCAGTAAGAGAAAGGAATTCAGGTAATTGCAATACAATGCGCTTCAGGTTAAAAAGCAATAGTGGCTATAAATAATACAAATAAAGCAAGAAGAAACTTGTACAGACGTCTGGGAGGGGACAGAGCCAGTAGAAGCCTTGTGACAGAGGCATCATCTCAGCTGGGCTCTGCGAGGTAGAACTTTCCCATTACAGGACATAGGCTGACGTTGTTCCATATTTGGTATAAAAGTCCCAAAGACTGTTTACAAGGCTGAAATAGCAATAACTTTGGCTTCTTTTTTTCTTTCTTTCTTTCTTTCTTTCTTTCTTTCTTTCTTTCTTTCTTTCTTTCTTTCTTGTCCTCAGCGTTTAGCTATAGTGACAGAAAATCAAACTGGTAACGATCCAGGTTGGAGAAGTGCTGCAGCATCTAGTGGCACAGACTACAACCTGCCCCCTTACCCTTACCACCTGGCTCTCATTCAGGGGATCAGACAGGCCACTGCACCTTCAACCAAGGCCTCCTCCTCCCATATAAACCTTTGTGGTTTTTGTCATGAAGGAGAAACTTTTCCTCAAAATCCAACATGTCTCATTAGACAGAGTGCTGTCCTGCAGTCCGCCTGAGCTGTGAGGGAGGTTTAACACTCCCCTGGTAGAAGGTAAAGAAAAGATGACTGCGAATGGCATTTGTTCAAGCTCTAGCAACCATCATAGCAAGAACCATAGTTAACCCCCCCCCCATAACCGTATGGATTAGTCTCAGAGCTTCTGCAATAAAGTACCACAAGGCAAGATACTTTTCTTTTCTTTTTTTTTTTTTTCTGGGCACTCCTTCTGTCGCACCTGGGTCAATGCCTTTTTATAGCTTCTGTTGCTTTGCAGCAAGCCGGCACCTGCAACCCCTGCTCCTGTCATCACTGTGCTCTCCACTCTGTCTCTCTGTTGGTCTTGCAGCAAGTCAATGAGCAGGAGAGAGAGACTAAGGCTGGTCTTCCTGCCAGCCAGGGGAGGAGGAGTTAGGAGAGAACATAGGGGATCAACCAGGGATAGAGATTCAAGAAAGATCAGACGGAAAGGGCTGGAGCCCAGGAAAGCCACAAAGTGCAAGTACTGCTGGGATGTCAGCTGGGAGTAAGACAGAATAACATAGAAGTTTAAGAACAGATTTTAACTACTCAAGATTGTGTTGTAAAGCCTTGTATTATAAAAGAGTCTTAATTATTTGTGTGATAGCTGGGTTAAGAAATACGCTAAGAGAAACAAACACAGTTTTATAAAAACAACTTACAGAGTAGCTAACATTTAATCCATCGCATCACCTCTTTGCACTGAGTGCGTAAATAAAGAATGCTCTGTTTCCACCCTGCCTTTCTTTGTGAGGGTTTGAATAACGTTTTTAAAGCCCCATTTTATTGCTACTTGGAGAAACAAGTTATTTCAATTACACAGCTGTGACAAAAAGAAAGACTACTTCACATTTTGTTTTCAAATATGAGGGGAGCTCTATTCCATTCCTTACCCCCAAAAAGATACACAGCTGTGAGGAGCTGAAGATTTTGTAGCACTTCTGGATATTTTTAGAATAGTAACAAACAGTAAAAGCTATAAAAGAAACACAATTCAGACAGCTGTGGTCCTCCAGTAGCTAGAGGGTCAAAGGACTGACCAATCCTTAAGAACACTCTGTTCAAAGTGGGGTCCGGTGGCGCACATCTGTAATCTCAGGATTTAGGAGACAGAGGCAGGCAGATCTCTGTGAGTTCAAGGCCAGCCTCATCAACAGATCAAGTCCAAGGCTACACAGAGAAACCCTGTCTCGAAAAGCAAAACAAACAAACAAAAAAGAGTACTCTGTTTAGTGGACTTATGGGGAAAACACCCAGTAATCACTAAAAACACAAATTGTAGAGTAGCTGACAGATTATGACCTTGGTAATGTGATATGAATTGATCAACCCCCTGGAAGACCATTTGAAAGATATACCTCGATTCATAAGGCTGAAAGAGCTAGAGGATCAGGGAGTTTGCTGTGAGATCATGTGTCCTAGAAATGCCAGAAGCCACACCCATGAAGTCTCCTCACAGGACTGCCCAAACCTAAACAAAGACAACAGCGATGACGTGGCAAAGTGGACTGGGGAGCACCCACAAGGCCTCAACCCCATCCAACTCAGTTCTACAGGCAACTTAGAAATGCTTAGAGTGGGAGAAATAGCCCCACCCCCACAGGGCAAGAGCCTCCAAATTGCTTACCTAATATCTAATGGTCAGCCTGGAAAACATATACATACAAGTAACATACCAACTGAGTAGATTATATTTAGGAATATGTATGAATACACATATACGTTTATTTGTATAACAACAATTAAAAAAGAGGCCATGACTTTGAAAGAGAGCAAGGAGTGATATGTGGGAGGGTTTCAAGGGAAGAAAGGAGAGGGAGAAATGAAATTATAATTCTGCTATAATTTCAAAACTTAAAAAAAAAAGAAGAAAAAAGTGCAATTAGTATCTTTAGAAACTTTTATCCTAAACAGATAGGCTAAAGAAGAAAAAGAGCTGTGTTCCCGAAGCTGCTAATTGCAGAATCATTTGTAATAATGGGAGCTTGTGAGCAATCTAGACTCATGGTTAAAGGCATAGTTGGCAGGATTATGATGCATCATGCTTTTGTTGGGATATGCAGCCATCAAAAGGTATAATTATGAAGGCCTGCGGGAACATGAAGAAATACCTATTCTTTGAGCTTGCATGATTTGTATCTGCACACACGTATTGTGTATGTGGGTACATATGCTCACAACTGTCTGCGGTTGCACATGGGCATGTGTGAGTGTCTGTATGGAGGCGCCAGAGGTAAACACTGTGCTTTCTCCTCAATTGTTCTCTTCTTTTTCTGAGTCAGGGTCTCTCACTGAACCTGGGGCTGGCCAGGGATCTGCCTGTCTCCTTCCCAGTGCTAGCATTGCAGCAGGTACAGTATGTTCGTGCCTGGGTTTTCACGTGTGTGCCAGGGACCCAGATTCAAGAGCTCGACCTTGTATGACAAGCTCTTCCCTGATGAAGCCATCTCAGCCCTAAAGCTGAATGACTTTAAAAGTAGTATATCTGCTTGCAGCTGTGTAAACTTCTAAAGTATGCCTATGGAAGAATGTCAGCAGCAGTGAGATGGAGCGGGTAGAAGTTGTCAGGAACATGAGATTGTTTTAAAGTGATATGATTATGGATCATTTTCCCATCAGATTTGAAAGTTTCTCATCATTTAAAAAGCCTCAACATACTCAACTTTCTATGGACTTAAAATCCTCTTCTATTTCTTGCACCGTAATGAAGCTTTTGGGGCAATCTCATGAACTTGTGTGGGGTGGGGGAATATTTGCTTACAATAGTAGTGTAAATCCCACCAGATTCTTTCTTTCATAACTAAGTCTTGTACTAAGTGGTTGGATTATCCTGACCTGAAAATTGACATTGATGAAAGCATTTCAGCATAGTATATGTGCATTATATAATTAACGGTGATGTCTCTGACTGGCAAAGTAATTATTTTAATCCCATCTCATCATTCACTTCACTTTGGGTTTGTGGCTTGGACTTAAAAGGTATGTTTGCAAAGAAAATAACTTATGCACAGGCTAGAGGGAAATGGGCTTCCTTGCACTGTGGCAAATGATCGCTTCTGACTTTATAGTAATATATGGGTTTGGTGCCGGATGACCAATGCTGTTGAGCGTATCATAGCAATCTTTGTTTGTACTGTTGTGAAGAAGACTTGCGCCCAGCCCCACCTTCCCCAGCAGAGTTGAAGAGCTCAGAACCATGCCCCTTTGCCTTGCTGCTTACTCCTGGCCACAGTTTCCAGGGCTAGCCAGGCAGCTAACCATCCCTGAAGGAACACAGGGGCTGACTTTTTGGGGTGTGAGAAGTAACCAAGGCTGACAGCCCCTCTAAGGCTCTCTGCTACTAAGGCCTGATTAGATTATGCCTCTGTGGCTGCCAAGCTTTGAATTCACTACTCTAGATTGCCTACCTGAAGATTAAATTTGGGTGGTAGTACATCTCACCACCTTCCAGATCTTTAAGTGATTCTCTCTCTCTCTCTCTCTCTCTCTCTCTCTCTCTCTCTCTCTCTCTCTCTCTCTCTCTCTCTCTCTCTCTCATACACACACACACACATGCAATATTCTTTACAAGGGCTTACTACAAATAAACCAGGATATGCCTTTTTAGAGAAAAGAGGAGTCTGGTGGGGTGGGTGTGAAGGCGAGGGTGGAAAGGAGTTAATCCATGTCTCCAAAATAAAGACTAGTCAATGGAGATCCGTGCAAAGCAGCAGTGGACAATTGACATCCACTGACTCCCTAGTGAAACGCAGCCCGCCCTCCATTATTCGGGGACCAGATCATCCAGGGTGTAGATTATCCAGGCCATATGCTTCTCTTCCTTTGCCATCTGGCTGGTTGCCTGCTTCTCTTCCTGTAAACACGGAAAATACCCAAAATACCCCAGTTCATGTCTGCCAAGTCATTTCTATTACTTTATCATCGCTCCCCCTTCGCCTTTTAAGTGTACTCAGTGCACCTCCTGGCCAAGGCACATATTCGGTCGGCTTCCTCGAAGGACACATGGGTGAGTTTCTAATCTACACTCCTCCGCTTGTTGAACTTAGCTTTGTAAGAGTCCTTTACTATCTCTTGTGTTTCTTATTTATCACTTCAACTAGCTAGTAAGCACCTTTAAAGCAATGGACATCTCCTCAGCCTTTAATATCCTCTTCAACTGGCCCCGAGAGCTCTTCTTCACAAGGCCAGTGTGGGACAAGAATTGTAAGCTAAGTACCAATCAACCTTATGTCAGACAAATATTTCATGACAAAATCACAGCTGTAACAAACAACAAGCTGAAATGCCATTTGCTATTTTAAAAGCAAGCAAACAAACAAACAAAAAACAAACAAAGCAAATGCCAGGATTTTAGAAGGAACATTGAAATAATTTTATATTATTGCTAAAGAAGTTGGGTTAGAAAAATCTCGCCCATCGGTAGAAAGTCACTTGTGTTTGGTCACTCAGGGATTTGTATCAGAGTCAGGACTAGATGTCACATCTCTGCAGCCAATTCTGTCACGTTCTGGGCTTCCGGGGTAGGCGGAAATGCGTTTTACAGAACGGAAGTGGCTTAGATTGGAGTGGCAGAAGAGTCACATTGGTTCCAAGTAATCGGGAGCAATATTGCTTCCCTTTAGTAGAACCTTTTTAGAGTTATGGATATAGCAATTATTTACTCGTCTTTGTTTTAAAGATCAATCTAAGAACTGAAACTATTTTACCCCGTGACTAGCATTCAGCTGACACAGCAGACACCAATCAGTATCCGCTGGATACAGGCACAGATGCGATGTTTTAGCCTTTTCTAAGCATGGGGAGGCCTCTAGTCCCTGGTGCACTCAAACCTGAGTTTAAAGTAGCAACTTTCTCCATTGGTTTGAACTGGCTCTAGACCAATGATTCTGCTATGGACTACAACTAAGACATCAACTTCCCACTTCAGGATGTTGGAAGTTGCCAAGGAAGAAAGTTAGTCCTCTGCCCTTTGACCACTTTAAAATCATAACCTGAACTTTTAAGATGTGATTTTAAGATTAAGATTTCCAAGATAAGTTTCAAACATCATAGAACATTTTCGATTCTCGTTATCGGGTGGGATGGGGGGGATCATATACTATACATAGAATTTCAGTTTAACATTCTCTGATTACAGACCTATCATGAAAACAAAATTTTGATTTTGATTTATTATTATTATTATTATTATTATTATTATTATTATTATTATTATGTTTTTTGAGACAGGGTTTCTCTGTGTAGCCTTGGCTGTCCTGGACTCACTTTGTAGACCACGCTGGCCTCAAACTCACAGAGATCCACCTGCCTCTGCCTCCCGAGTGCTGGGATTAAAGACATGCACTACCACACCCAGCTCAAATTTTTTACTCTATTGCCTTCTTTAAATTTCTTTTAAAAAGATATTCAAACAATGCATGCCCATTACTGGACAACTGGAAATAAAGGCAACCATTAAGAAGAATACGACTGCTGAGTCCTGGGAGACAAAGGCTCGCACATTTACATGTGTCTCCATTTCAGCCTTTGTGTGTAGCTCATTTGTTCATACGAAACACAATTTAACACAACTTTCTGCACGTATCGCGAACATTACTCACAATCAACAAACCATCCTTAGTGACTGCAATAGTAGATGCAGATGTATCAGACCTCACCTAACTCTCTGTCTGGGATCTTTTCACATGCCACTAAATAGACAATATCCAATGGTATTCTTAGAATGATTTTAAAGTGAGCCAATGCTGCACTGAAAATACTGCTGTTGTAAGGTTGGAAAATGTGAAGTTACTCCCTTAGAGACTTTGAACTGTTAGCTACAAGAGACTTTGTACTTGCTTTGGTTCTTTGTGGCAGAAATAAACACTTTCATATTCTGCATTAGTGCAGTTACACTAGACAATCAATAAACTCCAAATGTGTTGCTTTAGCTAATCCATCAGTTATTTAAATCCTTTAAATGGTGGTGCCATCCAAAAACAGTAATCTTGAATTCTGCTGATCAATTTCCATCCTCATCTGTAGCTGGGGATGCTTTGTGTCTCTTTAACACAAGGCAGTTTCTTCCCTTTACCCCCGCCCCCCAAACAGAGTCTCTCTGTGTTAGCTTTGGCTGTCCTGGACTCGCTTTGTAAACCAGGCTGGCCTTGAACTCACAGTGATCCACCTGCCTCTGCCTCCCGAGTGCTGGGATTAAAGGCTACTTGCTGGAGGCAAAATGCCACTGGACCAGGTGCTAATCTCCTTCAATCCCTGACTTTGCCCATTTCTAGGCTAATTATAAAAACAATAAGGCATTGTCTCTTCAATTAAGTGGGAGTGACTTGTTACAGATACTTTCCCAAATAGATCTCATATGGTGAGAACAGGATTATTCCAGCAAGGCCTTCCTAGAAGAATATTTAAAGCTTAGGGCCCAGTGCCCCCTCAAGCTCTGCACGCAGTAGGACTAGGACACAGTAGGACTAGGACTAAGAGAAGTGCTGCCCAATTAGGCGGAACAGAATCAGGGGGTAAGGAGAGGAGCCTGTTTACAGATATTGTCCAATTTGATGACGTCATGGTTCTCACAATAAAGTCTCCAGGAACCTTTGTCTTTTGTGTTTAACTAAATGCCCTTGGAATCTGGAGAAGCAAACAGAACCTCGTTCGTAGTGAGGCAAGCATCAGCCTCTTCCCCAATACAATTTCTATGCTACCTAAAAGAGGCATAAAGCTAAAAACAGACCAGGAGGCTTCCCATCCCCACCACCTCTGCCTGGGACAGAGAGCAGGCTAAGCAGGCCTTTATGTGCTGTCTCAAGCACCGTGAGACACTGAGGACACTCTAAAGCCTCAAGAAGAATTAAATAGCAAAATTATGTCAAGTGTATACAAATAGGTTTCCCTTGGCGGTAAAAGAATGCTCTTAATTTAGACATTTCCATTGTCTTTCTATAAGGCCATAATAGAAGAGTGTGTGTCGTCACTCATAAGAGTATTTTAGGTTCTAAGAGAATTTGTTCGTAGCTGGACTTTTTCTTTAAAAAAAAAAAAAAAAAAAAACCAAACAGATGAACAAAAGTAAATAATATTCTTACAGAAGTATGTTTAGAAGGCCTGACTTGGTTTATCAGTAAGAGTGGATAACTCTAGAAATTGCAACTTTTCTAAAAAAAAAAAAAAAAAGAACAAGAAGAAAGAAAGAAAAAAAAGAAAAAAAAAAGGATTTATTTATTTTCTGGGGTGTGTGTGTGTGTAAGCTAAAGAAAACCAACAGCTTCTCTTTCAGACTTGTCTTGACTGCAGGATAACTGTGACTGGGGCGTTGTCGCCTGTGCGCTGTGGTTTTAAATGCAATTTCAGTACATTCCTCGAAAACATCCTATA
The DNA here is from genome assembly GCF_903995435.1 of Acomys russatus. Taxonomy (NCBI): domain Eukaryota; kingdom Metazoa; phylum Chordata; class Mammalia; order Rodentia; family Muridae; genus Acomys; species Acomys russatus. Next base: position 8,508,001 of record NC_067137.1, on the reverse strand, counting down.
CTGGAAGCCCTATCCTGCTTGTGCCTGTGTTGGGGGGGGGGGGGCAAACCTTTAAGAGGTAAGACCTAGCAGAAGCTGGTCGGGTCAAGGAGACACTGCCCTCAGAAAGAACCTAATGCTGGTCCTACCAGAGGGAATTTTTTAAAAAGCAGATTGCTGTATGTCACTTTCTATCTCACCATTTAATCCAACTGTCTCTTGTGTATACCCCATGTTGTCATCACCATGTTGTGACGTAGGCAGAAAGAACTCATCAGAGCAAAATAGATGTAGTGCCATGCCCTTAGACGCCCAGGACTGTAGCCTAAATAAACCTCTTTCATTTGAAGTCCCTGCCTCTCGTGTTTTGATAAAATATCATAGCACAGCTAAGACCATGGCTGCAGGACTGAGGTGGTGAAGCAAATGGCAGGACCACGATAGCTGCCGAGATGCCTGGGAATGCCTCTCCTACCTCCTTCCTGTTCTGACAGTCTCTGAGTTCCTCTGAGAACCTTGAAACCTGGTGTGCTGGAATGCCGTCTTGTTACTTCATGGAAGAACATCTCTAGGAAGTCTTTCTCTTGTGTGGCATGGCAAGCACACACCCGAGATTATATATATATATATATATATATATATGTGTGTGTGTGTGTGTGTGTGTGTGTGTGTGTGTGTGTGTGTGTATCCCTCACCACCATTACACTCAAAATAAGAAGAAAAAAATGGGGGCCAGAGAGGTGGCTCAGTTGTTGCTCTTGCAGAGGACCTGAATTCAGTTTCCAGCACTCACCTGGTGGTTCACAGCGATCCATAACTCCAATTCCAGGGGATGTGACGCCCTCTTCTGACCTCTGTGGGCACCAAGCACAGAGGTTGTACACGTGCGTACATACATGTAGGCAAAACACTCGTGCATAAAATAAGATGATTAAATCGAAGAAAAATGTTTAAGAAAAATATATTCAGAATTAAAGTGATCAGCCAGGCGTGGTGGCACACGTCTTTAATCCCAGCACTTGGGAGGAAGAGGCAGGTGGATCACTGTGAGTTCGAGGCCAGCCTGGTCTACAAAGCGAGTCCAGGACAGCCAAAGCTAACACAGAGAAACCCTGTCTCGAAAACCCAAAAAAATAAAAAAATAAATAAAATAAAATAAAGTGAGCAGAAATGAATCTCTGACAGAAACACCCATTTTCTTAATATAGCACAAAGAATCACAACGCTAAAGTGACTGGCTCCTGATGGGGACATCCGACACACAGATGGGTACTGTGACGTGCCTCACAGGTTTAGGGTTTTAGCAATGTTTCTGATATTTGGGGCTAATTTGTTCTAGTGTACTGATCAGGATATAACACCCCGTCCCGCCCAGGGGAAGGAGCATGCAACCCACAGAATAAAGTCTTAGAAGAAAATTTAAAAAGATCTGCATTTTTTGAGGTTTCTGGTATTTAAAAATAACAGCAACAACAACAAAAACCTAAGAACAGAGTTGTAGAAGTTAACAAACAAATACCTGAAACTTATGCACACAAAATCCGATGCCTATCATGTCTAACCCCGCTCACTTGTGGAGAGTTTTACAAGTCTTACCATTTGAGATGGCTGATGAACATCATGATCTTGAAGTTGAGGACAAAGTGACTCTTCTTCCCCTAAGAAAATATAGCAGATCAGAAATGTGTTTACTTGTGCTGTCAAGGTATTTCCAGCCAAGGCCACGCTTCCCGTGTTTTTGGCACTTATGCTGAGAATGGAGCTAAGCTCTTAAGCTCATGAGTAGATGCACGCGGAACCTGCCTGTAGACAAGCCTTGTACCTGACTCCAGGTGCCGCCGCGAGTCAATTTCTGAAAGGAGGTCACCACTCCACGCAAACAGGGAACCAAGGTGATTCCATTATAAACCGCGCCTTTGCCAGCTACATGCTTTCTGCTTTGTGGATTTCTTTAGGATAATACAGACTGACTGATGGTAGATGGTTCAAGCACTTCTACTAACCAAAGAAACAGAATGAATCCGACTCCTTAGGACCAAGAGTCCAAACCAGCATAACACACTCAACATTTTTTTAGATCTTAGATTTTAGCTTTAAAGCTCATATAAATGTTGCGTTCTTCCCCGTACTGTTTTATATAAAATAATGGTGTCTCTCCTCAAATTATTTTACATGGTTTTACCCCATGGACTGCTCCAGAAATATAACTACAGTAAAAATGTTTTTAAAGGTTGTTTTCTAATTTTTATTTTATGAGTGTTTTGTCTTCCTCTGTATCTGTTCACTGTGGGTGCAGTGCCCACAGAGGCCAGAAGGTGGTGTCAGATGCTCTGGAACTGGAGTTACAGATAACTGTGGAGGGGTGCGGTTGGGGGGCAATGGGTGTCCTCTGGAAGAGCATTGGTGTTTTGCCTGCATGTTTATCTCTGTGAGAGCATCAGATCCCCTGGACCTTGAGTGACAGACAGCTTTGTGGGTGCTGGGAATCGAGCCCAGGTCCTCTGGAAGAACAGCCAGAGCTCTCAACCACTGAACCATCGCTCCAGCTCCCATAACTACTTTTAAACCAAAGGAAGACTATAATTTGTCTGACCTTTGCTCTTCCAGAAAATCACATCCATTGACATTAATGCCACTTGAGCTATTAGAATGGAAACAACAGCATCGTTTTGTCATTGTCAACATAGTCCTGAGAGATTCTTCTGTAGGAGCAAGTGTCTGTTTTCATGTCTTCTGAGGTTGCCGCATTTGGGTTTTTACCCATGTATATTGTGCATATTATTTATTGTAAATTGTTGTCCTATTTTAACGTGTCATTGAAGGGACATCCTTGTGTGAGGTAGAGCCTCTAACCATAGCTGTGTGCAGTGGTTAGCAAGTTAGTAGCGCTGCTCCTTGCACAGTTGCTTGCTGACCTTGCAGAGATTTTTTTTTTTTTTTACAAAGATGTCATTTAATGTGAAGACCTTGGCAGAATTAGCAAAGTGGTTGAGACACACACGGCAGACTTTAATTCTCATCTTGGCTTTGATATTCAGAGCCAGCTGTTTGACCTTGAGCAATCTATTTGCCCTCGGATAGACTCTGTTTCCTCGATTATAAAATAAAATAACTTGTGAAATTCCTTCCGCAAGGTTACTGTGGGCTTTTCTCCTTCTCACTCTCAATGAAAAGAATCTCATGACTGATTGTTTTCACATTCATTCCCCAGAGAGACTACGCTAGTCTGCCTCCTTCCAGACCGTGGGAGCCTGTCTGACTGCTAGCGAAAATGGAGCTAAGTACTCACTTGCCTCACAGGCCTTCACTGCCCCAGTCCTCTCCCTCCACACACCCCCACTCCCCTTTCTCTCAGCCGCTCAGCTCAGTTCTGGGCTTTCATCCTGTGCTGTCGGGGCCTCACTGCTCCTGTGGCTCGATGCTAAGTTGTTTCACATCACTGAGAACCTTGGTGAAGACTAAGTAAGAGGGAAATAATGGGACTTCTTTAAGGTACTTTATAGTGTTTATTTCTGTAGGTGTCAAAGCTCCTCTGGTGCCTCAGTTTCACAGCACTATTGGCTCTTTATTGTGCCACCATTTGTTGGGAAAATGGGAACATAACAAGATGACATTTTACCGGACCTACCCACTTAGAGTGTTAGCTCAATGTAAGTGAGTTCTGTTTTTCAGCAGAAACAAACAAACAAACAAAAACCCTAAGGAATAACACATCCTAGTGTGGCTTAATATCAATTATTATTGCATTATAATTATGATTATTATTAAATAGTGATTCTTCAGAGTCTGAATTTCCAGATCCTTTTGTACTTTCAAAATTATTGAAGATCAAACTTTTGTTTTGTTTTGTTTTTTTGTTTAGTTTTTTTCAGACAGGGTTTCTCTGTGTAGCCTTGGCTGTTCTGGACTCACATTGTAGACCAGGCAGGCTGGCCTTGAACTCACAGGGATCCACTGCAGGGATTAAAGGTGTGGGCCACTACTGCCCAACCTAAGCTTTTGTTTTATGATTCTATTTGCCTAAATAAGCATATTTTTAAAAGTCAATAGAAAAATTTTAAATAGATGCTTAAAAGCTACTTAAAATACTAGTAAATACTTATATGTTAATATAAATAACAACCACTTATAAAAATAAAACTTACACACATTAAGAGTAACACATTTAAGGGGGTGGAGAGATGGCTCAGAGGTTAAGAACACTGCCTGTTCTTTCAAAGGTCCTGAGTTCAATTCCCAGCAATCACATGATGGTTCACAACCATCCAAAATGAGATCTGGTACCCTCTTCTGGTGTGCAGGAGTTATGTGCAGGCAAAGCACTATACATAATAAATAAATAAATAAATAAATAAATAAATCTTTAGAAAAAGAGTAACACATTTCAGTGAGAAGAATGGTATTGGGTTTTCCTTTAAATTTAACATATGTGATAATGAATTTCACTATGGCATGTCCCCTCCTACTGGCTCCCTTCATCTCCCAGAAGCTCCCTTTCTGCCCTCAGGTCACAGAATTCCATCACCCTCCCTGCCCCTCCATCTCATAAGAACCCCTCTTCCCCTATCACATCCTTGTTATGATTTCACGTCACCTCACAAGAAACCAGTACCATCTCTTCCACCAAAATGTGATCACCTTTGCTTGGAAATCAGTGTATATGCAGGGAACTACCACAGAAATTCTGACTCTTCTGGGTTATCTGCTCACAAAGAACCAACACCTAAGTGGGACGTTTTCATGTGGTTAAGAGAATGGGTCTGTTCTCGTGAGCCACCTTATTTTACTTATCAACCTTTCCAGTTGCATTGTTTCCTGCACATGTCAACATTTCCCTTTTCTTTGCGGCTGAATAAATTCAGCTGTATTTGGTTATACCACATTTTCTTTGTTATTCTTTTATTTATTTATTTTGGTTTTTCGAGACAGGGTTTCTCTGTGTAACAGCTCTGGCTGTTCTGAAACTCACTTTATAGACCAGGCTGGCCTCGAACTCACAGTGATCCACCTGCCTCTGCCTCCCGAGGGCTGGGATTAAAGGCATGCGCCACTACCGCCCGGCTTATTCTTTTATTTTTTAAACAATATTAGAAGCCATAATATACAAGAAAAAGACCACCAGTTAACAGAAATGTGCAGTGGAATGGAGAGATGGCTCAGGGGTTAAGAGCACTGGCTGCTCTTCCAAAGGTCCTGAGTTCAATTCCCAGTAACAACACAGTGGTTCACAACCATCTATAATGAGATCCGGTGCCCTCTTCTGGTGTAAAGATGTACATGTAGGCAAAACACTGTATGCATAATATAAATAAATAGATACATAAGTACATAAATAAATAAATATTTTTAAAAAGAAAAAAAGAAATGTCTAGACAAAGGAACATAGACAAAAAGTCTACAAAAATACCGTCGAGTTAATTTTGTGTTCGTCATCAACTGCTGGGGCCTGCCCTTATGTGGGGTTAATATGCCCAGTAAGAGTCCATTGCAAAAGCTAATTTTTCTTTTGCAAGCTATTTTTCAGTTGGAAATAGACTCTCAGGGGTTAGAATTAAGATCTCATGGACACTCTCCCTTCTCAGTGCTGGAACCCAATCTGGCTTGAACCCATACAGGCCCTGTGCATGCTGCCACAGTCCTTGTGAGTTCATAGACCAGTTGTGTCTGGAAGACACAGTCTCCTTGCTGTCATCCATCTCCTCTGCCTCTTACTCCCTGAGTTCTGAGAGGAAGGGTTTGATGAGAATGTCCCATGTAGGACTAAGTGTTCCAAAATCTCTCACTCTCTGCTCATTGTCTAGTGGGGCCATACATTTTCGTTATCTATTCATCTATTGACAGGCACCTAGGCTAGATGCACTTCTTAATCACTGTAGCAGTTAACACAGAAGGGTCAGAATTTCTGTGCTAGTTCCCTGGGTATATACTGATTTCCAAACAATGGCAGTAACACATTTCACGGAAGAGATGGTATTGGTTTTTGTGAGGTGACTTACTGTCTATTAAAGGAAGACAACCAGAGTCTCACGTCTGACTCTGCATCCAGCTTGTCACTGTGTCATAGAAAATGGAGTCCTATGAGAAAATGAGATTGAAATATGTATTTTGCTGTTATATCATCTTCATATTATTTTTTTTTCAACCCCCATGGGCCTCATGAAAGGGCCTTAGGGTGGTTCCATGACCTTCCTTTGAGAATTACTATTATAAGACATAGTCAATGAAAATAGCAACGTAAGAAATAGAAATAATATTTTACCCATATTGAAATTTTTAGTGACTTCTATGAGCTGTTTTCTTTTTGTTTGTTTGTTTTGAAGACAGAGTCTCTCTGTGTTAGCCTTGCCTGTCCTGGACTCGCTTTGTAGACCAGGCTACCCTCGAACTCACAGCAATCCACCTGCCTCTGTCTCCCGAGAGCTGGGATTAAAGGCTTGTGCCACCAGGCCCCGGCTATGAGCTGTTTTCTAAAATTGTTCTTTTCAAGCTTTCTCCCATTCAAAGTCAAGTTATGGTAGACAGGAATGTTTAGATTTTTTTTTTTTTTTTTTTTATGACCTGGCCTATGTATTTTAAAAGCTGCTCGGGATATATGGAACCAATGCTGTTTTTTGGTATTGTTTGTGTGCTTTAAAAAAGATAATTATTTTATGTAGCATATAGCTCTTTAAAAGCCTTCCAATCTATAATAGAAAAGCTCGTTTTAGTAATCCATTATTTTTATTTGTATGTGTTCTTATATCATCTGCCATTCAGTAATGAAAGGTGAGCACATTGATGTCTGTCCTTCATGTCATGAGGGACATGTAGGTGGCCTGCCTATTTTACAGAGTGGTATTAGGTTCATAATAAAAGAAGAACACATCTTAATTTACTCTATGTTAAGTAATAACAACAATGGTGATAGTAGCTTCTGAAGCCTTGTGTTCTATGAAGTTATGCCAAGATGATCAGTGTTACCCAGCTCAGGGTTCCTCGGCTTCTTCAAGCACACACTTGCTGTTCTTGCAGAGGACCCAAGCCAGGTTCCCACCCTTGTCAGGTAGCTTGAAGTGGCAGCTTCCTCTAAATCCTGCTCCAGGGAATCCAGTGCCCTCTTGTGGCCTCCACGGTCACCTGCATTCACATGCACAAACCCACACACAGACACACATATATACACACAGTCAAAAACAAAATAAGTATTTAAAAAGAATAACAGGCTTTCTGTTTCTTTTTCTGTGAAAGGAAAATATCAGACTCTCAAACATTTAAAGGGAAGAAGCTGGAGACTTCCAATGGAAAACTTGCCCAATGGGCTATTAAAGTTGGATTTAGGATATGTTGCAGTATTAGGGGTGGGGGTAAAAAAAAATAGCTATTTTTACTTCTGAGGAATAGCCCAGGTTACTTTGGGTTCTCAGGTGGGTGATGGTAAAGTAAAAAAGTGCCAACAGCCACCGTTGAGACTAACAGTACAGCACCCTGCACCCTTCGAATCTTCTTTTAAGTCGTACCACCGTACTCTCCACAGATAAGAGTGTGCCTGCCCCTAAAAAAGTAACTTGCATACATATAAATATATATTATTACATTATATATACATATATATCTTTATATTTTGCAAAGAGTTTTAGAGATTAAGTGACATATGCTTGTAAAATTAGAAAGCACGTATGAAGATGATTTAGCTCTCTGCCTCACCCCACCACTGCCCTCCCTTGTTTGCTTCAACGCGTCTATTGGAATCTGATTTCCTTCTTTTATTCTTTCTTTCTTTCTTTCTTTCCTTCCTTCGTGTGTGTGTGTGTGTGTGTGTGTGTGTGTGTGTGTGTGTGTCTGTTTGGTTGGTGGATTTGTTTTTCAAACAGGGATTCTCTGTGTAGCCCTGCCTGTCCTAGACTCACTCTACAGATGAGGTTGCTTCTGCCTCCCAGAGTGCTGGGATTATAGGCATGAGCCACTGTGCCTGGCTCAATCTGATGATTTCTAAGGCAGACTCCTTAGGTTTTAGAGAGCTCTGATTATTGGAAAAGTTTTTTTTCCCCCAATTTGACCTGAAACTAAAAGCAATACTGTTTTCTACACTAATGTACTTTAGAAGTTCGAAGATGCCCTACAACCATAGTTCACGCTTACATTTTCTATTCTTTAACCTGAAGAATTTGTCCGCCATTTATTCTTTCTTGTGCTGTCTTACATCAGTTTTATAATTCCTTCTTAAAGGTGTCATACCAGCCGGGCGCAGTGGTGGGGAAACATGGAACCTTAAGTGCCTGGTCTCTACAATCTGCCAGGGGGCGATGATCTTCCGGCTTCTTTAGAGTTCTGTGACATGACTGTGCACTGTGCCTACTGTTAATGGTAACTGTCGCTTAGTCATATAGACTTTCATTGTGATATCCTTTGCTTTGCCTATGTTAGAAAAGAACGTGAGCTCTACATGCTCCCTTCAAGCTGAATGCGGTGGCACACAACTATCACCGTTGCACTTGATAGGCAGGAGGGTCACAATTCTGACACCAACCTTGGCTACATAGTGAGTGTCTGTCTCAAAACAAAGGAAAACAAAGATCTGAGTCCTTTAGTGTTTGAAAGAATTTGAAAGGGAGAGGTTTTTTTTCTTCAAGTTAATTCAGACGTAATTACATAATTTCCCCTCCCCTTTTCCTTCCTATCTGTCCCATGTCCACCACCCCACCACAGCCCTCCCAAATTCATACTCTCTTCTTTAACCACTGTTTTTACATATACATATAAAGGAGTACAACTTGCTGAGCCTGTCCAATGTTGCCTACACGGATGTTCCTAGAGCCGCTCACTTGCTAGAAGACAGCTGGTCAAGGCCTCTTTCCTGGGTGACACTGATTCTCTTGGCAGGGAGCATAGCTATTTGTTTGAATGTGCTTTTAAATGTGCAGAAAAGCTTTGCAAATAACTCAAAGTCCTCATCTGTTGCTTACTGTAGGTCCATAGTATGCACCATGGTAGGGAAAGCATCATGTCGGTGGTATGAGGTATTATCCCTAATCACAAAGCAGAAAGAGATGGAAGCTGGTGCTCGGTACACTTTCAACTTTTTTTTTAATACAAGATTCCAGTCCATGGGATGGTCACACTCACATGCAGGCTCTTCTCTGCTGCATTAAGTCTTTGTAGAAACATCGTCACGGACGCACTCAGAAGTGTGTCTCCTAGGTGACTCTAAATCCAGTTGACGATGAAGATTGACCATCATACTGACTTAGCCACCTAGAATCAATTCTTCAAGAAGCGACTGTATTCACCTTCTTTCTATACATTGGTGTAAGAAATGTGTGTTAATCACCTATGCGGCAAACATTCTTCTTAGGTCCTAAAAGTATAGCACAGAGCAAACAGACAAACTTACATTCTAGTGAAAGAAGACAGCCAATAAAGAAGACAAAATTTAGAGAGACTTATATGGTGACAAATCCAAGGGAAGCAATAAGCAAGAGAAGACAAGAAATGGTGAGGGAGGCACAGCGTAAGTAGGTTGACAAGGAAAGCCCATGGTGGGTCATCACATCATCAAAGCCTTTGTACTCTACTTTCTCAAACCCCTTCAGCCTGTATGGTATTTTATTTAGGTTAAATAGATGGGTTTACATATTTCACGATGATCTGCTCACTAAAAGAAGAAATCTTTTAGATTCTGAAAGTACACATAATTTTGAATATAGGTTTAGTTGGCCCGTGCCCTTAGGTAGATTATGTAAGTTCTTTAAGACTAAAGTTCTCTATTGTGAAAAATAAAGATCATAATACTTCAGTTTATAAGCATGTTGAAAGGACTCAATGAAACAGCAAATAAGAAGCACCATTTTTTGCTGGGGCTCATAGGTCACTTGTGAATGTAGCCATCTCCTGTGTGGGTTGCTGCTTTGGTATGAACCAATGGGTGCTAACTCAGTACCAGGCATAGAGTAGATGTGTAATAAACATGTGGATTCATCACCATTCTTTACTTACTTGACTTTTCATTTCATTCATTTATTCATACATTTACTAATTACATATTATACATAAGGTACCATGAAAGACATTATGACCCTAAAGTATTGATAACTCAACCAAAGGAATTAAGACATAGACATCAACTAAACTAGACAAATAAGAGTAAAACAAAGGATTATTGGCATTGAAACAAAACTGCCCTCTTAGAGGAAGAAAGCTTTTAAGAACAGGCAACATGGGGATGTACCCTGAATTCTTAGCGGACATTTCAAAGGGAGGGGCAAAAGAGACAGGCAGGTAAGCCATGGTGATTCTCAGCCCAGCTGAGAGTAGAGTAGCATTGCCAGGTGCCCTCTGAGAACTACAGACATTCAGACCGACCTCCAGGGATCCAAACTAGTGGTTCTAGCAAGGGACCTAAGTGTTGATGCCCTATTTGATGTGCAGCCATGGCTGAGAACTCCTAAGCCGGAGTGAGTATGGGAGGGAGTTTTAAGGTCAGGCAGAACAGTGTGTTGAGGCTGTACTGTGGAGCTTACATTTCAGATGAAGGCGTTTGCTTTTAAGTTAGCAAGCTATTGACAGACAATGAAAGCATGCTTATGTCTGAGCTTCCTTGGTGCTTTAAACTTTTGAGGCAGATGTCCTTTACTGTCCCTGTCTTTATTGCATTCTTTGGATTTAGTTATGTTTCTTATATGCCCATAAAATATCTTGAAGGCAAAAGACAGAGCATCCTTTTGACATTCTTGGTACTCAATACTCTCTCTCTCTCTCTCTCTCTCTCTCTCTCTCTCTCTCTCTCTCTCATACACACACACACACACACACACACACACACACACACACACACCACACCACAGTTTGTTAAATGAGTAAATGAATTAATCAAGGATCTAAACTGTAATTAATTTGGAATCTGCCTCTTCTTTCTCCCCAGTGTTAGACTTAGGCTTACGGGTACACATGGCTTTCCCATGGGTTTTGAGGATATGGACTCATCAAGCACTCTTACCCGCTGAGTCATCCTCAGCTCCTGGAAGGTTATTACATACTTTTCTATGACTTCTTTAGTCCTCCATCTTTAGATGAATAAAAACCCCATATTTTATGTGGCTCATCCATGTTTGCTATACTGTAGTACCGTACTGTAATTTTTCCCCCTTTTTTTCTATTGATGGATGCTTGGGCTACTTCTGAACACTCTGATACTTCTAATGGAGTTCTTAAGGATATTTTTAGACCTGATGCCTTATCTGTGTGTGCAAGCATTTCTGTAGGTTATATAAGCAGGACTGGAATTACTGGGTTAATTTTACTGGATATAATTTTCTACAGTGCTATGAAATTATACTAATATGAACAACAGATGAAGGTTTCTCTGTTTCACCATGTCTGCCAGAACTTGGCACTGACTTTTTTTTTTTTTTTTTTTTTTTTTTTTTGTTAGCATTTTACTTAGGTAATGGCATCTCTTGGTTTTAATTTGTATTTCTCCATTTGCTAACCAGCCACTTTTCAATAATTATAGGCTTTCATTGTCTCTCCTATGAAATGCCTGCATACTCATATTTTTGGCCCATTTCTCTCCTGGGTTAATTGTCTTTTCCTTACTGATGTAAGAGTCCTTCCTGTGTTTGAAATACTAATCCTTGGTCAGTGATGTGTTACAGTTGTCCGAACTTCCAGCTTATCTTTTTCACTAATGTCCCGGTGACTTAATGCACAGACACTTCTAATGTTTAGTTACTAAGCTGAAGTACAAGAAAGTTTGTATGCACAAAAGTAGGTTCCTGTCCTTCTGGATTGTTCATCTCCAGAGCTTCACATGTCCAGGGTCTGGGCCAGAAGCCTGGCCATTCGCAGTTCCAGTAGGTTCCCAGGAGCCTGGCTTTAAGCAACTACTTCAGCCCTTCTTCTCCTCTGCAGTGTCCCCCTGTAGCTCTTCACATACTGTACCCCAATGTCTACACATAGCCTGGCTCCCTGGCTCACTTCTGCTCAGCCTGGGTCACCTGAATCCAGTGCTTGCCGTCCTCCCACGGCCAGCCGCAGTCTAGAAAATGCTCGCAGCATTAATAAGCTCTCTCTTCACAAGTAATACCAAGCTCTTCAAACGCCCAGGATTATTGGTTAGCTGGCTCTGTAGTCTCCTTTATAGCGTATTGTGTGATGAATTTATTTTGACACAATTTTAAACCACGAACCAAACTCATCATCTCGGTCTACTCCAGCACCAAACATTCTATCATTTTTAATCCTTTTAAATTTTCACGTAAATCAGTACCATTTCCTGACATCGGCTAGTTCCCTACATCTCTGGCCCTGTTGTGGATGCCCACGTATTCTTCTATGACGTACATAACAATGTCAGATAGCTTAATAATAAAGACTTAGGAGAGTAGTAGAAATACGGTGTAAAGATGAACACACTTAGACCTCTCCTCTCAGTTATTGAGAGCCAAGCTTTCCAGCAGTGACACTGTTGACTTTTAGGTGGCTTCTGTTCACTATGCCAGCAGCACTCTGCTCCCTGCCCAGTGTGGTCAAGCAAGATGTCCCCAGACAGTGCCCAATGTCCCCTGTGCAAGACTGAGAACCGCTGATTTCCTCATGTTTAGCTAATATCTCTCCTGAGGGTGTGTGTGTGTGTGTGTGTGTGTGTGTGTGTGTGTGTGTGTGTGTGTGTGTGTGTATGAGAGGGGGGAGGAGGGAGGGAGGGAGGGAAGGAGGGAGGGAGGGAGGGAGGGAGGGAGGGAGAGAAACACTTTGTAAATCTCTAGCCCCAACCATTTTACTCTTCTCCCTTTCTCTCCTATCACGTTTGCTTTTGTTTTCCACTAAAGGAAGGGATTGTGTTTTCAGATTTGTTGTTGTTGTTGTTGTTGTTGTTACTGATTTTCATTCACTTTTGCCACGACAGAAGGCAGCTGCCACCAACACACAGAGGCAGACCCAGGGACAGACTTGAGATTCTGTCCCTGCCCTTCTGCAAGTATTACTCTCACCATAGGATGGTGGTAGTTACTATGATTAATATACTTTTAACCATAATGTGATTATAGAAAATCATGCCAAAATTGCTAGAGCTAAAACTTGACCTGCCCTGACAGGATGATGAAAACGCAACACCATTCTCCCTGACCCTCCCCACCCCCACGCTCCCCAAATAGTCTTGCTTCTTAATGAGCAAGAGTAGTTTAAGCTGCAATTATTTCCTCTCGCACTGACTGTCCTTTTCACCCTGATCACTCTTTGGATGTATAATGGCGAGATAGCTGCTTGCAGGCTAGCGAGGAGGTCTGCTGACTGGCAGCAATACACACTTGTCGGGAGTCACTGGGAAGGAAGCCTGCGTTCCACTCTCAGAACAGCCTGCCTTTCTGAATGCCACTCCTGAGTGTTGTGGGGGAGAGCTTTTCACAATTTTGATCTTGAAATGCCGTGTTTCCAGTTTCGGTGGCCAACACAGTCCGTTTTTATAGGGTTGCTTTTTCTTTTCTCCTATCTGCTCTTGGCCCAACATTCACTGGCTCCCTCTTGAGACCCTTTTTGCAGAACTGATTCTGCAAACTATTAAGCACCACCCCATTTTAGCTTGGGGTCCCTCTCTAATTTAGTGTCTTTCAACATGAGTAAAGACTGTCATTCAAAAGGACCGCCATGACACGGTGGCCTGTGGGGTGTAGAAGGCGTTGTCCCGTTTCAGCGACGCAGCGTAGCTGTGCAGGCCGGGCCATCAGGGCCGTCAGCTAAGTTCTGGGTCATCAGACTTGTCTGCACATTTACAGCTTTATCTGAGTTGAGGTGAGTAGTGACAACCCTGAAACACTGTGAGGGCCACCACGACTCCACGGTAACAGTATTCTTGTATGGACTGAGTGCTAAGTAACTTCTATTTGTGGCCTCCCCCACCCCTCTTTTTAGTAACAGTTCTTGTAAATAGATATTTCATAACCACTAATCAAAATAAATCAATGCCTTGGTTATGTGTAATTTTCCTTTAGACCCTGGAATAGTTCTGAGACAAGGAGTAATAGCCTCAATCTGTTGCATACTTGACAGGTTTCAGAGTATTTCCATATATATACATGCTCTTTTTGGATGTTGAAAATGTCTATTGTGGGCAAAGAGCGAGCCTTGGGACAGTGGAAAGTTAAAACTAAAGACCTGGAGAGATGGCTCAGTTAGTAGCATAAGCTGAGGACCTGAGTTCAGGTCCAGAGCATCCAAGACAGGTGTGGCTGTGCACAGCTGCACCCCCAGCAGTGAGATGGTGATCTCCATCCAGTCCAGCAGACCAGTGAGCTCGTAACTAGAATGCAGAGCAACTGAGGGAAAGACCAGACATCAACTCTGGCTCCATACAAACACAGTCACACGCATGGGCACCTCCTCCTCCCTACCCCAAACATGTACACATGCCACTCACATATTCAAAATAAATAAAATGTATACATTTAATTTATATATGTAAAATCCCCCAAACTAAAGCACATGCCTGCCTGGCCAGTGGGATGGGCTAGTTTGCTACCCAGTAGGAAAAAGAATTGTTCTGTTGGTAACAGAAGCTGTGCAAAGCAAGACATTTGCTGCAGAACCCAGAAACGCAATCTCCAGAACAGGTAAAAGAAGGAGGCAAAATGAAAAGAAAGAGAAGAGGAAGAAACAAAACTGCAGAGACTGGTGGACAAAGGTCACTAGAAAGACAGTGACAATCAACTGCAGTTCTGAGACTATGAGAGTTTGGGTTGTGCAGAAGAGAGGACAGCAAAGTCACGGTCCCCATAGAAACAGAGGGCCCAGGCTCACTGCACAGCTCTTTGGGACCCACAGCCCCCGGGGTGCAAAGGCTTCACTCAGAGCCTGCTTGACTCCACGTTCTTCCCATTGTCCCACGTCAGCAGTACAGCTGAGCTGCACAGAAAATCCCCTACCATAGAAGAGCCGTTTGACTCTCCAGTGCTCTTTCTCGTGCACCAAATCCTCCAGCAATCCTGAAATACAAAAGAAAGCACCTAGTCATCCCAGAAATGGAAACGTGTGCAGAATCATGCCTTGTCTGGCGGGGCTCACTGGGATCTGGCCAGCGGGCCTTCCTCTACTTTATGTAAATTAACCAGATTGCAATGAATTATTGTCTGTGCTATGGAAGAAGGAAAAGATGATGACCAAAGGACTGCAGCCCAACACAACTCTCACTTGCCTGTCTGATCTCTTTTTCTTTCTTTTTTATTTGTGGCGGGAGGGGGAGAGGATTGGGGGGTGGGTGAGGATGGAAGGGGGAGTATCGAGACAAGGTTTCTTTGTTTAGCCTTGGCTGTCCTGGTCTCTCTGTGTAGACCAGGCTGGCCTCGAACTCACAGCGATCCGCCTGCCTATGCCTCGGATTAAAGGCATGCGCCACCATGCCCTGCTCTGATCTCTATTTTAACATTGCAAACTACCTTCTTTGTAGGGCCAGGATCTGCTTCTCCTCTGCCCTGGTATCCTGTCTTGACTTCTGGGACCATCTTAGCATTCAAACCCTAGAGCATAGTCTCAGGCACAAAGTTGGGGCTCAATGACTGTTAGTTGAATAAGAGACTAAAGAACACACACACACACACACACACACACACACACACACACACACACACACTGATATGAGGAATCATGATGAACAAAGTACCTATGCCACTCAGCAACACCTGGAGGGCTCAGGCAAGTGTCCTATGGTAGGTAAATCCTTACCCATTCCGGTGGCGTCAGAACGTCACCACGCTGGGTTGCAGGCCACATACAAAGTTATCTTGAGTTTGTGATGCTAACAAAGCAAGTAATTAAGCTGAGTGAGGGTTAAGTTGCTTGAAAGCAAGATGTGAAGCCGATAGACCAAAATGCTGATAATTAAGAGCTGATAATACAGCTTTGTTGTTCCTCTACCCTGCTAATAGCCTCTCAATCTTGGCATGTAGTGATTTCTTCCCTACAAGGGGAGTGGGGTTGAGGGGGGAGAAAACTCATCCTAAGGAGTGGCCTCATTCCCTACACTAAACCTGAACCCCCTCCGGTCTGTCTGTGGGACCCCTTTCCTCTCCCACTCCCTCAGTCTCTCTATTTTGTTTTCAAACATGATTAAGATTTGCTACCTAAAAGCAAAACCAAAACGAAACAAAAAACAACCCAGCAGACGCTAATGTGAACCCCACCCCCACCCTCCATTTCCTTAATCCCACGCTGTTTCTCTTCTGTATTTCCTAACCTCTTAGAAAATGAACCCTCAGTCTTTACCTCTTCTGTTTGTTGGTTCACTACCTATCCCCTTAAACCAGTGGTTCCCAGCCTTCCTAATGCTGCGACCTAGTGCAGTTCCTCAGGTTGTGGTGACCCCAACTATAACTTTATGTCTGTTGTTACCACATAACTGTAATTTTGCTGCTGTTTTTAATGTAAATAGATTTCGAAGATAGAAGTTTGGTAGAGGGCTTGAGACTCACAGATTGAGAACCAATGCCTTGAATTCATATATAGGGATCAACTCTTTAACAGGGCTCTGTCACAAGTTTTCAGTAATTAGATGATAGATAGATAGATAGATAGATAGATAGATAGATAGATAGATAGATAGATGCATAAGTCTGAAAATTTAAAAATTACTGCATATATGTGCATTATATACACACACAGTCTTTAAAAGCTTGGCTTTTTGGTTGTTGTTGGTTTATTTGGGGGGTTGTTTTGTTTATCTTGTTTTGTGTGCTTTGTTTGTTTGTTTGTTTGTTTTGAGACAGAGTTTCTCTGTGTAGCCCTGACTGTCCTGGAACTCACTCTGTAGATCAGGGTGGCCTCTAATTCACCTGCCTCTGCCACTGGAGTACTGGGACTAAAGGTGTATGCTACCACTGCCCGGCAAAGATTTATTTTTATCTTTATTTAGATATATGTGTGAAAAGTTTCTAGCTGTATGTCATGTATACACAGTGACCTCAGGGGTCAGAAGAGGGTGTCATATTCCCCTGGGACTGCAGTTATAGTTGTTTGTGAGTCATTTGATGTGCGTGTTGAGAACTGAACTTAGGTCCCCTAAGAGAGCAGGAAATGCTCTTAACGGCTGGACCATTTCTCCAACCCCTATACATACATTCTTAGGAACTACAATTTTTCTCCTTAGTTCTTTGAGAAGCATACAGTGTATTTGTTCATGTTCACCCCAGTCTTCTCTAACTCCCCAACTTTAAATCTCCCATCCAGTCTATTTTGCACTGCCCCTATACTCATGGTTGGCCCACTTACTAGGGGGTCACATCTGTATAGAAAACTGACCCTTCTCTCAGAAGCCGTGAACTGCCAATAGTCCCCCAGCTAAGGGTGGGGACTTGAATGTTGTCTGGCTTGATTTTGAGCAGGTCTTATGCAGACAACCACAATGATTGTGAGTTCATGGTTGCTGTAGTCCTGCCAGGTCCAGAAGACACGTTTCATTGACAGAGGCTTTTCATATATTCCCCACCCTACCCCACCCCGTCTTCCTCAAACTTTGGAGAGACGGAGTGTGATATGCGTGTTCCATTTGTGCTGAACACGCCACAGACACTCACCCTGTGCACTCTGGCCAGCTGTGAGTTTCTACATTAACCTCTGCCCACTGTGCAAAGAAACTTCTCTGGTGAGGTCTGAAAGTTGTACTAGTCTCTGGGTTACAGACGCTAATTTAGAGAGAGTTTACTATGTCCAGTTTAACAACATAGGTTCAATCCCTCAAACCTGGGTACTGCCTGACTCTGGGTTCTTGGTCAGACTTAGAGCACTGAGTATATGTTTCTCCCTGTAGCACATGCCTTAAATCTGATCAGAAAGTGACTGGTTATTTCCCCATAATGTTGCCTCTACTGCACCCATGGGCATGTCCTGCTGTGCTGGTCATTATTGTAGTCCGCAGTTTCCCTCAGCAGACTACATAGTAATTCCAGTACTATCACAGCTAGCCAGCAGGGTGCCAACTGGTCAGTACCAACGTGGTTCTTCATGCCCTTGTCCAAAGTGTGTGTCTTCAAGAATAGCGTCTTCCTTCCCACCAAGCTCTGATGTGTATCCAAGAGTAATGTCAATAGTTTGGGGGCAGTCCAGGGCACTCCTGACCAAAAACTCAAAGGGAAGTATCCCATATCCAGTACTTACTGGGCTTTTAATTTGACATCATAGGACTTCTAGGAGTGACATCACCTGTATGTGGTTTTGTGTGTGTGTGTGATAAAATAGTAAATTTCCATATGGCTTTTTTCAAATCCTTAGTGTTATTTCTCCTCTCCTACCTTCTCTTCTTCCCTACTTTCTCATCCCTCCCTTAAACTTCCTTTTCCATCAGTGTACTACCGTCACCCACATCCTTAAATTTTGTATTCCCTCCCCGACCAGCGGTCTCTGTGCCAATTAGTTTTTCATCAATTGGACACAAACTAGGGTCATCTTAGGAAGAGGAAACCGCTTGAGAAGATGCCTCCCTCATATAGTCTGTAGTCTGCTGGGTACAGCTCAGCCCACTGTGAACAGTGCCGCCCCTGGGCAGATGTTCATGGGAGGAAAACAAAAGATAGCTGATCTGGATGTGGTGTCACATGCTTTTAATCCCAGCAGTCTGGAGGCAGAGGCAGGCAGATCTCTGTGAGTTCAAGGCCAGCCTATCGACAGAGCAAGGTCCAAGACAGCAAGGCTACTTAGGGAGACCCTGTCTTAGAAAGCTAGAATTGGAGGGAGAAAGGAAGGAAGGGAGAAAGGAAGGAAGGGAGAAAGGAAGGAAGGAAGAAGGAAGCTGCATGCAAATTCAAAGAACAAGCCTTAGTTCAGGGCCTCTAGACCTCACAGTTCCAGCCTTGGGTTCAGCCCTGACTTGCCTGCACAATAGACTGTGCAGTAAGTTGACTGTACAGTAAGCACTGTAAGTTGCTATAAAACCCTTTCTTCCCCAAGTTGCTTTTGGTCATGATGTTTTGTAAAATCAATAAAAGTCAAACTAGTATGAACCCTTTTCAGTTTCCGGGATGCTATGGGTACTTCAGGTTAAAGCCACAGATACAAAGGCTCAAAACTAAAATCCATGATGACTA
The DNA here is from genome assembly GCF_903995435.1 of Acomys russatus. Taxonomy (NCBI): domain Eukaryota; kingdom Metazoa; phylum Chordata; class Mammalia; order Rodentia; family Muridae; genus Acomys; species Acomys russatus. The sequence continues at coordinate 8,488,979 of NC_067137.1, read as the reverse complement.
AGTTCATGTGAACTTTCTCTCTCTGGTTACCTCACTTAGTATGTTTCTCGGCTGCACTCATTTACCTGAAATTTTTCAGTTTTATTTTTAACAGCTGGATAAATTTTCATTGTGTGTAGATATCACATTTTTACTGTCCATTTATCAGTTGACAGACAACCAGGCTATTTCTATGTCCTAGATATTGTCAGTAGAGCAGCTATGGGCATGGGTGAGCGTTTGTCTCTACAGTAGGAACTCTAGTCCTTGGGGTATATGCAGTAGGGGCAGTGTTGCTGGGTCCTAGGGCAGATCTGGTTTTCTGAGAAACTGCCACACTGATTTCCATAGTGGCTGTACCAATTTGCACTCCCTCCAACAGTGCATGAGGGTTCCCGACTCCCTACATCCTTGCTAGCATTTGTTGCTCTTTGTTTTCTCAATCGTAGCAATTCTAAGAGTTACAGTGAAAGGTCAAAGTAGTTTAAGTTTGCATCTCCCTAACAGCTAAAGATGGTGGATGCTTTTAAAGATTATTTCTCAGCCATTTGTATTTCTTCTTTTGAGACTTCTCTGTTCAGCTCCAGAGCCTACCTTTATTTGAGTTGTTTTATTGAGCTGTTTGTTTTCTTGGTGTTTCTTCCTTTGAGGGGTGTGTGTGCGTGTGTGTGTGTGTGTGTGTGTGTGTGTGTGTGTGTGTGTGTGTATTCTGAACACTGATCCTAATGCTCTGTCAAATGCATGGCTAGCTAGCAGAGATTCTCCCCCCACTTCGGTAGGCTGCCTCTTCAGTTGGTTAACAGTTTCTTTTGAAATACAAAGGTCTTTCAGTGTCATGAAGTCCCACTTGTTGATGGTTGGGTGCTTCCTGAGTAACCACAGTTCTATTCAGAAAGTCCTTCGCTGAGCCTGTATCCTGATGTCTACTCCCTACTCTTTCTTCTAGACGTTTCAGAGGTTCAAGTCTGACATTGATGTTTTCTATCCATTTGGAACTGAGCTGTGTGCAAAATGAGAGAGAAGCATCAGGCTTTATTCTTCTACTATAGCTTTCTGACGTCATCCAGGAGAGATGCTGTCTTTCCTCCAGTCTGTATACACACATCCTTTATGATTCCTTTTCCCTTCGTCATGGCAGTGTTTCATATTGCTGATTTGCCTTTTGCTAGAAACACATCTTTCATAACTCCCACAATAGTTTACATTTCTGCTCTTCTTTTGTTACTTTTTCCCTGTCTCTTCTTTCTTTTTCTTTTCCAAGGAAGAGGAAGAAATCAATTCTATTGACTACGTGTCTGCCAGGTATCTTAGTCACTGTTCTGTTGCTGTGAAGAGCCGTGGTGACCAAGGGACCTCTTAGAATTTAATTGGGTGCTGGCCTGCAGTGTCAGAGGCTAGTCCATATCACCATGGGAGGAGTATGATGGGGCACCTAGGGTGGCAGACCTGGTGCTGGTGAAGTAGTGAGAGCTTTGCATCCTTGCCCGTAGGCAGTCTTGTCTGTAGGCAGCCTTGCCTGTAGGCATCCTTGTCCGTAGGCATCCTGGTCTGTAGGCATCCTTGCCCGTAGGCAGCCTTGTCCGTAGGCAGCCTTGCCCGTGGGCAGCCTTGCCCGTAGGCAGCCTTGCCCGTAGGCAGCCTTGCCCCTAGGCAGCCTTGCCCGTAGGCAGCCTTGTCTTGGGTTTCTGAAACCTCAAAGCCCACCCCTAGCAACACAAGGCCACACTCCTAGTCCTAGTAATCCTTTTAAATAGTCCCACTGCCTGGTGAGCAAGCATTTGAATACGCGTATGGGGTACGTCCATATGGGAGCCATTCATATCCAAACCACCACACCAGGTATTACAATGAGTTTTCAAACTTTGGCACGGTTTCTCCTCCTGTCAATCCTAGGATTTAGCTACCTTCCATACCTATTCATCTGTCAAATCGACTCGGTCTATAAGTGGGGAAACTGTGGCTCCAAGCAATGAAGGAATTCTCTGAGACCCCATAGCTTTTCCCTGTGGGAAAGGATTCTTTTAAATTCTATCTTTAGTCCTGCCATACCCTCTTTTATTCCTGTTGATCTGCTTTCGTATTTTTAAGTATTACTCATATAGGTATTTCTTACATTTATATCCTGTGCTGAATATAGTTCCATATTTCCAGTAGATCCAACCAGAACATTCCCCCCTAAAATACCCTTGATCCTCAAAACACATCACTTGGACCCTTGCTCTCTGAATTGTACTCTACTCTTTTCATAAGCTCTGAGTTCAGCAAGTCACGATGCCTGTCGGTTATAGCTCCCGGATTCCTCTCTTAGATCTTCCGTCCTAGCTGACCCAGTAGAGTCTAAGTGAGCCTGAGGTCAGGTAGATCGAAGACCTCAGGCTGGGTTCTAAGTTCTGTCTGCCCACTCGCCTGCCTGGGAAGAAGGGGAGGAGTTGGGCTAATTTCCTGACCTCGCTGGGCTTAGTTTCCGCATAGGTAGTAGAGAGCCTATGGTAGAGGCCATTCCAACCATTTAAGTAGGCACTGAGTCAATGGCAACTCTTTCTTCTCACGCTTTAACTTCTCAATGACAACTCTTTCTTCTGTCTTCCTGCTTCTAGTCATCATCCATTTCCCCAGTAAGGGTTCATTTCCTCTCTGAGTTTTTTCACCTCGAGGAAACAAACTACTGTATTTTACAATTATTTCACTCTGCGCTGCTCTTGATCCTAGACGCTAATCAGAGGACACTGGTTGTTGGCCCTTTATATTTGAGTTTGGGATTTGACTTGACTTAGAATTCCCAAAACGGTCTTGGAGGAGAGTACCACTATCTCACCTCTTCCCAAACAACTGTTCAACCAGAAACCAGGCAAAGTTGTATGACTTCAGCCACAGAAACACCTGGTAGAGACTGTCTTCAGTTCTTGTAATAAGCACAAGCTAGATTTTGGCAGCAACCTGCACTCCAGGGAGCTGTCCAGAGTACACATGCATCAAAGCTAGGAATTCTATGACAGAGTCTAAGCTAGCTGTGTTCTTTACCCAGCTGGTTTGCTGGGACTCAGAAAACCCATTACCAACCACAAAACCCAAACAGTCTTTAAGTGGCTTGGCAAAGGACCAGCTATGGAGGTCACATTGCCTTGTGATGATGCTCTTGCCATGCCTTCTCACCTGTAACAGTTGGAAGCCAGGGACAGCATTGGGCGGTCATTTCATATTAGACATGCGGGCTCAGCGAGGCATGTGATGCCCTCCTCTTTACTGGGCTCCCCCGTGACCTTGCTGCAGATCCTGCCTGAGATCACATGGCTGCTCTCTCAGCAGTGGCCGGCAAGACCACTCTTATTTCTCTACACTCCAATTTCCAGGTAATTGCGGCATGTCTACAGAGTAGCCAATCTGCCCAAACACTTGACTTGGATTCATTACTCTAGACTCATTCTTAAGCTGTGTGGTCCCCTAAAGACCTGGTGCTTTGGCATGACCTTTCTTTCTTTCCCTCAGCAGGGCTCACTCAGTAGAAACAGATGATACCAGCCAATGGCTAATGTAGCTGGTATTTTGTACCTGTTTTGTTTTCCTCTCTGGCTAGGACTATACACGTAATTGTATTCATAATGTCTTCTGCGCGTTTTCTTCTGATGGCCTACCTTCCCACCCCTTTTGAACCTCTGTTTCCCTGATCCAGAAAGTGGCAGCCTCTGTTATTCTTGCACAAGGTTTTGAAAATGGTGAATCCTTCTGCTAACTTTTCTTCTCATAGAAGTAGCTGTCTTGGTCTCAGCAATAGCACTTACCTCTTCTCTGTCTCCTTATACTTGATAGTTTTGGTCTTCTCTGCTCTCCATTTAGTAGAAAGGCCCTGGAAATGGAAAAACAGACTTGTGAGTGAGTTGGTGTGGTGCCAGAATCTTAGAGAAACCCCTTTCACTCCTACAGGATTTGGATGCCCCAAGCTAGTTTGAATGGCCACCCCAGTTCCCTACAAGCTGACTATTGGAGTAGGGGCTGGGGACTCAAGATGAAAGTCTAGACTCTGAAAGTTAAACACAAGGACTTGGAGGAATGTGGATAAAGAAACTTATAAAGAATGTTGTTATGAGCTGGAGAGATGGCACAATGGTTAAGAGCATGTACTGCTCAGACAGAGGACCTGGGTTTGGTTTGCAGAAACCATGTCAGATGGCTCATAATCACTCGTAACTCCAGTGTCAAGGGATTGGAAACTCTTAGGCCCCTGTGAGTACCTGAACACAGGCAGCACACAGAAACTCATGCAGGCACAAACACATAAACATAAATGTTAAAAATAAATAAATAAATCTTTCAGCCAGGCACAGTGGCACATGCCTGTAATCCCAGCACTCGGGAGGCAGAGGCAGGCGGATCTTTGTGAGTTCGAGGCCAGCCTGTTCTACAAAGTGAGTCCAGGACAGCCAAGGCTACACAGAGAAACCCTGTTTCAAAAAAAACAAAACAAACAAACAACAAAAAAAAACCCCAAACCAAACAAACAAACAAACAAAAAGTAAATCCTTCCTTAAAAAGAATATTATAGGGCTGGAGAGATGGCTCAGCAGTTAAGAGCACTGCCTGCTCTTCCAGAGGTCCTGAGTTCAATTCCCAGCAACCACATGGTGGCTCACAAGCATCTATAATGTGATCTGGTGCCCTCTTCTGGTATGCAGGCATACATGTAGGCAGAAAGCTGTACATGTTATAAATAAATAAATCTTTTTTTTAAAAAAGACTATTATAACCTTTTCTTTGGCTATTCTCTTTGTTCCTGCCTCAACAACTAGGCATAGAAAGGTTACGTTTTAGAAACGTGGCTTAAGGTTTGGGAATTTATCACAAAACTGATGGTGTGACTACTGCCACATTCTCAGCCACCTCTGCCTTGGGTGTCACTCCAAGGATTTGACTCAGAGTGGACAGTTTATGAATACCGCACTGCTCAAACCAAGGGCAGCGGTCTTCTAAGTTCTCTATGAAGAACCGTAACTGACGAACTCCTGATTCTCGGTCACCGTTGGATGGTTTATTAGTGAGAGAATGTATTATCCTCAAGGGAAAGAAGTCCCATTAGCGTTCTACTCCGGGCGCGGAATTTCCTATTTAAGGAAAAGTAAATGCATAGCATGTGCCATGTTGGAAAACTAATTTTAATGTTAACAATGACTAGGCTATTCTTGCAGTTATGACAAAGTATTCCAGCCTTCATTGCCTTCCACAAAGAAGTTGCTAGAAGCAAACAAGGTGGGCTATTTCCGGACCAACTTAGCAATACCTCTGCTCGATTATCAGCAGCATGCACAGTTGGCTCGTGGCACAATGCAAGCCACTCTCATCCGTGAGTAAGCATCGGCTGACTGTGCAAGCTGATAACTGCCCTGCCTGCTCTTCCTCAGGCACCTACTGCTCTCCACTAAGTGGTTGCTAAAACACACTTTTGAAAGAATGTCAAGTCCTCCCCAAAATTGGAAAGACTCAGTTTTTGGTTGTTCTTTTTCTCATGTTCAAGTTGGAGAAAGTTCACACAGAGCCATTGCATCACTGACATTAGCTCTAGCTAATGTCTTAAATCGTAGGGTGCCATCGTATCTATACTGGGCATCTTTTAACCAGGTGATGCTGGCTGGATGTGTTGGAATATCAGGTAACTGACTTCAAATTGATGGCAAATTCACTAAAGTGAAAATGATTGGGATAGTTGCTTAATTTCCTCCCACTGTGTATGTAAAACTGACTTTTAAAGGGTCCTAGTGGATAATGGATTGTGTGAGGTCACTACTAGGCATGGCAGCCATGGCTATTATTTTCCCTTTTCATGGGAGGGTGCTCAGCAAAATGAGATTGTCACAGGTTTTTTTTCCCCCTCCTCCTCCTCCTCCTTCTTTTTCTTAGTCTTTTTTTTTTTTTTTTTTTTTTTTTTTTTTTTTTTTTTTGAGAGGACAGCGACAGACAGTTAAAAGCCTCTTCATGTTAGGACGTTATTTCATGAAGACACCAGCCCTGGATTATCCCCTCCGCTTTCAACTTCTGCCAGCTTGTACAAAGAGATAAAACAAAATAGCCTCGGTCCCAGGGGTCGGGAAGTGCTGGCCAGCTCAGCCTGGGTCCATGAGCTTTCGTTTTGATTAGTCACATGTGAGGAAAATTCACTTAGGCTGAGAGGTAAATTTAATACCAGTTATGCGCACGCTGTTCCCATCACAGCCATTTCACGTGATGCCACTTCATTCCCTGAGAAGCAGAGAGGTAAAGCAGTGGCAGCCGGCAAAGGTGTCACAATGCATTAGGACCAGGGCTCGCTGCAGGGGATAATGGTTCTGATTGCTGTTGACTCATGTCTCTACCAACTGCCTCATGTAAAATAAGTGACATTTAAAAGACATCAAGATGTGAGAAGAGGCAAGGGGGGGAAAGGGGAAGGAGGGGAGGAGCGAGCATCCGCTCCTAAACTTACCACGGGAAGGTGCCGTTTCTTTCCACCCTAAGTGGTGGCAAATGATAACTCGACATGCCATGGGTGACCTGCAGTCAGCTTTTAACTTCCTGTCTTATGTTTTTAGAGAAAAATCCGTAAAATTGCTTCTGGGAACTGCTCCAACGTGTTATCATTTATTTCCAATTTAATTTTTTTTTAAACTTTTATTCTTTTGCCCCTGCATATCAGTCTATTCATCTCTTTAAAAGCTTTAGGCTGAATCAAGTTAGGCAAGGGTAGACAACAAGAGGCAGTCTACTTTCCGAAGGCCCATTTATGTCTATTTTTATAAAGAGAATCAAATTCCAGTTTACAGTAAGCATATGCTTCAGTTGACATCTGTTTCTAAGACTTGGACGCTTTGTTTGCATAACAGTCGCCAAGAAATGGCCTTGTTTTAAGTCTGCTCGCTGAGTTGTGTGTGGGCTGTTCAGCTAGGGATTTTTGTCACAGCTGATCCCCTACCGCTGATGGCTGATAGGAAGAGGGGGGAAATCTGAGAAGCCCAATTCTATTTATTAATGGAGATTTTAACATTCTCAATGAACCACATATCCAGTGTGACTCAAAAACCAAATCCTTATTTGCCCAGGCAGAGGAGGAGCTTCTCCTCTGCATGCTGAATTAAAGCTTTCCAGGCTCCTCCTCTTCTTCCTCCTCTTCCTCCTTGTCTTCTTTTTAGATGGTAAGAAGGGTGGGAAGGCAAGAGTGAGAGCACGAACCCTTCTCTAGCCAGTGTAGTAATTCAGAGTACAGCCAGACGGAATCTTTAAATGGGACATCAGAAACAAAGCTTATGATTAATGAATTTATTAGAAACTAAGAGTACCAGGTGTTTGCAAAGCCATACATACCACCTTTTTGTGCAAAGTCTTGATTGTGTGTGTGTGTGTGTGTGTGTGTGTGTGTGTTGGATAGCACAAGGTTATTTGGTTCTGCTGTGTTTTAAAGCCTATGTGATTCCCATGTGCATGGGAAACAGGCACAGCGTTAAACTATTTCCCTGTGCCCATGTGATGGCCTTTAGCAGGCTTCGTTACTGCTCAAATGGAGCCGCGTCAACCCCAGAGCTAATCCAGTCTCTATACATGTGCCCTTTCTGGCCCTGCCCCTGCAAAGCATGCCAGCAGTCAAAGCATACTGAAGTTCAGAGGCCGGGGGAGGGGTGTATGCCTTCGAGAGCTTATTAAGCTAATTAATGAGGGTGGCTTTGAATTCTCGGTTTTCCCTGGGTGAGATAGAACCGTAATGTATTTGAAAATACAGTGTTCGCTGATTTAAACATATAGAAGCTTTTCTCTGGCAGTGTTGTATAATATTCAGGAGTCGTTTATGGAGTGTGTAGCATTCCTCAGCACGATTTACATATCAACTCTTTGCAGTGGAATCAACAACAGTAGCATGAAATGTATCTACTCCACTTACTCCTATCCGTTGCACCTACTCTCTTTTTTCCCTTTAATTTATATATATGGTAAAAAAAATTTCATTGAAGAGAGATTTTTAGATGACAGGACTGTAATTTTAAACCCAATAGAAGAGGTGTAAGCAATTTGAGCTTAGCTGAAGCATAATCTTAGGTTGTCAAGAAGAAACCCATTCTCCCCATGCTAATCAATCAGTGTATCACCAGCCAATCATCTCTTCAGCTTAGCATATATCCCAAGGTTTGATATATCTATTAACTGCCCATCATGCAGCTGGTCTGTGGATGATGAGATTCCCCTATCTTGGCATTTGGTGGCAGACGACTGAGCTATCACAGTCCCAGATAAATACCAAAGTGGAGATTTCAATCCCGTTCCTGAGAGCAGAGACAATCCAGAATTATTGAAAATATTCTTAGAAGAGAAAACACAGAAAATTACATTGCTCAACACTGTAGTGTGGGTGAAAATTGTATATATTACATGATTCTCCCTCCCTAGACACAACAACGTAAAAAAGAATTACTCTTTTATTATGTTTGGAATGCTGGTAATCAAAAGAATTGTTGGGAGCTGCTAGGAACTCTTAATTGCAAGACAAATGACATGTAGGTATTTGAATAAGTAAGACTAATGACCGTTTAGAAGATATATTTCCTGAAAACAAACAAAGGCTCAATTACAGAAAGCAAGGCGCACAATCATTGTAATTCCAGAGTCGGGATGTGTGCGGCAGGGAGTGCGCGCTCTATTTTTGAAGATTGGATGTTGTTTCCTGGCCTCAATTCAGAGAGATCCTGGTATTGCGTGAGCTACAGCTGAGTTTATCTATAGCCGCTTCCTCCAGCCATGTGTCTAAGGCATGGAAATAGAAACAGAAGCTAAAAATCACTCCAGTGAAGTGCTAAGTCTCTGTGGCTGTGTGGAAAATTGGGAAGAGGAATGCGTCGTATCCTTTCCTTTAAACTCTGATTTTCACCTCCAAGGATTTTAAAAAGAAATCTCTCTGTAAGATGTGACCTGAAATCATAACAAGTTTTCCTTATGCAGTTGCTCAAGTCTCTTGCTCCTGAAAGAAAATTAAGGTGAACCATTTGGTTATTGAGGTTGCAGCCCCGACTCAACTATTAATTATGTGTACTGTGAGTTGAGCAAAACCCTTAATTTTTCAAGGTTTTCCTTTGTAAGTAGGGATTTCTCTGAAGTGCCCATGAAAAGTAGTAAGCAGTTATTCTCATGAGATGCAAACAATATCTCATGTTATTCTACAAGGCAGTTTTTCTTGTCAATAATGGCAGCATTTAGATTAGTGCTGTACGATTTGCTCAGCAAAAAAAACAAAAAACAAAAAACAAAAAAACAAAAAACTCACCTCCATGCTACTGGGTAGAAATGCATCCTGGCTGACATGCAGCACTCTGGGCTCTGGGGCCATCATTGTTTCAATCATCCGTGGAGGGTGGAGAGATGATGGAGTTCACAATAACATGAACTCCGCGGCTGGAGAGAGGAGGAAATCTGTTTTTTTGTCCTGAGAGAAGTCTGGTGTGAACCCATGGGGCCCCTGATGGCTTCTCTGCTCTCAACAACTCAGCCCAGGCACTCTGACCTCAGCTTGCAAACACTCGTGTGTCCTGCTGTGAAAAGGCCAGTAGCAATATCCAAAAACTCTAGAAAGATAATTGTGGTATCAGTTCAGAACAAGTGTTTGGTTTGAATAGTGTATTTGGAAGGTGCTTCTCAAGGAGTTATGATTCTCAAAGAAACCTGTATGGGCTAAGGTTACAAATTTCATCATAGCCGAGAGACGTGGGCAAGAAAACCAGCCAGCCAGAGGGCCACATCCTCCCTCTCAAGTCACTTAAAGGACTCACTCCAGGGTCCTGTGATTTAGAACCCTGCCTGCTTTTAGATAACAACAGATAAGCCAGATGTGAGAGTCCACCACACAGGCCCAATGACTTCAAGAAAGATGGCCTACTGAACGTGGAGTCTGTTGCTGGCCTGGGAATGTGTAAGTGTGCAGCTTTCTGGCCCAGGGCAACCTCTATCCTGTCCTTCCGGCGTGAGGGTGTATGTTCAAAAAGGCCAGTGAACACGGATCGAGCGCAGCAAGACACATCCACTCAGATCCTGACCCGCGGCTGCATTCACGGGTAGCACCAGGTCCTGCGTAAATACAGCACACGAAACTCAGCAAATCGGTCTCAGCAGCAGGAGGGTCATTCGGTTTTCACTGTTGTGAGGGGCAGGGTTTAGAACTGATGGCTGTTGCTCCACGTGACCATGTGACTGCACAGGTCATGTAAACTGGCTCCAAGAAGGAAGCACCAGGCTCTCTCCCCTCAGGAAGCTTCTGTTCGAAGGCAGTGCCAGACCAAAGGGATAGATCCAAGTTGCTCCGCAAAAACACCGATGGTGATATTGACAAGACTTCTTCACCAAAATATAATTAGTATTTGCCTGTTAAAAGGAAGGCTTACATTATAACTGGATGAAGATTATAGTGGAAAGCAGAGAAAATGGTATGAAGAAAGAAGAATTGGGATGAATCGAGGGAAGGGAGAAAGTGGGGGTTCCATTGGTCCTGGAGCTACGCTCCTGCCACCTGAGCCTGGTCCATATTTTATGTAAGGGGTGTGTACCCAGATATCAGGCACCAGGCGTGGCTACCAGCATAGCCGGTGAGAATCCCTCCAAAGTTACCTTTCTTCCCCCCACCCCCACCCGCATTGGAGGCACCACATTTAGTGGCAGTTAGCCTGTGAGTCTGAGGGACTCTGGTCGCAGTGTGTCAGCCATTGAGCGGTAGGCACAGGGAAGGGAGCCGGAGCAGAGAGGAGAAGGCTAAAGACGAATGCTTCATATACACCCTAACGGGTGAAAGGTCTGACCCCTGACTTCTTTGTGGAACTTTTTTTTTTTTTAATTTATTCTTGTTACATCTCAATGTTTATCCCATCCCTTGTATCCTCCCATTCCTCCCCCCCCCCCCGCATTTTCCCATTATTCCCCTCCCCTGTGGAACTTAATTCACGCTCCATAAGATTGGAAATAGGGCCCGTATCACACTGTGGTATGAAAGAATTAATTGAATAGGGCAGTCCAAATTTCTACATGAATAATGACTTAAGTAATACTCTGTCTGGTTCAACAGTGGAGTAGGAAACTAAGGCATCATTGGCTTCAAATTTTCTTTATGAGGTCAGATTTTTTTTTTCTCCCTAAACCCTGAGGTTAATGTATTTTGGGGACTTGTTTTAACTCCTAATGTGCCTTTCTCTAGTTAAGAACAATTAGGGGAGGTGAGAGTATGATAGACAGATGGCACTACTGGCCTTTAGCTCAAATCCAGTGGCTTTCTGGCAGGTACCTTCAGCTTTTGGCAGAATCGTATGCCTTGTCTTCAGAACAAGCACTTGAGTGTTAGACAGTTCTGGAGACTTAGAGGGAAGATGTTAACAGCAGTAGAGACGAGGAAAAACCGAGGTACTCTTATATAGCTTGCCGCGCTTCTATAAAGGTAAAATTCATACACACACACACACACACACACACACACACACACACACACACACACACAGCATGTGGATGTGTTTTACAATTAACATGCAACTCCGAAAGCTTTCTGCTCCCCACTTATGCGAAGGTTGGCTTACCATGTATGAAGACGCAGTGTTTATTTAAGTTGATATCTTAAGAACCCTAGTAGCGCCATTTACCGTCAGACAGCTCACTTAGCCGGTACTCGGCCAGAGAAGGGAGGTTTGAGAGCTTTCAGACTTCTTGGAATGCCAGGCAGCACTGAAATAAAATGGCCGCCCAGCGTGTTCTCTAGCCAAGGCTTACTGCTTGCCGGTGCAGGTTGCGTCGATGTTTGTGCTTTGTGTTAGGCTTGCTTCTCCGTGTGTTCATGCTCTGTGAGAGTGTCTGATGGTTACTATAAAATTAGAGGCTGTCCAAACAAAAGTTAAAATCCTAAAACTTTCTCTCCAGAGTGTGGTTAATTCTTGGCTAGCCTAGTAAACAGTTTGACATGTGTTTCAACATAATTCAATTTTTTTTCAATCAGATTCATCATTTCTTAAAGGGATGTCTAATGAAGTGTGTGACTGTGTAATAGAGGAGACAGCATTTGATTTTTAATTTTTATGTTAAATAGCTTCCACTGTGTTGCATGCCCATTTGAATTTTCTCAGATAAAAGGCGAATGTTAAAACATGTATTTGTAGCACTGTGTTCACAACCCTGTTCTACTTGAGTTTTGTGTGTGTGTGTGTGTGTGTGTGTGTGTGTGTGTTTGTCTTTTCTCCTAAAGAGTCTTGAGCAGGAACTGTGGGCTCAGTATCCATCTAGTCCAAAAGATGTGTGTGTGTGTGTGTGTGTGTGTATGTGTGTGTGTACATGGTGTGTGTGTGTGTGTGTGTGTGTGTACATGGTATGTGTGTGTGTATATGGAATAAGTATTCATCTGATTGAATAGATGAATGAACTCACACTCAAATGAATTATTTCCATTTTTACAAGGACGGCTAACTGGCTCCTGGTCTACTGTCTTCCCAGTCCTTGTTTTAGGATGGCCTCACAGTTTGGTCTCTTTCTTACCATTGCTATCACTCAGCTACGCATCTGCCTTTCAAATCTGTAAAAAAAAAAAAAAAAAAAAAAAGTATTTAAAAGAAAGAGAAATTGTTCATGTTTCGAAACCTATTATAATGCATTTTCAAATGTGTCAGACACATCTTTGTTAAAATTAAACCAGGGATTGGTTTTGAGCGAATAGCCCTATATCCTTACAGGCGCTGTGGATGGATGCATCTAAGCTGCTTATTATATTGATGGGTTTTGCTGCTCTGCAGCAAATGAAAACAGGCAGCTGCTTCCTCCATCAAAGCAAAGAGGCAGCCTGAGTTTTTATTAACCGAGTGTTCATTTCTTCTATTGCCAAAATTCTTACACAAAACAAAAGAGCAGTTTCAGCACATTATTGCTTAACTAGACATGAACAACTGACAGCAAGTGATAAGCCTGTCTGCTTTTCACAACTGGTAATCATTTTTGGAATAGATGTTTTAATATAGTTGAATATAAATTTTGTAATTTACATCTACAATGGTACGTAAATTTATAGATCTAGTTTGTTGCAGGAGAACGAAGGCTACAGTCACAAAAGGTCCCTCTTGGTGTGGTGTAATTTTTAATCACTGTTTGAAAACTGGGGAAGGAAAATGAAATCAAATTCATTTCTTAAGGAAAAAAAGTGTTAAAGCCAACCCCAAGTTGGCTGGAGGCGGTTGTGGGAGTCCCTGCCTGGGAGAGACTGCTGTGATTACAGCCAGGGTGCCCAGCGCTGCATTTCCACACGAGTTTGTGGCAAGAAGCACAAGTTTGTCCAGCAGCAGAAATTTCTGGGGAACAGATCATGGTTTCTTCATATTAATGAATAATGAGAGAGACAGGAAGGATAGAGCCCTGGTCAGCTCTCTCCCTCCCTCCCTCCCTCCCTCCTTCTTCTCTCCCTCCTTTTCAAATGTGAATATCACAGATGTTCTTTCAAACAAAAAAGCAACAAAGGCTTTTTTTAAAGTGGGGTTGGTTATCCTGAACCTCGATAGGATATGGCCTTATTTACCAAATCAATTTGCTAAATGATGTTTTGGGTTTTTTGGAAGCAGCTAATAGCCGTTCCTTCTTTGAGACATGGGTTGGGGATATAGCTCAGTTGGCTAAATGCTTGCTCAGCATGCACAAAGCTTTGGGTCCAGTCCCCAGCATCGTGTAAACAGGTACATGGAAGCCTGGAGATCATCCTTAGCGACACTCGTTCAAGGCCAGCCTGGGCTACATGAGACCCTATGTCAAAGAGAGAGAGTGGGGAGACACTCATTCCTCTTCCCGCTTCCCTTCAAGGCCATAAGTGGGGGAGCTTATCCTAGGATGCTCACCTAGGATGTTTAAGGAAAGCTTCATTGCAGACCTGACCCAGGGCTGGCTGATGACTATTCACAAAGGCCTCACATCAGTACCGTTTCCTCTCCTGGAAGGCTTGTGGAAGTGTTTAGAACACTCACTCCTCATTGGCACATGCAGCTTCTCATGTGTTTGGAATGGAGCACAGTGATTTCCTGGAAGCAAGATAAAGCTAGACTCCACAGTAGGAATCTGCTTTATGACCTGGCCATAGAGCATTAGTGACTCCCTCAAGGACACCTACTCTTGGTATTTTGGTTTGCCATGGTATGTTCATGTTCGTTAAGTGGCCCAGAAGCTAAGATACGGACCAACAACAATTATGACCAATGCTTTCTTCTTTGTTTCTTTGTACTTGACTCGCTGCCTTTCGGAGGCTTTTCAAGGGGCACAGGGTGATGAGCGGCTGCTCACTCCGTCCTCAGTTCACTCAGCCCAGCAGGGCTTCAGGGAAAGGTGTCATTTTGAGGACAAGTTGGCAGTAAAAGCACTGTTCATACTCTCTTCACTGCAGGAGGGATGCCGTGCTTCTGAGGACATCCAGGCCTGCCTTCCATCTTCCCTCCTGCTAGGAGCTCTTTGGTCTCCTTTTCTCATAGAAAGGATTCTCCTGGGACCCACTGACCAGCAACCACAGAGCTGTTTTCCTCCTCAGGGGCTCTGTCAGCTCTCACTGGAGGGAGGCCTCCCCTCTGCTAATCTTTTCTACCCAAAGGGGAGTCTTATTACTCTACCAAGGAGGAGACCTCCTTGAGAAAAACACCTACCAGAGGGCTGTATTCAGTTTGGGAGAAAGAAGTTTCGCTTTGGTTCTATTTTGCCATGTTCTGTTTTCTAGATCAAAACATCACTTTTGAAGCCCTTAAAGATGCACTGTCATCATTGGTCAATATAAAAATTAACCGCGAAAAAAAACGTTCACAACTAGTGTGTATGGCTGTTCTTCTCTGAAGCTGGGAAATTGAACTAACCAAAGCACGTCTCACTCATTTAAAACTGACACGTATCAAAGACTTGACTTCCAGGACTATTTAAATCCATCTAAAAGATTTCCCAGTAGAGGTTTACATGTGAGTGCTGGTACAAATAAAATACCTTAACCAATCTTATTTCTTTAAGATGTCACAGGCTAGGGCCCACTGATAATCTCTGAAGCTTTTTATTGGGGAATGTTTACAAATATAATACCTACGTGTTGGTGCTCACATTTGGAAGAGACTTAGAAATCAATTCCACCCTTTCACTTTATTCTTGAAGTAGGAACCCAAATGTGATTTGCCTAAGGTCCTAAAGTTAGTCATTGATCAGGCTCTGTTCGAGGGAGTGGCATGCAGAGTGGGTTTCCAGAGCTGGAGACTGTGGCCCCCCCAATCCCAGCCAGATCGCATAGGCTCACTGGACATGCGCACACCTCAGTGTGCCGTCCCCTACACCATGGTAATATCACATGACTTAGGGCTAAGCAAGACAATCCATTAGGATTGCACAGCCTACAATTTGGTAAGTAGTAAGTGCTCTACGGGTGCTGCATCTGCCCCAGGGGTAAACACGGTGGCAACGGTAAGAACAAGCCTGAGTTGAGTGTTTACCGAGTTCTCATCCACCCGTTTAATCCTCAGTGTGTGTTGTGGAGTGAGCAGTATCCTTACATTCAGATAAGGAATCAAAGCAATGAGATGTGGCTAGGGTCACAGAGCTCGCACGTCAAGGATGTCTTTCACACTCACACTCTTCCTGAGTGAGCAGCTGCAGCCCTGGCTGCCGTGTGTCCCTTCCCTCAGCATAGGTTCTTTTTCTGGCACCTGTCCCCAAACTGACCCAGAGGCCAGAGGCCCTCGGGATGTTCTCAAAAGAGTGTTTCCTCCTCTGCCTTCTGGCAGGTTCCTTCCGGCTTTCTTTCCCTCATAGAGTCCCACAGGGAATCTAATCAAAATGTATGGCTCAAGTGTTACTGCTTCCTTGTAAACTTGAGCCATTCCCGTACGTAATGCCATCTCGCAGTCTGAGCAGCACTTAATTGTGGAGTCCTCTGGACGCCTCCTCCTTCCATGTGCTCATCATTGGTTCTTTCCCATAGTGCTGCGGGCTCTTCCAGGAACATGAGCAGTAAAACTGCAGCCCAGCTTACATAGCCAGCCCTTGGTTAATCACCCAGTGGAAGGCAGCAGTCTCTAGATGTTAAGAGTCACCTGGGGCCAAATTGCAACTTTGTGACAGAGTGTTTATCTGACTTGTGCCTTGGAATTCTCATCTGCATGATAGTTCTAAATAGCATTAGCATTAAACAAATGTTAGAGCATCACCAGGCAAGATTCCATCTGCCTGCTGCACAGGTATTCCTTCCTACCTGGTTCTACTTGTTTGGGTTTTTTGTTGTTTGTTTGTTTTGTTTTGAGACAGGGTTTCTCTGTGCAGCCTTGACTGTCCTGGACTTGCTTTGTAGAGCAGGCTGGCCTCGAACTCACAGCGATCCACCTGCCTCTGCCTCCCGAGTGCTGGGATTAACGGCGTGCGCCACCACGCCCCGGTACCTGGTTCTACCTGTGTTCTCTGTGATCTGGGTTCACAAACATAGGATGGCTCCTATTTAACCCTTTGTGGTACAGAGTGGGCCTTTCAGAGTCACAGAGCAGGACAGTAACTGTAGAGCAAGCATTGTACAAATACATTAAACACACACACCGTATGCATATACATGCAGCGTTGCATAGGTATATATAGATATATATATAGACACAGCAGAGATACATGTACATATGTGTGTACACACACACACCCCACATAATTATATATATATATATACACATTTGGAATTCTTCTTCCAGACTGAGTTTCAAAGTCTAAGAACCAGGATACATTTTCCCAATACAGTCTTGACTTGATTTTATGGGTTATTAATTATAAATGAGGCCCTCCATGAAAGTATCATACGACTGCCCTCAAGATTGTATAGAGATGTGTCAAGGCAGTAACAGCGACAGCCGGTGACAGTGAGTCTGGTGTGTGGCCGGCCTTATGCTAAGTGCCTTACATGCACACTCATTTAGTCTTCACGGTGTCCTGTAAGCAGTATTTATCTCTTGTATTTAACAGTGAGAGACTTGAGGCATTGCCCAAGAATGCTACCTAAGAAAGCCACACCCCACCCAATAGTTGTTGTTGTCTGTTTCATGGCCATGTTTTCTTTTCCTTACAGTACCAGTCAATACCTGGAGTTGTGTTTATGTCCAGTTCCTCTATTAAAGCTGTGTTTTAGTTACTACAGTGTCCTGACTAGAGCAGACATGGCTGTTAATCACTGTTCCTGAATGAATGAGGATGCTCAGGGAGGTCAAGCACCCTGCCAAGGTCACTGATCTGTAAGAGCGGGTATTCACGTTGAACTCCATCCAATTCCTGAACCCAAGGCCTCTTTTTCTATTGTAGTTTTTTTAATGGGGTGAGGGCCCCCCTGGATATAATCTGAACGAAACCTATCATTTTGCAGATGAGGATTCTGAATCTCAAAAAGGTGACATGACACAAGTCCCAGTATCTCTCTGCTTGTTGGTGTCACAGTCCAGGCCGCCCTGGCTGGTGCTTAATACACCGTGAGATCAGCCAGCTCAGCTCACAGCCAACGGGAAGACATCCCCGTGCACCTGGGTATCGTCCACGCTCTTGTTCACGACCCAGACCTGAGTTCCAGTTACTACTTCCCTCAACACTCCCAGGCTCCTCTTACTTATTACCTGGGTAGTGATTAGCAGTGGTGATTTAAGAAGTATGCTGACAGGATGCCCGAGATAGCTAGCTATTGGGAGTGTTGGCTCCGAAGGCAAGAGGAGGCCACTTTCTGCCTGGTTTCCTCCTGGTTCTTCTTCCTCTTCAATCTATTTTCTTCAGACTAGCCAGGGTTCTCTAACGCGCTGTTGCTCAAACCATGCCATAGGTTTTTAAGGAGGCTTTCAGATTTTAGCATTGTTTTTGGAGCCTCTGGGATCTGGTTCCTTGTCACCTGCCACCACTCCCCCCCCCCCTCCGCCACCGCCCCCCTGCTCCCCTTCCCTACTCCCCCCCCCAGCTCCCCCAGCTTCCACTTGTCTCACTCTCCCTTTCTCTTGATGATGGAGCTCGACTCCAAGAACTTCAAAATCACCTTCTCTTCGAAGCTTTATTTCATGAAGCTTTTCTTGCAAGACCATTCCATCCATCCTTGTGCCTTCTTCTTCCTCTCTTCTGCTCTACGTCCTCTGGCTCATGCAGGGAATCATCCTTTGTGGGCTCTTTTCAACCTCTTCCCACTAGGCAGGGTCCCCCGAGACCCACTCTCATAACCACCATCCGCTTTTCCTCCACAGCTTATTACGGTTATAATCGGCATGCTGGGCTTTCTTTTCCAGTACCCTCTGTTGACCCCCAAGATCTGTAATACAGTGTTTCTCTCATAAATATTTTGGAGGTATCTTGTAGTCCTCTTTGCTCTTGGTTCCTGTTGTGGCCTGACCTGTCAGTGACAGAAGACAAACTGTGAGTTGGATTAAAGGAAAAGGAGAGACACTATCAACACTGAAAATGGCCTCCAAAGTTTCGACATATACCTGTGTGTGTGTCTTCTTCCAGAGGTTTTAACTTAGCTAAGATGCTAAGGGTTTTGTTGTTGTTTGTTTGTTTTATTTTCTGTGACAGGGTTTTTCTGTGTAGCCTTGGCTGTCCTGGGCTTGCTCTGTACACCAGGCTGGCCTTGAACTCACTGATATCCGCCTGCCTCTGCTTCTCTGAGTGCTGGGATTGAAGGTGTGCGCCACCACACATGGCTCAATTTAGCTGCTTTAGATGTCACTTTGGGCGCGCCTCTCCCCTGGTGGCAGATGTCAGGAAGGTAGCAGAAATGCCGATCATCGATTAATGAGCCCTGCTGTATTAATGAAATACTAACATCCCAGGACCCTGTCACTGATATCCGTGGCTTGCATGAACTTCTAACAGTACTTCACCACTGCTCCGGTGAGCTTGCCCCTGTTGCGCGAAGCCCTGCTATACACAGCTCTTCTGGAATAATCACTTAAACCCACCACATAGAGCTTAGAGTGTGCTACCATCTGCACAGAGGACTTAAGGGTGGTTGCTGTGTGTCTTGGGTTGTAGCACGTCCTACAAAGCTATATGCAAAAGAGGACACATTTCTGGGCTTCAGGTAAGCTTGAGTGAATAATTCTTCAAGATGAATTCTTTTGAGGGGCTGAGAGATGGCTGGGCAGTTAAGGACACTTCTTACCTTTTCAGAAAACCCAATCCTCAGCACCCTTGTTAGGCAGTTTAGAACCACCTGAGACTTCAGCCCCCTAGCGTCCAGTTCCCTCTATGGCCTCAAGAGAGCAGCTGTGAACACACAGTATAGCTAGCTGATCACAGACACATACCTATACAAATGCACTTTTAAAACAGGAAAATAAAACTGGGAGTGGTGGCGCACGCCTGCAATCCCAGCACTTGGGAGGCAGAGGCAGGCCAATCTCTGCGAGTTCAAGGCCAGCCTGGTCTACAAAACGAGTCCAGGACAGCCAAGGCTATACAGAGAAACTCTGTCTTGAAACAAACAAACAAACAAACAAACCAAAAAAAGAAAGAAATTAAATGTTAAAAAAAATCTTGAAAAAAACACATAAGAAGGCTATAAAGTTCTATTTTTAGTCATAAACTCACAAACACAGAATTTGAGAGCATTTAGCAACAGTATTGTTTTTGAAACTGAAAGACATCATTAAGTTAACAAACGGGAGAAAGAAGTTTTCATATCTGTCACATTTCCTCAGATATCTGGTAATTCATTTCTTTTTAAGTGTAATGGAGGAATACACAATGCTACTTGAAGGTGCAGGAAGCTGAGTATGGGGGTGAGGTGATGGGGGAAGGGCTCAGCGTTTCATCTGCACAAATTCATTTAATCTTTCTGTCCTACTTTTGGTAAACACGTTGGTAAATGCAAACATCCAGCATGCAGTCCTTTGTTAAGTGGCTCCCTTCACTTAGCACCGTGTTGTCGCCTATGTCAGCACTCCACTTGCTGCTAATGCTGCTGTAAATATTTTACACATGTTTTTGTATAGGTGTGCTTTCATTGTTTTTGAGAAGTGAAGTTTCTGACTCATGTAGTCATCTAAATTTAACTGTTTCATCTTCTGAGCAAGGGCAGGACAATTTTGCAAGACTGTATCACTTTACATTCTTACCATAACCTCATCCAGCACCATTGGTCTGGTGTATTTGCTTGCTTGTTTGCTTGTTTGTTTGTTTTGGAGACAGGGTTTCTCTGTGTAGCCCTGGCTGTCCTGGACTCACATTGTAGACCATGCTGGCCTTAAACACAAAGAGATCCACCTCCCTCTGCATCCTAGAGTGCTGGGATCACAGATGTGCGCCACCGCTGGCATTGCCTGGCCTTTTCATGTGAGCCATCCCTACTGAAGTTGAAGTATCTTGCCTCTGTCTTGATTTGTAATAACTTTTTAAAATTTAACATTATATAAAATAAAATAACAGGCATTTGCTCTGGCTGCTGCTTGCCCACCAGAAATAGATAAGGCCTAATTGCTAAAGATGTCTTCTACACACTTTGACTTTAGGACAAATCAAGCTGGCACCAGAATGGAATTCTGATCCCCACAACTAGCTCTCACAGTGCCTCAGGGTGCTTGCTATTAACACTGCTAAGGGAGTCATGGTCATCAATTGTCCTACTTGGCTAAGGACCCTGCAAGCTCCGTTCTGCTACTGATCAAGCAAACATATTGGTGACAAGGGTAACAACCCCTCCCACGTGACCGAGCCCGCTCCTCAAGAGGAGTCCACATCCTGTTCTGTAATCCTGGCCAAAAGCTCATGGCTTTGTAGGTCCTAGTGGGGAAGCCACGACTATTGGTTTGCTAAACAAACATAGTGTGCCCATCCATGTACCTTTGAAATAAGTTTGCTCATATACAAGCTGAGTGAGTTGCAACTACTGGTTCTGGTCAGAGAAGCTCCTTTTTCCAGCAGGCCATGGGAACTGCAGGACTCATTAGTAGCCAGAGTGCAGGCTCAGCACTTTGGATGCTCAGCCGCGAAGAGAACTTTCTATGATTCCCTCGAAGGATCACTGCAGGACACTGAGGGTGACAGGCAGGAAGAGTGTAAGAGGCAGGAAGGTGTGTGGTGAGGTGTGTTGTCTTCAGAGCCTGGTGTCGCCCCTGCATCTTTGATCTGACAGCAACTGAGATTAGTGCCTGGCGGCCTGTGGCCTGTGCAAGACTGGGCCTGTGGGCATCCTGCCATGTGGCCACTAGAGACCAAAGAGGCCTGCAAAGCACGTAACAGTAGCTAATGGGAGATGTTCACCCCAGCATCTATGGTGACTTGATACTGAGACAGAGAGAGAGAGAGAGAGAGAGAGAGAAACACTTTCCTCAGTGGTGTAGCCACTAGTGGAGAGGCCATGATGCTGTGAATAATCCCTTGCCCAAGTCTGGTCCACAAGCAAACAAAACCCACTGAGTTTCATCAAGTGCTAAAATAAAAGGAAAGTGCAAAAGGGACTAGAAAGAGGATCCACAGTAGCAGAAAGGGAACGAGGGAATGTAATAGAGGGTCAATATATTAAAAAAAATTAAAAAAATAAAACAAACTTGTATACATGTATGAAAATGCTCTAATGACCCCATTATGTATATAATTAACATATGCTAACAAAATTAGTAATTTAAAATAAATCAAAAAAACCATGTCTTGGTAAGGCTTTGAAAAAACAAATAATCTTTAAGATTTTTTCTATTACTGTATGGTACATGATGGGGAACATGAGCACCTCAGCCCACGTGTGGAGGTCAGAGGGAAATTCTGTGGAGTCACTCACCAACCTCCTTTCACTTTTACTTAGGATCTTGTACTAACATCGTAATAACCAGCAAAGAACAAACATTCTTAATGGGGATGTTTGAAGCATACAAATTTCACACGGAAGCTGGATGTGGTGGCGCACGCCTTTAATCCCAGCACTCGGGAGGCAGAGGCAGGCGGATGACTATGAGTTCGAGGCCAGCCTGGTCTACAAAGTGAGTCCAAGACAGCCAAGGCTACACAGAGACACCCTGTCTCAAATAACAAACAAACAAACAAAAAAAAAAAAAAAAAATCACATGGGACAATGTCCCTTATCCTAAAACCTTGGGCCAAAAAGCATTTTAGATTTAGGATCATTTTAAATTGGAGGTACATGATATCTTGTAAATAAAGTCCAAGTGTAAACATGACTATGCTCCATATGCATTTTATACAAGTCACCTAAGTTGGTCTTATAGAATGCTTTTAGTGCAGCTGTTTGGACTAACATCACCTGAGCATGTGACCATTTGCCATCATGTGACCATTTGCCCTCATGTGACCACTCAGAAAATGTCAGATTTGGGAATAACTTGGACTCCAGATTAGTGATGCTCAACTTGCCTGTCAGAATATGGACTATACTTAACTCTTTTTTAAGGCTTTGTTTGTTTTTATTTTCTATGTGTGAGTATTTTATCTACATGTATATATATATAGCATACACGCCCTGGTACTCTTGGAGGCAGAAGAGGCCGGTGCATACCTGGAACTAGAGTGAGAGGTGGTTAGAAGCCATCGTATGGGTGGTAGGGAGTTGAACCCCAGTAATCTGCAAGGGCAGCAAAGTGCTCTTGACTACTGAGCCATCTCTCCAGACCCTGTCCTTAATGTTTGACCAGATATTCCATCTAAGTATGGGAGGAAAACTTATGCTAAGAAAAGGCATGTCCTCCTCCTCCTCTTCTTTATAATTTTATAATATTACAAACTTTGAGCCTACCTTAATTCTCTGTTTAGAAGAAATGGATTAATTGAATGCTGATGCACAAATCTAGGCAGGCAGTACAAATGACACAGCTAGAGTGTGGGCTCAGTGTTCCAGACTCTTTCTATGCCTTAGCAGATGGGGGCAAAAGCAAGTTACTGAATCCCTGCATGAAAAAAAATCTCAACTGGGTAAGATACCTTCGTGACTAGAAAGGGCTTGGGAAGGATGTCTAAAACATTAACAGTGATTATATTGCTAATGGTAGAAATTTAGCCCTTCGATCTTTGTACTTAACTTAGTTTAAAAATCACTCTATAATTTCTTGAAAAAATCTAAAACGAGCTGAAAAGACTATGCATTTTAAAAGTCACATTCATTCTTCACTGAGGCCTAAGTTTTAGTTAAGTACTTTTCCCCTATCATTACTTTTTAAAAACCTCACAGCTGAGTACTCAGGATATAAAGAAATTCATTCTTGTGGTGATTAGATCCACTCAGTAAGAACAGCATCTTGGCTCTTCCTTTGGAGAATTTTATTATGTGCTTTAGTCTTTACGAAGTTCTTTATATGTGGAGGTGCACAAGGCCTTAGGACCCCGGGGCCCTGACAAAGCAGAGGCAAAAAAATGGTTCACCACCTGCCTTGACTCTTGAGAGATAATTGCTGTGGTCCACACACATTTTTCTCCTACTCTTCAACCTCTCTTTGCAAGAGACCAACAGTAACAGCCTGTTCAGAACTGTCCCAAGCATACTGCATGTATGTCACTCACCCGATCCTCACTGCAGCTGCCGTTGCAGTTATTATGGTTTACAGATGAAAAGCCCCTGGCACACAGAGTCAGTAACCTGTCCAGAGTCGCAGCCAGCAAACAGCAGAGCAGGCACCGGAGCCCCAGACAGTCTGCTTTCAAAGCACCTGTGGCCTTAACTGCGACACTCTCCACCTGTCTGTTTTCCCTCTAAATGTGTTTCCAAACCCCTCTTGTTGATTTTCCTTTTTTATTTTATTTATTTATTTATTTTTATGTTTTTTGGAAAGGCTGGGAGTGTGGTGGCCTTTTCCTGCAGCTGGTGCTCAGTGCACCCACCTCCTCCTCTACAAAGGAGGAGATCCATCTAGGGAGAAACAGTTTTTCGATGTGTTTAACTTTGTGCCACGGCCTGAGTGCCCAGTGCTGAGACCTGGCAGCTCTTTCCCTGGGGGCTGCGTGAGGTCCTTAAGCTCATACAGGAAAGCTGGTAGGGGCTGACAAATGGGTGGCTAGTCTGATCCTTCCAAGGAAACCATAGCTTTTACGAGGCTATTTATTTATTTACTCTGTGGGTTTTCAAGACAGGGTTTCTCTGTGTAGCAGTGGCTGTACTGCACTCTCGTGGTACACCAAGCTGGCCTTGAACTCACAAAGGTCCGCCTGCCAGTGCTGAGATCACAGGCATGCTCACCACCTTCTGGCTTGCTTTGTTTGTTTGTTTGAGACAGTGTTTCTCTGTGTAGCATTGGCTGTCCTGGAACTCACTCTGTAGACCAGGCTGGCGTCAAACTCACAGACCCATGCGCCACCATCACCCAGAGAGGTTATTTATTCTAATCACACTGAAGGTGATGTAGGCTCATTCTAAAACTTTTACAAAATACAAAGAGGTATAGAGAAAAATTAAAAGCACATATGACCCAACCATCTCATGACAAGTACTAGAACTATGAGCTCCGACATATTTGTCTGAAAGCAATTCATTCATATCCACTCTGGAACATTAGGTCTTCCCAATAAATGTAGGGGATGGTTTTAAGAAAAGTCTACCCATGTGGCTTAGTGTATAGGAATACTGTTTGATTTAAAGGCATGCCAAGGTTGGTGAAATTAGCATCTCTTAATTTTATACTGCAATGTGTGTGTGTGTTTTTTTTAAAGAAATGAAAGCATTGTAGATATTTTAAAGCATTAATATGAAAAGGCATAGAAAGATAGAATGACCTCAGCAGTTTTATTTGCCCCTTAAAGTGATTTTTTTTCCCATTTTTATTTTATTTTTGCCTAACAGGAACTGCATATATGGCAAGCCTTCACTTTATGTGTATTCATTTTATGCCATTAAGACTAAGAGCCACTGGAACTCCCCTCAGTTTAGCTTTTGGTATCTGTAATGTTGGTCATTAGCAGTTTTTCTGTTTTGGTGTGACTGAAGTTTGGAACAGTTCATTGAGGCTGTTGCTAATGCCTAACCCTGAGACAAGGTCCCAACACGGACCATACAAAAAAACAACAGCCAAGGAAGCTCGCCATTGGGCACGTGGCAAGGACCAATGATGTTAAATTTGGTTTGAGCTGCCATGGCTGGTGCTGAGCCCTCATTAAAGATAAAGACTGTCTAACCCTAGTATCTGCTCTTGTGTTTTCAGGCATCTGGCCATCTGAGGAGGTCTTGGCCTACTACTGCCTCAAGCACAGTGATCTATTCAGGTAAGAACCTTCGCTAAAAGGTATCTGCTTAGCCCATCGTGGATATTGAATCTGCCTATTAAACATGGCCTCTCTACAGCCTCCAAACTATACATTGTTGAAAGGAAGAAAGAGGAAAAAAGAAAGCGAGTTCCCCGTGAACACATGTTGCATCTGAGAAGGGACCGGCACTGCCTTCGGGTGCTAAGGCTGCACAGCAAGCTTTTGCTGTGTGTCAAAGGCTTTTGATTTTTCACTCAAGGCATTTTATTTCACTTTGATTTGGGGGAAACGAAAGTGAAGGTACAATCGATCTTTGCTGATTGTGAAGGTAAAAAAAAAAAAAAAGAGTCCCCACAATAAACACATTCTATAACTTCTGCTACAGAAGTCACCAACACATTTGATAAATGCCTCGCAGCTATTAGCTGAAGATGCTCTGTTTTAAAGGTATTTCTTGTGTCTTTGAAAATATGTCAATATTATTATATGCCAATAATAACATAAGTTACTATACTAAGGAAATCAATATTTTTAGCTCTTAATATGTGTTATGTGTAAAACCATGGATGGGCTTTGGGAAAGAAAAGAAAAAAAAGGTTGCTTATTTTAGAATTCTGGAGATATTTGGTACAACCAGAAAGTAAGACTTGTTTTTTTTTTTTAATTATCATTTTATGAACATCCTGTATATACATTCTGAATAGTCCATTATGTTTTATAACAAGCCAATAGTGATCATGATGTGTTTTAACCATATGTTCTTAAAAGATTGGCTTGATACCATGTAATTTTTGAAGCTTTGTGGGTCCGTATTGACCAACCAATCTGTGGCTGTTTTGAATAACTAAATATATGTTAAACTATTTTTTAATATGAATGTCCTCTTTTGCCACGCCACTTTAATTTTTCTTTCTTTTTTTTTTTTTCTTTCTCTTTTCTCATCAACTTCCCAAACTGGGAAGACTAAACAATGTTAAGACTCTAAGCCTATAGCATATGAAGAGAGCGGGGCTGACTCAGGGCTGCACAGCTGCCCTGGAGGCTGCCACTTGCTCATCTCGCTGTGTTTGAGCTCCAGTAAGCAAGCAGTGGGCCGGGGCGAGAATGTCACATATTGAGGGCTGATATGTAGGCACAAAAGGGGGAAGGTAAGTGTAGAATGACACACTCAGTCTTAACTCCGAGTCCAGTCATGACTTCAGCCTGGGTTTGCTGGCTTAGCCATATTGTGCCCTGGCATTGTTTAGTCGCTGTGTTGTGCTGGGGTCGGTTGTAATGTAAGTGTTAATTGCTAACTGTTCTTTGTGTAATTGTGCTTTATGGGGGTGGTTCAGCTTTCCAAAATGTTTCGGCCTGTTTTAGAATTAAAACAACAACAACAACAACAACCACCGCCGCCGCCACCGCAGGATTGCATTTATTTGTGTGCCGTGTGTGACTCTGAGTTCATGCACACTTGTGTATAGTCTTCCATTACTTGTCTAACTGTTTTTGAAGGCATGAATGTGGATTAACAATGTTATCCTTTCCTAACAATTATCCTTTGCTACTCTAGCTAGTTTAGTTCGAAAAGACAGCGCCATTGACAAGGGGGAAAAAAAAGGGAACCTTCTCAGGTTTTTCAGCCCAGCGGTGGTAATGTAGCAGTGAACACTAATGAGAGAAACCCCACTGGTTCGCCTGCTTTGTGACTTTTCTATTTCATAATTATTTTTAAAACGCAAAACGACATGAGGTAGCCCAGTCGTGTCTCCACAACTCCCCGGTAGTGTCGTTCTTAACTGCAGATGGCAATTTGTTCTTGTAACATATATATGGCTCTAACCATTTTCATCTAATTTGTATGGGTTCTACCATTTCTTTCTCTCTTTCAGGGACCTTGCTGTGTGTGAGCTAGGGGGTGGCATGACATGCTTGGCTGGGCTCATGGTAGGTCTTTTCTCAATTCCAATCCCATTCAGAGGGAGGAACAAAAGGAAAAATGTTCCAGGGCCTCCAACTGCTGGGTCAGAGAACCGTCAACAGCATCAGCTGCGGTCAAGCTGCCGGGTCTTGAGAGACCTTCTAGATAGATTGACTTACTTTCGGATCATATTGATTTCATGGTTGCCTCGATGAGCAGAAACATTTTACCTCAGTGTAGTCAATATCGCTTGTTGTGACATTCCGGGCCTCGCGCAGTCTTTCTTTGCTATAGCAAACGCTTTTTTTTTTTTTTTTTTTTTTCAGATTATAGTCCCATTTGCTAAGATACAGAAATAGCCCGGCAAATCACAGTTGGAGCACCATGAGATAGCTGCTAATGTTTTGCCTGCATTATTACACCAACAAACATGATCCAGAGCCCCACTAATGAGATTCTTTTGAATTCGATTGGCCATTCAGGAACGCCGTTCCCCATTCTCTGGGTTCTGAGTCATGTATTCAGGAGATATTATGTAGCAGCATAGTGCATTAGACAAGTTTTTATGTCTCTACAAATAAAAGCATATTGTTACACTGATTGGCATTTGACAAACCTGTCGCTCTTATACAATGTGTCGAGGTTACAGCCCAATGTGCGAGCATGTCAAAGCTCACAAAAAAATTACCCTCACAAAGCCATCTGCCTGCAATGCAAAGTTATATGAAGGGCATCAGGCAGCCAGACAGAAGCAAGCTGAAAGGCAGAGTGACAGCCTCGTATGATGGCTCTACTAGATAAACAGGAGCCCACAAATGAAAGCCTCTCAGAATACCATCATCCGCTGTCACAATGCAATTACCGAACAGAATGATAGCAAGATAGAGGCTCCCGCAAATGGAATGATAAAAGTATTGACTGATTTGATTGAATGATTAAAATAATGCAGACATAAAATGAAAAAAGATTGAAGATTGTTACAGAGAAATGGGTGCGGAAGCATGATACTGAAGGCTTGTCACTCCTGTCTTCACTTCCACACAGACAAGCATATTTGCTCATTGTTTGCTGTGCTCTTTTTTTTCTTTTTCTTTTCTTTTTTTTTTTTTTTTTCTTTTTTTTTTTTTTTTTTTTTTTTTTTCCCTTCCTCCAGGTTGCTATTTCTGCAGATGTCAAAGAAGTTCTGTTAACTGATGGGAATGAAAAGGCCATCAGAAGTATCCTTATTCAGATAGAAAGCCGGTTTGTGCTGCTCGCTACCCCCCTCCTCCTCCTTCTCCCCCCCCCCCCCGCCCCAGCTGAGTAACAATTGATATAAAGAAAGACAGCACGGGGTATTAAAAAGGAGCTCTTCATACACAAGATCAGTAATTAAGAAAAACCAGAAATATATGAATTCACTGCAGATGACTGTGTGCATTTCTTCCT
The DNA here is from genome assembly GCF_903995435.1 of Acomys russatus. Taxonomy (NCBI): domain Eukaryota; kingdom Metazoa; phylum Chordata; class Mammalia; order Rodentia; family Muridae; genus Acomys; species Acomys russatus. The sequence continues at coordinate 8,460,526 of NC_067137.1, read as the reverse complement.
TTTCACGGGGTTTCTGGATGTTTCTCACTGAAGAGGTCTGTTTTATACGCCGCCGTGCGAGGCGATTGGAAACCTTATTTCATGGTTTTGAAGCTTTCTTGATCTTTTATTTTCATTAGGATCTTCCAGCACCAAGCAGATTAAAATTATTGTTTACTTTATTGGATGTTGCTTGTAAACATTAGCGTGTAGCTTCTGCGCATGTGATATTCCACATGCCAGTCTTACGGTATCTATGCTAATTGCTCAGGAGTTGCCTATATCCCCCACTGGAAACAGCTATCGCTTCTTCATTATCTCCTTTTATTTAGGATTAAAAAGCCATCTCTCTTTTTTCTTTCTGCTATGCCATTACAGTTCAAACCCCATTATATTAGATTATGCTTTACTAATATGTACACAGAGTTCAGGAAATTGAACTGTACTCTAACTAAAAAAGCAAGCATAATTTAGGGTTACTTTAGCAGTCTAGCCGATTTGCTCAGGGGCAGTTAACAGCAGTTAGAAATTGAGAGGAAAAGTGAAAGATCTGTTTGCTTTGCTTTGGATTTTTTTTTTTTTTTTTTTTTTTTTTTTTTTTTGACGTGGTAAGGAAGACAGGACCCTTATTTGATTTTTCCAACCTCCCTTGAAAGGCTTGAAGCAGCTTAGAATTTTGTGACATTTTACATAAAACCTATTTTTCTATTTTTGATTTTTTACCCCTCCTTCCTCCACTGTGTAATTTTTTGAAAATAAAATTCACAGCAGCCCCATCAGCTGCTCTCATAGGAGGAAGGAGGGACTAGAAACTGGAGCTACCCGTTGCTGCCCAGCAGCTGTGAGCTCTGCAGAGCCCCACCCAGCTAATTGCCTGACAGCCCTTTAAAAAAAAAAAAATCAGGAAGGAAAAACAGCCAATCACAGTCTTAGCCTTTCACACAGGGGAAAGAGATCACAAAAGGTGCTTTTTTTTTTAAGCACAGGATTTTAATCATGATCTTGAGACTGTGGCAAGTTTTTCTAAATATTCCTGAAGAAGGTTGCTGCTGCTCCACTCAATGTTTTATTCTGGATTCTTCTGAGCCTGTACCATTTGACTGTGTTCCTCCTTGTCAGGCAGTGGGAAACTCTCAGGTGTGCCAGCTCAGCCCCACATGGTGGTTTTGAGGGTAGAAAAAACAGGAATATTGGCCAAGAGAGAGATGTTTTGGTTACAGAAACTTTCAGATTGGGCCCAGTACCCTGAGATCTTTTCCCCGCCTGAAGTCAGCAAGTGACTTTATTTAATAGCACCAGAAATCAATTAGAACTTCTTACCATCACGTTGTGGGAAGCGTCTGGAATCAGTATGTAAATTCAATTGTACTAACATTATTTTATTGAGCTAGACTACAGAGTCTCTAAAGGGGAGAAGCAAGGCTAATGTCATTAATTATTGTCACACCTTTGCTCTAAGCAGCAGAGATGCCATGCCAGCTCCTGAAATCAGAGAGGAAATAGCAGATTCTGCCATTCACTCTGCCGGCCTTTCAAAGAAATGATTGGTACAGCCCCCTCCCAAGAAAATGGATTTTTAACATTTGGTCCTCAGAGGCCCAGCCCTGAGAGTGCTTCATTGTGCTGGTTTTACAATGGGTTTAATATAGCGGGGTGCCAAAGGGCAGGAGGGGAGAGCCTTACAATGTGGATGAAGTAGGTCCTCTCACTGCAGACCCAAACTGGCCCTGTGTTTTATTTCATCTCTTAGGGCCTTCCTGATAGGGTTCGGTTTTTATGATGTGCTTGTTCCGCGCTCATGTGCCTTTTTCTGTTGTAAGTAGATCTAATTTATTTTAATTAACAGAAAAAAGCATGCAAGAGCCTTAAAATTGGCAATGCGGTTTCCTGCTTTTAATACTAATGCTGTTCTTGATTTGAAAACAGCTTACAATAGACATGCCTTGTAATCTGTTTTGCTGAGTGAGACTAATATGAGTGAGCCCCCGCCCCATCTGTGTGTCCCCTCTCTGTAAGATTAAAATCAGTCACTAAATCACACACTGTCAATGCACATAGGACAAACAACTCATTTCAGAAATCGCTATTTGTCTTTCCTTTAAAATTTTAGGAAGCCCAAATTATACAGCAGCTGTAAATTATTATCAAAAAATTACTTTCTGAAAAGTAAAAATGGATGTCAGTTTTAAAAAAAAAAATGCGGAGAGAGAAGCCTTTCCCGAGGCCAGCAACTCTCTGGGCAAAGCTGCTAATTATTCTTAGTGGGCAAGACGAACACATTAAGGCACAAATGAACAGACCATAGAAATGATAAAAAACCAACTTGGCTGCCAGGCATGGTTGCTGGGTATTCGTCTCATCGTTCTGAAAGTGTTCCGTGGTTCTTGCCTTCCCTGTGGGATGAGCCCAGACAGTCTTACTTGCTGCTCTCTTTAAGTGTCTATCATTCTAGTTTTTAATCTTTTAATTTTTTTTTTTTTTTAGGAAAAATAAGACATGTTATTATTTCTTTTTTAGCTCGTCCTATTTTCTCTATGTGAGGCAATGGGGAAACCAGTCCTGGACATGCACATTCACAAAGGCAGGGTAGCCAAGTGTGTGGCCCTTTATCTTTCTGAAGTGTACCGTGGCTCAGCTGTGTCTCTAGGCCTCTGTATCTTGACCCTGGAAAGCTATCTGCTGATCTGAGATTTACTATAAAAAGATGTTTAAAAAGAACTTAAGACGAGGTCAAATGAATTTCATATCTTGAACATTTTCTCAGACCCATGAGTAGGTTTCCTTAAGTTTCTCCATGGTCCTTACTGTGCGTCACTGGCTGTGGTCCAGAGGCCCCATCCGCACAACCGTCTTTCCCAAAAAACACCATTGCACATGTACCCGCAAGAATTCAGAAGATAAGTTGGAAATGGAATTATCTGGTTTACCCAGTTCTCATTTTTGTCTGAGTTATTATTTTTATTTTGTAAATATGGGTGCTAGGCCTGCATGCACATCTGTGCTCCATGTGTGTGCTTGGTTTCCAGAGAGGCCAGAAGAGGGTGTCAGATCTCCTGGAACTGGAGTTACTGATGGTATGAGCCACCATGTGGGTATTGGGAATCAAACTGAGCAGTGCTCTTAACCACTGAGCTCTCCAGCCCCTTAAATTTATTTCAAAATAATGTAAGAAAAAATACCCTTTGGTATTTCTCTTTTAGTGCAGTAAAGAAATAAATCCCTAACTATTCACGTACGGTAACTACTCAGTAAGGCAAAGCTGGTGATGGTGATGAGAAAATAAGGAAGAGAAATGCCGGCTGAATTCTGATTGTTGCAAAGCACCAAGAACTGGAGTATGGGGAACTTGCCTGTAATCTTAGCACTTGGGAGGTGGAAACAAGAGGACTAGGGGTTCAAGGCCAGCCTGGGTTACATGAACCCCTGTCTTAAAGCAAGGGAAAAAGGAAGGAAAGATAGGGGGAACATGCCATGCATAAAGGTGACAGGTGGCATTGCTAACAGACATGGTGGCACCTGGATATCAATTTGTTGGAGTAAGGAACAGATTTAAGAGCAGTGTAAATCTGGGCAGTGATAGCGCACACCTTTAATCCCAGCACTCACCCGGGAGGCAGAGGCAAGCGGATTTGAGGCCAGGCTGGTCTACAGAGTGAGTTCCAGGACAGCCAGGACTACACACAGAAACCCTGTCTCAAAAAACCAAAATAGATAGATGGATGGATGGATATATCTATACATAGATTGATGGGGAGAGAGAGAGATGATAGATCGAGATATCTATAGATAGATAGATAGATAGATAGATACATACATACATACATACATACATACATACATACATACATACATGGATACATGGATACATAGATAGATAGATCAAGATATCTATAGATAGACAGATAGATAGAATGTAACCTTAAATCAGAAAAAAATTTGTTGCTCTCAAGCATTTAAAAAGTCATTTAGAGATAAAAATTAATACTATTTATGTTATAATCTTATTATTCATTCTTCCCTCCCTTTTAATCCCCCAATGACATTGAAGATAATATAGACTAAAAAAAGTAATGCCTCACAAATCACAGTCTTATTAGTTCTTAAATATTTTCTGGTCCAAAGAGCAATATTGGGCTGCGGACATGTCTCAGTGGTTAGTACCATATACTGCTTTTCAGTTTGGTGCTTAGCTCCAGGCGTTTCAGCCCCTCTGGTCTTTGCAGGATCCATATGCATGTCCACATACTCACCCACAGACACCCACACATACATAATTTAAAATGAAAAAAAAATTTAAGAACCATATTGAGGCTAGACAGATGGCTTATGGGACTCAGGCTCAGTTCCCAGCACTCACATGATAGCTTACAACTGTAAGTAACTCCAATCTTAGGAAATCTGATGCTGTCTTTGCTCTCCAAGGACATCAGGCACACACATCGCATACACGCATATACGTAGGCAAGACACCCATACACATTAAAGAAATAAATAAGTAAATAAATTTAAAAAGAACAACCTGATTCAAGATTTATATACAACTGATAGTTATAATTACTGACTACACAAATAGACTAATTTCAACAGTGTAACATAGTTATAATATATACAGTTGACCTAAAATACTTTTGTTGCTATTATATATGAGTTTATATATTTATGAATAAAAATGAACTGGCAAGTACAATGGAGCATCACTCCTGACAAACGCTTTGTTAAAGAAGGAGCTAGAGGTAGAATTCTGCCTCCTTTTGAGCCACAAGCAGTTGCCCTGACAAGGGGACTGAGTCACCTGCTCCATCTCCATCCTATCCTGAAAGCACAGCAAGGCTTTCTGGCACCCAGCCCCCCCCCCCCAGTGAGATCTTCAGAAGGTGGGTGCAGATCACAGGGCAGCATCGGGTCTGTTGTGTTGAACATTATCCTGGCCATATTGACTCAGTTTGATTGGATTTCTTTTATTACCCTGAGGTGACACTGGAAGATGATAACAATCTATTATTGGACACAGTGCCATCCAGAAAGACCATCAAAATCTTACATAAAAGGTGGGGGACAGAATATCAGAGTTTCTCTCCTAAGGCAATGTTGTAAAAGAACACTGCCATCTTTCTTCTTTGTGCTTCTTTTAATATATTTTTTAAAGCCCTTCTAAACCACAAAATATATTTCCTGCCCAGTTCTAAAAATAAGACAGCCTAAATACTGCTGTGAGCTTTTCATTTAAAAAAAAAAAAAAAAACTTCTAGAATATAAATATCCACACTTGCTCCAGCCTCACCACCCAGAGCCACAGGTTTATAAATTGTATAAAGTATACAGTGTTAAGATGTTTACTAAAAATTATTAATAGGTCTTCTGAGTTATATAATTTAACTTCCCTGTGACTATTTTATAAAAAGTATTACCTCTACTAACAAAATAATATGTTTTGCTTGATAGATTAGTCATGTACTCATAGGACGCTACAGGTGTGCCGGGCACACTATGGCAGGCAGTTGGATGCCATGGAAACGCAGAGTCGGGTGTGGCTAGGACAGGGAACTTAATAAAAAGCAGTTGTCAGTGGACTCTGCCAATCTTGCCTCTCAGAACAAAAACCTCACCCATCCCTTCCTGCAAGATATTTCCTCCAGAACGCTCCTGAAATAGACAGAAACCGTAGGCCGATGTGTCATTTTAGTTAATCAAAACAAGTAGGCAAATTAGTCTCCTTTATTTTTTCTAATGAATGTAATTTAACGGTATTTAATTTGCATACAGGAAAGTTCACCCAGGGGGAAAAAAAAGTCTGCATTATGGCACTTTTGTAAACCTCAACAAAAGCCCGTCATTAGGAGACCTAATTGATTTTTCCTCCCCACTCCTGAGGGAAGAAAGCTATGGCAGTACCTGCTTATTCACTCAGGGAAGAATAGGTGTGCCCGGTGGTTCATGCAGAGCTTTGGGGTTAAGAATCCTGTGGTGCCCTTCTTGCAGGGAGATCTTGGCCAGTGCTTGCTTTGAACACTCGGGAAATCTGTTTTTCAGAGCAATGGGGGACCATCGCTATCTGCCCAGTGTCCTCTCCACGGGCCCAATTTCCTTCAGCTTGGGGCCTCCACTGGAATTATTTTATTTCTTGTTTATTTAAAATCACATTATTCCAGGAGAGGGGTTGTAAGGTTCTTATGGGAAATGTGTCACATGCAATGAAGGAGAAAGTGCTGGTGTTCAGGATCAGAAAGCCAGGGAGCTGTCAGGGAGCCAGGGATGGGGAGGTCAGAACAGAACATAAGACCGCAGGAGTTCTTCTGGGGGTCAGAGTTAGTGTCTTCATTGGGCTCTGTCATTCCAGGGGCCACAGCAAAGACAGAAAGACCAGCATTCACAAAGCCTGTATCTCCTCCCACTGCGGACCAGAATGCCAGAGTTTGCTGGTGTTGGAACTAGATGTGACTTTCCCAAGGGTCCTGGGATGCCTTGCATCTGGTCCTCTGAGTACCTCTCATATAAACATGGCTCTTCTGCATGAGTCCCGGCATGCCAGAGCACAGCCAGGGGCCACAGCAGACGTTCTTCAAAGGACCTCTCACTAGATCGACTTTCTTCTTCAGTGTTGCATTTTCTTCCAAAGATGCTCCAGGCTTCTTCTCTCCACCTTACTCTCTCTGCCTCCTCCCAACACTCCATCCTGCTCATCTCCTCTTCCCCTACAAGCACTTAGGAGATTGGAACGTCAGAAAAGGCTGGCCTCCCCCTTCTCACTGGCTGATGGATGCCTGTCTTTGGATGACTGCCCCCCTCTCCCCAGACCACCCCTGGAAGTGGTGCAGCATCTCATGCCGCCCAACAGTGCCCTCCAGCATTTATCCTCTGGGCCCTGCCATGATCTCATGTAGATGTTCCTTCCATGGCTGGTAAAAAAATGCAAACCATGGTATGAAGAGACCTTAGCAGTGGTAAGTCAGCATTTCATGGCAGAGCATCAACAGCCCCTTTCCTTTCCTTGTGTTGAACCCATAGTGATAAGAAGCCAATGCATTTGCCACTTGCAGATTCTTATTATTATTATTATTATTATTATTATTATTATTATTATTATTATTATTATTATTATTATTGGTTGATAATCACTGCCAAAGTTTTCTTAACTGTGCCCTGTAGACGTGAACAGCATCATCGCAAGCAATAAGAAGACTGGCGTGTTTAGGACTCAGAAAATATCAAGCTGGTAAGATACCTCTCTGCATCCTGAATTCAAATGTCCCAGTTGCAAGTGTTTCTTGATGCTATGGACGATTATGATAATAGTAATACAGTAATGCTAACGGTGTTAACTAAGCACCTTCTGTGTGCCAGGCACTGTTCTGAGCACCGCACATGTACATTGAACCTTGTGGGATGCCCATGAGGCAGCCACATATTCCATCAAGTAGATAAGAATATAATAGTAACATACTATTACACAAGATAATGTATTATACGCTGAGTTAGGGTCACTTCATGGCTAAGATTATTCAGAACAAAGTTGGGGAAAAGCCTAGCTTGAAGCCTTCATAAATGGCTTTATTCCAGTGGTCCTCAGCATAGGCAGTTTTGCATCCCTAGGGGATTCTGTCATCCCTGGGAACATTTTTATTGTTGTTGTCGGGACTTGGGGTCAGAGTGGACAATGTCGCTACTGGTGTCTCCTGGCCCTGATGTCTAGTGGTGACGAGTTTCATTGCCAGCTTGTGGACCCCTCCATCCTCCCCTTCCATCCTCCCCCTCCATCCTCCCCTTCCATCCTCCCCCTCCATCCTCCCCTTCCATCCTCCCCTTCCATCCTCCCTTCCATCCTCTCCTTCCATCCTCCCCCTCCATCCTCCCCTTCCATCCTCCCCTTCCATCCTCCCCCTCCGTCCTCCCCTTCCATCCTCTAGAAGCACCTGGACATCAATAGTGACTGAGACACCTCAATCTAGCAATGGTTTTCACAGTCCCTGTGTGTCCAGTCCCTTCCAGTTCTGTTCATTCTTTTCCGGGGAAGAGACCTGGTTTCCCTTAGCGGGACAGTGTGATCTGTGATGCCCACCCTGGGGCCAGTTGACCTAGAAAGGGATGCCACCCTTTACTGCTTTTCACATGATGTGGCTCTGTGTGTGCATTTTCCCTTTGTTGTATTTAACTAGTTTAGTTACAGTAACAATCCCATTAGGAGTCACTTTATCCCTCACTCCTATCCCTTCAGCCTTGGTGCTTTGAGTTTTCTCTGTGTTGAGGACACATGCCTACCCTGACTGCATAGTTTGGGGGAAACAGTTGGATGAACAGAAACAATAGATAAAACCCAAAGTGGTGCTGGGCACGATGGCCGCATCCGCAGTCTCCACGCTGGCTCGGGACAGAGACATAGGAAAGCCCTCCCGCCATGGTTCACACAGCCACCTCCTTGTGGGAAGGACTTCGTTTTGGTACATGCTTTTCAACCTGGTCTTTTAGTTATCAATCAAAAGTGCATTTTCTATGTTGCTCTCATTTACATTTATTTAATGCTTAGGGTCATTTGTGACCATTTGAGTGTACTTCAGCATATGGATTCAAGAAATAATAGACCTCAGCTTCACGCTGTGCAGTGAGATTGTGTTTTTACAAGACATAATGTTGTTTACTGAGTGTTAATAATCACTAATTAATAAACATATCTAGACTTCTAAAATGTTGCATTTTCAAGGAATAAAAATGTCAAGTGTTTAACTTGGGACGTGCAATAGAATTTTCTGTTATCTCTTCATAAAATAATTAAGTTACATAAAGAAGAAAAATGCTGCTCACCACAGGGCAGATTCCAAATGCTTAGTGCCTGGCCTTTGTTCAAATGTATCTGTTCTCAAAAATGCTACTTCTAAATAATTCTTCTGATAGTTGGTGAGACATAAAGATAGTATTTCAGTAATGATGCAGGATTCCCTAATGAGGGGCTTGGTCCCCCCCCCCCTTTTCTACCTCTATCACAGACTAATTGTCGCCAGTTTCCTCTTTTTAAAAACTAAAAGCATTTTTATCCAAAGTCTTCTAACACATCTCCAGGAAGCAGGAGCAGGGAGGGGCTGGGAGATGGCTCCGTTGGTAAAGTGCTTGTCCTGCAAGCTTGAGGTCCCTAGCGCTCACGTTAAGACAAACAAACATGGTTTAGCGGTTTGTGCCTGTAATTCAAGCGCTGTGGAGGTGGAGGCAGAGATGTTTCTGGAACTTGATGGCCAGCCAGTCGAGTAAATCAGGTGGACTCCAGTTCAGTAAGTGATCCTGTCTCATAAAATTAGGTAGAGAAGTGACTATAGGACACTCAACACACACACACACACACACACACACACACACACACACACACATATACACTGGGGTGGGGCAAGTGAGTGACTCAGTGAGTGTGACCTTACAGTAAAGAGTGTTTGACCACTTAACCTCTGGCAGCTAAGGAGGCGAAGCCACCAGCCACTGTCACAATAATCAGCGTGCCTCTGTGCCCATGGCTTTCCCACCCATAGCCAGTACAATGCAATGAACGTATTAGTTCCATGAGAAAAGAAAATAAAAGGAACCTATTCACAAAGAGCTCAGATACAGTTCAATATTCTTTTCCAGGGCCTCAATGCATATGCAGAATTTCTCCTCCAAATTGGAGGTGTGAAATAACAGTAGCGACAGATAACTAAGAGGTATTTACCATAGCTACAAAGCCCACACGTGAGCCAAATATTTCTGCTATTAAAAAGCACTTCAAAGCTTGACATGAAGTTTGCAACAGCTGAATGTCTCCTGTGACTTCATTTGCACAGGAGATGTGAAAGCTGAAAGGGAAGTCATGATACGAGAATCGTGAGCCTACAAAATAGGTTTTTTTTTCTTTTCTTTTCTTTCTTTTTTTTTTTTTTTTAAAGGAATGAAAAGCCACCCAGAAATTTGACTGGTGCCCCACGCTCTGGTTTCCCGACTCAGTGTCCTTGGTAAATGCTGTGGTTTGAACAAGTGTCCTTCAGCAGCCCGCCTGCTATAAAGGCTTGGGCCCCAGTCTGTGGTGCTATTGGGAGGTGGCGGGACCTTTAAGAGGTGGGGCAAGAAGTTCAGTCTTTGGACGCATGCCCTAAGAAGAGATAGTAGGATTCAGATCCACCCCACCTGGCTCGCTTCCTGGTGAGTTGCTTCTCTGCCACACTCCAGCACTGTAGACTGCCTTACCACAGTTTCAAAGAGTAGTAGGCTAGCTGACGGTGGGCTCAAGCATATGAAACTGTGAACCGAAACCTTTCCTCATGATAAGTTAATAGCCTCAGGTGTTTTGTCATAGTATCAGAGAGCTGACCAGCAGCACTGTAATTATCAGTCTTCCTCTTGCTATTGTTATGAATCATCACATGAATATCTGATTGCAACCCCTGTGACAGGTTTGTTCACACGACCCACAGATTGAGAAACCCACAGTAAACACATAACTGTGTAAGCACGTTGTTAGTGCTCATTGGCAGGGACTTCTTGCAAGTGTGGGTCTGTGGCAGGTCCTTCATTTCTCCTTCTAAGTCTGCCCTGCTGTTGGGAGCACCTTCTTCATGTCCACCGGAACTTTGTTTTTGAAACAGGGTCTCCCTATGTACCCCTGGCTATCCTGGAACTCACTATGTAGACCATGCTGAGCTTGAACTCACAGAGATCTGGCTGCCTCTGCCTCCTTTGTGCTGGGATCAAAGGTGCGCACCACCACACAGCCTTTTTTTTTTTTTTTTTTTTTTAAAGAAAATCTGTTATATATCAAACTGTCTTGCTCCTTCTGATGCAATTTAATCCAGTCTCACTGTGTTGACTATGAAAGCCATGTTTGAGGAGGTGGGAGACCTTAGCGCTGGCCAGTCAGGGACCTGCATACACACGGATTCTGTAGATCACACCTCCAGGACCTCACCACCGCCATCTGATAGTTCTGTACATCCGCCGTGCTGTCATTCATCCATTTATCCAAGGAGCCCAAGGTACGCCTTTGGGAGTCTAAATACAGAACAGCCGGAAACAGTTTGTGAACAAAGAAAACTGTACTTCTAAATATAGTAAGAAATTTATAAAAGAGCAAGGGTATTTACAGCAGCTCAATTGTTGGGTGTATCTGAGGCTGTCTTCAAAATTGTGACTCTAACAAAGAGCTAGAGTGTTTGATGGCTGCATATTTCTGGGTCTTCCAGATCATTCTCTGGCTAACACTAGTTCAAAGTCGCGATTTCAAAAACATGAGACTAGCCCCACTGTGCTGGTAAAAGTAAATATCCTTTAAGAAAAGAAAATTGTGTTTTTCTGAAACTTGTCACTGAATTTAAGCTGTGGTTTTTATTATTCATTAAGCCATGTGGTTTTGTAAACTATAAACCTGTTATTAGGGTTCTTCCCTGTGTAGGGGACACCAGGGTCAGCCTATAGTACCATCACAGTCACTGTCTAAGATTCGTGTCTGCCCTTTGGTCTGCTTCCTCTAGAGGCTAAATTGGAGTGATAGAAAGTTGTCTTTAGATGTGTGTGCCCACCAACTGAGATCCAGTTGTTACCTATTCCAAGCCTTCTGCCCTGACTGTCCTCATCTTATCTGTCCTCCGCTGTTTCCGGCCTCTGCCTTCTCCTTCCAGTGCCCATACTTCCTGTGTTTATTTTCTATCACTATCACAAAAGACCTAAGACATTTAACTTACACAGAGAAAAGGGGTTGTCCTTGGCTTATCTTTTTTGGAGGGTCCATCCAGCGGGTGATTGCATTGCTCTGGGCCCCTGAGTGTTGAGACAGTCGGCAGTGGTGGAAAGCTCATGTAGACCATACTGCTCACCTCATGGGCAGGAAGAAGAAGAAAAGAGGGAGATCTAGGACCGCACAGTGTGCTTTGAAGGCATTCCTCAGTGACCTAAGGCCGCCCACTGGGCCCTACTTCCTACAGGGGACCAGACGTGAGCACACAGGCCTTCAGGGAACACCACTTGGGCCCTGGCATCTTCTCACTCCTAACACACTCTGTCAATCTTACCCCCATTCGTCCATCTAAATCCATCCTTCTGAGTGGCTCATTCCGTCTGTCCTGCCTGCTTCGTCCTACTCAGTTCTTTCTTTTAAACTGCTTTTGGACCTCAGTGGATTGGCGCGCACACTGTTAGTGCTAAGGCGTGCTGTCTGTCCCCAAGCTTATTGGTCTGTCCCTTTGCTGACGGCTATTTTGATTGCGTTCTGTTTTCCAAGTGCTGTCAAAGTGTTAGTGACCCAGTGGAGAGCAGCACCCAGGAAGTCTGTGTGTGCCTTCTTGCAGCTCATATGCCAGGGAGGAGGCTGCTGATTTTCTTGAAGACAATGATTCTGTTTAATATGTTTTTTTTTTCCACTCCCTGAAGCAATTAGTATCTGTACTTTCCAGGGTGTGGAAGCTGCTAGGGTTTGTAATGGAACGACGTGGAGCCATAAGGTTTAGGGAACCGAACAATTTTCAGTGGAAGAGAAGTCAAGGCCCTGAGAGTCAGACAGCGGCTTCTCCATCAGATAGTGATTTTCATTTCAGGATGGCTTCTCCGGCGGGTGTGTGCAGTCAGTGTCTGGAGACAAACTGACAGCGTGAGTAGGCATTTATCTGCTCTTTGTCAGCTTGAAGAGGAAGGTTAGGAGAAGGTAACTGAGATAGGGGAGCTGAGGGCTCTCTTCAGAAATTTTCTGATAAATATACCTGTTGGTAAGTTTTGCTAAAACTAGGGTAACAGAATCTTGGGAGGTGCAGAGAGTTCTAGAAATGCTATGCTCCTCGCCCCTCCTTTGCTATCTGGCATACAAGAAAATGAAGTTGCCACTTGCAGTTTTTTCTGCTTAGTTAGCACTGTGGCTTGCTTGCCAAGTTTATGGAGGAGCCCTGGTCCTTACTGTTCAGTTTTACCTTGATGACAGCATTCCCCAGGAATGTGACCCAATGATATACATTTTGAGACAATCCTTTTTTAACGAGAAGGAACCTGACTTGAACATGTGGGGACAGTTTTTTAGGAGGTACTGCTAGACTGCAATAAGGTTAAAACATAAGGCCTTTTCTTCCAGGTTAGCATTCTTGTATTGATTCTTTGAACTCTATGGTCCCTACTGTTTCCTAAGGGTCAGAATCTCATACCAAGAAGTGGGCCAGATCATATGCTAATGGTCACATCTGTATGCCTACCTGCTGCTTTCCCTGGGGAAATGTCTTCCAGTCTGAAGCAACAATTCTTCTTCCATTTCAAAATTCAGTATTATAGAAAGACTAGACCAAGGCCCTTGGACATAGCTCGGTTGGTAGATTGCTTGGTTAATAAGCATGAGGAACTGAATTTGATCCCTGGCAAAAGCTGGGAAAAGGGTGGGGCATGGAGGCATGCTTTTTCTTTTGGTTGGTTGGTTGCTTGCTTGATTGATTGGTTTCCCAAGACAGGGTTTCTCTGGGTATAGCTTTGGCTGTCCTGAAAACTCACTCTGTAGAGCAGGCTGGCCTTGAAACTCACAGAGATCTATCCTCCTGCCTCGGCCTCGTGGAGTGCTGGGAAAATGGAGACAGGTGGTTGGTATGCTGGCTCACTAGCCAGCCAGCCATCACATCTGTGAGCTCCAAGCAAAGGGCTCACTCGTGTCTCCCAAAATAAGAGGAAGGAGACGTGAGGAACGACCACCCGGTTGGGCGCTGGTTCCCTTCTTCATTCGCACTCGTGTGCACACACACCTTCAGAGCCACACAGAACGAAATGTCTTTATTTCCAAGGGAAACCATCGCCAAGATGCTGAAAAGTGACTGTATCGCACACAGTTCTGAAACACTCACCTAAGTTCACTGTGGCAGTGGACACTGATGCCCAGTGAGGCACATCCATTCATGCGTCACAGGTGTGAGCGCCTCTCAGGTTTGTGTGACTCACTGTAACTTAGTCGTGCATTTTCATACCTGCTAAGACCAACCCCTTGATTTTATTCTTTCTTTTCAGAAATTTTGTTGGTAATTTTACGATATTGCATTTTCATGGTGATTAGAAAAATTTAGAAAAACCTTGACATTTTTAAAAACTCTTCCTATTCAAGAATGAGTCTTCCTATTCAAGAATGAGGCACTTTCTTTTTAAGATGTTTTCACTGGCATTTTCTTTTCTCGCTTGCTCATTTTATTTCTGGAAACTTTTGTTGGGCCTTTAAATAGAATCTCGGCTTCCATTGTATTATGTTGTATTTTCCTTCCTCTCTTTCTTTCTTCCATTCATTCTTCCTATTTATTCACTTAAGACAGAGCACCAGTAGCCTTAGATTCACTATCCAACCAGCGATGACCTTGAACTTCTGACCTTCAGCTTCAACCTCCCAAGTGCTGGGACTGCAGGTGTGCATCACTGCACCCAGTTTGTGAATTGCTTTGTTTCACTCCACACTGTGTTTCCTAACTGGTTACATTCATTTGCATAGTTAGACATAAAAGTTATAGGGTTCTGGGTGCTACATATTCAGTCTTGGAGTGATGATACTGATTTTTTTTTTTTTTTTCACCTTTGAAACAGGGTTTCTCTGTGCAGCCCTGGCTGTCCTGGAACTCTAGAGGACCAGTCTGGCCTTGAACTCACAAAGATCCTCCTGCCTCTGCCTCTAGAGTGCTGGGATTAAAAGTGTGCACCACCACAGCCTGGTTAAATTTCTGGTTCTTCACGTTTTCTCTTGTGTAATTTTATTTGATGAAAACACCTGCCGTGATGACCGCTGAGTGGCTGTGTTTGGGAAGCCTCTAATAGTTTCACCAGTGAGCATGCTTCAGCCTTTGAATTGGGCGAGTATTCACTGGTTCCTGTTTTGAGATTTTATCATAAATACAATATGGAACTTTATCAGATTCTCTGCAGCATCTGTGGAGATAATCAGATTGCTTTTCTCAAGTCACCTCCACCTGTGACTATTAACAAGGTCTTAGCAGTAAAAGATATCTGCATTTCTAGTTACTTGCTCTTAGTGTCTGAGTTGTTTTGATGTGCGCTGCTGCTGCTGTTGCTGGTGTTGGGGTGTGTGTGTGTGTGTGTTGTGTGTGTGTGTGTGTGTGTGTGTGGTGACTGCAGGCTCACAAATGTCCCTGCAAGCACATGAAGGGCAAAGGACAACTCTTGGAAGTTGGTCCTCTTGGTCCACCTGGCCAGTACAGGGGTCTTCGCTGGGACTTCCGCTGTGCTGCAAGACTAGCTGACCCTCCAGCTTCTGAGTAGCGCACTGTCTCTACATCTCACCTCACAGTCGGGATGCTGTGGCTGCAGATGTGTGCCGCTGCAGCTCATACTTTTACATATACTGCAGGGACCCACAGAGCTGTCTCGCCCATCCTGAGCCACACCTTTGTGAGTCACCTGTGGTGTTTCCTCTGTTCTAGATCAGAACACATTTCACCCATCGTTTTGTACATGACAGTATGAGTTCTAGTGTCAAGAAATAACAAATCCCTGTATTAATAAAACTGTGCACGAAAGTATATAAATCTGAAAAAAGAAATTAAACCACAAAATGCAATAATATGCTCTAGCAAATGGCTCATGCTTATCATTTCCAATTCACTGGTTGTAGCATTTTGTTGTCACTTGATTAATCAGCTGTCATACTCACAGAGTTGTAGATGTGTGGATAGAAAAATGTAATTAAGTCATTAGTGCCTTTCACCCCAAGATCTGGCCCTTCTCTAAATAATGCACAATGCATTGGCCACTGACATGGGGTCTGGATGTTACACAATTGGTCTTCCTTTTGGACTGAAATGAGTTTATTTCAGCTAAATTCCAAGTAAACATGGCTGGAATGAGGGTTATTTGGTTGGTTGTTGTTTTTTTTTTTTTTTTTCCTGAGGCAGGACCACCACAGCCCTGGCTGTCCTGGAACTCACTCTATAGACCAGGCTGGCCTTGGACTCAAAGATCCTCCTGTCTCTGCCTCCTGGGTGGTAGGATTAAAAGTGTGTGCCACCATTGCCCAGCTTATTTTAATTTATTTTTAAAATTTTTTTGTGGGATTTTAAATCAGTCCAGAAACATTTAAGCATTAAGGTAGAACAGATCTCAAACTTGAGAACCAGGATCCTCCGTAGAGCTTCTGGGGCCACACACCCTGAGTGACAGACAGCTCTGCCACTGCTCTGGAAAGCTCACCTGGGAACTGTGAAAAGGAGGCTCTCTCTTTCGCTCTCTCTCTCTCTGAGTGTCTTATTAGGTTCAGCAGTACTTCACAGCTCTGAAGGCTTCCATTCATTAAAGCAGGCTCTAGGCAGGGGAAATGGTTCATTCATAAACTGTTGACCTTGTGTATGGATTTGAACTCACATAAACACTTTGGAGGCAGAGGCAGGCAGATCCCTGGGGCTTATGGGACAGTCAGTCTAGCCTACCTCTGGTGGATTCCAGGCCAGTAAAAGACCCCCATCTCAACAACAACAACAAACCCTGAGGTTGACCTCTGACCTCTGGCCTCTACACACATGTACATGTGCTACCCAAAGAACCATATACACATACACACATGTACACCATCTGCTGTATTCTCCTGTAAGTTAAGATGTCATATACTTTTTTTGAAAACTGAGACCTGACCACAGGAAGCTCTCTGTGTATGCAGTTTGTATGCAGTTTGCTGCAGAAATTTCGCCAAGATCTAATTTTACTTTCCTTTGCCCTGTCCCTACACCTTATTTCTTGTATAGAAATATAAGTTAGAGCCGGGCGTGGTGGCGCACACCTTTAATCCCAGCACTCGGGAGGCAGAGGCAGGCGGATCGCTGTGAGTTCGAGGCTAGCCTGGTCTACAAAGTGAGTCCAGGATGGTCAAGGCTACACAGAGAAACCCTGTCTCGAAAAAAACAAAAAAAAAAAAAAAAAAAAGAAATATAAGTTAATTCCATGTCATGATAAAAATTAACAAGCTGGTTAAGTAATCTCACAAGGAATTTATTTACATGACATCCTGATTTAAAGGCTGTTTTCAATAAAATCTTAAAGCTGGGCAGTGTGCCTCATTGGCAAAGTGAGTATTTAGCTTATGTGTGGCCCAACCTTTGCAAAGCTCAAGATAGTTGGACAAATAATAAACCAGCTCCCAAGATGTAAGTCTTGAGCACGTACACACAGATCAAATCATGGGGGGGAGGGACATGAGGGATATGCTTTATGGAGGAGGCAGCCACTGGGCTGCACTTTTGCAAGAAAAGACCAGGGAATAAAGGCAGTTGAAACAGGATTTTGAGGCATAAAACCAGGAGGGAAATAATTCAAGACATAGGAATATAAAAGGTGTGTCCAAGAAAATGTATTTATGGTAAATTGCCAAAGGCTAAAGACAGACAACCCATTAGAAAGAGTCATTATGTGGGGCTAGAGAGGTGGCTCGGCAGTTAAGAGCAGTTGATGCTCTTTCAGAGGACCCAGCTTTCATTCCCAGCACCAACAAGGCAGCTACAACCACTTCTAGGAAATCCAGTGCCCTCTTCTGGACTCCCCATATGTGCATGGTCCTCAGACAGACGTGCAGGCACTCATGCACAGGAGTAAAATGTCATTTTATAGCCAGGAGAAGAGATGACTACATATAATCCCAGCATTTGGGTGGATGAGGCAGAAAAGTCATGTATTTGGATTACAAAGTGAGTTGGAGTCCAGTCTGGGCTTTGTATCAAGACTCTGTCTCAGAAAACCAAAACAAACAACAACAAAGGAAAAGAAATAAAAGAAGAAGGAAGAGAAGAGACTAGACACCCCCATGGCGGGAGGTTTTAGGCAGCTCTGCTCCTCGTCTTGATTGTGGTCACAGCATGTTTACCTTGTCATAATGAAGAAAGATGGATTCACTTCCTGTATGGATCTGTGTTTTATATGTGTTTATTATCTTACTATTTTTGAGGCCATTACAGTGATGCAGGGGGAGAAATGGGGTTGGTGCAGGCCTGAGTAAGCGAATCTGGGAAAACAACTGCATGTGGATATCAAGAATAGAAGATAGAGCAATTCTGCCGGGGCTATAAAATCCGTATGTGACAACGGCTAGAGGTTAGGAACAGAAGTTCAAATCACAGGAAAATGTCACGCTGGGAGATCTGGAGATCAAAGTCCAGAGGTAGGAGCCTGCCTGAGAATTGAAATATTGGTAGGAAAGATGGCCAAGGCAGTCTTGGGGAGCATCTGTTCTGGAGCGGTTAGGGGGTCTAGTAAAAGATGCTCAAGAGGGGGGAGGGGAGAGAAGGAGATATGGTTCCAGGAAGAAGTGTTGTTCCGTTTAAAGAGAGGATAGTTGGCAGGCCTGCAGGTGTGGGGGGAGCATCAGTTGGTTATTGTGAGTCAGGTGACATTGAAAGCAGGGAAACAGTGAGGGTCTGTCCCCAGAAGAATGTTGGTGACAAAGGTGTGCAGTAAGGAAGCCACCTCAAGAGAAGAGGCAAGCCAGGGCAGCCACAGAAGAAGAGATGAGTGAATATACATAAGAGAGGGGGACATTTGTTGGGTCAACAACCTCTCTTAGTGCTTCTCAAAGCATGTTCACCAGATCGTCTGCCTCCCCAGGAAACATGTGAGAAGGGCAGTTGCAGGCCCCACGCCAAGAAACACAATCAGAAACTCTTGTGTTTGAGTTTGGCAAACTATTTTAACAAGTGGAAGGTCTTATACCTGGTCAATTTGAACACAGGTGACATAGAGGGCAGAAGAAAGATTAGTGTTGAGGACCAGGAAGAGTAACACCGTCTCCTCTTAGACAGTAGGGAGGGAGAGCAGATGAAGATGAAGAAAGAGATGATTTTGGCTATCAGGCTTTGAGAAAGCCTCACCACTGAGGATGAGCATCTGGGGGTACCCTGGGAGGTCTGGGCACAGTTGCCATCGCAGCCTCCCAACCCTTGCCTCTTGGAATGTCTAATGGGTCTTACCTTCTCCTCTCTCCCTGTCCAAGTCCTATCTGAAGAGCCCATCCAGGGATGCTGCCCTTTCCACGCCCACGTTCTCAGGGTTAGGCTCAGTTAAGATCCTCCTGACCATCTGCAATTCTGTGCTTCTCTCAACTGTTTTGTGTTCTAAGAAGACTGTTTTCTGTGGGGGCAGCAATACTTCTGTTACCCCCAAAGTGGATCCACACTGTATCGCTGCTCTTGGCACCTAGAGACACTCTACTGAAGCTCTGGATGAGATAAACATTCTAGATTCGGGTGGGGTCTTTTTTCCTAAGAATCTACAAGACTTTACTATAGACTCCTTTACCTCATGGTGGTTTCAAGCATACAGGGAGGCGGGATGGATGGACAAGGGGCAGATACAGAGTGGTACCTCATGGTGGTTTAAAGCATAAAGGGAGGCGGGATGGATGGACAAGGGGCAGATAGGGAGTGGTACCTCATGGTGGTTTAAAGTATAAAGGGAGGCAGGATGGATGGATAACGGGCAGATAGGGAGTGGTACCTCATGGTGGTTTAAAGCATAAAGGGAGGCAGGATGGATGGACAAGGGGCAGATAGGGAGTGGTACCTCATGGTGGTTTAAAGCATAAAGGGAGGCAGGATGGATGGACAAGGGGCAGACAGGGAATGGCTTAGGACAGCAGCAATTCAGTAGTTTAGGTGAGCATTGTAAATGACTTGAGTAAGTCCTCTACATAGGCAAGCTGTGACAACAGTCATGGAGAGGTGAAATGAGTAAAACTATGAAGGGCCGGCCGATTCTTCTGAAGAGTGTCTGTCATGTCCATGCAGAGAGTGCTGCTGCCTTTTTTGCTACTGGGAGAGAACTCGGACACTATCAAAAAATTGTGTGAAACGGCTTAGCCGTTAAGAGCACTTGCTGTTCTTACAAAGGACCTGGGTTCAGTTCCCGGCACCTACACCAGGCAGCTCACAACCATCTGTAACTCTAGCTCCAGTTAGATCCAGGGGATCCAATACCTCTGGTCTCCATGGAACCTGTGTTTATGTGCACATACCCACATGCTCATATACACTTACATATAATTAAAGGTTTGGGGTTTGGAGGTTTTTTTTTTTTTTTTTTTTTTTTTTTTTTTTTTTTTTTTTTTTTTGAGATAGGGTCTCTCTATGTATCCTTGGCTGTCCTGGACTCACTTTGTAGACCAGGCTGGCTTTGAACTCAGTGATCCACCTGCCTCTGCCTCCCGAGTGCTGGGATTAAAGGCATGTGCCACCATGCCTGGCACAACTAAAAGTATTTTAAAAATGATTTTAGAAAAAGAACTGTGTTAGAACACTACTTCTGCAAATACACTAGAAACTTCTTTTTCCATTTAGAGACAAGATCTTGATGTACGTACCCCGAGCTAACCTCAACTCACTCTGTAGTGCAGGCCTACATCAGACTTTCAGCAATCCTCCTGCCTCTGCCTCCCTGGTGATGGAATCAAGTATATATGCTACCACACCTTGCAAAACTGCCTTGTTTTTAGCATCAAAATTGTCAGGTAGTGTTTCTGTGTAGTCATGGCCATGCTATGCAAATTAGGGTGAGCCATGGTCCACACGAAATGTGTTACAAGTGAGAAAGACTTTCTTTGGAATTATTGCACCATGATTCTTTCACAAGGTGATGCAAAACTCTAGAAGTTGACCCCATTTTGTGTTTCAACCTTAAACTCAAAACCAGAAGTAAAAGAGATTAGTGCAAGAGTAGGGAAAGGAAAGGCAATATTCTTGAGCACTCGCATGGCAAGCTTTTCAGAAGCGATGCTTTCATATGTGCTAATAATCTATCATCTCCTTATATCTTTTTGCATGGAAGCTGTGTAACATTGTTTTGAGTCTAGGGGCTGAATGCAGGGCCTCCTCTTAGATGTTAGGCGAGTTCTCTACCACTCAGCTACATTCCCAGCCCTCATCCAGTGCTCAGAGCCCTATAGTGTATAAATGATTGTGTCAGTTTTACGTGAGGACAGTGATGCCCAGAGCATCCTCAGCCTCATTGGTGTGTAGAAGGTGAGGGCAGTGATGCCCAGAGCATCCTCAGCCTCATTAGTGTGTAGGGGGTGAGAGCAGTGATGCCCAGAGCATCCTCAGCCTCATTGGTGTGTAGGGGGTGAGGGCAGTGATGCCCAGAGCATCCTCAGCCTCATTGGTGTGTAGGGGGTGAGGGCAGTGATGCCCAGAGCATCCTCAGCCTCATTGGTGTGTAGGAGGATGCTGGTACTTGAACTCAAAGCTCTCTAACTACAAAATCCATGCACTCTTTCTTCTGTCTTATCTTGGTGAGGCCTACCAGGCTTCCATGTTTATAGCTTTTGCTGTTTTTCTAAAGTATGTAAAGGTGGATTTTCTAGTATGTCTCTCTGTAAAACTGTAACAAAATTCAAACAAACATAAAATTTTGACATTTTGATGAAAGAAAGTAGAGACAATAGACAGGTGGTGGTGCTCATCTTCTATCTCAGTGAGGCAGAGGCAAGTGGGTCTCTGTATGTTCAAGGCTAGCCTGGTCTACGTAGTGAGTTCCAGGACACCCATAACTATACAGAGAGACACTTTGTCTCAAAAAACAAAAACAACAACAACAACAAAAAAAAAAAACAAAAAAAACAAAAACCCTAGAGATAGATAGATAGATAGATAGATAGATAGATAGATAGATAGATAGATAGATAGAAAGAAAGAAAATACAGACAACAAAATTTTACTTTGGTTTCAAGAAAATCACAAGAAAGATGTGGACATAATTCAGATTCTTCATCTGAGCCATGTTTACAAATGCACGCTATACTTTAAATCATAAAACCAACCTCAGTCAGGCTCCTGGTTCCATCTTACACAAACCAGTTACTGGCTCTGCCAATACTTCTTTCCTCTCTCCTCCTCACTTGAATGCCATTGTGTATGGGACTTATGCATCTGTCTTAGTCAGAGTTTCTATTACTGTGAAAAGGCACCATGACCGCGGCTGCCATTTGGCTTTTTAAGGGATATGCCGAGCTGTTTTCCACTTCCACAGCCTACGTTGGAGGGCTTCCATTCCCTCCGGATCTGTCCAGCTCCCCATGTTATTGATCTTTCAAATTACAACCATTCAAAGAGTATAACGGAATTTATTGGGGCTCTCACTTTTAATTTCCCTAATGGCTAATAATACTGAGTTTTTCATGTCTTTATCTTTGTTGAAGTGTCTCTTGGAAGACTTTGCTGATTTTTTTTAATTGGGTTGCTTATTTTCTTATTATTGACAAATTCTGGGAGTCCGTGGCGTGCTCTGGATATAAAGCTCTGTATCAGATGATTCACAAACACTTTCTCTCAGCCTGTGGCTTGTCCTTTCCTTCTCCTCACAGTGCATTTCAGAGAGCCAAAGTTTTTCATTTTCATTTTAATCTAATTTATCAATTTATTCCTTGATGGGGTATGTATCTTGCATGTATCTAAGGAATCTTTATTTAACCCAAGGTTACAAACATTTTTTTCCCTATATTTTCATTGACAAGTTTTATAATGATAGGTTTTACATTTGGGGCTATGATCTATTTTGAGTTAATTTCTGCATGTGGTGCAAGATATAGATTTAAATTATTTTTTTGAAAATATGAATAACCAATTGTCAAAACACATTTTATTCTCTTCCCATATGAATTGCCTCCATTTATTTAGGTCTTATTTAATTTCTGTCATCTTTTGTCAGAATTACTTCTCTTTTATATGTTTAAGCTATTATGAAATTTTATGCTATTATAAATGGTATAGAATTGGAAATTCCAATTTCCAGTTATTTGTTGCCTGTATAAAGAAATACAATTGATTCTTGTATTGATCTGGTATCCTACAAGCCGGCTACACCCATACTAGTAGCTTTGTTGACTCTCTGCAGCTTATTCTATATAGATTATTTTGCTCTCTACCAAGAGGTGCGATTTGACTTCTTCCTTCCTAATCTAAGTCTCTGCATTTCTTCCCTCGCTGGACTGGCTGTACCCATCAGTGCATTAGAAAAAGATAAGATAAATTTCCCGTTCCTGCTCCTGAATTTAGGGAGAAGAACGCAGGCAACCAGTGCTAAATGTGAGTTAGCTGTGGATAAAAATGGATCGCGTTGTCCAGGTCGCACACTGAGACAAACTGTGGCCTCTGAGAGCATCGCTTCTCATCTTATACTGCCGAGTTGTTGTTTTTATTGAGAAACAGATGCCAGACTATATCGAATGCAGTCTCTGCGCTGTTTGAGATGGTCATGTTTCCCCTTTTTAGTCTGTTAGTGTTGTGTATTAGATTTATCAATTTTTAAATATCAAAACAACTTTCTTATATTTTGTGACAAACCTCCACTTAATGTGAATGTTCGTGTATGTTTATATGTATGTTATGGGCATATAGAAATATAGACACAGAAATATGCATTGCTCTTATCTCCAGAATCTGGAGTGACACCACTTCTACCCCCATGGCACCAGTAATATGTGCATCCCCGTTTTCTCTTCTCTGGCCAGTCTGACTCAGGGATATCAGTTATATTGATCTCAAAGGCCTGGGTTTGGTGTCATTGATTTTTTTCCCCCCTATTATTTTTGTTTCTGTTTTATTCATTTCTCTTCTAATCTTTATTAGTTTTTTTTCTTTGATTGTATTGAATTTAATTTACTCTTTTTAAAAACTTATTTGTCTAGAAATTGAGTTCACTATTTTAGGAATTTTTTCTAATGTACATATTTATTGCTATTAGTTTCTCTGTAACTGCTAGGTATATGTAGCAACCTGCAAATTTCCATATGTTGCGTTTCAGCTTTATCAGTTCAAAAAACTTTTCAATTTCTGCTTTGGCTTCATATTTGGGATCTAGGATATTTATAAATGTAATATTTATTTTCTCAATATTTGAAGATGTCATAGCATACTGATTTCTAGTTTATGATTGATAGCCACTTTAATTGCATTGTGAACAAAGATCAGTTTGTTTTTTTGTTTGAGACCGGGTTTCTCTGTGTAGCCTTGACTGTCCTGTGCTCATTTTGTAGACCAGGATGGCCTTGAACTCACAGAGATTTGCCTGCCTCTGCCTCCCTGAGTTCTGGGATTACAGGGGTGGTGGTGCATATTTTGGTATGATCTTGGCCCCTCTAAACTTATTGAGACTTATATTATGATCCAGAACAGATCTATTTGATAAGAATATGAATTCTGTCTTTATTAATGGAGTATTCTATAAATATCAGCAATTGGTTGGTAGTGTTTAAAGCTGTCTACCTATACCTTTGGTAGTTTTGCCTGCTGTTCAGTTGAAAAGAGAGGGATAACAGAGTCCTCTGACTCTAAGTGGATCTTGTCTATTCCTTCAGCGCTGTTCACTGGGCTGTCTGCTACTTAGAGCATAAACTCAGAGGACCAAGGCTAGCCTCCATAGCTGCTCCTTTAGCGGGACGAAGCAATCTTTCAGCCCAAGTAACATTTTTACTCTAAAATCTACTATCTCACGTTAAAACATCTGTCTTTTGACTAGCATTCATATGTCTTTTTTTCCCCCATATTTTC
This sequence comes from Acomys russatus, assembly GCF_903995435.1. NCBI lineage: Eukaryota > Metazoa > Chordata > Mammalia > Rodentia > Muridae > Acomys > Acomys russatus. The sequence continues at coordinate 8,436,065 of NC_067137.1, read as the reverse complement.
ACCTGTAATTCCTTTGTGTTTTTATGTATAAAATACTTTTGATGTAAGGCCCATATAATTGGGCCTACAATTGTTTTCGTTTTTTTAATCTTTTTGTCGTTTTGAAGTCCTCGGGCTTGATCCAGAGCCCAGTGCTCTACAACTGAGATATATCTCCCAGCCCTTTTTAGTTTTGATTTTTGAGATAGGACCTTGCTAGGTTGTCTAGGCTAGCCTCAAGCGTGTGGACATCCTGTCTCAGCCTCCTGAATAGGAATCACAGGCATGTATTACCATGCCTGGCGAGATTTCATCTGTAGTCTGATACTCTGCTCTTTAGTAGAGATGCTCAGGCCATTTTCATCTACTGCAATTTCTTATATGGTTAGGCTTGAGTTTGTGATCTTGCTGTTTGCTATGTGTCTCATTTTTTTCTGCCTCCTACTGGATTAATGTGCTTTGTTCTAGTTTTTATCACTTTTGTTGTCGCATTAACTATGGCTTTGTTTTGTTACGCTTGTTCTTATTCTTCTTATATTTTGCACTATAGCTCCTGGGGGGAGAGGGTGCTGGCCCATGGAGATGTTGACGGCCAGAAAGTGACAATAGCATCATCCTCGATTTCTCTCCCACCTTATTTTTTGAGGCCATGGTCCCTTGCTCAACCCGGAGTTCATCATTTTGGCTCTACTGGCTGGCTAGTCAGCCTCTAAGATCCACCTGTCTCCACTGTACCCCCACCCTCAATGCTGGGTTACAGGCACATATTGCCAACACATCCAAATTTTATGTGGGTGATGGGGATTCAGACTCAGGCCCTCATACGTTCACAGCAATCACTTTATCCACTGACCATCTTCCCACCTCTGTAGTAATCATCTATAACTCATCAAAATCCATTGTCAAGCAATATACCACTGAATGTTGGTGTAAACCCTCACAGGAGTATTGCCATCCTCACCACCCCCCCATCTCTAAACTCTTGTTCTACATTTCACTTGTTTATGTGTGTTATAAACCTCACAATGCTTAGTATTTAGCTACTGGCCTCCTATTTTAAGGAGGTTTAAATAATTTAAGGCACGTATATTTAGGGTTCCCGCTCAAACTAAGGCACCAGCCAAGGACAATACAGGAGGTAAACTTTAAACCCCTTCCCAGATCTAGCCAATGGTCAGAATATTCTCCACAGTTGAGTGGAGAGTGTGATATGACTTCTCACGTACTTTGGTGCCTCACATTTGACCATGTCCCCTGGAGGGGGAGACCTGGTGGCACTCAGAGGAAGGACAGCTGGTAGCCAAGAAGAGACTTGATACCCTATGAGCATATACAGGGGGAGGGAATTCCCCTCAGGAACAGTCATAGGGGAGGGGAATAATGGGAAAATGGGGGGGGGGGAGGAATGGGAGGATACAAGGGATGGGATAAACATTGAGATGTAACAAGAATAAATTAATAAAAAAAAAAGAAAAGAAAATAAATAAATAAATAAATCAAAAAAAAAAAAAAAAAAAAAAAAAAAAGACCCGTCTATTTAACTGTAGAGGCATTATTCTTGATCTCACCTTTCCTTTGTGTAGCTATGTATTTTATGTATCATTTTTCTTCTACCTAAAGGACTTTCTTTGACATTTTGGGGGGAGTGTAGGTCCGGGTGGTGGTTCAGTTTTGTGTGTGTGTGTGTGTGTGTGTGTTGTTGTTTGTTTGTTTTAAATATCCAAAAGCACTTCTTCCCTCTTTGTGGAATATATTTCCACTGGCCACATGATTCTGGGTAGACGGTTGTTTTCTCAGTCCCTTCTGGGGACTGGTTCTATACACCCTTTTCTGACTTTGTGTTCTATATATGGAACGTGACTTATTTCCTCTGAAAACTTTTTAATTAGTGCTTCTTCAGTAGGTTGGTTATTCAGTGGCTTGTATTTTTCTTGTGTTTCTTATGTGTGAGCTTTGTTTGAAATGTCTCATCTTTGTGTTAATAGTTTTCACTAAATTAATAAAGTCTTCAGTTATCATTTCTTCTAGTGTTTTTTTTTTATGTCTTCTCCCTTTTCCTGGATTTTAAGAATTTAAATAGTAAATCATTTAAATTTGTCCCCCAGTTTACTTGCATTGCATTTTAAAAAATAGCCTTTTCTCTATATTTTTATTTTAGATAGTTTTACAATTTTATATTTATTTATTTGTTTAATGTATATTTGGGCATGCAATAGCCTGCTCAGAGGTCAGACAACAAATTGGGGGGGAGCTGGTCCTCTCATTCTACCATGTGGGATCTGAGACTCAAACTCAGATTGTCAGGCTTGGCAAAGCCCCTTGTCCTACCAAGTCATCTTGTCCACTCCATTTTGAGTAATTTTTATTCCTATGTCTTCAAATTCTCTAATCTTTTCATCTGAAATGTCTAATCTCTTGTTAATTGAATCTAGTTTGTTTTTTCTTATATAGTGTATTTTCATCTTAAAAAAATTTAGAAAATGAAAAAAACATCTACTACTATGCCTCTGTACTACATTGAAATATGTTAAGAACTATTATGACACAGATTAGTGCTGATATTTCTGTCAGTTTTAGATTGAATACTAATGTTCTTTGTTTCTCTAGCAATCTTCGCTTACATACCAAGCATTTTAAATTTTAACTTGTTGGGATCTGAGTGTTTTTGTTGTCCTGTAAATATATTTTGAGTTTTGTTCTAGGATAAAGTTATGTTACGTGGCAAACTTTCCTTACTTTGGAAATTTGTTTCATACCAGCAGATCAGCATTTTCTCTAGGCTAATTATTTCCCACTTCTGAAGCGAGATCCTTCTGAGTATTCTGCTAACATTGTGAATCCTGAGCTTTTGTGGTCTGCCTGCTGAAAATAGGCACTGGTCTTACCCTGTGAGCACTGGCCCTACCCTGTGACCTTTGGTCCCCCCAACACTATAATATGGCTTTACCCAACCTCAAGTACACATACACACACACACACACACAAAGAGAGAGAGAGACAGACAGACAGACAGATACACATACACACAGAGACAGAGACAGAGAAACACACACACACAGAGAGAGAGACAGAGAGAGAGAGAGAGAGAGAGAGAGAGAGAGAGAAAGAGAGAGAGAAAGAGAGAGAGAGAGAGAGAGAGAGAGAGAGAGAGAGAGGGGTCTTTGCAGAACGCTCTTATGGGAGCCCTCTATCCGAGCCCTGAATTCTCTCTGTACAGCGTTCTTCTTTATGGTCCTCTGTTCCGGACACCTTGGTTTCTTCAGTCCCTGGATTTCATCTGTTCAGCTCCAAAACTTCCGGGTCCTATCTCAGGTTCGTTTCTCTCCGCTGCGACCTAGGCTCTCCTCCAAGGCACTGGGGTAACCATGGGTCTTATTCATCCTCTTTCAGGGATCACTTTTGACACTACCCAGTGTCTTTGCTGTGTGTGTGTGTTCTTTCTAAATTGTTTTCATTTTCGGTCATTTTGGCTAAGATGTAAAAGAGGTCTTTGCTGGAAGCAGAAGTCTTCAGAAAGTATTTTCAGTAGCTTTCACATATATTCAGAGAACAGCTTAAAAACAGGAACCTCTAGTTATTGAGTGCCTTTGCTGGACATGGTCCTCATCCAGATATTGTATTAACAGAGCAGCTATTGTGTGCTGTTCTAGGCGCTGGAAATATGTCACTGCCCAAGAGTTCAAAGATCAACATCTGGGGTGGTTTGAATAGGAATGCCCCCCACAGGCTCTTAATTTTGGCTGCTTCATCACCACGGAGTAGAACCTTTTGGAAGGATTAGAAGGATTAGGAGGCATGGCCTTGATGGAGGCCGCTTGTCACTGGGGTTGACACACTTGACATTGCCAAAGCCCAAGCTAAGTCTCGCACTCTGCCTGTGGATCAGGATGCAGCTCTTAACTGCTTCTCTAGTGCCACGCCTGCAGCCATGCTTCCCACCATGGTGCCAATAGACTCAGCCTCTGAACCGGTAAGCATTTAGATGTTTTCTTTTATAAGAGCTGCCTTGGCCATGATGTCTCTTCACAGCAACTGAACAGTGACTAAGACGGCATCCTTATGATGGTGATTATACAGCGAGGGGAGGAGAATAGACAAAGCTAGTGATTTAGCTACATAGCACTATAAAAGTTAATTGCTACTAGAGAAAAACAACAAGTAAGATCAAGTTTCTAATGCTGGGTGGAAAAGAGAGGAAGATGGTTTTAAAGAAGATGGCCAAGGAAGCCTAGCCTATAAAGGTAAGGTGTTTGCACAAAAACTTGGAGGAAGTGAGGTGTGAGCCACATGGGTATCTGGAGGAGAGGGGCTTAGTCTGAGCAAGCAGGCAGCACAGAGACTCTAGAACAGGGTACATGCGCCTTTAAGCATCCATAAGGAAGCTATTGTAACTAGAACAAAGCAGAAAGGAGAGAGGGTAACCGGAGGTGAAATCAAACAGGCCTGGTGGCAAGGGGTCTGGTCCTGAGTATCTACCATCTTAAAGTGGTAGACAAAGTTTCTGATCTAACATGGTGTGTGCATGTGTGTGAGCACGCAGACAGGGTCTCTCTATGGAGTCCTGACTATGTGGATCGGACTAGCTTTGAACTCACAGAGCTCCACCTGCCTCTGCCTCCCAAGTGCTGGGATTAAAGGTGTGCACCATCAGGCCTTGCCTGATGTCTTAACAGGAACACTCTGGATGCTGTCTTGGGCCGAGATGGTAGGGTGGCAAGCAGAAGCAGGGAGACAAATCAGAAGGCTGAGACAATTCACGTGAGAGATGGTGGCGGTTTAGAACAGGCGTGAGCCATGAGCAGAGAGAGTTGGCTGGGCGTGGCTGTCTTTCACTAACTGATTTTGTGGCCTAGCCAGGGTGAGATGTAAGAGCTGGGGGGTCTAGTCAAGGTTTTCAGCCTGAGCAACCAGAAAGGTCAACCTCCCACTCATGAGAGTGAAGGAAGACCATGAATGAAGTGAGGGGGAACAGAAGGTCAGGAGTTCAAATTCAGACTTGTGAAGTCGGGGCATCTATGAGAAATCCAAGTGCGGTTACTACATGGGGGCTCAGGAAGTGTGCGTCAAAAGCACGAGTGAGCAACTGCCCCCCCCTTCCTTGGTAATGAGCTGATATGTTTAAGTTTCTCCACCTGAAGAAATGACGTCACTACCACTTATGCCCATTGATATGCGTGAAGACAATTTTGGACTGACCAGCGTTAAGTCTCATTTTTCTACTCAAACATAACTTTGTCTCTGGGAAGACAGGAAAAAAGTGAAAACTCCACCCAAGTAAGCAAATATAATTGGTCAGGTAAGGTAGATTGCTCAGTCCAGCGCTATAGAATCAAAGTAGAAAATAGCTGCAGAAGCCAGGTGGTGGTGGCGCACGCCTTTATTTCCTGCACTTAGGAAGCAAAGGCAGGTGGATCTCCGTGAATTCAAGGCCAGCCTGGTCTACGGAGCGAGTCCAGTACTACCAAAGGTACACAGAGAGACCTTGTCTTGAAAAAAAAAGAAAAGAAAAGGAAAAAAAGAAAGAAAGAAAATAGCCGCAGAATTTTGCTTTTAAAACATAGTACCTCAAATCACAGTTTTGGTGTATGGGAGAAACATCCTTAAAAATGCTTTGTTATAAAAATGTTAGTTACCACAGCTGTCGGCTGAGGGGAACATAGAACAGGCTTGCCTTCCTAAGTGCTGCTCATGTTTCCCAATGTGTGCGGGCAGCTGTTGTTATTGGTGTGAGGGTTAATGTGTGAGCCTCCTTTTGGGAGACTGTTGGTAGGGAGTGATTCTAAAGTGTACTTAAAGGCCTGAGAACTTCCACATACAAGTGGGCTATTCTGTCCTTCCATTTTTCCTCATTGTTCATTGTGTCAATAAGAAATGTGACTGACATGGCAGGCAAGATAGATACACAGCAAATTTCACATGACTTGTTCTTATAAATTCAGATTCCCTTATAAATCCTTATTCCAGTCAGATGGAGTCAATTTCAGTTTTTTCCTTCCTTGTTGCTAAGGGTCAGGGATCCTTCTAACAGCCAATGTAAGTATTTACTTTGCCTACAAAAGCTCAGAAAACCTAGAAAAACCTCAACTCCTACTTCAGTAAAGAATTCTTCCTCTTCTACATTTAAAGACAAAATAAAAGACAGAAGAGAGTTACATCCTAAGGTTTTTTTTTTTTTAAATTATGTCTTTTGAAATAATTTGTATATACCTTTTAAATAATTCCAAGTGCCACAAAAAAAATAATGTTAATAGCTCAAAATCAAAAGTTAAAAAAATATCCTAAGTATAATTTTTGAAATCTTTTTCTCCTCAAGCGTTTTGCGATGGGATAATGAGACAGATGTCTCTCAACTGGAAGGACATTTTGACATTGTTATGTGTGCTGACTGGTAAGTACATAAAAATCATAAAACTCCTGTTAGGGGGGAAAAAATTAGCTTTGCTAGAGTAATTGGGCCGCGCTGCTTTGCTGACGGCTAAGCCAAGTCAACAAATGAAGCACAAAGCCACCTTAACCTCAGCGAATTAATATTCATCTCCACGTGGCAGTTAGAAGGTACTCTTCTATCACACAGTAACTTCTACCACATTATTTCCCAAAGATTGATTTTCAGAAGCATTTCCATTTTCTGGAATTGCCTCTGTTTCATGCTTGACGTATCAGTAAATGGACGACTTAGGCAAATTGCAAATAATTATGGCTCAGAGAGGAACAGTCTGGAGAAAAAGGAGTTTATCAACACAAACAGCTCAATTAGCTTACTTCTTGGGAGAGATCTGACTATCGATATGAGGGAATATACATGTGTACACACGTATATACTCTCTGGCAGATAAAGATATCGTTGGAGTATCTTGGGGGAAATAGCCTTTCTTAAAGTGTATTTGATATCTAATGTTTTCAGTTCACTCAAGCTGATATTTAGTTATACAGAACACAGCGATTACACAATCACATTTTATTCTTATGCAAATAACATCCAACTCTGTCAGGTGTCTGATTTTTTAAAAAATAAATTTACCCCAGACACTTTGCCTCCTACCTTAGCCCAGTTACTTATTTGTTAGTGGAAGTCTATTCCTGCATTACAGGACATCTACACGGACCTTGGTGATTATTCAGCGTATGGAAAACATGGGCCACAAGCAGATAGTCTCGCTGTTCAGAGTAAAATCTTCTAGTTTCGCCATCATGGTGATCACTTTACATCTGAAACCAGCAAACTCAGAGTCCAACCTTGAGTTACACCAGTGAGCCCAATCCTGAGACCCAGACCCCAGACTTCAGCTGGAGGGAAGCAGATCCACATTTCAGGAAGTAACCTTATCGGGATTTAAATATAATTTCCAATATACAACTTCCCACCAAGTCAATGGGATTAGCGTTGCTTCTTCTTAACCTCCTCCTCCTTCTCCCATCACTACGACTATTAGTGTGTGTGTGTGTATGTGTGTGTGTGTATGTGTGTGTATGTATGTATGTATGTGTATGTGTGTGTATGTATGTATGTGTGTATGTGTGTGTATGTATTTGTGTGTGTATGTGTGTGTGTATGTGTGTGTATGTGTGTGTATGTGTGTATGTATTTGTGCGTGTATGTGTGTGTATGTATGTGTGTATGTGTGTGTATGTATGTGTGTGCATGTATGTGTGTGTGTGTGCGCGCGCGTGTGCACGCACACACGTGCATGTTTTGCAGTAAACAACAAATGTTTCATTCTACTTTTAGCTGAGAACTCCCACTTTTCCAGGGCCATTTTGTTTTCTGTGCACTGCTTGCTGACCCCCCCACCCCCCGTTTCCACATAGAGGAGAAGCCTTTATTTCCGATTGATCATTGACCACACGCCTCCATGTTACACTCCCCCACGTAATGAAAAAGGAGCTCAAACCAACCCACACGATTTACCAAGTAATTTAGTAAATGCCTTTCCTCACCGAGTACGAGAAAGGATCCTCCAGGTTTCATTGCACAGATGAAGATAATGCGGGCAGGATTAGATCAGATTAAGCTGGGGAGCGAGATCAGAGAGCAACAGCAGCAGGAGGGACAGGGCCAGTGTCTTCTTGAAGGTTCAGATGAGGGTCACACCCAGTGGGCTCTGATGATGCAGGAAAGGCCGGTTAAATTGTCCTGCACACAAATATCAGAACGGCCTGGCTTTGTCGTGCTTGTGTCGTGGACACTCACACCATGTCATCCTATTTGTACCAGAGGAACTTAGGCCCCTTCTGGTTACTGTTCTCAGTGAGGTTAAAAATAGCTGCACAACATGTTTGAAAAATAGTCTTTCCCCCCCACCTAACCTACAACAGGGTCTTATAGAATTGATAAGCCTGCTGCATATTCAGCTTAAGGCTTTCATTACAGATCTATAACACAATACAATCTTATACATACACATCTGGTAGCTATGTAAGAATTATTTGTGGATTCAAATGAACTAAATGCCCGAGGCTTCATTTTATAAATGGCTTTTCTATGCATGAATCAATGGTTAAGTTTTTTTTCCCCCTGGTGTTATAAGTGCCAGAATGTCAGCCTGTCTGTAATTTCCCATTTGTAAATGTAAAACATTAAGCTACTCTTATGGTGATGCTGATATTATTTCCGAAAGAAATGCTTTGGTAATGGTCTCTCTTCATATTCACAGAGATGGGTAAGCCGCTTAGAAACTTGGAAAGTACAGTGATGTGTAATATCCACGCTGTACATCTGGCAGCGAAGCGCAGGATTCCTATATTCCTGACATCCTGTTGGCTTAGCGTTGCGCCACAGGAGGCATTGCAGGATGCTGCCTCCACGGGGCAGGCAGACCATAAGGAATTATTTAGAGTGTGGCAAAGGGGCGAAAGAAAGCTCTCTGTAGATGCTGCCTCCAAGACGAAACCCGAAATACTCGATGCCAGAAAGGAGTGCCACACTTAAATAGATCATGTTCAGTCTCACACATCCTTTGTCGTTGTCAGTCAGTGAGATCTGGAGTGGGCCACTGGAATATGAAGCAGGAGCTGACGGGGAATATTAGGTCCATGGATGAGATTCTTCCTGAAGCGTTTCCAGCAAGGGTGGCATTGTCTGACCCGCTGAATAGCTAACCAGTGGTATTTCTTGATCCCATTTCCATAAGAACAAGCTCCATTCACAAACCTGTTCCAAACCCACATTGTGGCTCAAGTGAAAAGCACATGATTATGGCAAGCGGTGATATGTTTATGTTCTCGAGTCATTCGTATATTCCCGTATTTACATTCAAATGTTCATAAACCTGTGGGCAGTGGGGGGAAAGAACTCATTTCCCAGAAGAGACAGTCCTTCCTCTAGATCCAAATTTAGTCACTCAGCTAGATTATAAAATAAAGAGACACACTGTGAAAGCCAGTCATTATCTCACTGTTCAGCATTTTTGACAATGAAAAATAGTTTCACGGTTCAACAGTTTCTAAATAACTTGTAAAATGTCAACTTTGAAATAAGCAGAAAGAAACATGGAGGTGCAGTCTTATCTACAAAAAGGGGGTGGGGTGTGGGCTATTGACAAACATCAAAATATTAGAATATTTAACCACAGGGGGAGGGGGAAAACCTGCCTATTAAGTTCCTCCATTGATTTATTCAGTGTTGAGTTTCATAAAGGCATTCCTTTCTGCAGCAATGCAGTCCGGCCCATCCATGCTGCTTTATGAAGAGCAAACCTTGCTAGTTCTTAGCCTGCCTTTCCAGCCCCTGCTTCTATCAGGTTCATAATCTAAGAGTCTGGAAGTAAGATTTTTTTTTTTTTCAAGCCAAAGGACAGCTTTCCTTTACCTTTACCATTTGACAGCGCTCCGGGTTACTGCAGTTCTGCAAACATAAACATGACTTTGTGCATTTGAATTCTCACAAGGCTTAGAGAGCACAGGTGAAACGTCCCCCACTTCCTGACTCTTGGAGCTGGGTGCACAGGGCAGTCGGTGCATCTGCGTGTCTAAAGCTCAAGGTTTGGCAGAGGAGTGGGAGTGAGTACATGGACCTGTGATGCCACCTTCACGGGCCTCCCTCAGAATGGACGTACCGTGGCTTCCAAAACCTCCTTGTCTTGCAGCTGCTGTGCTCATGGGCAGGCTAACTACAGCTCACAGTCCTGGCTCCTGACAAGGCCTTTAGCTCCAGCATAACCAGCCCTTTCCCCTCACCTGGGAGACTCAGCCTCTGCCACATCCCTCAAGAGCCCAGAAGCTCACAACTACAGGGGCAGAGGCAAGTGGGGTTAAAACATGGCACCACTGGGCACTCCCTCCAAAATAGGGTCACCAGTGTTGAGAGAGGCAGTACCTCTGTGGAAGGTGAAATCTAAAACAGCGTGTCTCACCATAAAGACTACTACATAGAGGGCTTCCTTTCTGACAAAAAAAAAAAAAAAAAAAAAAAAAAAAAGCATCATCCTGATGTTCTTTATGACTGAGTTTCTCTGGGAAAACTACAGATGCTCCAAACTCGGCATACAGCTGGGTTTCTTAAGGAGGTGATGACAAGGATTCAACACCTCTCCTTTGTCAGAAAGTCTGATTTGGATCAGTGGAACAAAGCAATTGTTGCTGCCACAAGCAATAGCCTAGAGGTGTATGCACGCAAGAGTGGGGGGCTATGGGGGGGGGCGTAATGGCCAAACTGGACTGTCAGGGTATTTTGATCTGCAACTAAAGGGAGAGTTGAAAGTTATCTCCATCCCCATCACTGACCCACTCAGCCTTTTTAAATAGATCCACTTAAGCTACTGCTGTTCTCCGAGCCATTAGGACTTATTTAAGGGGTGAATTTTCAGGAGATTACATATCACTCCCACTAAAGCACATTGAAATTGCTCATATGACGTACCCCACAAAGCGTTATGAATTCTGCACCGAAGCTAAGTAGAAAAGTGAGCTTGCTTGGAATAAAGATCTTTTAGAGGACTACAAGAATTACTTTTGGGAAATTTGATTTGGAACGATGGGGTAGATGCCATTACCTTGGAAATGACTGTGTTCGGCATGCATCCCGGGTGTTAAAGCTGCACTTTGCAGTTTGCTGTGATGTTAACCTCTTTGTCACCATTACCGGCGCGCAGTGGAAAGCCTGCTTTGAAAGGGCAGGCTGGAGGCCCAGCCGACAGCGCTGTGCTGTCCATCTTCTTCTTCTTGCCGCCTCACCAGCTTTCAGCAAGTGCAAACATAAACCAAGAAGAGTCCTTTGCTGAGCTGCTGTGTATCCAGATAGCCAGAGATCGTTTGTAGGTCTCTTGTAGGCCTACAAGATTAATACAGTCAATGTGTCAACAATATCAGACTATAGATACTATCTAGCCTCTGGAAAGAATGAGATTTAGGGTCCTAGCCGGGCATGGTGGTGCACCCCTTTAATCCCAGCACTCAGGGAGGCAGAGGCAGGCAGATCTTTGTGAGTTGGAGGCCAGCCTGGTTTACAAAGTGAGTCTAGGACAGCCAAGGCTACATAGAGAAACTCTATATTGAAAAACAAACAAACAAACAAACAAACAAAAAAGACTGAGTGTCCTGAAGAACATGATGTGCTTCTGGTCAGTCTTTAATGATTATGAATCACATGACTTAGTAGAACATCTTTATAGTGTTTAAATTGAACATATTCTTTGCTCAAGGATTTAAGGATGTGACTTTGTAAAAGAATATGCTTTCCCAGGTTATCCTGGTCGCTAGGTGGGAAAGAGCTTTACGCATAGTCAGTAACTCAGAAGAGGACCCCACTGCTACTGCTCAAGCCAACTTTCCAGGGCAGGAGGGTACAGTTTAGTGATACAGTTTTGCTCAGCATGTGTGAAGCCCTGGGCCCAATCCTCAGCGTTGACTACTTCAAAATCAGTCAGTCTCTCTTCCACCTTTCTCCTGTCCTTCCCTCTCTCCTCCCTTTAGACAGGATAGCTCAGCCTGGTCTCAAATTTGTGATGGTCCTTTGACCTCAGCCTCCCAACTGCTAAGATGGACCACCCTACCCAACTCTTGCTCTCCCTTCTCAAAATGAAACTCGTTAAACTGGAAGAGCACCTAAGTGGGCAATGCCTGAGATCAACTGTTTAGAGTCACAGAGATGATGCTGGGTATGAACTTCCTCCAGGACCATGGTGAGCTGTGTCAGGCAGTGGGGAGACAGAATACCATCTATGTATGCCCCGAGCCAGGAGTCATATATGAAATCTGAATGAAAGTTTCTTAGGAGTCGAGCTTGGTCTATTTAAAGCTTAGGCCTCAGTGCATAATATTGCCTCTCCTCTGTCATAAGTGTACAACAGCTATGAATTAACACATAGTAATTTGATGTCCACATTGGTAGGCCTTTATTGACAAGGAAACTGAGGTCTTATGTAACGTTGAGTTACCCAAGGTCACATAAAAGGTCAAAGCCAGAACTTCATTAACCCTGAACCACACACTCCTCTTCCTGTTAGCCCTCCTGCCAACAGCTAGAGCTCATGGTACCCAGAAGGCATCTGAGACATGCCAGAACTGTATACGTTTCAAAGTGTCCACTACATACGCTGTCCACTTCATTCTCACCAAATGGTGGATCCTCATATGGAGTTCAGGAAGAAGAAAGTAGTGTTGACATAGTCCAGGAGCTCTGTTCTGTCTTGGAAGAGTATTGTAGCTATGCCCGAGCCCTCCTCTAGATGCTAGGAGAACCGTGGGGTGTCTGTTCCAGAGCCCATCTCTAGATGTTAGGAGAAGCGTGGGGTGTCTGTTCCAGAGCCCTCCTCTAGATGCTGGGAGAACCGTGGGGTGTCTGTTCCAGAGCCCTCCTCTAGATGCTAGGAGAAGTGCGCGGTGTCTGTTCCAGAGCCCTCCTCTAGATGCTGGGAGAATCATGGGGTGTCTGTTCCAGAGCCCTCCTCTAGATGCTAGGAGAAGTGCGCGGAATCTGTTCCAGAGCCCTTCTCTAGATACTAGGAGAAGTGTGGGGTGTCTTGCGGGACTCTGTGTTCCCCTAGCACTGGGTGCTTCCACCCCTCTGTACCACAACCCCATAGGAAATCTTTCTGGCTTTCATAAACACTCAGATATCTCCCTGCAGTCTATGCTGTTACAAGGGAACACAGATGAAACACAGATGAAATATGTGGATCACAGTTTGAGACACTCTAGGACTATGATTCTCAACCTCCCTAATGCTGCAACCTTAATGTAGCCCCCCCCCCATGTTGTAGTGACCCCCCAACCATAATTTTTTTTGCTTCTTTATAACTGTAATGTTACTGCTATTATGAATCAGAATGTATATGTCTTGTGTTTTCCAATGGGCTTAGACAACCCCTGTGAATGGGCCATTTGACATCCCCAAAGGGGTTGCAACCCACAGGTTGACAGCCATTGGATTGGCTAAGTGCCTAATCTATTCTTCAGGAATACAGTGCCTTGAATGTTGAGTCTTCCAATAGGGAGGGAACCTGGATCTTCTATAGCAGAAGAACAAGATGGCACCAACCCAGTCACATCATATGTTAAGTCTGCAGCCCAAGACTGTAGAGGGAATAATGTGCCACCAACTGCTGGGTGACTCAAACTTGAGTCTTGGATACATCTGTTTAAATCAAGAAACTGTGTCCCAGACCTCGTAAAGAAGATGTAATGAAAATAGGGTCAGAGTAACTCAACCATATAGACAAACAAACAAACAAAATAACAAGCCAAATAAACAACAACAAAACCCACACAGAAATACTCTAAAGACCCAAGGAGGAAAACAGGAAATCCCAATGGATAGGAAAGAATCAACTTGGAGATTGAGGGAGGAAAACCTTGGAGTTACCACGGTTTCTTGCTCACATCACCTGAGCTTTCCTTTGGAAGTTGTTGGCTCCTGGGGTGTCGATTGGTCTTACCTTTGAGCTTTTGGAAATCACTAAGATCTACCTTTCTTCACCCCCAATATTTCCCCAATGGTTTGGATCCATGGTTCTGGTGGTGTACTTTCAGGCGGGCAGCCTCACAGTGGTCCTGGCGGGCAGAGAGTCCAAGTCTGCTGGAAACTGGGCTCTAACAAGGGGTCATACCTAGTGTTCCATCTCCACCAGGTGGCCTTCATTTAAAAAAAAATCATCTTGGAAACTGTCTCTGTGACATTAACACAGCACAGTCAGGTATGAACCCTGGCGACGGCAGCTTAGTCTTCCTTGGATAACTCTGAGCAGGATGTCTCTCTTCTAAAGCCCCACCCCCACCCCGCAAGACCCTTGAATGCAAGGGCAACAATCTTCCTCTAGTGTTGTATAAACGTGTAATTAGCCCCGTGCTTATCACCATTGGCATCATTAGGCTTGGAGGCCCAGTTTAATCTGGATTCTGCTCTCTTCTCAATGTCAGCCTGTTTCTGGACCAGTACAGAGCCAGCCTTGTTGATGCAATAAAGAGATTACTCCAGCCCACAGTAAGTATGTTTCTGTTTTCTCCTGAATACTGGCTATAGAATAATTAGTCTGCACACAAAGATGGGGAGAGTAATGGAATGGCAGGATTAATGTCATGTAATACTTTAATACTTATTATGTCCAACTTCAATTGGGTCTTCTGATCCATCAAGCTCTTTCCTAATCAAAACTAGCAAACTTCTTACCCTTGGCCTCCTGATAAGGAACACTGTGGGTAAGTAAAATAAATGAAACCGCTTCAAAGATAGTATGAGATTATTTTTATCAAAGAATTTCTGGAGTCTTTCCCTTTGATAACAATATCTTCATATTAAAGTAGAATTATGATACGGAAATTTTTATGTTGACGTCTGTCGTTTTAAATCCGTTCACTGGTAACCTTTGTCATTGGGTATTTATTTATTGCATAAGAATCATTTTTCTTTTTATTTCTGTTTATAGCAAAGAAAAAAGGACTTCCAGATGAATCTGTATATTAAAAGTTCTTTGCTTTAAAAGGAAGCCATTATTTACATATTATAAATATTAGGTCACAATGAAGCCAAGCGTGGCATAAAATATTGTGCACATTTTTACATTTATATATCCATTTCTGCCTGTGAGTAAATTACAGAGTTTGTATCCACTCTTATTTTGTTGAGCTGTTATACTAGGCTAGGAGGTCCTGTAGACTAAACGGAGAGCTAATACACATCTATTTAAAGTAAGAAAACGAGTTTAAAGCTCATGCATTAAAAAGGGGGAAAAAAAAAAGAAACTTATGAGTAAGACTCTTTTCTGTGCCTCAGGAATTTAAAATAGGCTAATGGTCTTAGTGTAATGGAAGATAAGAACTCACAGCTATGTGATATGACTGCTCTGTGTGTCTGTGACTGTGTATTTTCTAAAGTTTTGTTTCTGAAGTCTTTTGTGAATGACTCGAGCCTCCTGACCCAGCGAGACTTACAGACTAATACCTTTCAATCTTCCTTTTATATCTTTCTCACACTGAAGGATCCCAAAGCAATTTGATAATCATCCATTGCCTTCTACTATTGCTTTTTATTTCGTTATCTCTCTGTAGTTCAGAAACTTTAAATAGGCCTCTCAGAGGAGCAACTGCCGCTTCGTAAGTGGCAATCAATTCAATTAAATTGGCCTTCTCGATTCTGCTTGTGAAGTGGAGAGTAGGTCTGGAGGCAAGGAAGGGGCATGTGCCAAGCTGCTGCTGGCTGCTGCCACATGGAGGAGGCCGCCCAAGTCGAGGGCAGCAGAAGGGATGCTGAGCCTCTTCTGGGCCTCTTCATCTTCCCCGTTAGCCTTGGAGGATGCTTGCAAGCATTTGTAAGACCAGGATTCTCAGGGAGGGCACTGAGATGCTGGATGCAAAGCCTCTGTGAAAATGTCTCATACATAAACACAATGCTTTCAAGGACTCCCGGATCTCACGCAGCACAAACAGTCCTTCACTCGTCACCAACACTCCTTCAAAGCCTATTTGTGGCAAATACTCCATTTTGCAGCAGATTTGCATGATTTACAATAGAAAACTGCCCAAGCTATGAATAGACCTAACTGCAGATTGAACTAGAATCTCTCGTGGCTCTCCATACTGGCTGTTAAACCCTGAACTGTGCTCTGGCCGGTCTGAAGTGTGGCTTCACACAGCAGCCCCCTCTGAGCCAGGACAGCAACCCACTGACTGACAGCCAGTCCTTAACCTTGTGGCAGAAAAGGACAAGAACAAGGCCCGGAGCAGGAGACTTTCACACGATGCACACGGAAGGCTAAGGCCAACCCCAGCCTGCAGCATTAGAAGTGGGAGCAGGGTATCTTACTTAGGCTCCTCATAGGATTGCTGACACCCAAGGCCACTGAGTGCTGTAGTTTAAAGTTCATGGGGGCCACTACCAGGGAAGAAGTGTGACATAGTGAGTAGCATATTGACTTATTGAAACTGCCACTCAGAATCTCAGGCCTGTGAGGCAGGGGACTTGCACCCTAGGTCTCCACCCATTGGATCCTAGAAGGGTCACATGGACTAGGCACTAGAGAACCCCAGTGCCAGTGGCTCCGGAGGTTTCCACATAGGAGTGGGACATCTTCTGCCTCTCAAGGCTGGCTCTTCCACTTCCGAAGGACTTTCCTACTGAGTACACAGTCATACTTCCAAGACTAAGATGACATACCTCGGCTGCATTACAGTAGAAGCTAGGTATAGGTTCTGTGGCCCCAGGGTATGGAGATAATATAAGTGTCCCCCAAGGACGTAAGATGGGGGCTGCTCCGGTGGTTTCTGGATGTTTGGTGCTTCAATATGGGATACGGTAAGTTCTCGGGTTCTGCGCAAGAGTCAACAGATGTTTTGGGTTAAAAAAAAAATTTTTTAATTAAAAGGTCTGTGCCCACTAGCCCTCCAGCTTGAAAAGCCTCACCTTAAAAAGGGAGCGTGGTGGCACATGCCTGTGACCCCAGCATTCAGGAAGCTGAAGGGACAGGAGTGTGAATTCAAGGGCAGCCGGAACTGTATGGCAAGTCCAAGGCCTGCTTCTGTAGTGCCAGCCACCCTTTTCCATTGCTCTACCATCCTATCGAGGTTAACATAGCAGATAGTGGTCCTAAGAGTGAGTGGCAGCCTGTCTGCTGGGTAGCTGGGTTCAGGTCCAGTCCAGAAGTTCCAGGCTCCGAAGCTTCCAGTCACACTCACCTGCCCCTCCCCCCCTAGTGAGGGCAAAGCAAGAGGCTTTGTCAGCTCCAGGTGCTAAGGCCCACTTACCAGCGTAGGCACAGTTAGGCTCCAGAAACAGAGAGCATAGGCTCACCCCTGGCCTCTCTTCCCTGACACCTTTCGTCCTGTGGAAACCTTCGCTCCGCCTCAATCTCTTCTTTGTGAAACTAGAGAAGCCAGTTCTTCACTGTGGTGCACATGGCCATTGCTCAGTTCCTCATGGGAGATTTAAAGAAGGTTTTGGAGTGCATCAAGGCCAAGGTATAGGGCGGGGTGGTGGGGGGGCACTGTCCAAGCACTTTGAGAAGTGCTGGCAGGAAGGGAACACTATTTTCCTGTGCCAGACTTCGGGGATTTCTGCGCCCAATCATCTACACCTGCTGCTTTCCTCTCCGCACAGCCCCAGTTATGGCAGAACCTGACAGGTCCCCGGGGGACTGCCTACTGAGTGCACAGGACACGTTTGTCACATATAGTCCTGCTTGGTAGGAAGAGAGCCGGGGATACATCGGTGAGCGTTAAATAATTGCTGCCTGAAGGTTCAGGGTCAGGCTACAGGACGGAGCAAAGCCACACACTTTGAGATATGCCTCTACCTTGTTTCTGATGTGACCAAAGCAGCATTTGGGAGTCAGAGGGGCTAAAAGCAAATAAAACAGACAAAGGGAGCAGTTCCCTGCTTTTATGTTTTTATAATGGCGCAGTCCTAAAGGAAGGGACATAGACCTGGACAGCCTGGCCTTCCAGATGGGACCCTGACTTGTCTGATCCAAAGACTGACGTCAGGTCCTCAGCCAAATGGGCCCAGAGCCTGGAAAGTCACCAGACCAGGCCCCAGATTCCATCAGTGAATGAACACCAGCATCCTGAAGCAGGCATTTTCTTCAACTCTAGGAAAAACTGCATACACAGTTAGCTTCTGTCAGGAACTATGTGGAACTCTGCAGAAAAGAGAAACATTTTTTTAAAAAGTGATATTAGTAAAATTTACTCATCCCAAGAAACAGCATCCCCTACTCCCCTTTCTCCTGCTGCTGAGTGGTTTCTCATTGCTGTTGATTGATGGGGTGTCTGCTGAGGGCCATGTTCCCTAAAGTCTGTGACAACAGCCACGTCCTATATCAAAAAACCCGAGAGCAATTTAAAATCTAACCACAGCAGCCTGCAAGTTGAACAGCAATGACAAACAGCAAGTGACATCTGCTAATATTTCCTCTAAAGTGGCCGTATGTCCCAGAGGGGAGCCAGGGCAGCTAGGCTATGGGAGCTTCCACAGGACCACATGGAGGTAAGGCAGAAAGCGCTCCAGCTGGTCGCCAGGGCCTGCCAAGTGTCCACAGCTCAGAAATATCACTGTGGCCAGTGAGATGGTTCAGCAGGTGAAAGTGCTCACCCCTGCAAGCCTGCTGACCTGAGTTCAAGGCTCTGAAATCACAATGGAAAGAGAAAATCAGAAAGTTGTCCTAAAAAAAAGAAAAGAAAAGAAAAAAAGAGAGAAAAAGAAAAGAGAGAGAGAGAAAGAAAGAAAGAAAGAAAGAAAGAAAGAAAGAAAGAAAGAAAAGCCAAAACAAATAAACAAAGCCAGGCGGTGGTGGAGCATGCCTTTAATCCCAGCACTTGGAAGTCAGAGGCAGGTAGATCTCTGTGAGTTAGAGGCAGCCTGGTTTACATTGAGAGTTCCAGACCAGTCAGGGCTACACAGAGAAACCATGTCTCAAAAAACAAAATAAAATGAAAAAACAAAGAACCCAGAAAGTTGTCCTCTGACTCCAACATGTATACTCATATGCATGTGTGAATGTTCTCGCACAATAACAACAACAACAACAATAATAATCCTTTAGTGTCGCTATGGAATTCATGTAACTGTCTTCAAAACCGGGCCCTACCAGTCATAAGATCCTAGGAGTCTTGTCTGTCTGGGGAGCCCTGTAGTTATAAGCCATTGGCCCCCATTTTAGAAGAAGAATTTCTTCTTTTTTTTTTTTTTTTTTTTTTTTGAGACAGGGTTTCTCTGTGTAGCCTTGGCTGTCCTGGACTCACTTTGTAGACCAGGCTGGCCTCGAACTCACAGCAATCTCCCTGCCTCTGCCTCCCGAGTGCTGGGATTACAGGCGTGCACCACCACCTCCCAGCTGAGCAATTTCTTCTTATTGACTGACTTCCTCATCTTTTAAAAAAATCTGACATCTCTGTTTACAACTGTGTACACATGGGTTTTATGTGTGTGTTTGTTTTGCCATATGTGAGGCGTGGGCTCCATGCGGTGCCTGCAGCCATGCTGAAAGCCTGCCAGGCCAAAGGCTCATCAGATCCCCACCAGCTCTTGGTGAAAACTGTTCAGCCATCCCGTGCTCACCCGGTGGGAAGAATGGGCTATAACAGTAGAAAGGCCCTGGAAGACTTTCAGGCCCCGGTCCTGGGCTGTTCTTTGCTAACGGCCTTCAGTACTGATTGGGCGTGCAGAGCACTGTCCGTTCGTCATGGAATACCAAGATCTGAGGTAGGTAGATGGACTCTGGGGTACCCCAGAATTGAAGATGTCTTTGTAGAGATGTGCCACTCCCACAGTGTTGAGTGAAAGCTACAGCCTGGTGCTGTCTGAAGCTTTTAAATATCTATCCTCAATAGAATATGAGATGTTCTGGGATACAGGTATATCTAGGCAGCCTATATGGCAAGTTCAAGGCCTACCTAGACGTCATAGCAAAACACTGCTGTACAGGAAGTACTCCGGCTGGCCTCCTTTGTTCTACTCCCAAATGCCTACTTAGTCTCTTATGACATTGCAACGTGAAGCTGTCATCTACAAAATTCACATTTCTGAGCTGCGCAATCAAGTCCTCCACCTCAAAACTTTGTCATAGTACCTTAAGTTAAGTTTATGGGTTTTTCTGTTGGGTTGCACTCAATGCTGTTCTGGGCCACAAGCAGCCCACAGGCCACAGGTAGAACTTGCCTAGTGGTTTTGTTTCATGAGATCCTTGCTAAGTGACCATGGTGTGCCTGGCACTGTGCTGCAGAGCACAGAGATGTGAATGTTGAATAAGTGACACTGTAAGGCACAACGGCAGAGCAGAGTCACACAGGAGCCACTGGGAGCTATAGTGCCGCATGCGCACACTAGGAAAGAGGTCCCAGGAGAGAGCACAGAGTGATGGAGGCTTGGAAGACTGGATCTGCATGGTGGGGAGTGGATCAGCGTGGTGTTAGCCTACAGTGCATTCTGGCTTGAGTGTCTGTCTACTTTGGATCTTGGGCAGAGACAGAAAATGAGGCTGAAGAGTCTTTCGGTGGGGGTGGGGGGGGGTTGGCTGGAGAGATGTCTCAGCAGTTAAGAGCACTGACTACTTACTCTTCCAGAGGGCCTGAGTTCAGTTCCCATCACCCACATGGCAGCTCACAAACTTGTTTTTGTCTTCCAAACTTAAGCCGTGTGAGACCCCGAGAAGAAAGGGGAGGAGAAGAGAGGAGAGGGAAAAGGAGAAAAGAAAAGAACACAATGATGGTGCTGTTATCCCCCGGTTTCCAACTGGGAATGAGTGTGGAGCCACAGCACACCAACTACACCACAACACAACACACAACACACCCACTACACCACAACACAACACACAACACACCAACTACAACACAGCACAGCAAGCATACCACACCACACAGGTCCTCAGCTCTGTGTGTCTGGGCATGTGTGTGAGAAGGTGGGCGCAGTAAGATGATGGCTAGTGCTTTGGCAGCCAAGGCTTAGGACAAAATGGGTTAATTTCAGAATAATGAGGTGGCACCCGGAACGATGCATGTGGACCCCTCTCGGAGGTGAACGCTGCGATTGTGTGCTTGGAACTTACTGATCTTTAGGTGATAGTTGAAGCTGTGGACTCCAGTGCAATTGCCTAGAATTACACAGAACACGAAGAAAATGTAGGCAGAAGCCTGGGCGCCCCTGACAATTAAAGAGCTAGTGGGAGAGGAAAAGGCAGGAAAGGCGGAGGAGAGAGTGAGCGGGAGAGAGGCAGGAGAAATGAGTGAAGGCCGCATGTCAGAAACCAGGTAAATAAACCAAAAATAAGCAGAAGCTTAAACATGTAATCAGTAGTTAATAATTGGTTGGCAGGAAGAAGGAGGAGGTGAGAGCATTTCAGTGGCACGGCACATTCCTTTCTTTATAAACTCTGAAGCACACTTATTTTCCCACAAGTGTACACCCTTTAATGCCTGAGTATGGAACAGGCTAGCCAAATAACAACAGTGGAGCTAGCTCACTGGGTAAACAGTGTCTTTGTTGCTGAGTAGAAGTTCTCTCTGATCTCTCCAGGGATAAGTGTATTCCCTCGAATTTCCGCCCATCAGTCAAATATTACGTTCAATTGAGTGTTCCTTGGGAGTTTTAAGAATGAGCCGATAGCTGAACGCTTGGGAAGGGGCACTGAACATTTGGGAAGGTGCACCTCTATTGTTTTTCTTGTTTTGATTTTTTGGAGCCTCTGGTCGTACTCCTTCACAGACATGCCCTGCTCCCCCGAGGACACTGGGAGGCAGGGTGCCTGCCATTAAATCCACTCATTACAGCACAGGGCAGAGACTGGCACCCGAAAGGGCTCTGTGGATGTCCTTGGGCAGATGACTTGGGTGTTCTATTGCCCTCCTAAACCTGAACCCACATCTCAAAGTATCTACATTCAACAAAGTGAAAAAAAAAATTGTAAAACTCCTAACTAACCCTGGACCAACACAGCTACTCCCTCTTTCTCCTTCTTCTGGTGCTGGATTGGGCAGTGGGGTGCCCTCTGCAGTCCCACCCTAGAGCTGGCTTCTGTAAAAAGCCTCTTGGAGAAAAATCTCTTCAACAGAATAAGCAATAGAATGCGGCCTTCAGATTCTCAGAGGCTGGTGTTTTTTACACTATTCAGCTCCTGGATTTAGTTTATTCTTCCAACAAATGTTGATTGAGTGCCTACTGTCTGCCAGGCACCACGGAAGTGCGGTGCGGCGCAGCCAGCATCAGAGGTCTCTGTTGTCATGGAGTGGGGCCCAGCCAGAGGAGGCAGGCAGTAGCAAACAGGGATATGGTGTGCTTTGTGTGGTGATAAGTACTCAGGAGCAAAACTAAAGCTGTGCCAGTCGTGGAGAGGCTCGCCCGAGGGGAAGCGGAGCGGCTTGCTACCGCTATGGATACATTTGCTGGCACTAGATGGTAAACTGAGCCTTAAGCAGAGGGATTACGTTTAGTCAGAAAACACTTCTTAGCCTACCCACCCACTCCCAACCCACTGGTGAGTGGGACGCGGGAAGCATGCGCATTATGAGTGCGGACATCAACCGAACCGAGAATCCTGTCACCCTGGAATGCTAGGATATATAGCTTAGCTAATAGCTGTGAGAAATCAACTCCTCCATTGTAACTGTGCGACAGTCTTTGCAGGCGACTTCAAAATGAAACAGCTTCCATTATTCCAAACTCTGGAATGGCAACCAGTCCTTAGAAATGGCGGAAGTGACCTACTCCCATCCCTTCCTTCCCCACCCCTTAAAAAAGGAGAGCTGTGCCCTCCCGCCGGGGCTGTGTGTTATATCTAGTTTCACATAAAAATGAATTTTTGCTGCTAAGTTTGAAAACTGCCTGAAAATAGCAATTAATATTGGGAAAGCTGACAGAACCTTAAGTATAGTGGCATGACTGGTGCCTCTGTAATTATGTGCCTGAGTGTGTCTATGTCTACGTAAACACAATGTGAAAGCACACTCGATGTCCACGGCAGTGTATCAGTGTGTTCTCTTGCAGGTCAGTGGGGCGCGGTAAGGACTCCTATAGCATGGTTGAGTAATATATCTGAATAGCCCTGCTTTTCAAATTATTTTTACATTCACTTCACTTGAGCTCCCAGCTCGCTGGAAGAAAAAACAAAACGGCGTGCAGCTTCCTATTAGATGGGTGAGCAAGCCCAGTAGCTCAGCCAGGAGGACTACAGGTTCTTGTGTGCAAAGTCAAGGAATCAGACTCAACCAACTCCAAAATCCCTTCCAGCTCTCAGGATGGGTCGTGATTCTGATTGGCCTGTGATGCCCCGACTGTCTGATGGTAGGGATCCATGTTCGAATCCAGGAGTCTTCCCACCCCATGGCTCCTACAGGTTTTCAACCCCTGTGCTGCTTGTTTACTCATCCGTAAAGTGCAATGTCTAATCTACAGGTTGTGGAAAAGGGTGTCGACTGGGTTTAAGAGGGACTTTCAAGCAGCTAGCACAGACCTAAGGATACAATCGCAGAGTGGAAACTACAAGAGATGATATCTATGTAGATGCTGAGCTCATTGTCTGACATACTCCAGAGTACCAATAAATGCCTGCTAGGTATGAATGGTGACTTTCTATCATAAGAAACTGGTATAAGCTAGGCATGGTAACCCATAGCTACGACTGCAGGTCTTAGGAAGTGAAGGCAGGAGGGAGGCAAATTTGGGGCCAGCCTGGACTACGTACTAAGACACTACCTCAATCAAACAACAAGCGAAAAAGGAAACCGGAACTTGTCTCATAATTTTCTCAGAGCCTGGGCTGGCATTTCATAGAGGAAAACTGTAGCACGGAATTTACAGAAGCATGTACGTGACTGTTTCTGTTGAATGGGGGAGAGAAATAGATCAGGAAAGCTGGCCGTTCTGTGTACATGTCAGGAGGAGGGATCCACATTGTCCAGTTTTCAGGAAAGGGCCATTGTGAAATGTCATGTCACTCCAGCCTTCTGAAGCCCGGGTTCTCCTTGTGACCACTGCCATCTTCAGATCCGGTGGCTATTTAGAAATGCCTGCCCACCTGTGTGGCATCACTCTCCTTTGATCACTGTAGGGAGTTGTGCTGTTACGGTGCTCACCTGTTGGAGGGATTCACTGAAGAGGAAAACCTAGATCTTGGAACCTTGTCCCAGACCAGAAGTGCCACAGAAAAGACTTAGAAGTGGGACTAAAACATGAGAAAGCTTCAGCAGGCATTGTGGCTGCTGGTCTCTATGGAGAGTAGCTTGGCAGTTCATCTTCAGGTCATCGTAAACTAGCATGTGTAGGTAGGTCTCGGCTGCCCATGCTCTGGAACATCACCATGCCTGTGTTGGTAGGTATTATGGAGACACAGGTGACTCTAATATCCATGATTTAAACCATTAGACCTGATATATGGTAAATTGTTCAGAATAGTGGCTTCTGACCACATTTTATTCATTACGTGTACATTATTTGGAAATCATCCATAGTGTGGCTGTCGAATGTGTGTGAACTATTCTTTTCCTCACCTGTCTCTGAGGAAAATCTTCCTGTGAATGGCCATCCTCCTTAGGTATCCCCAGAGCAGGTAAGTCTCTGCACCTGAAAGGACAAGGTGAACGCTTTGGCCGATGTCTGTTGTGGCTGGTTGCTTTCCGGTTGTAAACTGTGTGGATTTCTTTTTTGGTATTCCAGGGGAAAGCAATGGTATTCGCCCCCCGCCGAGGGAGTACTTTGGACCAGTTTTGCAATCTAGCTGAAAACGCTGGTTTCTCTCTCCAAAGACATGAAAATTATGATGAACACATTTCAAACTTCCACTCCAAGGTTAGTTTTCTGCTTGTGATAGATAACACTTTAATCCGCATTGCATTTTGAAGAGATCATGGTCTTTTTGGCAGGTAACCTACATATTTGATTAAAGCACTCTTTAGGTGTGTTGCTTCCGAACAGCTATTTGTATCTGATTATTTTGTGTGGCAAAGCCAGCTTTTATCTTTGCATGGCTAGGAGGGTTTTACAGGAACCATTGCTGTTTACCCTTTTCTCTGAAACAAACTAATCTTTTTCATTCATAATGGACTAATTTTCAAGATGCAAGAGGAGGCGGCTTAGAATGAATGACAAACATGCATTTGTGTTCTAATGAAAAACCTTCAGCTTTTAAGTAGGTTAAATGCTTAGCCACACTGAAATAAATAGAAGGTGGGTGTCTAATTGTATCATGTTGGACTGTAAATCTTTATCTCTGCTTGCTTTATGGCTGGGTCAGTTGACAGTTTGAGACTGTTAAATCTCATACAGAATTTCACAGTTGCAAGGTTATATGTCAGATTGAGGCGCTACAAGATTTAGGTCAAAAGCACTTATCTGAGAGTGATTTCTAAGCCTGCTTACATAAAGCAGTGTTATCAGCCTTTTTATTATTTATGGGTACAGGGCAATATAGGACACCGAGAGGCGAGCATTTCATGGAAAAGTTTTTAGGATCCTCACGTTTGCTGGTGCCTGTCACAGGGACTAGCCTAACATGAATTTCTTGTGTA